>NC_134101.1:133296405-133907490 GCF_000715075.1 Nicotiana tabacum | reverse complement strand
TAGTATTATGAATCAGTTTATCCCCCTTACATATTCAGTTTGTATAATTGATATCTAGGGCATCCGCAAGGTTTGACTTCCTCGACTTAACAAGTCGGAACCAATCCAACACACACCACTCTTTAACTGATGGATTTTGCTATTGTGAGAATTATATAGAAGACTAAATAGATAACTAAGTTTCAACAACCATCACATAATTCCCTCCCCATATAATATTTGTTACATTATAAGAGCAAGTTCTTTTATTTTTTAACCATTATCTCTCTCGGCCCTTTGACTTTGCAGTCCAAATTAAATACTGTGACGTCAGAAAGAAATTAGAAGAATATCAAATCAGTTTCTCCAACCACGTTGTTGCTGTTTTTGAACAAGTAAAATGGAACCAAACATTATTTTCCAATATTGTTTTAAACATTTTTGGTAAACTATTATTTCAAGAAGACAAACCAAAAGTAAAATCCAGTGCAAATGTAAAGAAATGGACCGCCTGGAGCCCAAAAGCTAGCTCATCAGATAGATTTGCTCAAAGTTATATAAGGAAACTCAAGACACCGACGACAAACGATGTGGAACTCTAACAACCCTTTCCTCGCATGCTCGGAATATGTTAAAATAAATTGACCTTGAGCCTAATCCAATCCCATATTCTAGCTCAAAAGGTGAAAATTGACCCAAACTATATAATGAGACCAAAGATCCAATCCACAAATTAAGTGAGATCCAATCCCAAATCAAAGTACCATAAAAACTTACCTGCATCCGGTGATTAAACCAAATCTTACAAATTAATCTTATGATTAAGTCATAAGTTAAAGTGAGACTGTACATAGATCAATAATCATTATAATTATAATAAGAATCGTATGTGAAAACATCTATCGTGTATTCATTACGTTGGTATAACTCCATTGCGGGTAAGATATATGAAAGAAGTCCAACCCGCGAATTATAGAAGGTTAGGAGGGAGGGGCATGTGGTCGATGAGGTTATATAGCTTCAACTGATTAGGAAATTAAATTATAGGTAGATCCTTATTTAAAGGTATTGGGTGGGGCATTATAGATTTTTCCTCTTTTTACATGACAATCTAACTAAAGATACAAAAAATCGTATGAGTAAAAGAAATAGACGTATTATAAATGGAATATAGTAGATGGAGATGCATCCTACTTCATGGACAATATTAATTATACTTAGCTAATAATACATTTATTGGGTAATAAATAAAATTGATTTATTTGCAATAGTATATACATAATATAAAAGGTTTAGTTAATGGGAGAGAGTACGCTCCCATTTTCTAGACATGTTGGGATCCAAGAAGGCATTGAATACCCCAAAAGATTCTCTTATCAAATGGAGTACTACTGGAGTATGTACTGTAATCATATTACTGTCGAATGAACTGATCAGATAAGGCTCTTCTTGTGATGTACACAAGTAACTTTGTTAATAATATATTGTTCCTGTACATAATAAGTGATATTTTGGCTTTTGACATCCTTTTTAAGAAAATACTTATTCTCAAAAAAGGTAGTTGCCTTAATTAAAATTTGCATATTACTAACTTGACACATTAGGATATGTAAATAAGGACAAATATAAAAAAATAAAAATAATTTCTTCATAAATATATAAAAGGATACAAATTTTAGACCGAAATAAAAACCAGAACATCACTTAATATTAATCGGAGGGAGTAATAGATAAAAGGGAGCTTGGTTAAAGATTAAAATTGTCATAAAATATATATTTAGGTCAGTGATATTTTGTATCCTTGCTTTCATAGTGAATCATTATGATATATTTTAGAACTTTATGTTTAAAATAAATCTACAAATATTTTGTGATTTTAAACATGTGTCTTCGTTTATCACATACGTATAATTAAATTGCATGTACTTAAATTTTAATTTCTAAAGTTAAAAATTGGTATTTAACGTAGTGCTAGCATAACGTGATGTGCAGGGGTAAACAGAGAGTAGAAACTACGTGTTCAGTCAAATTTAGTTGTTTTGATCAAAATAATATATTATTTTAAAAATATTCAATAAATATGTATAAATTATTAATTTAAAACTTAATAATTTAAAATTTTGAAATCATAAATTTCAAATCCTAGTCCGTCTCCCATTGGTAAGTAAGTAACTTTTTGTTGTTTTAGTGAAGTGAATAGAGTCATAGACCGAGCGATAGTGAAATATATTTTCCCCATAAAATACTAACCTTTTGATTTGCAATGGGTTTCACTATTTCATAGAATCAGAAACTTTTCTGAAATGTGAAGGAGAGTACACGTGGCAAGTGGATTAGATTTCACGTGGGAGGAAATGGTCCAATGAAGGGGTGCATGTGGGTCTAGTTGTAAAGGAAGGGTTTCGTGCCCTGCACGGACCCCAGAAATTCGGAAGCTTTTGAGCTCATCATTCATTCATCTTCTTTAACCACTATCACACTATTTAGAGAGCACAAGCAAAACAAAATCAATGGTAGTTTTTTTGCCAGCTTAATCACTGCATTTCATCATGCATATTGCTTCTTTTTTATATGCTCCGACCCCTTCACATTCTGCTTCGAGCTTCGGACTCCCCGATTTTGGTCGTATACAGATAGTCCCCGCATTTCTTAGAATGAAATGATAAGAAACGATATTGAGTTCTTGCCTCTTTGATACCCCCATTGTGACGTCAGCAACGTGAGATCATTAAATGGTGCGACAGAAAAGTTTTACAGAGGTCTTGTCAAACACAGTTCTCGAAAAGCCCACGAACCACTATTGGTCGCCCTTTCAGCTCCTCTAATACACTTAGATGACTCTTATAAATATTCTGATTCCTTTTCTTTTAAACTTTTACAACATATTCAAATCTTCAAATCTTAGTTAACAGTTTCCTGTCTTCGTCCTTCTTCTGTGTTCACTTTTTCATCAGCTTACTTTGAAACTTTGTTATAACCCATAGCCAAAACTTCTAAGACAGTACCTCAAAAAGAGGAAGCCCCTTCTTCGTCACGCTTGTCTAGGAGCAAAAAGATAGTGCCTCCTCGTATTGAGGAGTGTATTCCTGGGCCCTTCAATACATCCTCCGATTTCAAAATTGAAAAACCTTCTTCGGTACCGTGCCGATGCGAGCCCACGGCTCGGTACATTAGTCTAATAACTGACACAAAGAAAGTGAAAATAGATTTCCACTGGGGAGAGGCGGTACAAGTAGAGATCCTTCATCGGAAGAAGATATAACTACACACAGAGCTAGTTTCCTTAGCCTATACACGTACCCCTTTACCTTAGGTCCTGTAGATTCTTCTTCTCCACCGATAGACCCGGTGATCCTCGATTTTTGTCGACAGTATCGACTGATGCTTGGTCAAATTTATCCCTCTTTTTGTAGAATCATCTATTTGATTAGATATTTCTCGAACATGGTCAAGGGGATGAATTTCACCCTCGATCATCTGATTAGATTGTACATATCTATCGAGGAGGCCTAGTCAAATTACGGTGATGATCTACCAAGGCATTGTCACGACCTCGGTTCACCCTCCGTGAACCATCGTGACGGCACCTAGTCTCTACGACTAGGTAAGCCTAATTTGAGGAAGAAAAACCAAATTTTGCGGAAGCAAACAATTTAAGAAAAAAAATAAAGTAGTAACAGTATTTAAATGTACCGCTCGGCTTACACCATGTTTAACCCTCAATACCAATACATAAATCCAAGACCCGAAAACCCACGGATCACAAGCTAAGATCAATACTACATAGCTCTAACTCCGGAACGTCTAATAAGAACATGAAAGCATAGCAGGGCTAAATACTAAAAGCAGGAATAGAAAGGGACTTCTCGGTCTTCGAACGCGGCAGATGTACCTCGAAGTCTCTAAAGAAGTCGCCTCCCTCAAGGATAGTAGGCCTGAGTTGCGGTACCTGGATCTGCACATGAAAAACATGCGCAGAAGGGGCATGAGTACACCACATCGGTACTCAGTAAGTATCAAACCTAACCTCGGTCGGATAGTGACGAGGAAGGTCAGGGCCCTACTGAGGTTAATTAAAATATAAATATCAATAGTATAGAACAGAACAGTATAAATAAGTACGACAGTAAAATAACACAGGATGTACAGAACAGCAACAACTACATAGAAACAAGGTAAACATGGAAAGGAAATACAGCTCAGCACCAATAATAACAATCGGGGATCTCCTAGGATACCGTCCTGTAGTCCCATATGTACATATCCAATGGAGCTCTCAGGATCCCGTCCCGTAGTCCAACTCATAGTGCGTGGGGATCTACTGATATCCCGTTCTGTAGTCCCAAATGTAAATACCCAGTACGGGGGAAATCTACCGGGTGCATTCCCGTAGTTCCATCTAACTCGTAGTCCCAAAATAAACAGACAAGGGGGAGCTACCGGAATCCCACATCCGTAGTCCCAAAATAAATATACAGCAGCAACAGGAAAATTTACAGAAATGGCAAGACTTCATATTAAAGCAACAAGTGATTCTAGCCTAGCATGCTACACAAAATTCAAGTAAGGCAGGTTGAACAAATAAAACAATTAAGTCACTTATGCATGCTTTCCTAAGCTAACAACATGCTTAATAGTGCAAGTAATAGAGACAGGAAAGGAAACATACTAGTAATTACTTAAAGAAAATCGGATTTCCAACAATTAGCTCAAGTACACACTCGTCACCTCACGTAAAAGGTATTTCAATTACCAAATATACAAATCCTAAGGGGAAGGTCCCCCACACAAAGTTAGACAAGCCACTTACCTCGAACCGGCTCAAAAATCAATCTGAAACCACACTCTTGCCACGAGTACTCGACTCCAAATGGCCCAAATCTATTCAATTCAATTTTATAATGTAAATAATACTTCAAGTAACTGATTCTACCATTAAAGTCTAAGATAATGACCAAAACGCCCCTCGGGCCCACGTCTCGGAATCGGGTAAAATTTATAGTTTCAGAATCCTCAAACTCTCACGAGTCTAACCATACAAAAATTATCCAAATCCGATGTCAAATCCTGAATCAAAACTCAATTTCTTGGTCTAAGAACTTTTCCCTAATTTTCATAGAAATTTCAAAATAAAATAATGAATTCATGTTTAGATTAATGAGTTACAAGCAAAAAGGAGTCTAGAATCATTACCCAAACGATATCTCTGAAAATCCTTCAAAATCTCGCTCAAATCCGAGCTCCCAAGCTTAAGTTTCGATAAAAATGTCTAAACCCTCGATTTTGAAATCTTATATCTGCCCAGGTAATTCCTTCTTCGCGAATGCGAGGCTACTATCGCGAATGCGATGCACAAAAGCCCTACTGGCCAAATTCCTCTTTCGCGAACGCGAAGTCCACTCGCAAACGCATAGCTTACACGGGCAAACCCTACGCGAACGCGAAGACCAACGGTTCCTTACCTTCGCGAACACGGGACATCATCGCGAAGCACATTTCAGCTGTTTCACCCAGATGCTCTACGCGAACGCGAGACCCCCTCGCAAACGCGATGAAAATCTGCAACACAGCAATAGAAAATCTGCAATCTTTCCAAGTCCAAAAATGGTCTGTTGAGCATATGGAACACACCCGATGCCCCTGGAACCTCAACCAAACTTGCCAAACCATCCTAAAACATCATTCAAACTTGTTCCAACCTTCGGAACGTTCAAAAAAACATCAAAACACCTATTTTTCATTGGATTCAAGCCTAAGAATTCCAAAAACTCTAAAACCACGCTTTCGATCAGAAAGTCTATCAGGCCTCGTCCAAATGACCTGAAATTTTGCACACACGTCACATTCAAAACTACGGAGCTACTCCAACTTTTAAAATTCCATTCCGACCCTCAAATCAAAATCTCACTATCGGACCAGAAACATCAAAAATTCAACTTTCGGCATTTCAAGCCTAAATTAGCTACGGACCTCCAAAACACACTCCGAACATGCCCCTTAGCTCGAAATCACCCAACAGAGCTAACAAAACCATCAGATTTCTAGGCCGTCTTCACACTGCTCTGGCTACAGTCAACTCTCCAACACTTAAGCTCTCATTTAGGGACTAAGTGTCCCAAAACTCTCTGAAACTCAAAACCGAACACCCCGGCAAATCAAAATAGCAGAAATAAACTCGAGGAAAGCAGTTAATAGGGGATCGGAGCATTAATTCTTAAGACGACTGGTCGGGTCGTCACATCCTCCTACACTCAAACATTCGTTCGTCCTTGAACGAGTATAGAGACATACCTGAAGTAGTGAAAAGATGAGGGTAACGACTGCGCATATCCTGCTCAGCCTCCCAGGTCGCCTCCTCGACCGGCTGACCCCGCCATTGAACCTTCACTGATGCAATGTTCTTTGACCTCAGGTTTCTGACATGCCTGTCCAATATTGCCATTCGCTCCTCAACATAAGATAGATCCTTGTCCAACTGGACTGAACTGAAATCTAGCATGTGCGACGGATCACCGTGATACCTCCAGAGCATCGAAACATGAAATACCGGATGAATTCCTTCCAAGTTGGGAGGTAAAACAAGCTCATAAGCAACCTTCCTAACATGCCTCAATATCTCAAAAGGGCCAATAAACCCTGACTCAACTTCCCTTTTTTCCCGAATCTCATAACGCCCTTCATAGGCGAAACCCGAAGCAGAACCCGCTCTCCAGCAATATAGGAAACATCACAAACCTTCCGGTCTGCATAACTCTTCTATCTGGACTGGGCTATGCGGAGTCTATCCTGAATCACCTTAGCCTTCTCCAAAGCATTCTGAACTAACTGTGTGCCCAATAATTTGGCCTCACCCAGCTCAAACTAACCCACCAGGGATCTACATCTTCTCCCATATAAAGCCTCATACGGTGTCATCTGAATGCTGGACTAATAGTTGTTGTTATAATCAACCTCCGCCAATGGCAAGAACTAATCCCAAGATCCTCCAAACTCAATCACACACGCACGGAGCATATCCTTAAGAATCTAAATAGTGAGCTCGGACTGTCCGTCCGTCTGAGGGTGAAATAATGTACTTAACTCAACCCGAGTACCTAACTCATGCTGAACAGCCCTCCAGAACCGTGATGTGAACTGGGTACCTCTATCTAAAATGATGGAAATCAGAATACTTTGCAGACGAACAATCTCCCAGATATAGATCTCTACTAGCCGCTCCGAGGAATAAGTAGTACACACAAGAATAAAGTGAGCGGACTTGGTCAGCCGATCCACAATCACCCAAATAGCATCAAACTTCCTCAAAGTCCGTGGGATCCCAACTACAAAGTCCATGGTGATCCGCTCCCACTTCCACTCCCGAATCTCTATCTGCTGAAGCAACCCACCCGGTCTCCGGTGCTCATACTTCACCTGCTGACAGTTGAGGCACCGAGCTACAAATCCAACTATATCCTTCTTCATCTGTCTCCAACAGTAGTGCTGCCTCAAATCCTGATGCATCTTCAATACCCCATCATCACCAATAGTCACATCTTTGGCATCACCGTGCTGAACCTTGTCCTTGAGGACAAAAAAATAGGGGTCATCATACTTCCGCCTAATACGGTCAAATAAGGAAGACCGAGAAACCACGCAAGCTAAAACCCGGCTGGGCTCCGAAAGATCCAATCTCACAAACTAGCTGGCTAAGGCCTGAATATCCATCGCCATAAGCCTCTCCGATGCTGGTAAATAAGCCAAACTCCCCAAACTCTCCGCCGGTGACTCAAAGCATCGGCCACCATATTGGCTTTACCTAGGTGATATAGATAGTGATATCATAGTCCTTCAACAACTCTAACCACCTCATCTAGCGCAAATTTGGATCCTTTTGCTTGAACAAGTGCTGCAAGATCCGATGGTAAGTATAAATCTCACAAGGCACACCGTATAAGTAATGGCGCCAAATCTTCAGGGTGTGAACAATGGCAGTTAACTCAAGGTCATGAATAGGGTAGTTCTTCTCATGTATCTTCAACTGTTTGGACGCGTAGGCAATCACCCTACCATCCTGCATCAATGCCATTCTGAGGCCAACCCTCGAGGCATCAAAATAGACTGTATAAGACCCCGAACTTGTAGGCAATATCAAAATTGAGGTTGTGGTCAAAGTTGTCTTGAGCTTTTGAAAGCTTGCCTCACACTCCTCCGTCCACTAGAACGGAGCACCTTTTGGGTCAAACTAGTCATAAGGGCCGCAATCGATGAAAACCCCTCCACAAAACGACAACAGTAGCTCGCCAAACCAAGGAAACTACGGATCCCAGTAGCCGAGGATGGTCTGGGCCAACTCTGCATGGCCTCTATCTTCTTCGGATCCACCTGAATACCCTCACTCGATACCACGTGGCCTAAGAATGCCACTGAATCCAACCAGAACTCACATTTTGAGAACTTAGCATATAACTTCTTCTCTCTCAAAGTCTGAAGCACAGTCCTCAGGTGTTGCTCATGATCTTCCCGACTCCGGGAATACACCAGAATATTATCAATAAAGACAATGACGAACGAGTCAAGATATGGCCGGAACACACTGTGCATCAAATGCATAAAGGCTGCTGGGGCATTGGTCAGCCCAAATGACATAACAAGGAACTCGTAATGACCATACCGAGTCCTAAAAGCAGTCTTCGGGATATCTGGCTCCTGAATCTTCAACTGATGATAACCTGAACAAAAATCAATCTTGAAAAACACTCGGGCACCCTATAATTGATCAAATAGACCATCAATACGAGGCAAAGG
This sequence comes from Nicotiana tabacum, assembly GCF_000715075.1. Taxonomy (NCBI): domain Eukaryota; kingdom Viridiplantae; phylum Streptophyta; class Magnoliopsida; order Solanales; family Solanaceae; genus Nicotiana; species Nicotiana tabacum. The sequence goes on along the minus strand of NC_134101.1, from coordinate 133,898,724 downwards.
ATAACGGTTCTTCACTGTAACCTTGTTCAACTGACAATAATCAATGCACATACGCATGGAGCCATCCTTTTTCTTCACGAACAAGACAAGAGCACCCTAAGGTGATACACGAGGCTGATTAAAACCCTTATCAAGCAATTCCTAGAACTGATCCTTCAACTCCTTAAACTTAGGAGGAGCCATACGATACGGAGGAATAGAAATGGGCTGAGTGCCCGGCAACAGATCAATGCCAAAATCAATATCTTTATCAGGTGGCATACTTGGAAGATCAAATGGAAACACATTGAGAAAATCTTGTACTACTGGAACTGAATCAACTGAAGGGGTATCAATACTGACATCTCTCACATAAGCTAAATACGCATCACACCCCTTCTCAACCATACGCTGAGCTTTAAGAAAAGAAATAACTCTACTAGGAGTGTGATCTAAAGTACCCCTCCACTCAACACGTGGTACACCTGGCATAGCCAGCGTCACAGTTTTGGCATGACAATCAAGAATAGCATAATGGGACGACAACCAGTCCATGCCCAAGATAATGTCAAAATCTACCATTTTGAGCAATAATAGATCAGCTCTGGTCTCAAAACCATTACGAGCAACCAAACACGACTGATAAATGCGGTCCACAATAAGAGAATCTCCTACAGGAGTAGAAACATAAACAAGGGAACTCAAAGAATCCCTAGATACACCCAAATGCGGAGCAAAATAAAAAGACACATAAGAGTAAGTAGAGCCTAGATCGAATAGAACCGATGCATCTTTGTGGCAAACTAATATAATACCTGTGATGACAGAATCGGAGGCAACAGCCTCGGTACGAGCAGGAAGGCATAGTATCTGGCTTGGCCTCCCCCTCTAGGGCGACCTCTACCTCCCTGACCTCTACCTCTAGATGGCTGAGCAGGTGGGGTAGCAACTGGAGTTGTAACCATAGTCTGAGAACTCTGCGGGGCACACTGTCGCAGAGAAGTCTGTGGAGGTGCACCCCTCCCAAGTCTAGGGCAATCCCTCACCATATGACGTGTGTCACCTCACTCAAAACAAGCTCTGAGAGGGTGTGGTGGCTTTGACTGGCTCGGGCCAGGCCCGCTGGACTGACCTCTGAAAGCACCCTACGTAGGAGGCGCGATAGAAACCAGAGGTGCATAATAAGGCTCATGAGGCCTAGGAGGAGCGGTAGCACTACTGGCTGTTGGAAGAGCTGAATGAATAGGGGCGACTCATATAACCCCTACCATGACGACCTGCAGCTGGGGTACGGGCATCAGAATAATGGCCCGACTCCCGAGACCTCTTGGCCTCCCTCTCCTCTCTCTCCCTAGCATACATATCCTAAATCCTCCTAGCAATGCTCACCACCTGCTAATAAGAAATATCCATCTCCAACTCACGAGCCATACTAGATCTGATGCTAGGAATAAGGCCCTCAATAAACCGGCGAATCCTCTCAGGGACAGTAGAAACCAAGGTTGGTGCATGCCTAGCCAAACTGGAGTAACGGACTGCATACTCTGAGACAGTCATAGCACCCTGGCGCAAATGCTCGAACTCTGCGTGTCATGCGTCCCTGAGGCTCTGAGGAACATACTCCCTTAGGAACATATCTGAAAATTGAGTCCAATTCAGTGAAGCAGCCTCATCTGGACTGTCTAACTCATAGGTGCGCCACCACTCATAGGCTCCTCGAAGCTGGAAGGTAGTGAAGGAAATCCCGCTCGATCCTGATATACCCATGGTACGGAGAATACGGTAACACTTATCTAAAAATCCCAGAGCATCGTCCGATGCTAGACCACTGAATACAGGGGGCTTGTACTTCTTGAACCTCTCAACCCTCAACTGTTCATCCTCGGAAGCTGATGCCCTGTCCTCGTAAAGAACCGACATTGCAGGCGGTACAAGAATAATCTCACGGACCTGCTCAACATGCACTCGCTACTCAGGAGTATGGGCGGTGAGAGTTTGTGCTCCTCCCCCGGCCTGAGATGTGGCTGCAGCAAGGGGAAGCAACCTTGCCTGAGCCAAGGTGGTGTACATGCTCATGAACTGCGCCAAAGTCTCCTGAAGAGCTGGAGTAGTAGTACCAGTAGGCATGTTAGGTGCCTGCACTCCGGCTGGAACTGCGGGTGGTACCTCGGCGGCAGCTCGCGCAGGTGCTCTAGCTGCACTACGTGCGCGTCCTCAGCCTCTACCCCGACCCCGGCCTTTGACGGCTGCAGTAGGGGGTGCGGGTACCTGATCATCTCGGGTAGCACGTGTCCTCACCATTTGTGAGAGAATAGAAGACAGAAGTTTAGACATGTGATGTCAAAATATTGCACGACAAGGAAATCAAATGAAGTGAAATTTTCCTAACAGTTACATAGTCTCTCGTAGATAAGTACAGACGTCTCCCTACCGATCAGTGAGACTTTAATAAACCGACTTGTGATCTATGACTCCTATGAACCTAGAGCTCTGATACCAACTTGTCACGACCCCTGTTCACCCTATGTGAACCATCGTGACGACACCTAGTCTCTACGGCTAGGTAAGCCTAATTTGCGGAAGAAAAACCAATATTTGTGGAAGTAAACAATTTAAGACAGAAATAAAGTAGTACCAATGTTTAAATGTGCTGCTCGGTTTATACCATGTTTAACCCTCAATACCAATACATAAATCCATGACCCAGAAACCCACGAATCACAAACTAAGATTAATACTACATAGCTCTAACTCCGAAATGTCTAATAAGAATAGGAAACTACAGAAGGGCTAAATACCAAAAGCAAGACTAGAAAGAGACTTCTCGGTCTGCGGATGCGGCAGATGTACCTCGAAGTCTCTAGAGCAGTCGCCTACCATAAGGATGGTAAGCCTGAGTAGCGGTACCTAGATCTACGCATGAAAAACATGCGCAGAAGGGGCATGAGTACACCACATCGGTACTCAGTAAGTATCAAACCTAACCTCGGTTGGATAGTGACGAGGAAGGTCAGGGCCCTACTGAGGTTAATTAAAATATAAAGATCAACAGTAAAGAACAAAACAACATAAATAAGTACGACAGTAAAAATAACACAGGATGTACAGGACAACAACAACTACACATAAACAGGGTAAACATGGAAAGGAAATACAACTCAGCACCAATAATAACAATCGGGGACCTCCCGGGATAACGTCTTGTAGTCCCATATGTATACCATCCCGTAGTCCAACTCATAGTGCACGGGGATATACCGGAATCCCGTTTCGTAGTCCTAAATGTAAATACTCAACACTGGGGGAATCTACCGGGTGCATTCCCGCAGTTCCATATAACTGTGGAGGGGGATCTACCGGAATCCCACATCCACAGTCCCAAAATAATCAAACAAGGGGGAGATACCGGAGTCCCACACCCGTAGTCCTAAAATAAACAGACAAGGGGGAGCTACCGAAATCCCACATGTCCCAAAATAAATACACAGCAGAATAGGAAAATATACAGAAATGGCAAGACTTCATATTAAGGCAACAAGTGATTCTAGCCTAGCATGCTGCACAGAATTCAGGTAAAGCAGGTTGAACAAACAAAGCAATTAAGTCACTTAGACATGCTTTCCTAAGCTAACAACAGGCTTAATAGTGCAAGTAATAGAGACACAAAAGGAAACATACTAGAAATTACTTGAAGAAAACCGGATTTCCAACAAATAGCACAAGTACACACTTGTCACCTCACGTACAAGGCATTTCAATTACCAAATATACCAATCCTAAGGGAAAGGTCCCCCACACAAGGTTAGACAAGCCACTTACCTCGAACCAGCTCAAAAATCAACCCGAAACCACGCTCTTGCCATTAGTACTCGACTCCAAATGGCCCAAATCTATTCAATTCAATTTCATAATGTAAATAACACTTCAAGTAACTAATTCTACAATTAAAGTGTAAGCTATTACGCGAAATTATGTAAAATGACCAACATGCCCCTCGGGCCCATGTCTCAGAATTGGGTAAAATTTATAGTTTTAGAATCCTCAAACTCTCACGAGTCTAACCATACTAGAATTATCCAAATCCGATGCCAAATCCCGAATCAAAACCCAATTTCTTGGTCTAAGAACTTTTCCCCAATTTTCATACAAATTTCGAAATTAAAGGATGAATTCATGTTTAGATTAATGGGTTATAAGCAAAAAGGAGTCTAGAATCGTTACCCAATTGATATCTTTGAAAATCCCTCAAAATCTTGCTCAAATCCGAGCTCCCAAGCTCAAGTTTTGATAAAAATGGCTAAACCCTCAATTTTGAAATCTTATATCTGCCCAGGTAATTCCTTCTTCGCGAACGCGAGGCTACTATCGCGAACGCGATGAACGAAAGTCCTACTGGCGATATTCCTCTTTTGCAAATGCGAGGTCCACTTGCGAACGCGTAGCTTACACGGGCAGACCTTATGCGAACGCGAGGACCATGTCGCGAACGCAAAGACCAACGGGTCTTTACCTTCACGAACGCGGGACATCATCGCAAACACGAAGCACATTTCAGTTGTTTCACCCAGATGCTCTACACGAACGCGAGACCCCCTCGCTAACGCGATGAAGGTTTTCTCTGCAACATAACAGCAAAAAATCTGCAATATTTCCAAGTCCAAAAATGGTCCGTTGAGCATCCGGAACACACCCGAGGCCCCCGGGACCTCAACCAAACCTGCCAACCAATCCTAAAACATCATTCAAACTTGTTACAACCTTCGGAATGCTCAAAAAAATATCAAAACACCTATTTTTCATCGGATTCAAGCCTAAGAATTCCAAAAATTCTAAAAACACGCTTTCGATTAGAAAGTCTATCAAACCTCGTCCAAATGACCTGAAATTTTGCACACATGTCACATTCAACTCTACGGTTCTACTCCAACTTCCGGAATTCCATTCCGACCCTCGGATCAAAAACTCACTTTTTGACCGGAAACTTAAAAAATTCAACTTACGGCATTTTAAGCCTAAATTAGCTACGGACCTCCAAAACACACTCCGAACATGCCCCTAAGCCCGAAATCACCCAATAGAGCTAATGAAACCATCAGATTTCCATCCCGAGGCCGTCTTCACACTGCTCCGACTACGGTCATCTCTCCAACACTTAAGCTCTCATTTAGGGACTAAGTGTCCCAAAACTCTCCGAAACTCAAAATCGAACATCCCGCCAAATCAAAATAGCAGAACTAAACTCGGGAAAAGCAGTTAATAGGGGATCGGAGCATTAATTCTTAAGATGACCGGCCGGGTCGTCACAAGCATTTTTTGCCTGCATCGACGAAGATAAAGACCGGGGGTGGATGAGCCGCTTCGTTCGGGTCAGGACTTTGGGCCTCATCCCTGCCGAGAAGATGCCATTCCCTAAGGAATGGAATATGAGACGTAAGTGTCATTACATCGAGCATGTTTTATCATCTGAGTGTCCCTTTTTCCTCTTTCGAACTAATTCCTTTCTTATTTGAATTGATTCTCTTCCGGTTACGTATCCAACGTGTGGTTCCCTGGTGAAGGACCTCCCGGGATGGGTTAAACTCTTAGACTCCACCATCTCATTCGACAAGTGCGATTGGCGTGATTTGGCCAAAACTCGATAGGAGGCCAAAAATTATGGTATGCCCACTGTCACTTCTAAATCCCTTATAAATGGGTTTGTTGGCGGTATGTTTGACATTTTACGCCTTTGCAAGGCTTAGGGAAGCTGTTTTAATGAGACCGCCTCCTCTTGGAGAAGAGGAGACCCAAAGCCGCCAAAGATAGAAAGAGAAAGAAGGAGACGCTGACAGAGTCCGCAAAACCAAAAAGAGCTACGACTCGAAAGCTTAGGGCCGATGCAACGATCCTAACTCTGGAAGCTGCTGAGAGTCTCGTGCAGAAGACGAAGACGGCAATGGTTTCCACTGGTACATAGGGCAAGACGAAGCACTGATGCTTTGAAGGTTGCCGGGTAGAAGACTGCCGAGTCTGAGGTGGCTGATGTGGTCCCACCTTGTATTGAGGAGACCTTAGAGGAGGGTTTGGATGCAGTATAGGATACAACTTGTGTCAATGAGCACTTGGTTGGTGCATTTGGAGGATCCAGCTCTGAGGCCCTTCGAGGGCAAGAGGAAGCCCTGATAGAGGTTGACGTCATAGGCGATCTTCAACCAGGCCCGTCATTTTCCCCAGGGCAAATACGGGATGCTCAGAATAGGAAGACTCCTGATGTAGGGGCATCCCAGCAAGAGGATGATGCTTTTGAAAATTTGTTTGCCGGTGTGCTGATCTTGATGCCCCAGTCATCCTCGAGGAGGCTGCGAAACTCCAAAAATAGGTGATTTTTGACATAATCTTTGTGCCTTGAGTTTTGATCTTTGTTTTTGTAACGTCTTTCCTTCGTGTTATAGGTCACGATGCTATACGACCAGGACTTCTTTAAGTTAAGAGTTGAATTGAATCATTGTGAGGAGGACTTCGAGAAGCTTGCTTCGGAGTTGAAAGAGCTAAAAACAATATACACCTGAAGAGAGGAGGAACTGAACAGCCTTCGAGCAAGCTCGGAGAAAGTGCTCCAAGAGCAAGCCAATTTCATCGAGTAGGTAGTTTGGTATTCATGATCTTGCTTTTTATTTTCAAAACTTGGTATTTATTACATTGATTCATCATTTGCATATTGAGCGCAAGGATGCCCTAGCGAAGTAGCTTCGAGAAGAGATTGCGGCCAAAGATGTTAAGATCCTTGAGCGGAAGCGGTACAATGATAGCATGGCCTTGGAAAGGGATACTCTTCGAGGGGAGCTGGCCTCAACCTAGAGTCTTCTTCAAGGTGCTAAAGAGGAGGCTCATAAATTCAAGGCACTTCATGCTGAGTCGGCTACCGGGTTATCCATGGCCAAGTCTGAAGCCGATGCACTCATATCCTCGTATTGGGATGATGTTGTTGCAGCGAATACTCGATCCAGGGAGATATCTGAAGAGGCCAAGCTCAAACTGGCTCGCGCCCTTGCATATGCTCGATTAGAAGCTTAGAGGCAGGCCTTTGAGGAAGTGCATGCCGAGATTGAAGAAGCGAAAACCTTGGAAGAGGAGTCAGCAGCTCTGACTATTTCGGACGAGGGCTGTGCGAGCAGCTCGAGGAGTTGCGAAGATGAAGACTAGGCCACCTCTTCTCTTTTTACTTCTCCTTCTTTTGTATGTGGACTCCGCGTGGGAGTTTTGTAAATGCACCTTTTGGAATGCAAAGGATTTTTTTTGTTTAATGTCTTCAAGGTTTTGATTTTTAGTGTTCATGCCAAAGTCAGCCTTTGAACTTGAATTTAACTCCTTCGAGCTCGGTTTTGGAGTAATAGAGTCCCTTGATAGCAGGTTGTTCTGGTTTCGATCGCATACCTTCCCTAGGTTGGGTTGGTAAGGAATCGATTCAACTCCTCGATCCCTTGAACACTGTGTGGTGACGTCATTCATATGACCATGAAGTGACCGAAATGGCCTCGCCGGTACATTCTCCCAAAAGGTCATAATTGCTTTGTCAAGGTTGATTCGCTATCAAAGTTAATGAATAGTTGCCTCTCTTCTTATATATACTTGCTTTCCTTTCATTGAGGGCTTTGCCGCTTTGTTCAACTACCTTTCTCTATAGAGTTCCTTTTTTGCTCTAGTTCTAGTGCCGCAGCAGATCTAAGCTTTCGCCTGAGTTTTCATCTTCCCTTTCTTGTTTTGAAGGAACCATGGCTACCATGCCCAAATCCGCTCACCAGGAAGAGGGAAGTCCCACCTCTACTTCTTTCCCGGCCGGTGGTACACCGCCAGCGTTTGGCAAGCTAACTTCGAACTGTTTCATCTCGATGAGAGATTTTACGATAGAGAAACCTCTCGATGTTCTGGACCATCAAGAGCATGCATCGAGGTTCATTCGATCAATAGAAGAGAGACTCATCGAGGCTATGATGAGAGACTGTGGATGGGGAGAAACGGAGAGGCTGCAGATACCCTCCTGGGAAGAGGATATTATGGCCCATGTAGAGGGGTTTCTGAATGTGTACACATACCCTTTTACGTTGGGTCCTCTCGACCGACTTGTGCTTGAATTTTATCGAAGAAAATTGAGTTACTTTGGCTCAAATCGATCCATCTTTCTGGCGGATTGTGTTGATGACGAGGTTTTTTGCTAAAAAGGCGGAGCTCGAGTTCACTCTTAGCCACCTTATCAGATTGTATCGGCCTTTGCATCATCGAGGTATAATTACACTACAACACCGATCCACCAAGCCCTTTATTGCTAGTGATGACGAGGATAGGGATCGAGGGTGGATGAGTCGGTTTGTTCGAGTGAGGCCTGTTGATATTATTCCTGCGGAGTTCCTGCCGTTTCCCGAGAAATGGAATTTCAAGCGTAAGTGATATACTGTACTCTCTTATTTTGTTCTTGGTGGAGCCAAACTCTATAAGGACATTTCTTTCCTTTTCCACAGTGATTCCGTAGATGCCAAATTAGGTCCCCGATCTTGCAGACTAGGCCTGCAAACTGACGACCTCTTCGATTTATGTTGAGAGCAAGTGGCAAGATTTACCGAAGGGCAAATGGGAGGCTGAGCACCATGGTATGCACTATGTAGTCCTTCTATCGAGGAGTATTTTCCTTTACGTACACTAATTTCTTTATTGTAGGCATCGGTGAGTTTTCTAAGGTGAGACCGTCCCCTTTTGAGGAGGAGGAAGGACCTTCGATTTTTGAGACAGAGAAGGATAATAAAAAGAAAAGGTCCTCGAAGAAGAGGATTCCCATAGAAGAGAAAGATCCGCCTGGGGCCGCGAGGAGGATGTTGCCGCTGATAAAGATCTTATTTTTATTGGTTGTTCTTTGAATATCAATGCACCTAGAGAGGATGACTCTACATTGATGGCTCGAACCAGGAGGCCTCCCGAGACTATTGAGCCTGCTGGGCTCGAGGCCCCTAGTCTCGGAAGAGGGATTCCACAAGAGAGGAAAGGCGAAGGTCCTTCATTACCTAGTTTGGCAGCTAGTTCTCGGACGTCGGGAAGTACCCCGAGGGAAATGGTCTTTGACGTATATCCGTCTAATCAGAGCGCCAAGGGTTTCTCTACTGGGGCAGATGAGACCGAGCCGATAGATGCGAAATCGACCTTCGAGGAAGCTCAGCGACTCTTCTCGATGGTGAGTTTTGAAGTTATTATTACTTTTCTAACTTCATACTTTCTTCCTTTTAACTGAACTTTTCTTTCTCATAGGCCTTTTATAAGCTCAAGTCTGAGCTACTTCGCTGTGAGGCTAAGTTGCGTAAAGCCTTGAATGGGGAGAAATCTCTCAGGCTTCTTTGTGATAAGAAGATAACAAATTTGATACATATTCGATCGGAGTTGGACCGAAGACATGATTACAAAGGAAACCCCGAGAAATAGGTAACCTCTATTTTAAGGGAATATAGGCTTCTTCTCTCATCTTCGGAAACTAACGTTTTAGTATCTCAGTTGCAGAGAAAGACAAAGACGCTGGAGTGCCTTCGGGGCGAAGCCAACCAAGTTAATTCTGAATACAATGACTTAAAGGCACAAATAGATGCTCATGTTTTGACCAAAAGTAACGCTTTGGCTAAGGCCTCCGCCCTCGAGATACAACTTCATAATGGTCGAGACAGCAACTCGGTCCAGGCAAGTAGGGTTGCTAAGCTTGAAATAGATCTTTTGAAGATGAAGGCCAAAGTTGTGGACGCTCGAGCCGAAATCGAAGAGGTCCGAGCAAAGGCCGATAAAAAGGTGGCCATCTACCTGAAAGATGCTATTGAAGCTCGTATGAAGTTTAGGGGGGCTTTATATAGAGAGAGGAGAAGCAATGAATATTCCCGATACAAATCCCGGAGGTAAACTCTCGAGGAGATTCATGGTAAGAGCTTTGATCTATTAGATGAGACAGAGCAGGCCAAGGCGGATGAGTTCGATGCCAAGTTACTCATTTTCGATGGTGAATACAACGAGGAGGAGGCCGGTGAGGGAGCTGATCCCGCGGGAGCCGATAGACACATAGTCCCTGAGGGGAGAAAGGCTATGTTCCCTAGGGTAGACTAGGTTTTTCTTTCTTGTTCTTTGTATAAGGCTCCTTGTGGAAGTCTTTTAAATATATCTTTGTACCATTATTTATAATAAAAAAGGAACCCTTTGGTTTTCCCTTTAAATAAATTTTCACTTGTTTGCGCCTTTGTTTTTATTTTGAATTTTGATGCTTGCCAATAATTAGTCACTCTAAGATAAGAAACCTTAGGTTCTGCTTGATGAGTAATTGATAATAGTTGATCGTTTAGGACTCTGTCCTCGAATCAAGTTTTGACTCGGGCTTATTGACCCTTAGGTTTTCAACATATTGGCCCTTAGGCTCTTTAGCTCGGCCCTAAGGCTCCGCGGATCGGCCCTGAGGCTCTTTAGATTGGCCCTGAGGCTCTTTATGTTGGCCTTAAGGCTATTTTTATGTTGGGTCAATTCCATTGCTAATTTGGCTATAGTTTTTCGTTCGGCTGAAGGCTTTGAAATTTTGATTATGCCTTGGTAGTATTGTGTTCGTCCAACTCTTCGACAACTCAAATAAGAACCTCGATTATGAGTCAATATGTGATGATAATTGAGTACCTCGGGAGGTTCTCTTGAAGGCTGATTTTTTGAATCCTTTTTGCTGAAGGCTGATTGTCTCGATGCCTTTTCATTGTTTGGAGCTGATATTGAAGCTCCTTTGCTTATGCCGGGGGTAGCCTGATTAACCAGTTCTTTTCTAAGTATTTTCGAAGTATTTGAAGGCTTTTAATTTTATGGCGCCGGTCGGACGTGTCCGAGCCACATTAATTTAGCCGGAGCCTTTTGATATGACCATAGTCTTTATGTTCGGTCGTAGCCTTTAGTCCCCAGGTGAGATGACCTCGACGTCTATATAGAGGGTATGTCTTATTAGGGATCTTACAAGTTCGTATGTATAGCCTTGGCCTTAATATCGATGTTATGCCTTTTTAACGTCTTATAAGTTTGGGCATGCCTCGTTGAGGTCTTACATATTTGATGTTGCCTCGCAGAGGGCTTACGAGCTTGAAGTCTCTTGATCGAGGTCTTACGACTTCGATTTTCCAATGGCTAGATGAGCTGACTGATGATGACAGTCCCTGAGTGTTCGAGAATTGTTGGCCCTTGAGCCATCTTATGAGAAAGTAGTGAACTTCTTCGAGGCACAAAGTGTTTTGATAAGAAAAGAGGCTTCCTCAATTACTGGATATATGCGTACATGTTTTTTGCCTTTGGAGGCCCGATTATTCTACATGTAAACGGTTCATTTGACCGTTTGGCCTAATACAACATTCTCCTATCGAGGTCCTCCTAGGCATAGTTTGATTTCTTTGAAGAGGTGACCTCCTGGGGTGATGCCCCCCAGTATTTGAGGTTGATCGAAGGGAAGACTTGAATGCTTGATGAGTTCTCCTTAGGTAGCATATGGATGTTGCCTCGTTAAAAACCTCACCGGTAAAACCCGTTTGGGATAAAACCCGATCTAAGGGAAAAAGAGTGCAACACATACTTTAAAACCCAAGGTCTTCGAGCTAGAAGGTGCTTCGATTCATCTCAATTGAACACATGTAGTAAGTTAGTATAAAACATAAATGAAAAGGGAGAGGGTTATACCTTAACAATAATAGAATTTGAGCCTCGATACATTTCAATTGCTCGCTCTGAGGACACGGCATAGTCCTTTATCCACTCATTCGGGTGCAGCCGAGAAAGTAGGTTATGGTTGCTACTTGGCTATTTGCTTGTCTTTTGGCTTCTTCGATGTAGAGAGCGTCGATACTGGTGCCACGTCGTGCAACGCGAACATCTCTCTTACTGGATGCTACTCCCCGTACACTACTTTTACTCCATCGTTGGCTGGAAACTTCATCATTTGATGAAGGGTTGATGGCACTGCCCTCATACTGTGTATCCATGGCATTCCAAGTAAGGCATTGTACCTCATGTCACCTTCGATGACATGAAACTTGGTATCTTGGACAGTACCGGGCACGTTGACCGGGAAGATGTTCTCCCCTTTCATTGTCTCGCTTGCCATGTTGAATCCATTGAGGACTCGAGAAGCGGGTATGATCTGGTCGAGCAGTCCGAGCTGCTCCACCATCTTCGACCTGATTATGTTGGCCGAGCTACCTGGATCCACGAGCATGCGTTTAATTTGAAATTTATTCAAAAGAAGAAATTACCAGAGCGTTATGAGGCTGAGAAAAGGTCTTGAAGTCCTCTTCACTGAATGTGAGAGCATCCTCAGGTATGTAATCCCGAGTTCATTTTTCCCTGTTGATGGATATTCTCGTTCGCTTGACAACGGGTCTCTGTGGGGCATCGACCCCTCCAATGCTCATATGGATGACGTGTTGTGGTTCTTCTGGTTCGTTCTTCCTATTCGCCTCTCTTTCCCGAAATTGGTTTTTAGCCCGGTCACTGAGGAACTCTCGAAGGTGCCATTTGCTGATCAGTCGGGCTACCTCTTCTCGAAGATATTTGCAATCCTCGGTCCTATGACCATGAGTGCCGTGATATTTGCATACCAAGTTGGGGTTCCTTTGTGAAGGATCTAATAGTATGGGTTTTGGATACCTGGTATCTTTGATTTTACCTATGGCCAATACGATGTTCGAGACATCGACGTTGGAGTTGTATTCAGATAATCGGGGTGCCTCTACCATCCCAGTGTGCCTATTGAACCCAGATTTACTCTTTAGTCCCCGGGAACTTTGGCCTCGATCTGTCCTTCAATCGCCTCAAGGTGTATTACGCCTTGGGGTGTTTCTTCGATCTTCTATAGGGGCCTAGAGGGGGCTCCCAATTGGTCGTTTTCAACCCTGATATTCGATTGATACCTGTTGTGCATATCCGCCCAGGTTACGATGAGATATTCAATCAAATTTTGGTCTAGCTGCTTCGAAGCTATCGAGCTTCGTTCGTTCAAGCCCTAAGTGAAGGCCTGCACTGCCCAATCATCAGAGACCGGTGGTAATTCCATTTGCTTCATCTAGAAGTGAGAAACAAATTCCCTCAGCATCTCATTCTCCCTTTGTTTGATTTTGAAGACGTCGGACTTCCTTGTATCAACCTTGATGGCACCGACATGTGCCTTCACAAAAGAATCTGCCAATATGGAAAATGAATCCATTGAGTTCGGGGGTAGGTTGTGATACCAAATCATGTCTCCCTTCGACAATGTTTCTCCAAATTTCATAAACAAGACGAATTCAATCTCGTCATCCTTTAAGTCATTCCCTTTTACAACACAAGAATAAGCGGTAATATGCATATTGGGGTCTGTGGTCCCATTAAACTTTAGGACATCGGGCATTCTGAATTTCCTCGGGATGTGCTTCGGAGCCTCACTTGACAGGAATGGTTTCTACACAAACTTCTTTGAATCTACACCCTTCAAAATCGGGGGTGCGCCCGGGATCTGATCGACCCTCTACTGATAAGTCTCCACCTTTTTATCGTTAGCCTCTATCTCCCTTTCTCCTAATTCGATTCTTTTGGTCAATTCCTCAAGCATTTTCAAGACTGTGGGGTCAATCCTGAGCCGCTTTCATCGCGTCTTTATAGCACTGGTTCGTGCTGTATGTTTATTGGTTTAGCAGTGTTAGGGGTTCTATTCTAACTTTGAAGTTGAGCGATGGCAACTTGTTGAGCTTGCAACATCTCCAATATCAGTTGGAGGTTGCCTCCTCCTTCTTCCATTCCTCATGCTTTTTGGCCTCTAGCCTGGGCTTCCCTATGTCCATTCCTTACGGGGTCTGCGCCTACTTGCGAGTTTAGAGCGTTGTTGGAGCTGATATCAACTGGCTCCACGTTTGGCACTCCCTCAGGGTTTACAGGTGGTACACCAAGCCTTATGTCGCTGTTTTCTCCAAGACCTTCGTTGTCATGAACATGTGCATTTTGTGTGCTAGACATATTTTGGCACGAAATCTAAAAATCTCTGACAAGAAAAAGTGTGAAGAATAACGTGTGTTATTAGAAAACTAGCACAAAAACAATCATTATTATTTTTAGCCCCACGGTGGGCGCCAAACTATTTACCTTAAAAATGGTATTAACAATTATATTTGATTTTGTGGTTCTAAAAATATGTGATTTATCTTAATACTAGTTGTTATGTGAATAATGCTAAGTGTAAATAAGCATGAAATGATAAGAAAACCAGTATGGTCACAAGATTGAGGGCCTCGAGCTCAGCGATATAGGACATCGAGGGCAGCCCTTAATGGTTGATAATGGGCAATAAATGAAGAACAATAGATAAACAATAAATGAGCAAGTAATAAATCTGAAGAGTTATTGTTGAGCACGTTTAGGCAAAAAAAAAGCAGAGAATTTTCTATTGTATTCAATACTCATTTGGTTACTAAATGACAAAGGTCCCCTTTATATAGGAGGGGGGAATCCCAACATAGTACATGTCTAATAATAATGAGGAAATGCTATTGGTACAGCTGTATAATGGCTTAGTACGGATTGGTACTATTCATGCAGACCTGGTCAGCTCTAACCACGTGTACTTGAAAGCTTTCCCGCCTTTCCATGACGATCATCTATTTGTACTGTTCCAAGATTGACCATAGTGAACCTTCGATATGGTCCTTCGAGGGATGCACCTTGTGGTCACACTTCACATTCTTCTTCAACATTCTCTAGGTTGGGTGTGGAGTGCCACAGTAGCCCCAAAGTCGAACTCCCCAATTTTCGCCGTATACAACTAGCATGTTCTTTTTCAAATGCGTATTGAGAAGTTTGCTTGCAGTGTGAAAATGGTTTGTGTATCTAAATCAGGGGCAGATGTAGAGTATGGACGTTGGGTTCATCTGAACTCTGTACTTTCGCTAGGAATATAAATTTAGGTGTAAAAATTAATTAAAATTACAACAAATGGTAGGTCTGAACCCATAACTTTAAAACTACAATGAGTTCAATGCTAAAAACCTTAAAAGTTAAACCCACAGAATCTAGTTCTGGATAAGTACTGGTCGTATGCTATTTTGTGGGTTTTGTAGTTTATTTTTTAGGTACCCGTGTTCTAATCTTCTAATACACGTACCGTCTTGCACATGAATCCTACGGTGTAACATATAAACCTCATAGAGTGTGTTAAGATATCCATTAAATATGTATAAATAAAAAATTTAGAACCTATAAAACTATGCCTAAACTTCCGAACCAGAGTTAGAATTCTGAATCTGCATCTTCCCACTATATGACCTCACACTATAAAGCAGATATCATGTTTTATTATCTTCTTTTGTTATTTTCTCCGCATTACTAAACAGATGATGGGTTTATAGCATACAGGTTTGGAAGGACGTATGCTCCAGGTTTGAAGGTCATACTCAAAATTATGGAGGCACGTTGCGGTATAAGGTATGGTGCTTCTTGAAGGATTCAACACACCTTTGACCACAAGAAATACTCACACTTGCAAAAGTCAAACATCATGAATATTTCTGAGTGTCATACCCATTTGACCAAAAAATATGAACTTTTTGGTTAAACTAATTAATTAAAAAGATAAGGGATTAATCCTAGTTAAAAATAATAACTTCAGATCTAAAATCGGCACCCGGGGATTGCATAGGATAGTGTTGGAACAGATTAATGCAATATGTTTTAAATGTTCAAGGTCAATAATGGGATGAGAATAACAAGCATTAAATAATAGTATGACACTAAATGTAAATAAGGAGAATGATTCACCCAATATTGAATGAGGTGGATAATTATTTTCTCTGACAATGATGTATGACAAATAGCTATGGGAATATTAGAGACATTCTCGGATCTAATGTGAAAAGTATAGAATAAATAATGAATCAAATCTCTTTAGAAAAGTAATATTTGTATTTATCTAGAGAGTCAACTTTTCAAGAGAGTTCTTAGCAGAATCGATAATACCTCCCTTTCACCTTATCTCCCTTCCCATTTATATGAGACATGCCACTAATCATTCATAAAAGTACAAGTACCGAGAATATTTAGTGGAATATTCTCCTAGATATCCTATTACAAAACTAGCCATTACTGTTACTTTTGGCATTTGACCTCAGCCGTGATTGACTGCTCGGCGGTGAAATGATCAGTCATTAGTCGACCTCGGCTAAGCTACTTCTACTAGAACCTCTTCGTGACAAATATCCTTAGTCAGATTTTGGCCCATACAGTTACTCTCTTCACTTATTGAGCTCGTCCCTCGGACGGCCTAGATGAGCGGACCTCACTAGTCATAGTAGAGAGATTTTAGGTGGGCAGGTCGAGTAGTAACACTCATGGCAAGGTGATAATGTAGCGTTTTGTGAGACACAACTTACCTACGTCGGTTCAGAATGACGTCATGACATCATGCATCATTATTATGCATTTTCTCGATGTGTTACGTCATTTCCGGTACCCCTGCCATTTCGATATTTGTGCAGTAACGATTGGCATTTTCGATTAAGGTGCCTGCATTTGTTATAAATCGGGATAGAGACCCTCTACTTGATCCTTTGTGTTTCCAAGCATTCAAACCTCTATATCTTTCTTCTTCTTCATTGTTCTTGATTTCGTTGTCTCCATCTTCATAGCCTAGGTTTTCCCTGTTTTAGCAATTTTTGATATTCTTACCCCCTCTTCAACTTTCCCCTTACATCTACAAATCTTATCCTCATGTTGACAAAGTACGCGGAACTGGCTAGCCGCGTGATCTCTATTCAACATCTATTGCCTCTCTACGCGCCTAGTTTCCATAGGGGGACGATGTTACCCCTTCGCTGTGGAGGAAAATGTTTGGTGGTAAAGATGGATGATAAGGCCAATCGTCAGTTCTAGTTTAACTTTTTCCACTTCAAGACCGAGGACATAGTGACAAACACTAATGGATTTCCCGAAGCGTGGAACTATGCTCATAAGTACCTCCGACGAATGTTCATTTCGCTTATTTTGGTGGTAGTGTAATCGTTCCATTTTATGTTCTCTTTTTTTATTCAGACGAGAAAGAGCCCCCTCCATTGGTTGCAGACATTCACAACTGGGTCAGTCAGGTCTTGCCCCATACGGGTGGGATCCGTGAACAACCGATTTTCCACAAGAAATTTGGACCCAAGCCTTCGCCGACTGGTGAGTTGCTTGCTTGAATTTTTGTTGCTTTGGCCATTAGGTTGTCCTTTCCTTTTTTATATCGTAGGGGTTGACTTAACCCTACTTTTGTTGTTAGGACTAAGAGCATCGAGGAGGGCGAGGGCTCCTACTCCCGCGTTCTGCCAAATGAGTGTCATGACAGGGTCTTCCCATGCTACGACTACGAACTAATCCCCTCAGCAGACCGCTTCTTCTCAGCCCCTGGAATTGCACGGACCTAGTCGAACATCAGCGACGCCAACAACAGAGACTCCAGTCCTGGCCGTGCTATATTTGATCGATGAATCATCACCGAGCGAGGAGGATTCAGTTCCACTAAATGGGCAGTTAGAGCTGCGGAATCTATAAGGGACGATTGTGAGCTGACCACTGTTGCGTTGGAGGGAGATCTAGATATACTGACTGCATCTTTGGTCTCTACCGGGGTTGAAGAAGATGTTCCTTAGCCCGAGGTCGCGGATGAAGTTGGAGGTCGTCTGAGGCTACAGACACCATGCTAATGAACGAACCATCGTCCTCGGGGCCGGTCGATGTTCCTTTATTGGCCGAGAAGAGAGAAAAGGGAGTTGTCGAGGACGATTATGAAACCGGTTCTGACATTGATCCTAAGGAGGTGCGAAGGTTCAATGAAGGAATCACTCAGGTGGAGGTGCGGTTTGAGGCATCTTCTCGTACCATCATGATCCCCACGGACCGTGACTTTTGGTGAACATGGAGGACGTAGTCCCCTCCTTGGGTCCCCTCTATTCTAATGGGGAAGGCAGGACCTTGGAGACGTTCAATGATGCCGCCCTGTCGTCGGGCATAGCCGACCTTGCCTTGAGGGTAAGTTTTCCGATCTTCCTAGTTTCTATGCCTTGCATCTTTTCTTCCTCTCCTTTTTCTTTTTAGAATGACTCTCTTTTCTGTTCTTGTTTATAGACCATCGTCTTGGAGATTGATATTGAGAGTGCTCGCCGAGAGGAGAGCTGCAGAGCTATTTTCAAGAAAATGGAAAGAAAGTACCACAAGGTGCGAGTGGAAATTTCCAAGATATAAGAGACAAGCTAAAGCAAAAAGATGATGAGCTTATAAAGGTCATCAGTAAATGCAGCGAGCTTGAGGGGGCGCTTAGGGACAAAGAAGAAAAGCTTGAAGTGAGCAAGGGGGTTGAAGCTAAGTGCGCAGATCTTCAGACCCAAGTGGTATCTTTGCGGGCTGAGATCGAGCAGTGTACGATAAGGGATGATGCTTTGGGTGATTAAGTCATTAAGAAGATGGAGGAATTGGAGAAGGTCGAGTTGGCTCGGTTGGTAGCTTCGGCAAAGGTGGCAGCATTGGAGGATTTGATTTGCGCCCTCTGGTCAGAACGGGCGAATGATATGGAGATGCCACGCACAGGGAGGCACGACTTGATGAGCGTATTGGGGGGCTGGAGATAGAGGTCCAGAACCATGGTGATCAGATTGCTGCTCTCGAGGCTAAGAATACATAGTTGTTGGCTCAGCCGCCCTCCTTTCACACTTCTGTTTACCCCGATATTCCGCGGGACTTGTACGAGAAGTGGATCCACATCGAGGACTAGTTGGACATATTCAACAATTTGATGATGGCTGGGAGAGTTCCTGAGGCTAATTTTGAGGATGTTCGTGCAGCTCCGATCACTTGTGGTTACGACCCTGCTACATCGGAGTCTGTGATGGCGAAAAGGAATTGGACGGGATTGAGCAGGGTGCTTCATACAAGGACATATACTCTGATGGTGATGGCGATGGTAGAGACGGTGATGTTGAATAATTATGCCCTTGTAATTTTGTATTCCTTTTTGCGGGCGTCAGTTCAGCCCTTGTAAGAAATATATATTGAATTTTGAATGCTATTTTTGTTTTCTGAATCCTCTCTGTTTGATCTTGTATGTTTTTATCGTTTGGTCGCCTTGACTATCAGAATTTTTGGATTTAGTTGTGAACGGGCTAGTAGATGTTGACTCGAACGTAGTCGAGTGTGGATTAATTCGAACGAGGTCAAATATGACTTTAATTAATTCGAATAAGGTTGAATGTCACCTTAATAAATTTGAACGAGGTCGAATGTAAGTTAATTCGAACGAGGTCGAATGTCACTTTAATTTATTTCGAATGGGGTCGAATATAAGTTAATTCGAGCGAGGTCCAATGTCACTTTAATTAATTCGAACGAGGTCAAATGTAAGTCAATTTGAGCGAGGTCGAATAATGTAAGTTAATTCAAACGAGGTCGAATGTCACTTTAATTAATTCAAACGAGGTTGAATGTAAGTTAATTCAGGCGGGGTCGAATTTCACTTTAATTAATTCGAACGAGGTCGAATGTAAATTAATTCGAGCGAGGACGAATGTAAGTTATTTCAAGGGAGGCCGAATGTAAGTTAATTCAAGAGAGGCCGAATGTTACTTTATTTAATTGATGCAGCGTCGTTTCGGCAAAAACATGGGCGAACTTTAAGTATTTGTGTGTTTTTCTTATATAAATTGGAGGAATTTACATGTTTTCCAGGCTGGCATTCCAGTCTCAATCTATCTAGTCCCTTCAATGGCCGACCTGGAGATGTGTTGAGAGGCTGGGCAATGAACTGATCAGTCTGCATCCCCATCTATTCATACTTTAGCTTGAAATGTCCTCCTTGTCGCCTCATTTAAAACCTTCCTAAGAAAACCCAATTGAGACAAAACTCAGGTGAGGGAAAAAGAGTGTGGCTTGGAGAACATTTTTCCTTAGAAGTTAAAGTACTTGAGGTGGGCGATGTTCCAATTGGTTGTTAGTAGTTTTCCTTCTATTGTTTCTAGTTGAAATGACCCTTTGTGCTGTTGCCTTAATTTTGTATGGGTCGTCCTAATTCGTTCCCAGGTTGCCCTTTCGTGAGTCTTTGCTTGCATGTGCTTTGACCTTAAGTACGTAGTCCTCGACTTTGAGTGGTCTGACTTTGGCTTTTTTGCTATAGTAGCATTTTGCTTGTTGTTTTTGGGCGATCATCCTTATGTAGGCCATATCTATCTATTCTTCGGCTTCATCGAAAACTTGCTTTCTGCTTTCTTCATTCCTCAACCCGCTTTTATGGGAGTATCTCAGACTTGGTTTTCCAACCTCGACTGGTATTAGTGCACCTGTCCTATAGACTAATGAGTAGGGTGTCTCTCCTGTCCTCATTTTTGGTGTTGTGAGGTATGCCCCTTGGCAGTAGTTCTGGCCATAGTCCCTTGGCGTTCTCGAACTTTTTCTTCATGATGTTCAGCATTGATTTATTGGAGGACTCCCCTTTCCCTTTGCCCCCTGGATGGTACGGAGTGGAGAGTATTTGTTTGATATGCCATTTCTGGAAGAACTCGATGATCTTTTTCTCGGTGAATTAGGGTCTATTGTCACAACTAATTTCTTTAAGAAGGCCGAAGCGGCACACAATGTTCATCTATATGAAGGCGATTACTTCTTGTTCCCGTATCTGGGAAAATGCTCCTGCTTATACCCACATAGAAAAATAGTCAGTTAAAACCAAAGAAAATCGCACGTTACCTTGTCCTGGTTGGAGGGGGCCGATGATGTCCACCCCCACTTGATGAAAGGCCAAGTTGAGGTGATTGAGTGGAGGTGCTAACCCACTTGGTGGATCATAGGGGCATATTTTTGGCATTGTTTGCATTTTCTCACAAAGTCAACGACCTCTTTTTTCATGGTGGGCCAATAATAGCCTACCCATCTGAGACATCTGACTAGAGCTCGATTGCGAGAATGAGCTCCGTATGGCCTACGTTGACTTCTTCTAGAACGCTCCGTGTCTGATTCAGGTCTAAGTATTTTTCTTGAGGGCCGCCGTATGTCCTTTTGTAAAGGTCGTTATCAATGATGTTGTACCTGGCCGCTTGGATTTGAACCTTCTTGTCTTCTTTTTATCATTTGGGAGCACACCGTCCTACAAGTATGTAACAATACGGTTGCGCCAGTCCCAATTTAGGTTTATAGTCCTTACCTCGATTTGGTCGATTGATGAGTGGAGGAGGGTGATCATGTTTCCTTATCTGGTTATTCTTTTAGTGACCGCCGCTAGTTTGGAGAGGTCGTCTGCTTCGATGTTTTGTGCTCGAGGGATCTGGTTGAGCAAGCATTCATCGAATTCGGGTAGCAGCTTGCGGATCTCGGCCTGATACCTTTGTAACCTTTGCTCTTTGATTTAGAAAGTCCCTATGACTTGGTTGTGACTTGGTTGACGATGAGTAGAGGGTCGTAGTGTAAGACGACTCGTCTTTCTCTGAAGTTTAGTGCTAGCCTTAATCCTACAATCACGACCTTATAATCGGCCTTATTGTTAGTTCTGTCTGAGCATCTTATGGATTGGCAAATTACTTTGCCTGTCGGGACCTCGAGCACGAGTCCCAGTCCGGACCCTGATATATTAGAGGCACCATCGGTGTACAAAATCAATAGATCCTGTATTTGGGGAGAGGTGTTGGTAGCTTCTCTTTCGACTTTAGGCATTATTTTTGCGTTGAAGTCGGCGATGAAGTTGGCAACTACTTGCGAGTTTATCGCCATTCGCAGTTGATGTGTGATATCATGTTTGCTTAACTCTATGGCCCATTTGGCCAATCTACTCGATAGTTCGGGCTTATGCAAAATACTTCGTAATGGAAAAGTCATGACTATCGAGATGAGGTGGAATTGGAAGTATGGTCTAAACTCCTGTGAAGCTACAACCAATGCCAGGGCCAATTTTTTGAGGTGAGGGTACCTCGTCTCAGTGTTGACTAAGGTTTTGCTAATGTAATAAATGGAAGATTGCGTACCTTTATTTTCTCGGACCAGGACTGTACTCATCGCCACTTCATATACAGCCAGGTAGACGATAAGACGTTCTCCAAGTTCTGCTTTAGAGAGCAGTGGGGTGATGATAGGTAGTCCTTTAGCTCCTTCAGGGTGTCAACGCATTTCGAGGTCCATTGGAGGTCGTTATCTTTCTTGATTACGCCAAAGAACTTGTGGCACCTTTCGGAAGACCCTAAGATGAATCTCGATAGGCAGCTATACGGCCAGTCAACCTTTGAACCTATTTTTTGTTGGTTAAGTTCTCCTGTATCCCCTATGTAGCCTTGATTTGGTCGAGGTTGGCCTCGATGCCTTGCTGTGATACTAGGAAGCCCAGTAATTTTCCTAAGGTCACGCTGAATGCGCACTTTTTAGGATTTAATTTCATTCCGTATCGCATGAGTATGTCGAAGGCCTCCTTCAGGTGATCGATGTGATCCTCTTTCCTTTTAGACTTGAACAACATATCGTCTATGTATACCTCCATGATTTTGCCGAGTTGGTCTTTGAACTTCTTTTTCACAACCTTTGATATGTCGCCCTCGCATTTTTTAGCTCGAAAGGCATCACCCTGTAGCAATACGTTCCTTGGTGGGTGATGAAGGTAGTCTTCTCCTGGTCTTCCTCCTCCATGAGGATCTAGTTATAGCCTAAGTATGCATCTAGGAAGCTTAGCAGCTCGTGCCAGTCCATTGCGTCAATGAGCTGGTTGATATGGGGTAGTGGAAATGAATTTGTGATGTCCATGCACATCTACTATTTTCCATTCTTCTTTTTCACCATGACCATGTTGGCACCCATTGGGGGTATTTTGCCTCCCTGATGGAGCCGTTTTTCAGAAGCTTTTCAACCTTCTCGTGGATTGCATCGTTTATTGCAGAATTGAACTTCCGTCTAATTTGTCTTACCAGCGGTAAAATAAATCGACGTTCAGCTTATGTGTCACTATCTCCTTTGGGATACCTGGCATGTCTGCATAGGAAAAGGCAAATAAGTCTGCGTCATTAGTTAAGAAATGACGGAATTTACCTGGTTCCTGAAGCTTGTGGTCGATGTAGGCTTTCTTGTTGTGGTCGTTATCATCGAGTTGGACGGGGTCGAGGTCTTTTACGGTTGATCCTGTAGCTTCTATGATTTTGGGGTCTTTGATCACGTCCTTCCTTTCATCACCACTTGACCTCGACCCTGATGATTGCTATTCTTCTTTGGTTTTGCCCTTCATTTGTTGGGTGTATATACAATCATGGGTGATGCGATAGCATTCTCGGGAAGTGCATTGTTCTCCTCAGATGCTATATACTCCCCATGGAGTGGGAAATTTGATGACTTGGTGAAAGCTAGAGGGAATGGCCTTCATGGCATGTATCCAAGGCTGACCTATTATGGCATTATACGCTGTGTCTTGGTCCATGATATGAAATGTGGTTTCTAGGGTGATGCCGCCGGCCAGGACGGGGAGTGTGATTTCCCCAGATATTCGTTCAAATGCATTATTAAAACCAGTTAGTGTGATGCAGCGTGGCACTATCTTATCCTCGAGTTTCATCTATAAAAGTACTCGAGGGTGGATAATGCACGCGCCATTCCCATAGTCCACCATAATATGTTTCACATCTATATCTAATAAGCGTAAATTGATAACAAGAGCATCATAGTGAGGAAACCAAACCGTGGGTATCTGAATTATCGAAGATGATACTCCTTTCGAGTTTGTCGTACCGTTCGTGAGTGATCGACCATTTGAGTTTGTGGGTAGTGGTGAACTTTACGCTATGGATTGATGTGTCATCGCCCCCTCCGATGATCATTTGAATGGTTTGAATTGGGGAACGTGGTTTGGGTGGCCCCTGGTGATCTTTATGTCCTCGAGCAAAGTTGGCCCTTCCTCGGTCGCTCATCAACTCTTTCAAGTGCCCCTGGTGAAGTATGTTCACAACATCTTGTCTTAGAGCGATGCAACCCTCAGTTTTATGACCTCGTTCCTGATGGAATTCACAAAGGGCGTTTGACTTCCCGGTGCTTGGGTCGAGCCTTATCTTCTGAGGCCACTTCACTTTAGGGCCGAGCATCTCCAATGCGTAGACTATTTCGAAGGGTGAAACACAAAAATTGTGAGCAGATAGTAAGGGAGACTTACCTCTCTCGTTTCGATGAGTTCTTGTTCTTAGCCTAGATGGGCCTTCGTTGTGGGGGAAGGTGGCATGATGGTGCCTCTGACGTATGGTTGATGTCTTTCTCTATTGTGCTGGGGACCTGCTAGTTCCCTTCTATTGTCATTTTTCTGATCCTTTCTGGACTCGGCTTGTACTGAGGTTAGCCATTGGGTTAGTCCATTTAGGTCGTCTTCTTCAGCTAGAACTTCGGCGCAATAGGCATTGTGTATTTCGTCCCAAGTTGTTGGAGGATATTTCATGAGCTGACTCGGCAGCTTTCTGTCGCCCTTGAACCGCTTCTATTCAACCCCTTTTGGAAAGTTGCCACAGTCATTCCTTACGATATGTTTGGTAAGGTCATCCTTACGCGCTTAAATTTGAGCGAAGAAGTCCCTCAGTCCTTCTCCAGGTGATTGTTTGATGGCAAATATATCGTTTTCTCTTGCCTCTACCTTCTTGGCTCCAGCATGGGCCGTTACGAACTTGTCGGCCATCTCTTCGAATGTTTCAATGGAGAGCACATGCAGCTGTGAATACCAAGTTAACGCACCCCATTGAGGGTTTCGCCAAACGTTTTCAATAAGATGGAGGACACTTTCTATTTGGCGAGGTCGTTGCCTTTTACTGCGGTGACATAGTGAGTCACATAATCCTCAAGGTCTGTCGTCCCGTCGTATATTTTTAGGTATGGAGGCATTTTGAAGGTTTTAGGTATGGCGTGTGGTGTGACTCTATCACTGTACGATAGCTCGATGAACCGGCCGACATCTCTTTTTGGTAAGAATTTTGGGGAGCTTGATATTTTGTCTACCCTTTCTTGATGCTCTTTCATTTGGTCTCGAAGCATTTTGTTTCATTTTCCATCTCTTCCATTTTCCTTAAGATGAGGACGTCATTACATGCATCATTAACATTGTCAGTGATACCTACTACAAGCCGAGGAGGGCCGTGTTGTTCGACTATTGCTGGTGCCACGCAGGTCCTTGCAACCTCTCCGATCTCCTTTTGAACGGGTTTGTCAAGGAAGATGGTCAACGTATTCGTCAGCCAAGCTTTGAGTAGTTTTTTCATCGCTGGTGCCTCCTCTTCCGTTGTGGATATGGAAGTTCCTTTATTGTGGGGCGTTGTAATACTACCAAGAGGAAGGGGTGAGCCACTTCGCCTAGTAGAGGCATTTGGTATTATATCCTCACCCTTCGTTTCAGAGACCTCGTTGATGGTGTTAAGGAGGTTGGCGGTGAGATCGGCTATTGCCTTCCTCCTTTCTTCTTCGTTACCTTCCGTGTTAGATCTGTGTGCACAAGAAAGTGTAGGATTTTGCATTTTTTTGGTTGGTTATAGATCTAGAAGAAACTAACATTTTAACTAGGAAATTCCCACATACGGTGCCAAATTGTTCTACCAAAAAATATGAGCCTTTAGTTAAATTAATTTA
This sequence comes from Nicotiana tabacum, assembly GCF_000715075.1. NCBI lineage: Eukaryota > Viridiplantae > Streptophyta > Magnoliopsida > Solanales > Solanaceae > Nicotiana > Nicotiana tabacum. The sequence goes on along the minus strand of NC_134101.1, from coordinate 133,873,125 downwards.
TTGAAAAGATAAGGGATTAATCCTAGTTAAAAATAATAACTTCAGATTTAAAATCGGCCTACGGGGATTGCGTAGAATAGTGTTGGAACAAATATAATGCAATATGTATTAAATGTTCAAGGTCAATAATGGGATGAGAATAACAAGCATTAAATAACATTAAATGACACTAAATGTAAATAAGGAGAATGATTCACCCAATATTGAATGAGGTGGATTCTTCTTCTTTCTGACAATGATGTATGACAATTAACTATGAGAATATTGGAGACTTTTTCGGACCTGATGTGGAAGCTATAGAATAAACAACGAATCAAATCTCTTTAGAAAGGTAATATTTATATTTATCTAGAGAATCAACTTTTCAAGAGAGTTCTTATCAGATTCAATAATACCTCCATTTCACCTTATCTCTCTTCCTACTTATATGGGACATGCCCCCTAATCAGCCATAAAAGTACAAGTACTGAGAATATTCTCCTAAATATCCGATTACAAAACTAGCCATTATTGTTACTTTTGGCATTTGACCTCAGCCATGATTGACTGCTCGACGATGAATCCATCAGTCATTAGTCGACCTCGGCTAAGGTACTTCTAATAGCACCTCTTCATGCCGAATATCCTTAGTTAGATTTTGACCCATACAATACCAAGCGTAGTTAATCGAGATCAAGTACTTTGACCATATCTATTATGATTTCTAACCTATTTCAATTCATCGAGGTAATTAATTAAAGGAAGTAAATAACCAGTTAGGTAAAATGTACTAAAAGCGTTAAATTTATATGAGCTTTGTGGAAAAACAAGATCAATTAAAATGTAGTACTATGTTGTTCGAGACCACCCCGAATCTGCTACACCAAAAGTTAACCCTCTTCTAGTTAAACTACATTACTTAATTAAGCTGCAGTCTGTAAGGGTCAAAATTAGATCTGGTTTAGCGAATGCATATGGATGGGATAAGGTCGTGTTCGAGATCGAGTATGGATCAATGGTGAGAAGTCGCCCAAAAAGAGAGACTGGTGCTGAGGTCGAGTAGAGAGCAAAAGTACGCAGTAGTTATAATGTTCCTAGGGTCGCGAGTGGGAATATTCTATTGATCATTCCCCTATTTTGTACCTTTTTAGAGATTTCTAAGGATATCCCTTACAGATAGGAAGTGAAAGGGAACAAAAAGGGATTCAAAACTTCTGTAAGAAAAGATCCTATAAAAGAGTTGACTATCAAGAATATATACTAAAAGCTTGTCTTGTCTCTTTTGTTTGATTGCATCATACAACATTCTTCTGTAGTTCACAAGATCCGAGGGCATATTATTCACTACTATTGCATACTGTCACACGTTGTCTTTGAAGAAGGAATCATCTACCTCATCCAACATTTGGGTGACTTATCGCTTCTTATTACATTAAATATCGTTTACCACATTTATTGCATGCATTCACTACCATATTTATTTCTAATCATTGAGCATTAAATCGATATTTATTGATTAGAACACGGTTCTCATCATCTCAGTTGTTAAATTTTGGATCTATGATTTATTACTTTTTACTTGGATTCACCCCTTATCCATTCGTTAAAAGTAGTTTAACTAAAAAGGGTTTAAAACTTTTTGGTCAAACAGAACCTTTTTAAAATTAAAAAAAAGTTGCAACCTTTTTATGTGCCTTTTTACACGTTTTTTAGATAATCAGTTAAGTGGCAGCTAAGCAAAGACAAAATTAAGATTACCTACTCCCAGTATCACAAGATCTCATGCTTATGTTATTTATTTGTTATTCTCTAGTTTAACATATAACTCTGTTATCTCATGCTTATGTTATTGATTTGTTATTCTCTAGTTTAACATATAACTCTGTATACCCTCGAAAATGGATAACAATTGAATTTATATGTGGTTTTAAGGATATGTGGATTAATTCAATACAAATGATGAATTGCGTTAGATTAAACAGATAAAAGATATAATAGATTACCAAACCACTTAAAGGGAGTGATTCTAGACTCAATAACAGCCTTAATGAAATGCCTCCCTCGTCCCCGGACTCACAATAATGAAGCACTGATGAGCAGGAATAAGAACTTTGAATAACAGAGTAAATAAGAGTATACTACCTTGATGTATATGTTACAGTGTGTATAATGAATAATCAGACCCCTTTATATAGTAGGGGAGTTTTACCCTAAGTACAATTTCATAAAAGGTAAAAATCTTCTATTTAACTAATCACCGGTTTGCTACTGATACGTGCCGAGATTCACGCCTTGATATCCGGCCAGTCCCGGATATCACAGCCTCTTGTTGGTTGTGCTCGATCGTCTGATAATGCTCTACGAGGCCTTTAGGGTTCGAACGGGGCCTGGGGCCCATGGCCCCGATAATCCTGAAGGCAGGTGTTTTACCCCGACCCCAAATCGAGGGGATCCTTGCCTCGATTCTGATTCCTTGACTTTACATTTCTTGCTCCATTTATTTCATCAAAAACTGAGGCATGGGTTAGATTTTACCCATATACAAATAGTCCTCTCATTTCTCGGAGAGTAAGTTCATGGAAACGACGAGAAATGGCATGAGCTCTTTGATTCCTTCTTCCATACATCGTGACAGAAATGACAAGAATCCGAAACGTCCCATCAGTCGCATCATAATAACTTCAAACGCGTGTCAGCCATTGGCAAGCTATCCCATGACGCAAAATGGTGCAAAGCCTCTATAAATACTCTATCCTTCATTAATTTTTTAATTTTGGCCAAGCTTCTACATTCTAATCTTCAAGATATCACTACCTTTCTTCATACTCCAAAATTTTTACCTTCGTTCATCAAGATTTCTTAGCAAATTACAAACTTTTATTTACTTTCTACCAGCACACTCGATTCCTTTAGCAAAGCTTCTACCCTTCATCTCCCAACCTTTCTTTATATTTTCCAAACCTTCCCCATATAACTAGCGAAAACCTCCAAAACTGTTCCCCAAAAAGTTGCCTCCTCTTCTTCACAACCAACCACCAAAATCGAGGAGACCGCTCCGGATGTGGTTGTCCTAGAGAGGTCCCCTGCTGATGCGGCTATCGATGAGCGGGCAGCCGAACCTCCCTTGAAAATGTTCATACCTGAGGGTTGTTCGGTTGCCAATGACTTTAAGGTTGAGAATCCCATGCCAGTGTAGGGTCCGTGCGAGGAGGCGAGAATACAATTCAAGTTTTGGCAATCGGGTGCCCACCTAAAGAACAAGGGAATACAATTCAAGTTTGGGCAATCAGGCACCCACCTGGAGAACAATGGAATACAGTTTCAAGTTTTGGCAATTAGGCTCCCACCTGGAGAACAAGGGAAAATAGTTTCAAGTTTTGGCAATTAGGCGCCCACCTGGAGAACAAGGGAATACAGTTCAAGTTTCGGCAATCAGGCGCCCATATGGAGAACAAGGGAATACAGTTCAAGTTTTGGCAATCAGGCACCCACCTGGAGAACAAGGGAATTGATAGCATCAAGAACAAGGATATAGTTAAGGACAATGATAGAGATGATAGAGTTTTGGAAGATCCAAGGCCATTTACAAGATCTCAAGCTAAAGAGTTGCAAGCTAAGGTTGCTAGACTTCAATGGCAAATAAAGAAGCTTTTAATTGTAGAGGAAGAGCTCAATCCCAAAGGAGATGAATTGTCCAAGTTTTACAATTATTTGGTAGTCCAAATTGAAGTCCAAGAGGAGGAAGATTGGGTTACCAAATCAACCCTTGAAGTCCACCAATAGGGCTCAAAATGACCTTAAAAGAGGTCCAAAAGGGGGTGTTTCAAAAGGAGCCCAATTGGAGTCCAAACCAATGGCCCAAACTAATAGTTTTAAGGCCCAAATATGCCCCAAAAGGATTTGGTCGCCCCCACTTAATTTTGATGGCTTTTGTTACCCCTTAGGAGCCACCTACCTAAGTTTGATGGCTATTGTGACCCCTAGCAGCCCCTACCTAATTTAGATGACTTTTTAGCAACCCCCTATATTATTTTAAGTGCTTTTAACTCCTATAAATAAGGAGTTCTTCTCATTCATAAGACTACATTTTATTGATTAAGTATATCATACTTTGAGAGTTCTTTTAAACCTTTGTTACTTGTGCTTTGAAATTTATCTTTCAACCTTTACTAGTTCTTAGTTCAAGGTAGTAAGATTACTTCTCTTTTATGATATCTTTGATTCCTTTGTGGTATTCTTAGAAGGCAATTAATACTAGTTATTAATTGTTTTCTCAAGTTACTCGTAAAGTGGTCAAGATCCGAATCTATTGTTTTGATTTGCTTTTTAAGTAAAGGCGTTTGATTTCTTTCATAAATCAAGACGTTGTTACTTTGATCTTGTCAAGGCTATAGAACTTACGTTCTTGGAAGTTCTTGGAATTCTTTCCTTGAATTCTTCCCATATCCTTTATTTTCATCTCTTTAATTCTAGTTGTTCAATTGCTTATTGTTATTGCTTCCGCATTTACTTCTCAAATTCTTACTCTAATTTGGATTCTCAACCTAGTTGTTATCAAGTGGTATCAGAGCGGCTGTATCAAGATTTCGTTCTTGGTAAATCTTGGGATTTCTTGAATACTAAGGGCAAAGAAAAGAAAAAAAAATGAAAAAAAAACAAAAATTAGTTTTTAGAACATAAAATAGAATTGCGTGCTCTCCGTGATATTTCTTTTGTATTTAATTTGTTACCAAAAATTAACAAAGGAAACAAGAAGAGGGGATCCTAGATTTTCTTACTCTTTCTAATCTAAACATATAATCCTTTCCTTTTTGTTCGCGTCATGTTTCAACCGAGCCTAATAGTTCTAGTAATTGGTTTTTCTTTCATTAGTTCCCCAAAAATCTGAATTTTACTACTAAGAATTTCATACGAGTTGGGTTTAATTATAAATCTACAAAGTATTTTGTTCAAAGGTTATTCCGAGAGAAAAAAAAGAGCTAATTTTTGTGATACAGTTTACACTTTTTTTTAAAAGATGCCGCGTACATGTAGTGATAATGAACGAAGGATTCTCCAAGAAGCTGAAATCAAAGCAAGAAATGATTTTACCTTGCAAGCTATGCATCAACAATTTGAAAGGTTGAATTTGCAACTCCAAGAGATAAGGGATACCATTGCTGATCAAAATGATACAATAGCTAAACTTAGGAGGGAAAATAATGTTAGACCCCAAGCTAGGAGAAATGTATCCCATGCTCCCATTGTAAATCAAGAAAACCCTATAGATGATTTTAATGATATTGATTTTGATAGGGTGGGAAGAGATAGGAGGGGACAAAGAGGTAGAGTAGAAGATGACAATATAAGTAGTATAAAGATGAAGATGCCATCATTCAAGGGAATAAGGGACCCAGACTTGTACCTTGATTGGGAGAGAAAGGTTGAAGCCATCTTTGATTGTCACAACTACTCTGAGGGTAAGAAAGTTAAACTTGTTGTTGTTGAGTTTTCTGACTATGCTGCTATTTGGTGGAAAAAGCTTGCTAGGGACAGATTGCAAGAAGGACAAGCACCGGTTGCTACTTGGGCTGAGATGAAGAGGGGTGATGAGGAAGAGATTCGTGCCATCACACTTTCAAAGAGAGCTACAATAACGTCTTCAAACATTGAAGCAAGGGTCCATGTCTGTGGATGAGTACTTTAAGGCTATGGATATGGCTATGATCCAAGCTAATTATACAGAGGAAGAAGAGGCTACAATGACTAGGTTTTTAAATGGTTTAAATAAGGAAATAGTTGATGTAGTAGAATTACAACAATATGTAACAATAGATGAGTTAGTTGATTTGTGTGTAAAGATAGAAAATCAAAATAAAAGAAAGCAGACTAGCTCGTGGAAAGGTCGGACAAGCACCATCTCCAAGAAGCCATGGCCATATCATGAGATGAAGAGTTCTTCTAGACCTCAAGAAGACAAGGGTAAAGGTAAATTTGAGAACAAAGAGGGAGGTAAAACCTTTAACCCTAAACCTTTTACACCTTCTAGTTCTATTCAATGTCATAAATGTAAAGGAGGGGGACATATGATGCATGAATGTCCAAGTAGAAGAAACATCATTCTTAGAGAAGATGAAGGATATGAGAGTGAAAAAGGTGAGGGAGAAGAAGAGGGAGATGTGAGTGATGAAGATGATGTAGAACTACCTAATGAGGGCATGATTGGGGTAGTTAGAAGGATTATGACTATCAATTTGGCAAGCAATAATGAAGAACAAAGGGAGAATATATTCCATACTAGGTGTGGGATAAAGGGAAAAACTTGCTCTATGATCATTGATAGTGGTAGTTGTGCTAATGTGGTGAGTTCATACTTTGTGGAAAAATTGGGACTTGCATGCATGAAATACCCTACTCCATATAGACTCCAATGGTTAAATGATAGTGGTGAACTAAAGGTAAACAAACAGTGCATGATTTCATTTAATGTTGATAGATATAAGGATGATATTCTTTGTGACATAATACCTATGCAAGTTTGTCATATCTTACTGTGTCGTCCTTGGTAGTTTGACAGGAATGCTTTTCATGATGGAAGAAAGAATAGATATTCTCTTGAACTAAATGGCAGGAAATTTAGTCTTGCACCTTTATCTCCTTCTCAAGTGTTTGAAGATCAAAAGAGATTAAGGGAAATAGTGGAAAAACCAAGGGGAGAGATAAAAAGTGAGCTTGAGGAAAAAGAAAGGAAAGAAGGCCAAGAATTAGAAAAAAAGAGAGATGGCCGAGAGAAAGAGAGAGAGAGGGCAACAATTTGAGAGAAGAGATAAAAAAGGATTTGAATGAAAAAATAGACAGTCTTGGTGAGAGGAAAGAGGTTAAGGAAAGAAAAAAAAAGAGTTTTTATATAAAAACCAAAGAGTGTTTAAATTCAAGAAAAGAGGGGCTGCCCATAATACTACTTACTTACAAAGAGACTTTGATTAATTCTGAGTTGCTAACTTCTTCTTTGCCAAGTAGTATTTCTTCTCTTTTGCACGATTTAGAAGATATCTTTCCAGAAAATATTCCTAATGGATTGCCACCTTTACGTGGAATTGAGCATCAAATTGATTTTGTACCTGGATCACAAATCCCAAATAGGCCAGCCTATAGGAGTAATCCAGAAGAGACAATAGAACTTCAAAGGCAAGTTGAGGAGTTGCTTGAGAAAGGCTTTGTGAGAGAGAGCATGAGCCCTTGCTCGGTTCCCGTCCTATTGGTACCAAAAAAGGATGGAACTTGGAGGATGTGCGTGAATTGTAGAGCAATCAACAAGATTACGGTAAAGTATCGCCACCCTATTCCTTGTCTTGATGACATGTTGGATCAATTACATGGATTCAAAATCTTTTCTAAAATTGATCTAAAAAGTGGTTACCATCAGATTCAAATGAATCCTGGAGATGAATGGAAAACTGCTTTTAAGACAAAATATGGGCTTTATGAGTGGTTAGTTATGCCTTTCGGCTTGACTAATGCACCTAGCACATTCATGAGATTGATGAATCATGTTTTTAAGGATTTTTATGGAAAATTTGTTGTGGTGTACTTCGATGATATCTTGGTCTTTTCTAACACTTTAGAAGAGCATGTAGAACACCTAAAACAAGTTTTTGAAGTTCTTAGAAAGCAATTTTTATTTGTTAATCTTAAAAAGTGTACTTTTTATGTGGATCGTGTGATTTTCTTGGGGTTTGTAGTTAGTTCTAAAGGAGTTGAGGTTGATGAAGAGAAAATCAAAGCAATAAAAGAATGGCCTAAACCTAAGAGTGTAACTGAAGTTAGGAGTTTTCATGGACTTGCTAGTTTTTATAGGAGGTTTGTGAGAGACTTTAGTATCATTGATTCTCCTTTAACTAAAGTTATTAAAAAGGATAAAAAATTTAAATGGGGAAAAGAACAAGATGATTCTTTTAACTTGTTGAAATAAAAGTTATGTTCTGCTCCATTGTTACAATTGCCTGATTTTTCTAAATCTTTTGAAATTGAATGTGATGCTTCGGGCAAAGGAATAGGTGTTGTTTTGATGCAAGATTCTAAACCTATTGCCTACTTTAGTAAAAAGTTGAGTGGATCCACATTGAACTATTCCACTTATGACAAAGAGCTATATGCTTTGATAAGGGCTTTAGCCACATGGCAACATTACTTGTGGCCAAGAGAGTTTGTCATTAAAACTGATCATGAATCCTTGAAATACTTGAAGAGTCAAGGTAAGCTTAGTAGAAGGCATGCTAAGTGGGTTGAATTCATTGAAACGTTTCCTTATGTAGTTTCTTACAAACAAGGGAAAGAAAATGTTGTTACTGATGCATTTTCAAGGAGGTATGTCTTAGTTTCTACCCTAACGTCTAAAAATTAATGGGTTTTGATCAAATCAAGGGACTTTATGCTAATGATGTTGATTTTGGCAAAATTTTTGCAGATTGTAAGTTGAGTCCTTTTGAGAGGTTTAACCTCCAAGATGGCTTTCTCTTTAAGGAAAATAAGTTGTGTATTCCAAATTGCTCTTTACGTGAAGTATTTGTAAGGGAAGCACATTGTGGAGGGCTTATGGGACACTTTGGAGTCCCAAAGACACTAGACATACTGGCTGAAAAATTCTTTTGGCCTGGAATGAGAAAAGATGTTGAAAGAATGTGTGCACAGTGTTTGGAATATAAACAAGCTAAATCTAAATTGTTACCACATGGTCTTTACACGCCATTACCTGTTCCTACGTCGCCTTGGATTGATATTTCCATGGATTTTGTGTTAGGTTTGCCTAGAACAAGATATGGTAAGGATAGTATATTTGTTGTGGTAGATAGGTTCTCCAAAATGGCTCATTTTATTCCTTGTTTAAAGACTAATGATGCCTCACATGTTGCTGATCTTTTTGTAAAAGAGGTTGTCAAATTTCATGGTATACCTAGAACTATTGTTAGTGATAGAGATGCTATGTTTTTGAGCCACTTTTGGCGTGTGTTTTGGGGGAAGTTAGGTACTAAATTGTTGTTTTCTACTTCTTGTCACCCACAAACTGAAGTAGTTAATAGAACCTTAGGAAACATGTTGAGGGCTGTTTTGAAAGGTAAATTAACTTCATGGGAAGATCACTTACCTATGATTGAATTTGCTTATAATAGAACAATCCATTCTTCTACAGGTATGTCTCCTTTTGAGGTTGTTTATGGTTTTAATCCCTTAACTCCCCTTGATTTATTACCATTACAAACTAATGATATTGCTAATCTTGATGGTAGGACAACGGCTGAGATGATGAAAAAAATTCATGAACAAACAAGGCTTGCAATTGAGAAGAAAAATGAGCAAACTGCCTTGAGAAAGAATAAGGGATGAAAGCAAGTTATTTTTAAACCTGGAGATTTAGTTTGGGTTCACTTTAGAAAGGAGAGATTTCCTTCCAAAAGGAAGTCAAAGTTGCATCCTAAAGGAGATGGCCCATTTCAAGTCCTTGAAAGGATTGGAGACAATGCTTACAAGTTGGACCTTCCTGGTGAGTTCCAAGTAAGTGCCACATTTAATGTTGCTGACTTATCTTTGTTTGATGTAGGATCGAATTCGAGGACGAATTCTTTTCAAGAAGGGGGGAATGATAGCATCACGAACAAGGATATAGTTAAGGACAATGATAGAGATGATAGAGTTTTGGAAGCTCCAAGGCCATTTACAAGATCTCAAGCTAAAGAGTTGCAAGCTAAGGTTGCTAGACTTCAATGGCAAATAAAGAAGCTTTTAAATGTAGAGGAAGAGCTCAAGCCCAAAGGAGATCAATTGTCCAAGTTTTACAATTATTTGGTAGTCCAAATTGAAGTCCAAGAGGAGCAAAATTGGGTTACCAAATCAGCCCTTGAAGTCCACCAATAGGGCTCAAAATGACCTTAAAAGAGGTCCAAAAGGGGGTGATTCAAAAGGAGCCCAAACTAATAGTTTTAAGGCCCAAATCTGCCCCAAAAGGATTTGGTCGCCCCCCACTTAATTTTGATGGCTTTTGTTACCCCTTAGGAGCCACCTACCTAAGTTTGATGGCTATTGTGACCCCTAGCAGCCCCCAACCTAATTTAGATGACTTTTTAGCAACCCCCTACATTATTTTAAGTGCTTTTAACTCCTATAAATAAGGAGTTCTTCTCATTCATAAGACACAACGTTTATTGATTAAGTATATCATACTTTGAGAGTTCTTTTGAACCTTTGTTACTTGTGCTTTGAGATTTATCTTTCAACCTTTACTAGTTCTTGGTTCAAGGTAGTAACATTACTTCTCTTTTATGATATCTTTGATTCCTTTGTGGTATTCTTATAAGGCGATTAATACTAGTTATTAATTGTTGTCTCAAGTTACTCGTAAAGTGGTCAAGATCCAAATCTATTGTTTTGATTTGCTTTTTAAGTAAAGGCGTCCATAAATCAAGACGTTGTTACTTTGATCTTGTCAAGGCTATAGAACTTGCGTTCTTGGAAGTTCTTGGAATTCTTTACTTGAATTCTTCCCATATCCTTTATTTTCATCTCTTTAATTCTAGTTGTTCAATTCCTTGTTGTTATTGCTTCCGCATTTACTTCTCAAATTCTTACTCTAATTTGGATTCCCGACCTAGTTGTTATCAGAAATGCAGTTCATGTTTTGGCAATCAGGCGCCCACCTAGAGAATAAGGGAATATAGTTCAAGTTTTGGCAATCAGGCGCCCACCTAGAGAACAAGGGAATAAAATTAAAGTTTTGGCAATCATGCGCCCACCTGGAGAACAAGGGAATACAGTTCAAGTTTTGGCAATCATGCGCCCACCTGGAGAACAAGGTAATACAGTTCAAGTTTTGGAAATTAGGCGCCCACATGGTAAACAAGGGAATACAGTTCACATTTTGGAAATCAGGCGCCCACTTGGAGAACAAGGAAATATTGTTCAAGTTTTGGTAATCAAGCACCCACCTGGAGAACAAGGGATTACAGTTCAAGTTTTGGTAATCAGGCGCCCACCTGGATAACAAGGGAATACAGCTTCAAGTTTTGGCAATCAGGCGCCCACCTGGAGAACAAGGTAATACAGTTAAAGTTTTGGCAATCAGGCGCCCACCTGGAGAATAAGGGAATACAATTCAAGTTTTTGCAATCAGGCGCCCACCTGGAGAACAAGGGAATATAGTTTAAGTTTTCGCAATCAGGTGCCCACCTGGAGAACAAGGGAATATAGTTCAAGTTTTGGGAATCAAGCGCCTACCTGGAGAACAAGGGAATACAATTTCAAGCTTTGGCAATCAGGCGCCCACCTGAAGAACAAGGGAAAAACAGCTTCACGTTTTGGCAATTAGGCGCCCACCTATAGAACAAGGGAATACAGTTCAAGTTTTGGCAATTAGGCGCCCATCTAGAGAACAAGGGAATACAATTCAAGTTTCGGCAATCAGGCGCCTACCTGGAGGAAAAGGGAATATAGTTCAAGTTTTGGCAATCAGGAGCCCACCTGGAGAACAAGGGAATACAGTTAAAGTTTTGGCAATCAGGCGCCTTCTTAGAGAACAAGGGAATACAATTAAAGTTTTGGCAATCATGCGCCCACCTGGAGAACAAGGGAATACAGTTCAAGTTTTGGCAATCAGACGCCCACCTGGAGAACAAGGGAATACAGTTCAAGTTTTGGTAATCAGGCGCCCATCTGGAGAACAAGGGAATACAGTTCAAGTTTTTGTAATCAAGCACCCACCTGGAGAACAAGGGATTACAGTTCAATATTTGGCAATCAGGCACCCACCTGGAGAAGAAGGGAATACAGTTTAAGTTTGGGCAATCAGGCACCCACTGGAGAACAAGGGAATACAGTTCAGGTTTTGGCAATTAGGCGCCCACATGGAGAACAAGGAATACAGTTAAAGTTTTGGCAATCAGTCGCCCACCTGAGAACAAGGGAATACAATTAAAGTTTTGGCAATCAGGCGCCCACCTGGAGAACAAGGGAATATAGTTCAAGTATTGGCAATCAGGCGCCCACTAGAAGAACAAGGGAATAGAGTTAAAGTTTTGGCAATCAGGCGCCCACCTAGAGAATAAGGGAATACAATTAAAGTTTTGGAAATCAGGCGCCCACCTGGAGAACAAGAGAATATAGTTCATGCTTTGGCAATCAGGAGCCCTCACGGAGAACATGGGAATACAGTTCAAATTTTGGCAATTAGGCGCCCACCTGGAGAACAAGGGAATATAGTTCAAGTTTTGGTAATCAGGCGCCCACCTGGAGAACAAGAGAATACAATTCAAGTTTTGGCAATCGGGTGCCCACCTAAAGAACAAGGGAATACAATTTAAATTTGGGCAATCAGGCACCCACCTAGAGAACAATGGAATACAGTTTCAAGTTTTGGCTATTAGGCGCCCACCTGGAGAACAAGGTAAAATAGTTTCATGTTTTGGAAATTAGGCGCCCACCTGGAGAACAAGGGAATACAGTTCAAGTTTCGGCAATCAGGCGCCCACCTGGAGAACAAGGGAATACAGTTCATGTTTTGGCAATCAGGCACCCACCTGGAGAACAAGGGAATTGATAGCATCAAGAACAAGGATATAGTTAAGGACAATGATAGAGATGATAGAGTTTTGGAAGCTCCAAGGCCATTTACAAGATCTCAAGCTAAAGAGTTGCAAGCTAAGGTTGCTAGACTTCAATGGCAAATAAAGAAGCTTTTAATTGTAGAGGAAGAGCTCAAGACCAAAGGATATGAATTGTCTAAGTTTTACAATTATTTGGTTGTCCAAATTGAAGTCCAAGAGGAGGAAGATTGGGTTACCAAATCAGCCCTTGAAGTCCACCAATAGGGCTCAAAATGACCTTAAAAGAGGTCCAAAAGGGGGTGTTTCAAAAGGAGCCCAATTGGAGTCCAAACCAATGGCCCAAACTAATAGTTTTAAGGCCCAAATCTGCCCCAAAAGGATTTGGCCGCCCCCACTTAATTTTGATGGCTTTTGTTACCCCTTAGGAGCCACCTACCTAAGTTTGATGGCTATTGTGACCCCTAGCAGCCCCCTACCTAATTTAGATGACTTTTTAGCAACCCCCTACATTATTTTAAGTGCTTTTAACTCCTATAAATAAGGATTTCTTCTCATTCATAAGACTACATTTTATTGATTAAGTATATCATACTTTGAGAGTTCCTTTGAACCTTTGTTACTTGTGCTTTGAGATTTATATTTCAACCTTTACTAGTTCTTAGTTCAAGGTAGTAAGATTACTTCTCTTTTATGATATCTTTGATTCCTTTGTGATATTCTTAGAAGGCAATTAATACTAGTTATTAATTGTTGTCTCAAGTTACTTGTAAAGTGGTCAAGATCCGAATCTATTGTTTTGATTTGCTTTTTAAGTAAAGGCGTCCATAAATCAAGACGTTGTTACTTTGATCTTGTCAAGGCTATAGAACTTGCGTTCTTGGAAGTTCTTGGAATTCTTTACTTGAATTCTTCCCATATCCTTTATTTTCATCTCTTTAATTCTAGTTGTTCAATTCCTTGTTGTTGTTGCTTGCGCATTTACTTCTCAAATTCTTACTCTAATTTGGATTCATGACCTAGTTGTTATCAGAAATGCAGTTCACGTTTTGGCAATCAGGCGCCCACCTAGAGAACAAGGGAATATAGTTCAAGTTTTGGCAATCAGGCGCCCACCTAGAGAACAAGGGAATACAATTAAAGTTTTGGTAATCATGCGCCCACCTGGAGAACAAGGGAATACAGTTCAAGTTTTGGCAATCATGCGCCCACCTGGAGAACAAGGTAATACAGTTCAAGTTTTGGAAATTAGGCGCCCACATGGTAAACAAGGGAATACAGTTCACGTTTTGGAAATCAGGCGCCCACCTGGAGAACAAGGGAATACTGTTCAAGTTTTGGTAATCAAGCACCCACCTGGAGAACAAGGGATTACAGTTCAAGTTTTGGTAATCAGGCGTCCACCTGGATAACAAGGGAATACAGTTTCAAGTTTTGGCAATCAGGTGCCCAACTGGAGAACAAGGGAATACAGTTAAAGTTTTGGCAATCAGGCGCCCACCTGGAGAATAAGGGAATACAATTCAAGTTTTTGCAATCACGCGCCCACCTGGAGAACAAGGGAATATAGTTTAAGTTTTCGCAATCAGGTGCCCACCTGGAGAATAAGGGAATATAGTTCAAGTTTTGGGAATCAAGCGCCTACCTGGAGAACAAGGGAATACAGTTTCAAGTTTTGGCAATCAGGCGCCCACCTGGAGAACAAGGGAAAAATAGCTTCACGTTTTGGCAATTAGGCGCCCACCTGTAGAACAAGGGAATGCAGTTCAAGTTTTGACAATTAGGCGCCCATCTAGAGAACAAGGGAATACAGTTTATGTTTCGGCAATCAGGCGCCAACCTGGAGGAAAAGGGAATATAGTTCAAGTTTTGGCAATCAGGAGCCCACCTGGAGAACAAGGGAATACAGTTCATGTTTTGGCAATCAGGCGCCCACCTAGAGAACAAGGGAATACAATTAAAGTTTTGGCAATCATGCGCCCACCTGGAGAACAAGGGAATACAGTTCAAGTTTTGGCAATAAGACGCCCACCTGGAGAACAAGGGAATACAGTTCAAGTTTTGGTAATCAGGCGCCCACTAGAAGAACAAGGGAATAGAGTTAAAGTTTTGGCAATCAGGCGCCCACCTAGAGAACAAGGGAATACAATTAAAGTTTTGGCAATCAGGCGCCCACCTGGAGAACAAGAGAATATAGTTCATGCTTTGGCAATCAGGAGCCCTCACGGAGAACATGGGAATACAGTTCAAATTTTCGCAATTAGGCGCCCACCTGGAGAACAAGGGAATATAGTTCATGTTTTGGTAATCAGGCGCCCACCTGGAGAACAAGAGAATACAATTCAAGTTTTGGCAATCGGGTGCCCACCTAAAGAACAAGGGAATACAAATCAAATTTGGGCAATCAGGCACCCACCTGAAGAACAATGGAATACAGTTTCAAGTTTTGGCTATTAGGCGCCCACCTGGAGAACAAGGGAAAATAGTTTCAAGTTTTGGCAATTAGGCGCCCACCTGGAGAACAAGGGAATACAGTTCAAGTTTCGGCAATCAGGCGCCCACCTGGAGAACAAGGGAATACAATTCAAGTTTTGGCAATCAGGCACCCACCTGGAGAACAAGGGAATTGATAGCATCAAGAACAAGGATATAGTTAAGGACAATGATAGAGATGATAGAGTTTTGGAAGCTCCAAGGCCATTGACAAGATCTCAAGCTAAAGAGTTGCAAGCTAAGGTTGCTAGACTTCAATGGCAAATAAAGAAGCTTTTAATTGTAGAGGAAGAGCACAAGACCAAAGGAGATGAATTGTCTAAGTTTTACAATTATTTGGTTGTCCAAATTGAAGTCCAAGAGGAGGAAGATTGGGTTACCAAATCAGCCCTTGAAGTCCACCAATAGGGCTCAAAATGACCTTAAAAGAGGTCCAAAAGGGGGTGTTTCAAAAGGAGCCCAATTGGAGTCCAAACCAATGGCCCAAACTAATAGTTTTAAGGCCCAAATCTGCCCCAAAAGGATTTGGCCGCCCCCACTTAATTTTGATGGCTTTTGTTACCCCTTAGGAGCCACCTACCTAAGTTTGATGGCTATTGTGACCCCTAGCAGCCCCTACCTAATTTAGATGACTTTTTAGCAACCCCCTACATTATTTTAAGTGCTTTTAACTCCTATAAATAAGGATTTCTTCTCATTCATAAGACTACATTTTATTGATTAAGTATATCATACTTTGAGAGTTCTTTTGAACCTTTGTTACTTGTGCTTTGAAATTTATATTTCAACCTTTACTAGTTCTTAGTTCAAGGTAGTAAGATTACTTCTCTTTTATGATATCTTTGATTCCTTTGTGGTATTCTTAGAAGGCAATTAATACTAGTTATTAATTGTTGTCTCAAGTTACTCGTAAAGTGGTCAAGATCCGAATCTATTGTTTTGATTTGCTTTATAAGTAAAGGCGTTTGATTTCTTCCATAAATCAAGACGTTGTTACTTTGATCTTGTCAAGGCTATAGAACTTACGTTCTTGGAAGTTCTTGGAATTCTTTACTTGAATTCTTCCCATATCCTTTATTTTCATCTCTTTAATTCTAGTTGTTCAATTCCTTGTTGTTATTGCTTCCCCATTTACTTCTCAAATTCTTACTCTAATTTGGATTTCCGACCTAGTTGTTATCAAGTGGTATCAGAGCGGTTGTATCAAGATTTTGTTCTTGGTAAGTCTTGGGATTTCTTGGATACTAAGGGCAAAGAAAAGAAAAAAAAACAAAAATTAGTTTTTACAACAAAAAATAGAATTGCGTGCTCTCCGGGATATTTCTTTTGTATCTAATCTGTTACCAAAAATTAACAAAGGAAACAAGAAAAGGGGATCTTAGATTTTCTTACTCTTTCTAATCTAAACATATAATCCTTTCCTTTTTGTTCGCGTCATGTTTCAACCGAGCCTAATAATTCTAGGATTTTGTTTTTCTTTCATTAGTTCCCCAAAAATTTGAATTTTACTACTAAGAATTTCATACGTGTTGGGTTTAATTATAAATCTACAAAGTATTTTGTTCAAAGGTTATTCCGAGAATAAAAAAGAGCTAATTTTTGTGATACAGTTTACACTTTTTTTTTAAAGATGTCGCGTACAGGTAGTGATGATGAACGAAGAGTTCTCCAAGAAGCTGAAATCAAAGCAAGAAATGATTTTACCTTGCAAGCTATGCATCAACAATTTGAAAGGTTGAATTTGCAACTCCAAGAGATAAGGGATACCATTGCTGATCAAAATGATACAATAGCTGAACTTAGGAGGGAAAATAATGTTAGACCCCAAGCTAGGAGAAATGTACCCCATGCTCCCATTGTAAATCAAGAAAACCCTATAGATGATTTTAATGTTACTGATTTTTATATGGTGGGAAGAGATAGGAGGGGACAAAGAGGTAGAGTAAAAGATGACAATATAAGTAGTATAAAGATGAAGATGCCATCATTCAAGGGAACAAGGGACCCAGACTTGTACCTTGATTGGGAGAGAAAGGTTGAAGCCATCTTTGATTGTCACAACTACTCTGAGGGTAAGAAAGTTAAACTTGTTGTTGTTGAGTTTTCTGACTATGTTGCTATTTGGTGGAAAAAGCTTGCTAGGGACAGATTGCAAGAAGGACAAGCACCGGTTGCTACTTGGGCTGAGATGAAGAGGGTGATGAGGAAGAGATTTGTGCCATCACACTTTCAAAGAGAGCTACAACAACGTTATCAAACATTGAAGCAAGGGTCCATGTATGTGGATGAGTACTTTAAGGCTATGGATATGGCTATGATCCAAGCTAGTTGTATAGAGGAAGAAGAGGCTACAATGGCTAGGTTTTTAAATGGTTTAAATAAGGAAATAGTTGATGTAGTAGAATTACAACAATATGTAACAATAGATGAGTTAGTTGATTTGTGTGTAAAGATAGAAAATCAAAATAAAAGAAAGCAAACTAGCTCATGGAAAGGTCGGACAAGCACCATCTCCAAGAAGCCATGGCCATATCAAGAGATGAAGAGTTCTTCTAGACCTCAAGAAGACAAGGGTAAAGGTAAATTTGAGAACAAAGAGGGAGGTAAAACCTTTAACCCTAAACCTTTTACACCTTCTAGTTCTATTCAATGTCATAAATGTAAAGGAAGGGGACATATGATGCATTAATGTCCAAGTAGAAGAAACATCATTCTTAGAGAAGATGGAGGATATGAGAGTGAAAAAGGTGAGGGAGAAGAAGAGGGAGATGTGAGTGATGAAGATGATGTAGAACTACCTAATGAGAGCATGATTGGGGTAGCTAGAAGGATTATGACTATCAATTTGGCAAGCAATAGTGAAGAACAAAGGGAGAATATATTCCATACTAGGTGTGGTATAAAGGAAAAAACTTGCTCTATGATCATTGATAGTGGTAGTTGTGCTAGTGTGGCGAGTTCATACGTTTTGGAAAAATTGGGACTTGCATGCATGAAACACCCTACTCCATATAGACTCTAATGGTTAAATGATAGTGGTGAACTAAAGGTAAACAAACAGTGCATGATTTCATTTTATGTTGGTAGATATGAGGATGATATTCTTTGTGGCATAATACCTATGCAAGCTTGTCATATCTTACTGGGTCGTCCTTGGCAGTATGACAGGAATGTTTTTCATGATGGAAGAAAGAATAGATATTCTCTTGAACTAAATGGCAGGAAATTTACTATTGCACCTTTATCTCCTTCTCAAGTGTTTGAAGATTAAAAGAGATAAAGGGAAATAATGGGAAAACCAAGGGAAGAGATAAAAAGTGAGCTTGAGGAAAAAGAAAAGAAAGAAGGCTAAGAATTAGAAAAAAAGAGATATGCTCAATCACGGAAAATCTTCTCGTCGAAGTCCGAAAGGACTACAACTGGGCAGGCAAGGACATAGTGATCCCCGACCCTAAGGAGGCCATTACTATCCATGTCAAGGTATATCTAAGTGTTTACACTTATCTCTTTACACGGGCCAGGCGGACCCAGTCATTTTGGACTTCTGTAGGAGGTACAAAGTATGCCTCGGTTAGGTCAACCCATCGACGTGGAGGATCATAATCTTCCTCTGATTCTTTGTGAACAAAATCGACTCTTCCTCGTTCACCATCGATCATCTACTCCGCTTGTACACTCTCTGAATCTTCTGGAGGGGATTGATAAAGCTTGTAAGATGGGCTAACAAAGCCCCATTTTCAAACATCGATGGGGATCGAGATCGGGGCTGGCAGGGATGCTTTGTTTGGGTAAGGACCGCAGACATGATCCTTGCCGAGTTCAGGCCATTCCCCGAGAAGTGGAACGTATCACGTAAGTATAACTTTCTTTTTAAATGTCAATTTTATGTTTTATCTCCTTTTTTCTCATTGGTATTTTTTGTGGTGCAGCCCTTGATCGAGTCCAAACGCCATCCATCGGCTCAAGGAGTGGATCAAGCATTTGCTCACAGATGCCTTATTCCGAGCGCTCATGGCACAAACTCTCGAAGGGCCGCTAGGAAGCCCATTCTCATGGTAGGACCCTTTCTCTAATAGGTAACCTCTGGTTTTTCCCCTTAGCATCGTATTTACCTCCTTTCATTTGTTTTTCCCTCTGCAGGTTTGCCTAAGACCATTGAGCTCAGGCTTGCAGTAGGAGACGAGGACCTACCTATCGGTCCCTCTGATGCCATAGGAGAGAAGAAGAAAAGGAAGGCTCCGGGCTCCCTAAGCTTGATGAAGAAGAAAATAAAGAGAAGGTTGGCCCGTAATCCAAAGAAGAACTCCAGCTCTCACACACCTGACTCAGACTCGCTCTTCTGGCTCAGGGATAAGCTTGAGAAGAATGATTTTTCCGTGGCCCATGGGCCGACGCCCCCTGAGGAGCAGGTGGCTGTTGAACAAGAGATCGACGAGGCCGATCTCCTTCAAATTAGGGAGGTTGATGAGGAGACTGGGGTCGAGACTTCTCGTGATGCCGATAATGCCCCAAAAGAGGCACCGGGTGTAATAGATATTATCCGGTCACCTTCTTTCACCAAGTCCAGGTTCGATCAGGCTTGAGCGGTGAGAGAATGGTCTAACGAAGGGGCCCATGGAGCAGATGGTCCGCTTCATTCTTTTATCGAGGGTGTGGACTCGACCACTCTAGAAGACTCCTCTGGGTTGGGTGACTTGGAGGTGCCGAGGAACGACCCTCCGTCAAAATCTAACAGGCTAACCTCGAGCCCAAAATTGATCAACATGTTCCCGAGTGTAGATCCCGGCCGTAGGAGGTCAATAACTATCACTATCTCGGAGGATGCCTTGGTCTTTTCTGCCCCCGTTGGAGTAGAGAGCTACCTCTGGCGTCTGGTAACTGAAGAAGACCAGGCAAAATGAACGAGGTGGATGCACTGTGCCTGTTCTATGAAGCGTAGCAGGCTGATACCCGTGTAAAGTGTTAGTACCCTTTTTCGTGTTTTGACTAAGTTTGTAATGTACCTTATGTCTTATCTATCTTATCTTCTTGTAGGAATCAGTTCTTCACCATGAAAGTTTTCTCAAGTACCGGGCTAAGGTTATCCAGCTCGAGGCTGAGGTCAGGGAACTCGCAAAGAAGAGGGACTTATATAAGCTTCTTAGCGAGCAACGTGAAGAAGCTATCAAGAACCTTCAGGCCCAGTTGGATGCGGCTCAGAAGGGCATGCCGACCTGGTGGAACATGTAAGTTTTTTGTAAGTAAGTAGTGACTATTTATCCATGGCGATAAACGGTCAAACCTCGCAGGTCCAGTAGAAGGTAGACAGGATCGACCAATTTCGAGCCAAGATGAACGAGGTCAAGGCCATTGTTGAAGAGTGGAAGGAAAAATGGGCTGACTATCTTCGGAGAAAGAGACCACATGGGAGCAGTTGGCATCTGCATAGGTCCAAATCCGATTGGTGAACGAGAAAGTTGAAGCGCGGGACCGACAAATCGAAGACCTTCAGTCTCAACTGGGATCGACCATTGCTGAATGGGACGCCCTTGGCAAGGAGCTCGAAACAGAAAGGTTTGTGTCGGAAGTAACTAGGCTTGATGCTGAAGAAATGGTGGCCAAGTACAGGGCCGATGCCGAGGCAGCCCAAGATCGCTTGAAAGTTACTATCGAGTACGTGAAGTGGAAGTCTCGAAGGGAGGCTCTCGAGGAGGTCCATGCTCGGGGTTTCGACTTGTCGGTCAAGATCGAAGATGCGAGAAAGCTCGAGGCCGAGGCCAAGAAGCTTGCTGACCCCGAGGGTGAGAAAGGCTCTGAGGGCTCCGGCGAACTCTAGGATAGAGAAGACCCCGACGACTCCGGTGACGAGAGGGTTTTGGTGAAGATCAGGCTTAGCTGCCTTATGGATTTTTCTTACTTTTTGCATTCTATTCATTTTGTTGAGGCCGTTATCATTGGCCTTTGTAAAGACTTTTGTTGGAATGTATATAAGGATTTTTTCCCTATGGCAATTTTCAAGTTTGTTTCTCTTGGATTCCTCTTTATGATTTGCACTGATTTCAAATGCCTTAGCAAGGAATAAAACGTAGTAATAAGGTCCAGTTCAGAGCTTCAAACAAGACTCGTTCATGATATAAATTTTGTTTGAATCTTGTGGGGGCTCTGTATCCGGAAGCTTTTCCTAAAGCGCTTGTTTAGATGTTTTTAGATTATAATTTTGTCGAGGTTAGCCTTTGAACCGGTTTAGAATTTTGAAGGCCTTATGTTTTGATTACAAGCTTCGGACATCTCCGAATTGTTTTTAGGTTAGCCTACCCTTTTAAGTTCAGGTGCTTCCTAATAGTCTTTGTACCTCCAAGCTTTAATAAACCGAGCCGTCCAAACTTGCCTTGGACAACAGTCCTGAGTGGTGGTGGCCGTAGCCTTTTAAGTTTAGGCCCTACCTAATAGGCTTCTGTGTCTCCTGGCTTCGATATCCCGAGTCGTCCGACCATGCCTTGGGCGACAGTCCCCGAGTGGAGGTGATCTCTTGGATCCGGATAGAGGTAGCCATTGGGCTCGCTATTCTTAAGGAACAAAACGTAATCGTCATAAGGGGAAAAATATGTATCTGCAAGGTAGAAAGTTTTCTTCTTTCCTATGCACAATACATAAGATTTTAAGTGTATACAAGCTTCGTGTTACGGATTAGGTGGTCGACAGGGGCACGGTTCATTTGACCATTTGGCCCTTACAATAAATCCTATTTTTGAGCCCTAACTGTTCAAGCACAAAGTTTCCTTCCTTGCTAAAATCATTACCTGAGGGTGATGGTCTCCAATATTCGAGGTCGATCGTCGAGAGGGCTCCGATACTGTAGATGTGACCATCAATTCTGGTTCATACCCGGTCTTCGATTCTATGTTAGCACTATCCAATGTTGCCTCGTTAAAAACCTTTCAAGAAAAACCAAGTCCCCGATATTGAACTGCTAGAGTTTGGCTCTCCGGTTGTAATACCTTTCAATCCGTGTTTTTGGGCGGCCAACTAGACGAGAGCTGCATCGCGCCTCTTGTCCTATTGTTTCAGGCTCGTGCTCACGGCCTCAATGTTTAACTCCTCGGTCGCATATCGGAATCTAAAACTCGATTCTCCTACCTCAACCGGTATTAGCGCTTCGGCATCATAGACCAACAAGAACAGGGTGGCCCCGGTACTAGATTTTGAGGTCGTACGGTATGCCCACAGGACTTTTATAAATATTTCCTTCCATTTTCCTTTGGCTTCGGTCAATCTCATCTTAAGGTTTTAGAGTATGGTCTATTTTGTAGACTCCACCTGCCCATTCCCACTAGGGTGATAGGGTATCGATAGGATCCTTTTGATCTTATGGTCCTTAAAGGTTTTTCTCACTTTACTGCCGATGAACTGCTTCCCCTTGTCACATATAATCTCGGTCGGCATTCCAAATCGATATATTATGTGGTCCCAAATAAAATCAATAACTTCTTTTTCCCTGACTTTCTCAAATGCCTGGGCTTCAACCCATTTAGAAAAATAGTCAGTTATAAATAATATAAATTGAGCCTTACCGGCCGCCCATGGTAGGGGACTGATGATGTCTATTCCCATTTCGTGAATGGCCAAGGTGACAAGACTGAATGTAGTAGCTCCCCGGGCTGATGGATCATCGGTGTGTGCCTCTGACATCCATCGCATTTTCGTACATTTTCCTTCATATCTTTCTCCATGTTGATCCAATAGTAGCCGACTCTAATTATCTTATGAACCAATAACTAGGCACCCGAATGGTTCCCGCAAGTGCCTTCGTGAACTTCCCTCAAGACATATTTGGTATCTCCCGATCCCAAACATATGGTGACTTCTGAATAAGGGGATCTCTTCAGACAGGCTGAACCTGGCCGCCTTCGTGCGTAGAGCTCTTGATTTTTTAGGATCCGAGGGTAGCTTCTCGGTCTTCAAGTAATCTATATACTTGTTTCTCTAGTACCAGATTAAGCTTGTCGAGTTTATCTCGGTGTGGCCTTATTCCACTATCGATTTCATGAGTTGTACGACCATTCCCGATTTAAACTCATCATCATGGACTACCACAAGTTAGCTAGAGCATTGGCTTTGTTGTTTTGATCCTAAGGTACATGTTGCAGGGTCCACTCCTTGAATCGATGTAACGTTACCTATAGTTTATCCAAATATCTTCGCATTTGTTCTTCTTTTACTTTGAACGTCCCATTGACTTGATTTACCACTAGGAGGGAATCGAATTTAGCTTCGATTACTTTGGCCCCCAGGCTTTTAGCCAATTTGAGACATGCAATCATGGCCTTATACTTGGCCTCATTGTTAGTCAATTTCACAGTTCTAATAGATTGTCTAACTACGTTACCCATTAGTGGCTTTAACACGATTCCAAGTTCGGGCCCTTTTGCATTCGAGGCACTGTTCTTAAAGTGGTTCCAGATCCCCGAGGAAGTCCCTGAATTCAAGAATAATTCCCTTTCGACTTTGGGTATTAAGGCTGGCATGAAGTCAGCCACGAAGTCTGCCAAAATTTGGGATTTAATGGCTGTTCGGGGTCGATATTCGATATTGTACCCGCTAATTTCCACGACCCATTTGGCCAAACATCCCAAGAGCTCTAGTTTATGCATTATGTTTCTTAATGGGTAAGTAGTTACGACACATATGGGATGGCATTAAAAATATGGCTTTAACTTCTATGAGGCGCTTAGCAAAGCGAGCACCAAATTCTCCTGGTGAGGATACCTAGTTTCGGCCTCACCTACAGTCCTGCTAACATAATAGATAGGAAATTGCGTACCTTCCTCTTCCCGAAAAGTACAGGTATATCTGCTCGTCTGCCTTCGGAGTATGAAGTAAAGGCGGGCTCGAAAGGTACCGTTTGAGTTCCTCTAAAGCTTGTTGGCACTCCGGGGTCCACGAAAAGTTATTCTTCTTCTTTAATAATGAGAAGAACCGATGGCTCTTATTGGAGGACCTTGAAATGCACTGGACCAAGGCGGTTATGCGCCTGGTTAGGGCCTTAACATTGTCCACGACAGTGATGTCTTCTTGTCACGACCCAATTTCCCCTCCGTTGGGTATCGTGATGGCACCTAGTCTTAAGGACTAGGTAATTGTTTAACGTGAAAATGGTAATAACAATTAAATTTGTAAATGCAACTCTAAAAATACGTGATCTATTTTTATGCTAGTTGTTAGAGCAGTTGATGCTAGATCTATGAAGTTTAATGGCAAAATACAAACTAAAACGGGGTTGCAATTATACCAGGGGGATTGTTATCCGGGCCTCGAACTGACCGGTTAGGTGCCTCGAGGTCGATTCCTGGATCGAGTTCGAGCTATCGGGGATAACCGGAAAGGGAATAACAGTTAGAATATAATTAAAGGGGGCTCTTTATGGCCAGTATCAAGAAATAAATGAAGAATAATTATGAAAGCAATAAATGAAAGAGGCAGCCTCGGATGAGCAAGTTAGAGAGAAAAATGTTAACAACACGATAGGGGATTCAAGAGTTAGTAAAGAAAAATAAGAAAAATCCAGAAATATGCGGAAGCTAAAAAAAATAAAGAAACAAAAAAAAGATAGAAATTAAAGATAGATTGAATTCAAGAAAGAGTTTCTTGAATTCAAGAAGTCTATTCTTGAAGTTGAATCCTAACAACAACAACAACAACTAGTTAACGAAGAACTAATCGCCTTTGGTAGAGACTTAAAAACAAGAGATAGATTGTGAAACTCGACCCTTTAGAATAACAAGAACAACAATAAGCCTAAACTTATCACCTTTCTTGAATACCTAGAATTGATCTAAGATTTCGAAAAGAGTTTAATCTTACACCTTAAGTTGAGTCTTGAAGGTTGAAGAATAAATCCAAGAGTAGCCACACACAAGAGTGCAAGAAAAATCTCATAATTCTTATTGATAATAATCTGAATAATCTAAGTCAAAAAATAAAGAATATACCCCTTATATAGGTAGGAGGGGGTCACGAAATTAAGGCTAAAAAAATAAGTAAATAACGTCCTAACCTACTTTGGACAACAAGTCCAACTACCTTAGGAAAAGAAAAATACTAGGAAGCAAAAACCAAGTCATTCTTGGAAAGTGATTCCAAAAATTTTAGGAAAATAAAACATAACCTTAACTAACTAGGAAAGCAATAAATATAGTCCTAAAAAATATGGGAATAAGTCTCAAAATAATCTTGGATAGAATCTTGGAAATCTTGAAGGAAATTTGCAAGCAACTTGGCACCAACTTGCACTCAACATGTAGCACACCTATTTTACCCTTCTTGGACATAAAGTAAGTCCTTTTTATGCTATTAAAACGTGGTTTTATGTAGGACTTCATGGGCTGCAAGTTTGGACACATTTTAGATGCAAAGATTGTCCAACAGTGGCCTGATTTGGACTTTCTTCAGAGGATGTTTTTTCGGATCTAATCCACCTCTTCTTGGAAATGAACTTGGGAAATAAAATAATTATAACATCTAGATAACTCATATACTTTATCCTTAAGCTCTTCCCCTCAACTAACAACTTCTTTGATCGCTCCTGAAGTCCAATGACCTTGTTTTGCAGCTTTTTAGCTTGAGATCTTGTTAAAGGCCCTCTTTGAGATTCCAAATCTTCATCCTTGTTCTTGAATAGATTTGAGCTTCCTAGGATGCTATCATTCCCCTCTTCTTGAAGAAAATTCGGCCTTGCAAGAAAATGAAGATAGGTACTAGTAAATGGCATCCACTAATCTGAAAAAATGGTAAAATAAAACAAGATAGTGACCATGTGTCCACTTAACCCAATTAAGTCTAATAGGTGTAAATACTCCTTTATAAAGAATATGGACATCATCATCCCAATAAAATTTATGCCTACCTTTGTCCCATAAAAACCTCTCTTAAGATAGTCAAAAAATGTGCATGACAATAAAATTACAAAAGATTGATCACGCGTCCATTTAAAACAAGTATCTCTACCACATGTATCAAATAAGACACTTTTATAATATAGCCAAGTATCAATTACAAATTTCATGGATTCTTCTACATATAAGCTATTCAAAGAAGCACATAAATTCACAAGAAGGTTAGAAGAACCCATAAATTCCAAAATAAAAATTTCAATATATTCAAGCTCATGATTATAACTTTCCCCAATAATATTCGCAATACCAATGGATTCTATATAATTGCTCAAACCGTCACAGAAAGAGTCATAGATAGGTTCATGAAAGAGTATTTGATGACTAATGTCACAATAACCATGCATATCCTCTTTACTAGAAGCAAGCACTTTTATAGACTCACAATCAACATGACTAGAGGAATGATTTTCCATCAAATAACAAAACTTACATTCTAGCAATTTATCACACGAAAACTCATTAGACACTTGAATAAGATAATAAAGAATATTTAACTCATTAGCAAGTCTCTTCTCATAAATTTCATGCCTCTTTCCACCAAGTTGGAATGCATAATCATCTTTGTCAAACTCAATTTCAAAAGGAAGCAAATAACTCTTGCACTTGAACTTAGATATTACAGTTAATGACTTGATATGCATCAAAATATCATCAACACAAAAATTATAAAGTCACTAACATAAGAAATAAGAGTATAGTTCATTACCTCCAAAAATACCTTAGGTGTCCTAGAAAAGCCAAGAATTCGAATAAACAAATTATGCATACCATACTTGGACTTATTTACCAATGGAACATCTTCACCTTGAATTATTTTATGCAATGGCTCCAACTTAGCAATGCATTTAGGCAACTCCATGTCATAAACCTGTAAGGATCAAAATAGTCAAAAGGTTCAACAACAAATAAATTAATCAAGCTTTATCTTCCACCATCCAACAAGAATTGATTTCGCCTAATTCATGTTGGAATATAATAGGATCCTTTACCACTATCTCTTGCGCCTCACCTATCCTTTTAGAAGGTCTTTCAACATGTGGCTGCACAAAAACACAAGAACTAAAACAAGAAAGAGTAAATGGGTTAGGAAGTAAAGAGCATGTTTTCTTACTTACACTCTCTTTGGCTTTTATCTCAAGACTAACTTTTTCCTCACCCTTAGCCTCTTTTCTCTCACTAAAATTTTCTTCTTTTTCTTCACTCAAACCCTCATACTTTTCTCTCTCTACCTCACATACTTTTGTTATCTCATTGCTTTTCCTCTTTTCTTTTCCCTCAAACTCACTCTTTTTCTCACTTGACATCACATTCTCTGCACTCAACACAACCTCTCCTTTTTCCTCTCTTTGGATGTCGACATGCAATTCCTTACTCCTCTTATTCTTTTCTCTCTCATATTTTTCCATATTCTTTTTAACGGTCTTTTCATCTTCACAAATTTGTGAGGGAGTCAAAGGTCCAAGAATGAGTTTCTTTCCGTTAATCTCAAAAGAGTATCTATTTTTTCCCATGTTATATGAAGCTCTTCTGTAAACATACCATGGCTTTCCCAACAAAACATGATAATTATTCATGGGAATCACATCACACTAGATTGCATCCCCATACCTTCCAATAGAGAATAGTAATAACACTCTTTTATCTACCTTTACTCCTCCAAACATGTAGGGTTCAATATGCTCAACATAAGGCAAGTTCAATTTCTCAATCATATAAGTGCTAATTGAGTTATAGCTAAACTTTTTGTCAATTTTAAGGGCACAAATTACAGACATCACTTTAGCTCTTGTTTGAAAAATAACTTTACCATTGTCTTCCTTCCATTCGGTATACTGTAAGTTCGACTTTTCAAGTTGTTGAGTCATAGCTCGCCTACTTTCACAATAACTACCTGTTTGAAACATCTTGAACAAAGATTAGAAGAATTATGTCTCTCTCAAATATTTCTTTTTCCTTCTAATATTCTCACCTCTCTTACCTTTTTCCACTTAATGCAATTCTTAGTCGTTAATCTTTAGATTTATTAATAAACCTACCTAGTCACAACCCTTAGTGATAAGAATGTGGAGTTAGAAAAAGAAAGAAAAGTGAATGACCAAACCTAGGAAGAATAGGAATTGGTTAGTAGAAAAAAAGGAATGAATTTTAGGAATCCCAAAACCCACAAGAATAAGGAAAGAAGTTTTCTTAATCTTCAAGAATAAGGATCCCCTCTTCTTGTTTCCTTTCTTGACTTGGAAACCAGATAGTACTTGAATTCTAAAAATAATAATGAGTAATAACACCTTTTTGGGGGCTAATTTTTGTATTTTTTGGGGTTTTTTTTTTGGGATTTTTTTTTTGTTGTTGCTCAAGAACCTCCCAACATTATCAAGATTGAAATCTTGATTAGTCTATGCTCTGATACCACTTGATAACAACACGATAGGAGATTTAAGAGTTAGTAAAGAAAAACAAGAAAAAATCCAGAAATATGCGGAAGCTAAAAAAAGAGAAAGAAACAAAGAAAAGACAGAAATTAAAGATAGATTGAATTTAAGAAAGAGTTTCCTGAATTCAAGAAGTCTATTCTTGAAGTTGAATCTTAAAAACATAAACTTGTTAACGAAGAACTAATCGCCTTTGAAAGAGACTTAAAAACAAGAGATAGATTGTGAAACCCGACCCTTTACAATAATAAGAACAACAATAAGCCTAAATTTATCACCTTTCTTGAATACCTAGAAGTGATCTAAGATTTCGAAAGAGTTTAATCTTACCACCTTAAGTTGAGTCTTGAAGGTTGAAGAATAAATCCAAGAGTAGCCACAAACAAGAGTGCAAGAAAAATCTCACAATTTTTATTGATATTGTTCTGAATAATCTGAGTCTAAAAATAAAGAAGATACCCTTTATATAGGTAGGAAGGGGTCACGAAATTAATGTTAAAAAAACAAGAAAATAAAGTCCTAAACTACTTTGAACAATAAGTCCAACTACCTTAAGAAAAGAAAAATACGAGGAAGCAAAAACCAAGTCATTCTTGGAAAGTAATTCCCAAAATCTTAGGAAAAGGAAACATAACCTTAACTAACTAGGAAAGCAATAAAAAATAGTCCTAAAAAATATGGGAATAAGTCTCAAAATAATCTTGGATAGAATCTTGGAAATCTTGAAGGAAATTTGCAAGCAACTTGGAACCAACTTGCACTCAACATGTAGCACACCTATTTTACCCTTCTTGGACATAAAGTAAGTCCTTTTTATGCTATTAAAACGTGGTTTTATGTAGGACTTCATGGGCTGCAAGTTTGGACACATTTTAGATGCCAAAATTGTCCAACAGTGGCCTGATTTGGACTTTCTTCAGAGGATGTTTCTTGGGATCTAATCCACCTCTTCTTGGATAGGAACTTGGGCCATAAAATAATTATAACACCTAGATAACTCATATATTTTATCCTTAAGCTTTTCTCTCAACTAACAACTTCTTTGAACGCTCTTGAAGTCCAATGACCTTGTTTTGCAGCTTTTTAGCTTGAGATCTTGTTAAAGGCTCTCTTTGAGATTCCAAAGTTTCATCCTTGTCCTTGAATAAATTTGAGCTTCCTAGGATGATATCAAAGAGAGAGAGAGAGAGAGAGTTGTTATTGATCTTTTGTAGAGTAGTTGGAGCAACAGAAGCCCTTTACAAGGTGATGAGGATACCCTTTATATAGGAGGGGAATCCTATCATAATACAAAATACATTAAATGTAAAAGCATGGAGATAGGATGGCTAGACGTGACGCCTTGATACAGGCTCCGGATATGCCGGCTTTGTCAGACTTAGCCGTGTGCCTTGAGAATTCCCCATTTTGCTCTAGCCTCAATCTACGTCCTCTTTAAGTCGGGCCTCGACGAGCTCCGAGGAAGGAAACTCAGTCGCAACTTCGCATCCTTGGGGTCTCAAGGTGTTCTTTTGAAGTAACTCGATAGCAAGAAATTAGGCCCTCTGATTTCGCCACATACAGTAATCCTAACTTTTAGTGAATAACAACAAAAATAAAATAACATCTAATAGTCTTTGAAATAGAAATCTCTACAGAATTTACAATTTCCAAAACCAAAAGTATAAGTCATAAGCTCTACAGAGTTTGCTACAACTTCTAATACAACTATTCAGAAATAAGTAAAAAAAGTGTGAATACAAAATAGGAAGGTGACTCTGATGCCTGCAAATGCAGCAGCAGGTTTACCTTGAGTCTTCATAGCAACAATCTGCAATGATAGCTAATGATCAACTGACTTCGCAGTACCTGGATCTGCAGAAAAATGTGCAGAAGTGTAGTATAAGTACACCACAGCGGTACCCAGCAAGTATCAAGACTAACCTCGGTGGAGTAGTAACGTGGAACAGTCAAGACACCTAGTGGACTAAATATCCTGAACAAGTATAAATATAGGAACAACAGACTATGATATCTATATAAAAACTATGCGATATGGATAACAATACAATAATTGCAATAAGAAAGGAAATAACAAGTATCAGTGGAATACCATAATAATGACACAGAAGAGTGAACGGAAATGCAACCTAAATCCGAAATCACAGATACAACTAGGATAAGTAATAACTCAGCAACAACAACTGCTTTCACATCAGGTTTTAGTCAACAAACTCCACGAGGTACCGAACCTCAAAAGAATTACAACTCATGGGTCTCAATACCTGAACCCTAACACTTGGCATCCTGTGCCCTCATTACACCTCATAACCGCACTAACTTCTCACGTACCAAATAGAGCAATTCTTACATATAAGACAAGTAAACAAGGGGGGTGCGTCTACACTCAACAATATCAAGAAAACCTCTTATCTGATAAGAGTGCTTAACTACGTGTATGCTTGTGCAAGTGTCCTAACATAGTTCATACCAGCTAATAAGCTTAAGGAAAAGAACGGATAACACATAAAATGTGTTCACAATGGACACAAATATCAACAACAAGAATGCCCCAGGCTATCACAACTCAATCCCTGACATAGCCCACCATGTCTCGCCACGTATGCAATAGTAAAGTAAGTGCCCGCCTAGTCTTGTCACGCATGCATAATAATGTTCCCACCTTGTCTCGCCACAGGCGCAAGCCATACACACACACACACACACACACACACACACATATATATATATATATATATATATATATATATATATATATATATATATATATCCCGCCTTGTCACGTCGCATGTGCAAACATCAATAGTAACAATAGCACGGCAGAAACCTCGTGTATCACAATATCAACAACCGCACGACAGAAATCTCGTGCATCACCACAACAAGTACAACAACAACAATGACAATAATACAAAGTACGACAAGTAAATCAACTCAAGAACCTTCGATCACAAGAAACGGTAGAACTAGTTCACAAGGAATAGCCATAATAAAGAATACTAGGCGTAATAAGAACAGTTCAACAGGTAAGGAAACAATATGTAACAATGCTCCCACAAAGTACGGTTCAACAACAAGGAAGCTAACACAAGTCAAAAAATTCCAAATAAGGCAAGTCAAGTAAGGCATAGGATATCTAAGCTTCTTTTAAGTTGGGCAATTATGAAAGAGGTACAACCAATTCAAATAAAGGTAGGAAGCGGGAGGATAACCATAACCTCAATTAAGGGTGAACATTTACAAAAAGGGTAACTACAACTTCAAATAAGGATAAGCGGTTTAGGGAAAAGATAACATGACTATAAAAGAGATAACAGTTTCAATTAAGGCATATATGAGTCAAGTAACAATAATAGTGGATCATGAAGCAATTGATTCTAATTAAGCAGGTAGATGTGGAACTAGTAATTAAGGAATGCAATCATAACAAGAACAACTGCATATTCAATGAATACTTACCTCAAAGAAGACAAACTGATACTCTAAAATGGACTTCTCGGGTGAGATGACCTCTGAACGGCTCAAATATAATCAAAATAACTTCAAAGCACAAATAAAACTCATAATAAACTATTCTAGATCATAAAGCCTCAATCTTTATCAAAATCTGAAAATCAACCCAAAAATTGACCCCCCGGGCCCGCACCTTGGAACCCGACAAATTTCTCATAACCTGAACACCCATTCCGTTACGAGTTCAACCATACTAAAATTATCAAATTCCAATACCATTTGGTCCCTCAAATCATGATTTTTCATTTTAAAAAATTTCTTCAAAAACTTCCATTTTTCTCAACTCAAAACACAAATTAAATGATAAAAATAAAGATAAAATCATGAAATATAATAAATTCTAGGTTAAGAACACTTACCCAATTGATTTGCTTGAAAAGCCCAATAAAAATTACTTTAAACCGAGCTCTACAAGTCAAGATATAATAAAAATGGTCTAACCCTCGATTTGTGAAATATATTCTACTACCCAGGTCTTTAAGCATCGCGAACGTGGAGAAAGGATCACGTTCACCAAGAAGAAATAATGATGCTGCCAAGAAGACCCTTTGAGAACGCTAAGAACAGGAGACAGGAACCTACGGGAACGCGTATGGGAGCACGCAAAAGCGAACTGTAAGTGACCACCAGTGCCCAGGGTCTGGTTTCTGCTACGCGAACGCAGAAGGGAGGATGCGAACTGAAAAAGGGAATGTGCAGGGCTACGCGATCGTGAGGCATACTATGATAATGCGAAGAAGGAAAATGAGGCAGGACATCAGAACACTCCGCGAACGCGAGAGGCACTTCGCGAAGAAGAACATGAGACACCAGAAACCAACAATCCAAAAGTAGAAAGAATTGGTCCGTAGCCCATTCGAAACACATCCAAGGCCCACGGGACCCAATCTAAACACACAAACAAGTTCCATAACCTAACACAGACTCGCTCGGGGTCTCTAATTACATCAACCAACGTCAAAACTACGAATCGCACCAAGAATCGAGCTTATGAACTTTCAATCTTCCAACTTCTAAAACTCGCGCTGAAACCTTTAAAATCAACCCAAAATGTCGCCAAATTTTGCAGGCAAGTCCCAAATGACATAACAAAGTTGTTCTTACTATCGTAATCGCATTTCGACCCCGATATCACAAAAGTCAACTATTGGTCAAACTTCTCCATCTTCCAAACTTCAACTCTTCCAACTTTCGCCGAAATGCTTCAAATTACCCTACGGGCCTCCAAATCCAAATTCAGACGCACGACTAAGTCCAAAATCACCATACAAAGCTATAGAAATTACCCAAAACCCGTTTCGAAGCCATTTATGCAAAAGTCAAATTCTGGTCAACTCTCATCGCTTAAGCTTCCAAAACTAAAATCTTTCTTCCAACTTGACTCTGAATCATCCGGTAACTGAATTCGATCATGCACGCAAGTCAATACACATAACACGAAGTTGCTCAAGACCTTATGCCACTGAACGGAACTTAAACTCTCAAAACGACCAGCCGTGCCGTTGTATCCTCCCTCTCTTAAACAAACGTTCATCCTCGAACGTGCCAAGAATTGCCTCGAAGCCGTCAAATCACTAAATGCACACATCCAGCATACACCCGCAGGTGACCCCACGTCACCCCATTCCACATAAGCTTGGCGGCACCATCTCAACTATAATTTATCCCTTCCACCAACATCAATAAGCCTTAGAGACAACATTTCCTCGATCTGCTCATCTTCAAAAGATCCGATTCTAAATCCATACACAGTATTAGTCTCAACTAGCTACAACCACTATGCCTACACCCATAGAGTATAACCACGCAACATGATACATCACACATAGGCCCATAATAACAGTTCTGATCACAATAGCTGCCTGAAATCAAATCTAGCACCGTCAATTAGCTTCATATCCATTAGAACTCTATTTCAAACCTCCACAACACTGACAACGATGCGAGGAACATGAATACCTCATAATTATACACTCGAACCAACAAGTTACAACTAACACCACCGGGCACACAACCCGCAAGCTAAAACTCAAGAAGCATAGATCAAAAATGACTGAATATGTAAAGGGAAACACATAAGAGAACTATCAAACAAGCCCGGCAGGCACAACTCCCTATCAATACTATTCTATGAATCAATTTACAAGGAAAAATTCAAAGTATATGAACAAATTACAAGGATCTCATCCTGCATACAGCCCGATTCAAACACACTAATTCACAAGAAATTGCGAGGGTCCCACCCTCAACTCTGAATCACAATAAGAATACACATCAACCAGTTGAAACCCTCCACTAGATCAATTTCCATCAACAAAATTTCAACACATATTGGCTCCCACACCGGTGATGCATCTAAATCACATATCGCAACCAAAATACTTAGGAATAACATCAAACCTACCATAATAGAAACCAGGAATTTACTACTAGTCTCATAACTCTAAATAATGAATGAAATCAAATGATAGACACAGGCTACCACTCATAGAACCTCCCAACAAGGGCAAATACATAAATAGAATACTGAGTCATGAACTCACCCATAGGTGGAGTAAGAAATAGGGTAACTCTCTCAGATAAGCAGAAGTGTAACAAAATACAGATGGTGCTCCTCTATAACAAACCAAAAGCATACATGTATGACATGATCTGGCGCAGCGGCCTCAAGCCTACTAAATGAAACACATCAACGGGCCGGGCCTCCCCCTTTTGGGCACCCTTTACTTTCCTGAATACTCTGCTGTGACACACCTGCCCAAAGTCTGAGACCATCTCTCACCATGTGGCTAGTATCTCTACACTCAAAGTAACCTCTCTGCTGACGTGGTTGTGGAAACTGTGTAGTATGGGTACTCTGAGACCCATGAACACCTGAAACACCGTGCGAAGCTTGAAGTGCAAACTGAACTGGCTGACCCACAAAACCTCTACCATGATATACCATGCTTCCAAAATAAGGACTAATTGATCTCTCCGATCTATGAGGCCTTCTCGCCTCCCTGTCCTCTCTCTCATGACCTCATATGCCCTCTCTCTCCCAGCCCCACCTGTCCTCTCTCTCCTGATCCCACATGCTATTTTCCCGACGAGTGATCCCTACCACCTACTGAAAAGGAACATCCAAATCCAACTCCCAAGCCATGTTGAACCGAATACCATGCATGATGACATCAATGAACTTACGAACTCATTCACAAACTATAGCAACCAAGGCAGGTGCATGTCTGGCCAAATTACTGGATCTAGCTGCATGCTCTAATACTGACATAGTGCCCTGGCATAGCTGCTCAAACTCCGCGCGATATGCATCCTGAAGGGACTGAGGTACAAACTCTCTCAAGAACATCTCTGAAAATTGAACCCATGAAAGTGAAGTTGCCTTAGCTGGGCTATCCAACTCATATGCCCGCCACTACTAATAAGCTGCTCCCTTAAGCTGGAACGTGGTAAAAGCAACCCCACTCGTATCCACAATACCCATAGTGCGGAGAATGCGATGGCACTCTTCTAGAAAACCATGTGCACCCTTTGAATCCAAACCACTTAAAGTAGGAGGGTTATATGTCTTGAACCTTGCAAGTCTAAGCTGCTCTTCCTCGGATGATGTGGCCCTGACCCCGGGCTAAACTAGAACCATAGGTTGAGTCGCCATGACACCTGGAACCTGATCAATGTGAACTCGCTGCTCTAGAGTGTGGGAGGCGGGAGTTTGGGTTCCTCCCCTGGTCTGTGAAGTAGCTAGTGCAATCGGAATCAACCCCGCCTAAGCCAATGTACCAAACATGCTCAGGAACTGTACTAAAGTCTCTTGAAGTCCGGGGTAATAGCAGATGCCTCCGGTACCTGCCCCCCAACTAGAGCAACTGGAAGCTCCTCATCAGCTACTCTGGTAGGTGCTCTAGCTACGGTACGTGCTCTCGTCAACCTCTGCCTCTAGCGACACCTACTCCGGGAGTAGCATCATCGATAACTACAGCTCGTGTCCTCACCATATGTGAGAGAATATAATGGTAAAAGTTAAAACTCCGAGATTAACAAGCTCGCATGATAGGAATGAAAGAAGTGAGATTGTCCTAATAGTTTTGTAGCCTCTCGAAAATAAGTACATACGTCTCCTTACCAATCCGCAAGACTCTACTAAAATTGCTTATGACTCGTAGCACTTATGAACCTAGGGCTCTTATACCAACTTGTCACGACCCAATTTCCCCTTCGTTGGGTATCGCGATGGCACCTAGTCTTAGGGACTTGGTAAGCCTAACTTTTACTGAATAACAACAAAAATAAAACAACATCTAATAGTCTTTTAAATAGAAATCTCTACAAAATTTACAATTCCCAAACCCGGTAGTACAAGTCATAAGCTCTACAGAGTTTGCTACAACTTCTAAATACAACTGTTTGGAAATAAGTAAAAAAAACAGTGTGAATACAAAATAGGAAGGTGACTCTGAAGCCTGCGAACAAAACAGTAGGTTTACCTTGAGTCTCCATAGCAACGATCTGCGCTGCTACCTAATGATCAACTAACTTTGCAATACCTGGATCTGTACAAAAATGTGCAGAAGTGTAGTATGAGTACACCAAAGCGGTACCCAGCAAGTATCAAGACTAACCTTAGTGAAGTAGTGATGAGGAACAGTCAAGACACCTACTGGACTAAATAACCTGAACAAGTATAAATATAGGAACAACAGAGTATGATATCTACATAAAGACTACGCGATATGGCTAACAATACAATAATTTCAATAAGAAAGGAAAACAACAAGTATCAGCGAAATACCATAATAATGACACATAAGAGTGAACGGAAATACAACTTAAATCCGAAATCACAGATACAGCTAGGACAAGTAATAACTCAGCAACAACGACCTCTTTCACATCAGGTTTTAGTCAAAAAAAACTCCACGAGGTACCGAACCTCGAAAAAAGTCACAACTCACGGGTCTTAATACCTCAACCCTAACACTTGGCATCCTGTGCCCTCATTACACCTCATAACCGCATTGACGACTCATGTGCCAAATAGAGCCATTCTCACATAGAAGGGAAGTAAATAAGGGGGTGCATCTATACTCAACAATATCAGGAAACCCTCTTATCCAATAAGAGTGCTTAACTACGTGTATGTTTGTGCAAGTTTCCTAACATAGTTCATATCAACTAGTAAGCATAAGGAAAAGAACGGACAATATGTAGAATGTTTTCACACAACTTTCACAAGATAAAACTCACACAGGTAAGTGTGCCACTACACAAATATCTACAACAAGAATGCCCCTAGGCCATCACAAATCTTCACAAATCAATCCCTGACATAGCCCACCTTGTCTCGCCACGTGTGCAATAGTAAAGTAAGTGCCCGTCTTGTGTCGCCACACGTGCAAAATAATGTTCCCACCTTGTCTCGCCAAATGCGCAACCCACATATATATATCCCACCTTGTGACGCCGCATGTGCAAATATCAATAGTAACAACAGCAGTGCATAAACCTATTGCATCCTCAAAACAACAACCGCACGGTAGAAACCTCATGCATCACAATATCAATAACCGCGCGTTAGAAACCTCGTACATCACCACAACAAGTACAACAGCAACAATGACAATAATGCAAAGTACAGCAAGTAAATCAACTCAAGAACCTTCGATCACAATGCTCCCACAATGTACGGTTCAACAACAAGGAAGCTAACATGAGCCAAATAATTCCAAATAACGCAAGTCAACTAAGGTATAGGATATCTAAGCTTCTTTTAAATTGGGCAATTACGAAAGAGGTACAACCAATTCAAATAAAGGAAGGAAGCGGGAGGATAACCATAACCTCAATTAAGGGTGAACATTTACAAAAGGGGTAATTACAACTTCAAATAAAGATAAGCAGTTTAGGGAAAAGATAACATGGCTATAAAAAATATTACAAGTTCAATTAAGGCACATATGAGTCAAGTAACAATAGTAGTAGATCAAGAAGCAATTGATTCTAATTAAGAAGGTAGATGTGGAACTAGTAATTAAGGAATGTAATCATAACAAGAACAACTGCATATTCAATGAATACAGGGACGTAGGAACCCAAAAATGCCAATTTGCACAAAATGGTCCGAGCACGTACTCGTCACCTTGCGTACACGGACTACAATCAATAGAGGATTCACATCCTAAAGAGTAGTTCTCCCACACAAGGTTAGGCAAGATATTTACCTCAAAGAAGTCAATCGATACTCTAAAATGGATTTCTCGGGTGAGATGACCTCCGGATGGCTTAAATCTAACAAAAATAACTTCAAAGTACAAATAAAACTCATGTGAAACTATTCCGGT
The DNA here is from genome assembly GCF_000715075.1 of Nicotiana tabacum. NCBI lineage: Eukaryota > Viridiplantae > Streptophyta > Magnoliopsida > Solanales > Solanaceae > Nicotiana > Nicotiana tabacum. The sequence goes on along the minus strand of NC_134101.1, from coordinate 133,834,873 downwards.
TCATAAAGCCTCAATCTTTATCAAAATCTAAAAATCGACCCTCGGGCCCGCACCTCGGAACCCGACAAATTTTACAACACCCGAACACCCAATTCGATACGAGTTCAACCATACTAAAATTATCATATTTCGATACCATTTGGTCCCTCAAATCATGATTTTTATTTTAAAATTTTTGTTCAAAAACCTCCATTTTCCTCAACTCAAAACACAAATTAAATGATATAAATAAATATAAAATTATGGAATATAATAAATTCTAGGTGAAGAACACTTAACCCAATCAATTTTCTTGAAAACCCCACAATGAAGCGCTCAAACCCGAGCTCTACAAGTCAAGATATGATAAAAATGGCCTAACCCTCGATTTGGGAAATATATTCTGCTGCCAATGTCTTTATGCATCGCGAACACGGAGAAAGGATCGCGTTCGCGAAGAAGAAGAAATGATTCTACCAAGAAGACCCTTTGCGAACGCGAGTGAAGGGACGCAAACGCGTAGAACAGGGGACAGGAACATACGCGAATGTGTAGGGGAGAACGCGAACGTGAAGTGTAAGTGACCATCAGTGCCCAAGGTTTGGTTTCTGCTACGTGAACGCGGAAGGGAGGATGCGAATGTGAAGAAGGGGATGTGCAGGCCTACGCGATTGCGAGGCATACTATGTGAATACGAAGAAGGAAAATGAGGCGGGTCAGTAGAACACTTTGCGAACGCGAGAGGCACTTCGCGCTCACAAAGAAGAACATCAGACACTAGAAACCAGCAATCCAAACATAGAAGGAATTGGCCAGTAGCCCATCCGAAACATACCCGAGGACCCCGTCTAAATACACAAACAAGTTCCATAACGTAAAATGGACTCGCTCTGGGTCTCAAATCACATCAACCAACGTCAAAACTATGAATCACACCAAGAATCGAGCTTATGAACTTTCAATCGTCCAACTTCTAAAACCCGTGCCGAAACCTATCAAATCAACCCGGAATGTCGCCAAATTTTGCAGACAAATCCCAAATGATATGATGGAGTTGTTCCAACTCTCAAAATTGTATTTCGACCCCGATATCACAAAAGTCAACTATTGGTCAAACTTCTCCATCTTTCAAACTTCAACTTTTGCAACTTTTGCCAAAATGCTTCAAATTACCCTACGGGCCTCCAAATCTAAATTCGGACGCACGCCTAAGTCCAAAATCACCATACGAAGCTATAGAAATGATCCAAAACCCATTCCAAAGCCATTTACACAAAAGTCAAATTCTAGTCAACTCTTTCATCGATTACGCTTCCAAAACTAAAATCTTTCTTCCAATATGACTCTGAATCATCTAGTAACTGAATTTGACCATGTGCGCAAGTAATAGACATAACACGAAGCTACTCAAGACCTTATGTTGCCAAACGGAACTTAAAAATTCTCAAAACGACGGGTCGGGTCTTTACACTTCTATGGCCTTGATCTTGATTCCTCTATTGTACACCATAAATCTGATGAAATTTCCGAATCCGACTCCGAATGTGCATTTTTCAAGTTCAGCTTCATATTATATTTCTTTAGTATGTTGAAGGTTTCCTATAAAGGTTCCAAATGATCCTCTACTCGCAGGGACTTTACTAACATCTCGTCAAGGTAAACCTCCATCGATTTTCCTATTTGTTCTTCAAGCATCCAATTTACTAGGCGCTGGTAAGTGGCACAGACATTCTTTAATCCGAACAGCATTACATTGTATCAATAGGTTCCGTATTTAGTGATGAAGGAAGTTTTTTTCATGATCGCAAAGGTCCATCCAGATTTGGTTGTACCCGAAATAGGCATCGAGAAAGCTGAGGATCTCGTGGACGGCCATCACATCGATCATGCGATCGATGTTGGGCAGAGGAAAAGAGTCCTTGGGCATGCTTTATTCAGGTCTTTATAGTCTACACACATTTTTAATTTATTTTCCTTTTTAGAGACTACTCCTACGTTTGCTAACCAATCCGGGTACTTAACTTCCCAAATGGAACCTATTTTAAGGAGTTTAGATATCTCGTCTTTGATGAATGCATGCTTGACTTCAGACTGAGGCCTCCTCTTTTATTTAACCGGGTGAAACTTCGAATCCAAGCTCAGCTTGTGAGTAGTTATTTCCAGTAGGGTACCTGTCATGTCAATATAGGATCAAGAAAAATAATCTATGTTAGCTATAAGGAATTCAATGAGTTTTTGAGCTCGGGACTTAACCCTGTGCCTAGGTATACCTTCCGATCGGGCAGGTTCTCGATCAATATGAGTTGCTCCAGCTCCTCGACCATTGACTTGGTGACATTGAAATCGTTAGGGGCTATGAAAGACCTGGGAATTGCATAGTCATAATACTCACTCGTCCCCTACTTTTCTGGTTTGGTCGGGGCCGATGTCGATGATTTCTATTTAGTTTCTTCATTGGTGACCAAACTCGGGTTCTTTGATGTTGAAAGTGCGGATATCAGGACCACTTCGTCGACCGCGAACATCTCTTTTACGGTCGGTTGCTCTTCGTAAACTATTTTAATTCCTCCTAGTGTGGAAAATTTCAACTCTTGGTGTAGTGTCGAGGGTACTGCCCTCATGTTGTGAATCCATGGACTCTCAAACAGAGCATTGTATCTCATATATCCTTCGATAACGTAGAACTTCGTTTCCTGAACAGCTCTGGCAGTGTTCGTTGGTAGGGTTATCTCCCCTTTAGTGGTCGTACATGCCATGTTAAATCCATTTAGAACTCGGACTGCACGCACAATTTGGTCTTGTAGACCTAGCTATTCTACGACCCTCGATCTGATGACATTGGCGGAGCTACCTGGATCAATTAACACATGCTTAACTCGAGATATATGTATGAGTACAAATATTACCAGTGCATTATTGTGTGGCTTCACGATGCCCTCAACATCCTCGTTGTTGAAAGATACGGTTCCTTCTGGCTCATAATCTTGAGTCTGTTTTTCCCTGTTGATGGACACTTTGGTGCGCTTAAACATTGGCCCCTAGGGGACGTCAACCCCACCCATGATCACGTTAAAGATGTGTTGGGGTTCTTCTTGCTCGATCTGCTTGTTAGAGTCCCTGTTCCTAAAATGATTTTTGGCCCGGTCACTTAGAAACTCTCGGAGGTATCCGTTGTTGAATAACCGGGATACTTCCTCTCTCAATTGTCAGCAGTCTTCAGTTCAGTGGCCGTTCGTGCCATGATACTTACACATTAGGTTGGGGTCCCTCTTAGCGGGATCAGATTGTAGTGGTCGAGGCCACTTGGTATCTTTGATGTGTATGATGGCTGATACGATGGCACCAGCATCGATGTTGAAAATAATGATATGAGGGTATAGGTCTAACATATGTACTGGATTTACAAGTGGTGCTATGACTCGTAGATTTAACGGTATGGTTGATACCGGTCTCAATTCAATCCTGGTTCACGCTCACTATCTCTTTTGGATCTGTGACTAGCTCTGCCGAGATAAACGAACCCGGAAGGGGCTGCGAGCTGATCATCTTCGACCTTAATTTTTGATTGGTACCGGTTATAGACGTCAGACCAACTTACCTTCGGGTATTCTACCTTATTTTGCTTCAACTGCTGTGAAGCCAACGAGTTTCGAGTATTGAGTCCTTAGGTGAAGTCCTGAACGGCCCAATCATCTGCGACAGGAGGCAGATCTATCTGTTCCATTTGAAACCTCGATATGAATTCCCTGAGCATCTCGTTATCTCTTTGCTTTACCTTGAAAAGGTCCGATTTCTTGGTCTCGACCTTGATGTCCCCGGCGTACGCTTTTGCAAAGGCATTTGCAAGCATAGCAAATGAGTCAATAGAATTATGGGGTAAGTTATGATACCATATCATGTCCCCTTTCGACATGGTCTCTCCAAACCTTTTCAGCATAGCAGATTCGATTTTATCATCTTCAAGGTTGTTTCCTTAGATGGCGCATGTGTAGGAGGTTACATGCTCATTTGGATCGGTTATTCCGTTGTACTTCAGAATTTCGGGCATGCAAAACTTCTTTGGGATCAGCTTCGGGGCTACGCTCGGAGGAAAAGGCTTTTGAACGAATTTCTTAGAATCCAGGCCCTTCAGTATCTGTGGCACTCCTGGGATATCAACCCTAGAGTTGTAGGTTTCCACTTTTTTTTCATTGGCTTCGATTTTCTTTTTCCCCGATTCACCCGTTTTGTTAGTTTCTCAAGCATTTTTATGATCTCGGGGTTGGCGCCAGGTTCAGCTTCACTCGGCCTCTCCGTAACTAGTTCATTTCTGTGAGTGTTTTCCTAGGATGGTTCGACTTAACTTTGTTGGGAGCGCGGCTTTGGTTCTACAGTTGGGCTATCGCTGCCTGTTGAGCCTGTAACATTTCGAAGATCACTCGCAAGTTGATCCCATCGCCCTTACTACCGTGCGTATCCCTGGCTCATGACCTGGCTTTCCCACAGATGGTGATCTCTGGGTCGGTGGGCAAGTTAGCATCGATGGCCACGTGGGAGCTGGCGTCGATTAGGTCTGCAATCGGGGGCCCGTTGGGGTCAGTAGGGTGAACCTCATTGCTGGCTCTATATTGTTGTTCTCGCTGTGGTGGTCAGACTCAGCATCAACGTTCATAGGGGGAGATTGGGAGTTTGACATTTTTGACCTAAAATTAAAAGAATGAGTGTAATATAGAGTGTGTTATGAAATTTTGTATCAAATTGCCACTATTATCCTTAGCCTCATGGTGGGCGCCAAACTGTTTACCCTAAGAAAACGGATAACAATTGAATTTATATGTGTTTTTAAGGATATGCGGATTAATTCAATATAAATAATGAATTGCATTGGATTAAACAGATAAAAGACGTAATAGATTATCAAACCACTTAAAGGGGGTGATTCCGGATTCAATAATAGCCTTAATGAAATGCATGCCTTCAATCCCGGACTCAGAATAACGAAGCACTAATGAACAGAAATAAGAACTTTGAATAACAGAGTAAATAAGAGTATATTTCTTGATGTGTGTGTTACAGTGTGTCTAATGAATAATCAGACCCCCCTTTATATAGTAGGGGAGTTTTACCCTAAGTACAATTCCATAAAAGGTAAAAATCTTCTGTTTAACTAATCACCGATTCTCTGTTGATACGTGCGGAGATTCACGCCGTGGTATCCGGCCGGTCACGGATAACACGGCCTCTTGTTGGTCGTGCTCGATCGTCTGGTAATGCTCTTCGAGGCCTTTGGGGTTCGAACCGGACCTGGGGCCCATGGCTCCGATATTCCCGAGGGCAGATATTTTACCCGGACCCCGGATCGAAGGGCTTCTCGCCTCGATTCCGGTTCCTTGTCTTCATTTTTCTTTCTTCGTTTACTTCATCGGAAATTGAGGCGTCTCATGGGATCATTTTATCCATTTACAAACTCCACACACTTAATTCTCATTTATTTAACGTTTCCGTACATAGTTGATACATTAATTAGCCTCTCATATCATTCCGTAACTAAAGTCTAAAAACTATTAGAAGAGAAAACGAATTGTTCTAAGAGAAACCTTTACTTTAGCAACTAGAGAGAAAATAGGAAGAGGATAAATTTGTATGTGGAGGCAAAAGCAAATTACAGTAACATGTAATGCTCCACGCCAGAACCTTTATCTAAATTGTAGTAATATACTCCTATGTGGATTATGTAAAAAAAAAAAAAAAAAATTTATCTATCGCCGGTGTAAACTTTATATACTATTATTTTCTAAATAATTAGTTTTATTGTAATTATATTTTAGATAATTCAATAATTTAAAACAATTTATGCTGTCCGTATAGAAAAGTTAAATTAAGAATAAATTAGTAAAGTCACATTCTCAATCTCCTGTATGTTGCCACATCACTTAATTGTTTGACCTCGTGCCTACTTGCCGAACTTCAATAAGCCGACCACCCTGGACCTCCAGCTCATTCCAGGAAGTTAGGACCATAAACAAAAGTAGCAGGATTTATAGACCTACCTGCTAACGCGATATGATTAGCTCAATTATTAATTCATGTCACTAGTTAGTACCAGCACACTACGGGCTACAATAATGTTGTACTAGTAAACTTTGAATATAAATATAGCCCAATTTTCGTATGGGAAAATTCTATTGGTCAAGTACAATTTCAATGGACTTTAAATTTTGTGACTTCTGTTGCCTAACTAGTTCAACTTCTTCTATTTCCTGTTAACTTATGCGTAAAATAGGGGTCCATTTGTGTGAATCATCCAAAATACTGTCAATTCAAGAACGTGGGCAGAGATATATGCAAATAATTCAGAAGAACAGCTAGCTATACAGAGGTGTTTGAAGTTAACGGCACTTGCAAAACAACCCCAAATGGTTGCTGTTTTATTTTGCGGCTCTACTTATCCGATTACATAATTGGGAATTGGGATGGGAGCCCTCGGACCAAACATGTGAACTAACCTAACAAAATTTTGTATTACTAACGCATCACTTGATTTTAATTTTAATGGATTTAATTATATATAATACCGACAATATAGAAATTTATTTATATTATTCGTATAATTTAATTTTTTTAATAAGCTAGTATTACTTTATTTTATAGATTGCCATATCAAGTTTTGTACGAAGAGTTACCTGTCATATATTGTAGTTAGCGGTGTTTATGGTTCCATTTGGCTCGGTGCCAATCAAACCAACTACATAAAATGACACCAAACCTTCTAGTCAAATTCCTCTTACATACTCGGTAACCACGGGAGTATTATTACTCACCCAAACTTTTTAAAGTGTGTCTATTACACACCACTTTAGCTAGGCAGTATTGTGTGTGTCCTACACATGAATCAGGCGCGTGAATAGAAAATTTCGTATGTTTGAAGCTCTCTATGGATGCCACGTGTCCAACTGTTTCATTTTTTTATTTTTTTATTTTATCATTTTCCCAATCGTTATCCCTCATCTTCAGGTGACCATTATCCCCGTTTCCAAATTTAGGCAAACCTCCATTGTGGATAACTCCCTTTCTATTGGAGTTTGAATCTTGAGTTGTTGAATAAAGTGATATTGGGTGTTGGAAGTTGATTAATTAACTACTTTGGATGGAGTATTATTACTCACTCAAATTTTCGAATTTGAAGAGTAAAAATAAATAAATAATAAAAAAAGAGGTACCATTGAAGAAGCCTTCAATTGTACTCCTATTTAAAACCCCAGATTTGAAACCCGAATGTATTGTTAAAAACTGATCTGGGAAATCTAATATGGATTACCATGTGCACTTCACTAAATTTGAACTCAAAAAAATATAAAAGGGAAGCTCGATCGCCGGAAAATATGGATGTCTTGCCGGAAAATATAATATTCTTTTGTCAAGCAGTGCACTTTTTTTCTTCCTCTTTATTCTCTCTTTCTTCCAAATCTGTTTTTTCTAACTCTTTAAATTCGTTTTCAGTTATGTTCAACACATCAAAAAGTTTTACAAAAGCTTTCAAGGGATTCAAAGCTAAGAGAAAATCTTAACTCGATAGGAAATCAACTGTTGGGTGGGGGAGATTAAAGAACCGAGGAGGGGACTTGGGAAAGATGAGGATAGGGGTGGAGGGGAATTTCTTTTTTGGTTTTTCTTTCTTTTTTTCTTTTCTAAAATATTATCATTTGTGGTGTAAATTAGGCTCCTTTTTTTCTTTTGAGTTATGACACGTGTCACACTCTAATTAGCACGTGTGATGCAATTTTCAAAAAGAAGTTGTCAAACACAAAAGTGATGTGTAATAGATACACTTTAAAAAGTTTGGATGTGTAATAATATTCCTGTGATTACCGGTGTGTAAGAGTGATTTGACTACAAGATTTGATGTCATTTTATGTATTTCGCCTTTATTTATCAGTTTGATTTTTTTGGGTTCTTTCCTTGCCACTTGAAACATAAGAATTCATGATAATTTTCTCTCTAAAACGTGATAGTAATAATTCCCTTCCATTAATCTAAGTTTTGTTGATATATACTTTCAGCTTTTCATAAACAGGGATTCGTTATTATGCTTAGCCCTTCTATGACAAGTGATTCATTTCATGTAAGCAAAAGGATATACATATTCCATCCGATGAATTTGAGCTTTGCCATTTCTTTTGCATTTCAATAAATGTCCCTACAAGCTTATACGAGACAAGCATGGTGTCCTCCAAAGTCAAAAGATGTCCACAATCCTCGAGGCATATTTAGCATGAAAATAGAAAAACGTTTTTGGGACAGCTTCAAATTAACTATCATATTTGGCATTTTAATAATAATAATAATAAAAATAATAATAATAATAATAATAATAATAATAATAATAATAATAATAATAATAATAATAATAATAATAATAATAATAATAATAATAATAAATAGATAAATTTTAAGCTACTATTTTATTGGTAAAAGTTTAATTCATAGGTTCATAATTGGGCAATCCATTATCTTTTGTACATTGTCTTGTTTTTTATTCACTGATGTCCTTATTTGTAATTACTCTATGTATAATAGTATAAGCTTTGAGATAGCAGATAGCGTTACTCATCGAAACAGTTGTAAGATAAGAACCAACCTCTCTTCAATTTTATACCCTTTTATTAATCAGTTTAATCCCAAATACACATATTCTATTGATATGCATTAATCCATATTCCATGGTTTCCACAAGGTTTGACTAATTCCTTGCCAAACAAGTAAGACCAATCCAGAGCTTGAATTTGTTAACTAACAAATTCATTTTTTATCGGAGAATCACAAAGAACACGAAAAACATTCCTAAATATATTTCAAGGTATCATAAAAATTAATCCTTAGCAAAATCCGATTTCTTTAGCCATTCTTTTGTTTTCGAAAATTAGAAGGAGAACAAAGGGTTACTTTTATTTTCGTTTCACATATTTAGTAGAGAAAAACTATTTGTGAAAAAGTTATACACTATCTAAGCAATTTTTCGTCTTGTACCAATTAATTTCCTGCTTCATCTTCGAAAGTTAAATAGAATATTTTTCGACTAACAAATTGCTCCTAATCTATTTGATCTTTTCCTACCAAAACTTTATCATATGGTAGCAACTTTTGTAGTATTTAATAATATTTGAATTACGTGAAATATAAAAGGTATATATGAGCTGGTTGGACGAGAGAAGTGGTCCAAATGGGGAATTGTGGGAGCAAGGGGCATGTGGTGAGGTAGTTCGCTTCAACTAGTTTTATCTAAATATTATAATTATTAGATCCTTATTTAAAGGGTTTTGGGGTAGGGGGGACCATAGGATGTTTTTTAAAATTTATTCATAACAATCTAAGTTAGTAAGACATAATAGCCCTAAGATTTGTATTTAAAAAAGCATTATAATTGAGAATATTGATGCATATGCATCATGTACTATATTAATTTAGTTATTACATTTTTAAATAATGAACAACTTAAAATACTTGAGACAGTATAATACTATAAAGGGTTTGTTAATGGGGAGAGTATGCTCCCATTTTCAAGACATGTTGCAATCCAAGGAGGCATAGCGGGATGTGCAGGTACATACACCTCGAATGATGCTCTTATCAAATCGCAGGAACCCAGCTAGGACCCAAGAGTTTAATTAAATCTCATTTATCAAAAAATTACATTATATCATATAGATAGAGTAAAAATGATTTGTTTGTTTATATTAAAATTATTTAATTCTCTTGGCATAAGGGAATTTTATAGTGTAATAATAAAGATGATTCAAAAATTGCTTTATATCACAATAGGTTCAGATTTTAGATGTGACAGCTTTATTTTTATTTAAATTCTGCCACTATCAAATAAGGCGGTAAACTCGTAATACATATCAACTTTTCATTCTTATTATGCTTTAATTACTACTCTCTCAGGTTGATTTTAATTGAGTTTTTGGTTGTTTTCACACATATTAAGTAATTCACCTCTTAGCATTAATTAACAATGAATTGATTATATTAACCTTAATTTGTTCATTAAAAATATAACAAATACTCCTAAGTCCTAGGCTCTTTACTCTAAGGGTAACTTCGAAAAAAAGAAGTTAATTCCTTCTTGATATCTGAAAAAATTAAATATTATGGACCACAAAAAGAAGCCAAAAAATCAAATAAAGTGACCGGAGAGAGTACTTGTTTATCCCAAAAAAATGGGTAACAATTAAATTTATACGCGGTTTAAAGAATATGTGATCCAATTCAATATGAATGATCTAAGAACAATAACTAAGTTAAAGATAAAATGAAAGATCAAATCAATTGTAATGTGATGATCAAGCTTAATCTTAGGATGAACACTGAAATTCAACCTCGATCGGACCCTCGATATAAGCTCGGATGCGAATAAGAAAAGAGAATAACTAAAGACACTTTGAATAATAGCTAGAAGATAAAAATGAATTTTTATTGCTTTGATTTGCATGTCAACCGTGTGTCAAAATAAAAGAAACTTTTCCTTTTATATAGTAGGTGAATTTCAGTTCTAGTACAAGTCTAAATAAGGTAAATATCTTCTTTTTTAGGGCGAATATTACGGCTCCCTACTCGTCATGCACAACCGTTCTCCGCATTTTTCGTGGAGCAGAAACTTTACTTGGTCTGACTCCGTTATTTCACCGTGCCCGATCCCAGATACACCGTTCACTCCTCTAAGGTTCTGATACGAGGGGTCCTTCGGCCTCGCTGATAGTCGCATGAGGTTGTACTTCCCTTTTGTTTCCTTATCGGGAAAGCTCTACCCCTTATTTTACCCGGACACAGATAGTTCATCGCTTCTTGGAGAGCAGATTTATCGAAGCGACGAGAAGCGATGAATTAACCTTGGTTCCTTCTTCCGTACACTACAACCGAGTTGACGGATATGTGAAACGTCCCATCAGTCGCGTCGTTCTGACGAACATGTGTCAGCCGCCGGTTGACCGCCACTGAATGTGAAATGTCACACATTGATTACCCCTCTCTATAAAAGCTTCGGTCCTTTTTTTTACTTTTGTACTTTCCGATTCCAGAGCTCCTTAATTTACCTTGAACTTTTTCACTCATTCCTAACCCCTTCAAATCTTCATACATCGTTTCATAGATCTTCATATTTCATCTCCCCAGCTTCAATTCTTTGTACTCCATCTTCAGATCTTCGAATCTGACATTCATTCTTATCTTCAAATCTTCATCCCCACCCTAAAATCTTCATCTTCACCTTTAAATCTTCATATTTCCCAGAATTCGATGGAAAAGACATCAAAATATGTGTCTTAACATACCGTCCCTTTAACTTTTAACCCGGTAACGGATGCTAAGGTGCCCATACCTGAGGTGGCCCCGAAACCTCCCTTGAAGAGCTTCATCACCGGAGGCTGCTCCATCGAGAATGACTTCAAGGTCGAAAAAACATCTAGTCAATAGGACCGAGACGAGGGGGTATAGAGGTACATATGCTCCATTATCGAGGATACACTCCTTACAGTCCGGGAGGATTGCAATTGGGAGAGAAAAGACGTGGTCGTCCCTGGTCCCGATGAGGACATTACCACTCATGTAGAGGGGTACCTAAGTATTTATAGTCACCCCTTCACACTTGCCCCGGTGGATCCCATAATCCTTACCTTTTGAAAAAGGTACGAGGCCTGCCTCGGGCAGATTCACCCATCCTTTTGGTGGATCGTAATCCTCCTCTTCCATTTTGTCAACAACACAGAAGGACCTTGATTCACCATTGACCACCTGCTTAGTCTCTACAGTCCCCAAGTTTTTCGAGGGGGGCTAATCAAGCTCATTTATCATGCAAGTAAAGCTCTGTTTTCTAGAATTTATGAAGATCAGTATTGAGGTTGGCAGGGGAGATTCATTTAGGTAAAAACCGAAGATCTCATTCTCTCTGAATTTTTGTTGTTCTCTAAAAAGTGGAACTCAGCCCGTACGTTTCTTTCCCTTCTTAGTACTTGGAATTTCTTTTGTTCTTTTTTCTTATTACCTGCTTCTACCATCGTGCAGCGATTGCTCGAGTTCCTAATGCAGTCCCTCGCTTCAAAGAGTGGGTCAAGAGGATCTGCAAACATTTATCGTATTTTGAGAGCGGGTGGTGAAAACTCTCAAAAGCCAAGTGGGAGGCTCGTTCCCACGGTGAGTGCTCCTCCCGAACAAGTCTACTTTCATACTCAGCTGTTATTTCCACTAAGTTCTTTTTCTTTCATATACTTTCCCAAAATCGCTAAGCTTAGGCCATTGAATGATGATGAGGCCCCATCCTCACTTGCTAAATCCTCCACTTCGGGACAGTCCGGAACTGCTGCATAGGAGGAGAAAAGAGGAAAAAGAGGAGATCTTCTGGCTCCCCGGACACGGAAGCCAAAAAGAAGAGGGTAACTGTCTAGTTCCAAAAAATCAACAAGAAGAGTATTCAAGCTAGGGTACTGGGCTCTAATTCCCTCTACCGGCTCAGGTATTACCCTGAAGATGATGAATTACAGTTCTCGCCCATAGGTCGGCCATTGACGAAGAAGAACACGAGACAATCGGGAAAGTGGCCGAGGGGCCGATCCCACTTTGGCTTGGGAGCTAGAAGGAAAATCAGAGGCTACAATCTCCCGAGACATTATCCCTACACTGAGGAAAATTGTCGGTGTCATTAGCATTGTAGAATCGATGTCTCATACAGAGTCTTTTTTTCGACGAGGCTCAGGCCGACAAGGAGAAGCCAAACGAGACGGCACGAGCCGCATACAAGGCCTTCAACATGTTCTTTGACGGTGTGGACATAGGCGCGTTGGAGGATTACTCCGGATTTGGTCACCTGGTGATTCCAAAAAAGGATATGTCATCAGGAACAGGCGAGCCGAGCTCGAGCTCGAAGCTGGTAAAGTAGTTCCCTGCCCCGAGCATAGATCCTGACTGTAAAAGAATGGTTGTGTTTACTATCCCGGTGGACACGAGGATGTTGTCCGCTCCGGTGGATATGGCCACCTATCTTCGTTGTTTGATGATCGAAGAGGACCAGGCAAAGATGAACGAGGTGAGGACACCGAGCCTCTTTAACGAGGCACAACAAGCACTGAACCGGGTAAGCTTCCACTTCTTTGTGCCCTTCGTGCATCGTATTTAACTTCAACTTGTCCTTATGATCTTATCGATTTATTTTTCAGGCTTTGGTGCTACATATGAAAGCTTTCATTGGCCTAGGATGGAAGTCATCCAACTCGAGTTCGAGCTCAAGGAGCAAGTCTGGTAGAAGGACCTATACAGGGTTTTCAACGAGCAAAAAGATGAGGCCCTCAAGGATGTCCCTCTTCTTCGAGCCTAGTTGGAAAAAGCTCAAAAGGAGGCTTTTTCCATGAAGCGGGAGCATGACAAACTGGTTGAGAAGGTAAGGATTTTTGAGGTTAAAAATGAGAGGTTACACGTAGTATCTAACGATGCAACCTCACCGGTCCAAGATAAGATAGATCTGATTGACCAACTCCAAACCGAAATGAACGAGCTCAAAACTTTGGCCGAGACGCTGAGGAGCAGGATGGACCTTCTGACCTTGGAAAAGGAGGCTACAAAAGTGGAGTTTGCATCAGTCAAGGACTAGCTCCGGGTGGCGAGAGATAAGGCCGACAAGTGGTCTTGACCAAACGATGAGCTTTGGGTACAACTTGATTTAGCCGTCTTGGAAAGGGACAACCTCGGCCGGGAATATACTGCGCTGAAGCCCAAGTTAGAGGTGAAGCATTGATTCCTCTAAAGTAGAGGAAATGCTGGACTAATACAAGACAAATATGGAAATATTCGCGGCCCGCTTAATAACAAAGGCTGAGTATGTAAAACGACTATCCTGGAGGGAGACCCTTGAGAAGATTCATGCCCGGGGGTTTGATCTGTCTACCTAGATTGAAGAGGCCAAGGCAAAAGAGTTATACGAGCCCAAAGGTCCCGAAGGTTCCGATGCTGAGTCGAGCTCTAGTGAAGATTAGACGGAGATGCCTTAGCTCCTTTTTTGTTTTCTTTTGTATATTTCTTTCTTGTTTATTTTGAGTTAATTTTTCATGTCTTTGTAAAAACCTTACGGAGTATATATAAAATATTTCCTTCGCAACACTGCGTCTTTTACTTTTTAGCATCTGTTTGCAATTTTTTATTTGTGGATCGTCATTAATGCCTTAGCATAGAATTGGACGTGATCTGGAGTGCCTGTTCTCCAGAAGCCCGAATAAGGCCCGGTTTCGATAATAACTCTGAGTTGTCTGTGGCTTCAAAATCTTGATAGTTAATGAAGACCTTAAGATACTTGAGTGTTTTAGTCATACACGATGGTGTTTTGCCGAGGGTAAGCCTTTAATAGGTTTTAATCATACGTAAGGGCTTTACCTTCTGAGTATGAACTTGGACGTATCCGAGCTACTTTAGGTTGGCCGTAGCCTTCCATGTTCGGGCCTTGCCTAATAGTCTTGGTGCCTCCGGGATTCGATAGCCTGGGCTGTCCGATTTTTTATTGGACGACAGTCCCCGAGTCGGGGTAGCCCGTGGGCTCTAGGATTTTTGATTTGTTATTCGCTCTAAGTAATTCAATGAATGTATCGATGGTGCAAAATGAGTATTGATAAAATATAAAGGGAAAATTTCTTTCATTCTTTGTATGTACAGTACATAATCGTGTACAGTACATAATAGGAGGCACATAAGCCTTGAGTCGTGGCAAGAGTGGGCCACATGGGTACGGTTCGTTTGACCATTTGACCCTCACATCGAGTCCTAACTACCAAGCCTTGGCTTTTAATAGTAAGTAATAACACCTTCTAAGGATCCTAACTTAGGGGGTAATGACCCCCAGTATTTGAGGCCGAACTTGTGAGGGCTCGAATACTGTTGGTCTTGTGTAGGAGATCAGCAACTCCAGCTTTAGGCCGACCTTCAAAACTAAGGTAGCAAGTTTTACTATTGCCACGTTAAAAACCTTGCCGTAAAACCCAATTCGGGAAAAATCGGTTTAAGGGAAAAAGGAGAACAACGCGTGCTTTCAGACCTAATAGTCAGATTTGACCTCAGTCGAGTACCTGCACAAGTTAGTCCGTAATATAACAAATTTCAAAAGGGAATCGTGCTCGTACATTAGCAGTAGTATCACTTTAAGTCTGCCACATTCCAGTTGTTTGGTAGTTGTACACCGTTTCCTAACTCGAGTTTATATGAACCTTTCCCAGTTATTCCGACAACTCTATATAGTCCTTCCCAGTTTGGGCCTAGTTTCCACTCATTTGGGTTTCTGCTGTGTAGCGTTACTTTCCTTAAAACCAAGTCCCCAACTTGAAAATGTCGAAGGTTAGCTCTTCGTTTGTAGTATCTCTCCACTCGCTGCTTTTGGGGCGCCAACCGGACTAAGGCGGCTTCCTGCCTTTCATCCAACAATACCAGACTCGTGGATATGGCCTCACCATTTGACATTTTAGTAGCATATTGGAACTTGAGGCTCGGTTCCCCCACTTCAATCAGGATTACGGCTTCCACATCATAGACTAGAGAGAGCGTGGTCGCTCCGGTACTCGACTTTGAAGTCGTTCGGTATGCCCATAAGACTATAAGCAAGATTTCCTTCCACTTTCCTTTCGAATTGGTCAATCTCTTTTTCTAGTTTTGGAGTATATTTTTGTTCCTTGACTCCGCTTGTCCGTTCCCACTAGGGTGGTAAGGTGTTGATAATATCTTTTTGATTTTCTGGTCTTCGAAAAACTTACTTACCTTGTTGCCGACGAATTATTTTCCTTACTCGCAAACAATCTCGGACGGTATCCCAAATTGACATATTATTTGATCCTAGATGAAGCCGATGGCCCCTTTCTCCCAGACCTTCTCAAATGCTTGATCCTCGATCCATTTGGAAAAATAATCGCTCATGAGTGTTATGTATGGGCTTTACCAGGCTCCCATGGTAGGGGACCGACGATGTCCATCCTCTATTTCATAAACGGCCATGGTGACAGGACCGGGTGAAGCATCTCCTCCGCTTGATGAATCATTGGGGCGTGTCTTTGACAGTCGTTGCATTCTCGTATGAAGTCTTTCGTATCTTTCCCCATTTCATTCCAGTAGTAACCGACTGATTAACTTTCGAACCAGGGATTCTGCCCCTGAGTGGTTCCCACAAGTTCCCTTGTAGACTTTTCTCATAGCATATTCAGTCTCTCCCGAACCCAAGCACCTAGCTAGTGGAGCCAAAGAAGGATCTTCTGAACAATTTCCCCTTGACCAAGCTAAACCTGGCAGCTTTGGTGCGCAGGGCTTTTTATTCCTTGGGATCCGATGGCAATTTTTCTGTCTTTAGGTAGTCTATGTATTGTTTATTCCAATCTCAAGTCAAACTAGTCGAGTTTACCTCGGCGTGACCTTCTTCTACCACCGAGTTCATCAGCTCTACCACTAACCCGAGTCGAGTTCATCAGAGTCGGCAGAAGACCTCGGGTTGGATAGTGCATCGGCCTCGCTATTTTGATCCTGAGGTATGTGTTATAGAGTCCATTCCTTGAATTGGTGCAAGGTTACATGCAACTTATCCAAGTACCTTCGCATCCATTCCTTCTTGGCTTCGAACGTCCCATTGAGTTGATTTAAGACAAAGAGGGAGTCACATTTGACCTGGATCACTTTGGCCCCTAGGCTCTTAGCCAGTTCTAGACCTACAATCATGGCTTCATACTCGGCTTTATTGTTCGACAATTTTATAGTTCTAATGGACTGTTTAATTACGTTACCCATATGTGGTTTTAATACGATACCGAGCCCGGACCCCTTCGCATTGGAGGCACCATCCGTGAATAGGGTCCAGATCCCCGAGCTAGTCCCCGAAGTGAGTGGTAATTCCTCTCAACTACGGGTATCAAGGCTGCCGTAAAGTCGGCCACAAAGTCCGCCAAGATCTGAGATTTTATGGTGGTCTGGGGTTTGTTCTTGATATCATACCCGTTAATTTATACGGCCCATTTGGCTAACCGGATCGAGAGCTTGGGCTTATGCATGACATTCCTTAGTGAATAAGAGGTCACGACACATATGGGCTGGCATTGAAACTACGATTTTAATTTCCTAGAAGTGCTTAGTAAGGCGAGCGCTAATTTTTCTAGGTGAGGATATCTTGTTTCGGCATCAACTAGGGTTCTACTAACATAATAAATAGTTTTTGTGTACCTTCTTCTTCCCAGACTCGGACACTACTTATCGCCACCTAAAAAACTGCCAAGTAGAGGTACAAATACTGATCCGCCTTTGGAGTGTTCAGGGGGGGGGGGGGGCTTGATAAGTATCGTTTGAATTTTTATAGGGCTTATTGACATTTCGGGGTCCAAAAGATGTAGTTCTTCTTATTTAGTAATGAGAAAAATTGGTGGCTTTTATCCGATGACCTCGAAATAAATCGGCCCAATGCGGCTATCTGCCCGGTCAGTCTTTGTACTGCCTTGACGTTATCGACTTCGGTGATTTCCTCTAATCTCTTTATTTTATCAGGGTTTGATCTTTATTCCCCGATTGGATACTATGAACTTAAGAAACTTGCCAGAGCTGACCCCAAATGCACACTTCTCCGTGTTTAGCTTCATGTTGTACTTCCTAAATATGTCGAAGGTTGCCTGCAAATGTATTAAATGGCCCTCTACTCACACGGGCTTAACCAACATATCATTAATGTAAACTTCCATTGATTTCCCTATTTGTTCTTCGAACATCCGGTTGACTAGGCGTTGGTATGTGCCACCGACGTTCTTTAACCCGAATGGCATTACGTTATAACAATAGGTGACGAATTTGGTTATGAAAGAAGTCTTTTCTTAACCACCCGAGTTCATCCGAATTTGGTTGTACCCGGAATTGGCGTCGAGAAAACTCAGTATCTCGTGTTCGGTCATTGTGTCGATCAGTCAATCGATGTTAGGAAAAGGGAAATGTCCTTCGGACACGCCTTGTTTAGATCCTTATAGGGCAAATTCTTCCCCAACTAACGAAGAGATCTTGGCAAAATTGCCACATATGAAATTGAGATCAATTTTGCAAATAAATAGCTCAATTGTTTCTCGAGAAGAGATGGGAAACATGCTCAATATCATTTGATTGAATAGTTGACCCAACCATTTATTGTTTGAAGAAACCCTCCACTTCAATTTGTATCTAAGGAAACTGTCGTTGGCATAGATTTATCCTAAAGATATCATTTCAATTGGAATTTAGTTATTCACCGTGTACGAGGATCCCCGCTAAGCATCCATGGATGAATGATTAAAGCATCCAACTCATAATTGGCGAATTTGTAGGTTCAATTCCTACTGATACACGCCAATGGGACCCTCTAATAAGTCTACTAGAATTGGCTCTGTATCAATGGAATCTCATCATCCATACATAATGAATTGATGTGGTATATTCATATTATAATATATGAACAGTAATAACTAGCGTTCTTATTGAGACTATAACTCATAGGAAAGAAAATTGATTTATGGATGGAATCAAATATGCAATATTTACAAACAAAAGTATTCGATTATTGGAGAAAATCAATATACCTCTAATGTCGAATCAGGATCAACTAGGACAGAAATAAAGCATTAGGTCAAACTCTTCTTTGGAGTCAAGGTAATAGCTATGAACAGTTATCGACTTCCGAGAAAAAGTAGAAGAATGGGACCTATTATGGGACATACAATGCATTACAGATGTATGATCATTAAGCTTCAATCGGGTTATTCTATTCCACCTCTTAGAAAGAAAAGAACTTAACTAAAAATACTTAATAGCATGACTACATTTATACAAAACTTCTACCCCGAGCACACGCAATGGAACCGTATACAGTCAAGTGAAATCCAATCCACAAAATAATTTGATCTATGGACAGAATCAGTGTGGTAAAGGTCGTAATGCTAGAGGAATTATTATCGCAAGGCATAGAGTGGGAAGTCATACGCGTCTATAGCTTAAAATCGATTTTCGATGGAATGAAAAAGACATACATGGTAGAATCGTAACCATAGAATACGACCCTATCAAAATGGATACATTTATCTCGTATACTATGGGGATGGTGAGAAGAGATATATTTTACATCCCAGAGGGGCTATAATTGGAGATACCATTGTTTCTGGTACAAAAGTTTTTATAAAAATAGGAAATGCCTTTCCTTTGAGTGCGGTTGAACTATTGATTTATGTCACTGGAAATAACCAATTAGGTTTACGACGAAACCTAGAAATCGATCATTAATCCAATTTGAGTACCTCTGCAGGATAGACCTCAACAGAAAACTGAAGAGTAACGGCAGCAAGTGATTGAGTTCAGTAGTTTATCATATAAAATTATTGACTCTAGAGATATAGTAATATGGAGAAGGCAAAATTATTTCAAATACCGACAGAACCAGAAGCGCCCCTTCTTTGAAAGAGAGGAGGACGGTTATTCACATTTCATTTGATGGTTAGAGGCGAATTAAAAGTTAAGCAGTAGGAATTTTAAAGATTCTCGAGGGAAAAATAGAGATGTATCCTACGATACCCATAATATGTGGAAGTATCGACGTAATTTCATAGAGTCATTCGGTCTGAATGCTAAATAAAGAACATAAGCCAGATGACGGAACGGGAAGACCTAGGATGTAGAAGATCATAACATGAGTGATTTGGCAGATTTAGATTCATATATATATATATCCACTCATGTGGTACTTCATTCTACAATATATATAAGTTCCATCTGTATAGATATCATCATCTACATCCAGAAAGTTATAAGCTTTAGATGAAGCTTGTACAGTTTGGGAAGGGGTTTTGATTGATCAAAAGAAGAATCTACTTCAACTGATATGCCCTTAGGCACGACCATACATAACATAGAAATCACACTTGGAAAGGGTGGACAATTAGCTAGAGTAGTGGGTGCTGTAGCGAAACTGATTGCAAAAGAGGGGAAATCAGCCACATTAAAATTACCTTATGGGTAGGTCCGTTTGATATCCAAAAACTTCTCAGCAACAGTCGGACAAGTGGGGAACGTAGGGGGGAGGGGAAACCAGAAAAGTTTGGGTAGAGCTGGATCTACGTGTTGGCTAGGTAAACATCCTGTAGTAAGATGAGTAGTTATGAACCCTGTAGATCGTCCCCACAGGGATGGTGAAGGGAGAGCTCCAATCGGTTGAAAAACCCCACAACCCCTTGGGGTTATGCCGCACTTGGAAGAAGAAGTAGAAAAAGGAATAAATATAGTGATAATTTGATTCTTCGTCGTCGTAGTAAATAGGAGAGAAAATCGAATTAAATTCTTCGTTTTTACAAAAACTTTACAAAAAAAAGGAGTAAGCTTGTGACACGTTCACTAAAAATATCCCTTTGTAGTCAATCATTTATCTAATATTTATGAATTATGGGCGAACGACGGGAATTGAATCCTGCGCATGGTGGATTCACAATCCACTGCCTTGATCCACTTGGCTACATCCGCCCCCTTCGCCTATTTATATTCCGTTTTTACATTATTTAAATTAGAAAACAAAAGATTCAAGTTCGAATATTTTTCTTCTTTCTTATTTCAATGATATTTTTATTTCATTATTTCAAAGATAAGAATATGAAGTCAAAATTAGATTTTTTGTTGAAATAAAAATCAAAAAGATATAGTAACATTAGCAAGAAGAGAAACAAGTAATATTTCTATAATTTTAAATAAATAAAAAATCAAAATAGAATACTCAATCATGAACAAATGCAAGAAAATAACCTCTCCTTATTTTTGTATAATGTAAATAAAAAGTCTATGTAAGTAAAATACTAGTAATAAAATACTAGTAAATAAATAAATAAAAGAAAGAAAGGAGCAATAGCACTCTCTTGATAGAACAAGAAAATGATTATAACTCCTTTCTTTTTAAAATCTCCTATAGACTAGACTGGGATCTTATCCATTTGTAGATGGAGCTTCGATAGAAGATAGGTCTAGAGGGAAGTTGTGAGCATTACATTCATGCATAACTTCCATACCAAGATTAGCACGGTTAATGATATTTAGGTATTAATTACACAACCTTAGCTGTCAACTAAAGATTGGTTGAAATTAAAACCATTTAGGTTGAAAGCCATAGTGCTGATACCTAAAACGGTAAACCAGATACCTACTACAAGACAAGTAGCTAGGAAGAAGTGTAATGAATTTACAGTAACAAAAAATCAACTCGTATCAACCAATCAAATTTGTTGAATAATTAGTATTAGTCATCTAGATTCTTATATTGATAAATCTATTTTAATTAACATGTATGCTACGTAAGGTGTGATTTTATTTGCAAAACATAAGAAATCAAAGTATTTTGGCCCCCTCTTATATCTCATAAACCAATCTAGAAGGGAGTTGATTAGAAAATAATGATAACTCATTGATTCATCTAGTATATAAATATATGATTATATGATTCGTTTCTACGTTTACTAGATCGAAAATTTATAACATTGAAAAACGAATAGACCTGATGTCATATTAAGTAAAGATTTATGATACGTGTATAGGATGTAATCAATGTGTCCGAGCCTGTCCCATCGATGTATTAGAAATGATACCTTGGGACGGTTGTAAGGCTAAATAAATTGTTTCTGCTTCACGAACAGAGGACTATGTTGGTTGTAAGAGATGTGAATCTGCCTATCCAACAGATTTCTTGGGACAGTTGTGTTTTTTCAATATTTGTGGGTTCCTTAATTTTCTTTCTTCCCCATAAAGGAAATGGGGTAATTAGGTGGTAACCACATGTATATATATTTTAGAACTTCTTCTAATGACTTATGCATTTTAGTATCATTTCCAATTGGATGATCCATTAATCCAACTAGTGGAGGATTATAAATGAATCAATTTTTTTGTTTTCCATTGGAGATTAGGAATAGATGGACTTTCTATAGGACTCATTTTACTAACAGGATTTATCACTACTTTAGCGAATTAGCCAGTTACTCGAGGTACTCGATTATTCTATTTTCTCATGTTAGCAATGTGCAATGGTCAAATTGGATCATTTTCGCCTCGAGACCTTTTAATTTTTTTCATCATGTGGGAGTTAGAATTAATTCTTGTTTATCTACTTCTATGCATGTGGGGAGGAAAGAAACGTGTGTACCCAACTACAAAATTTATTTTGTAAACGGCGGGCGTTTCTGTTTTTCTCTTAATGGGAGTTACGAGTGTTGCTTTATATGGTTGTAATGAACCAACATTAAATTTTGAAACATCAGTTAATCAATCATATCCTGTGGTTTTAGAAATAATATTCTATATTGGATTTTTTTATTGTTTTTGCTGTCGAATCGCCAATTATCCCCCTACACACATGGTTACCAGATACTCATGGAGAAGTACATTACAGTACTTGTATGCTTCTAGCTGGAATTTTATTAAAAATGAGAGCATATGGATTAATTCGAATCAATATAAAATTATTACCTCATACCCATTTTATATTTTCTCCTTGGTTCCAAATACGAACTAGTCAATCCATGGGTATACCATGAAGTTACAAATGTTGTACTTGTTAACCAACTCCCTACAGCAAAATAGGCACAAGGAAGGAGCAATAGACCGAACTAGCCTACAAAAACGAAACGGTCCCTCCGCAACCAGTCATCCATAATATCAAATAAATCATTTTCGTCTTTGGTAAACTTACCAAGGGCTCTAGTCATAGTGATCCTCCTATTCAACTACTTTCACCATTTTCGAGCACCTTATATCTTTTTCGGGGCGTCCGGAGATTCGATCATTTTAGTGATCTAGAAAGGAATTGATATTGATATAGTTTGCTTCCGTAACTCAATTAGTAGGACCCTAAGAGTCCACTTCTTCCCCACACTACAAGTGAAAGGAAAAAGTAAAGACTACTGATCTCGTCCAAGCCACACCTCAATTTAAGATTATGAAACAGTCGATGTAATAGTAATACCCAACAAGGAGTCGTGATCATTTTTTTACAGGGAGCTATGAATGGGACTTAGGGGTATATATTATAGCGTATGAGCTTGAATTATCTCAAATTGCATTTCCACAAACTTGGGTTGTTTTTAGGTCTGATTTAAACTAAGATTACAAACTAAGAATTGAAACTAGGAAATTGTTTTTGTTGTTGTTTTTCAAATAATATAAAATGCCGAGGGCTATGATCTTCACCTAGGTGTTTACCTAATGGGTTGTAAACTTTAAAGCTTGTTTTATTGGTCGGACTGTATTATAGCTACAACCACTCGATTACCCACTCAATACTTCTCGATTAGAGAGTGATTTTGTCCAATTTGGCTTTCTCATGTCCAAATGGGTATTGAACAAAATGGTTGATATAAATCTCAAGTTAGGCTTTACTATCTAGGTTCAACCCTTTAATTGGGACTATCAATCTCCCGATTTACCCAATTTCTTGCTAGCCAAGTTTTCCAAGGTTAAGTCTCTCTTTCTCAAGCAGAGACCAAGTCAAATAGGCATGAACTAATATTTGCAACCATTAATTCTATAATTAAAAGCAAAAACAAGGCTAAATAATAAACACTCAACCATAAACAAGCAATAAATCAAACACCTATTGAGTTTACACTCTATGGTTGGGTCACAACCCTAGTGAAAATCTAGCTACTCATGCTTACGATATAAGAAATAGAAGAAGAAATAATAATTAAACCCATATTGATAATTAAAATGATGAAATCTATATTCAAAAAGCTCAAAATAGCAAAAACTACTTAATAGAGTAAAGAAACCCGTCTACTGTAGCAGTTGATGTCAAAATTAACTGAAAAAGTGAAACTCTTCTATTTATACAGTTCTGGAATTTTTGGAAAATGCCTTTTCGGAGGTTCTGCAGCCGCACAATTCTATGTGTAGTCTGCATTTTGCTTCAGCCTGACAGGATTGGAAAACATGCGGCCGCATAATTCTGAACTGCAGCCGCACTTCTCTCTTTCTGCGGTCTGCATAATTATGTCTGTTGTCGCACCTTGCTCTTCTGCATTCCTCACAAATGTGACTGCGCTCGCGTAGCTGTTCTTCTACGACCGAATTGTGCGGTCCGCGCTCTTGTTGAACTTGAGATTCAGGTTCTCTGAACTTTTGCTCTTACACAGTTTCTGCGGCCGCACTTTTCATATACGGACCACACTTTTCACACTTCTCTGATGGGTGTGTCTTCACATCCTGCAGCCACATATAATAATCTGCAATCTGCACTTCTGATCTTCTGTGCCTGTTTTTGTCCTTGAGTTCAGATCACTCCTTCTTGAGTTGAATTTCATCTTGGGAGCTCATCTTCCAATTTTTCTGCAATTAAGCACATTTCATCAGTTTATGGGAACACAATTAAGCGCTTTTGGACTAAAACGAAAGCAAAAAGGTGCTAATAAGTAGTCAAAATCCCCACTTATCAACTCCCCCAAACTTAAGTTTTTACTTGTCCTCAAGCAAATAAGGTAATTCCCACCACCACAAGTTACGAGCTATTTCGTCTAATCAAGGATACATCAATCACACATCAATTGGGACCAACAATTACCCACAACACTTATGAATTATCAAGAAGGCAACAAGTTGAACTTTTAAGCACAAATAGTTCTAATATGACACTTGAGGATCAAGAGTTGACTTTATTCATTAAGAAAGCTCGCTCTTTCATTTTGGTCACTGTGGATCCCAAACTCCTCTTCTCCTACTCTCCGTTTTCATATCTCACTCAAGAATATAACATTCAATTCAAAGATTTATGAAAGGTCTACTCATCTCTCTCAAAATAATGTTGCAATTACGGATCTAAGTACAAGAGGCTTTCTCCTCATGCAAATCACAACTAATATAAGCTCACTATGCTTGAAATCGTGTAGGGCTTTTTCGGAATGC
Organism: Nicotiana tabacum; assembly: GCF_000715075.1. Lineage (NCBI taxonomy): Eukaryota > Viridiplantae > Streptophyta > Magnoliopsida > Solanales > Solanaceae > Nicotiana > Nicotiana tabacum. The sequence continues at coordinate 133,809,979 of NC_134101.1, read as the reverse complement.
AATGAAGGCTTTTGGACTAAGGTTGGATATGCTATGATAGAACAAGTTCATCTTTCCTTAGCACTCCATTTTCTTTTATCAACTCATGCTTTGCCAACTCTTTGAGGCATTTTCTTTTCCTTATGAGTGCTAGAGAGACTTAACGCTCTTTCTTGGTCATGATCTTCATTTTCTCCTTCTTTGATTTCTCCATGCTTTGCAACACTACTTTTTTTTGAATTCCTTCAACTCTTCAACTTATTCACTTTCTTTTTGCATTTTTTTCTTTTTGTTCTTTTATTTCTTTTTCTTGCATTTTCTTCTCTTCATTTATTTTCTCATTTTGTGCCTTGATACCTTTTTCAAACTCCTTATGTCTCCCCTAAACTTATGTTATTAGCCAATTGTTTCACAAGAGTTCAAGGAAAGCTCGGGTGCCAAGAGGGGGTCACAACAAAACGGGTAAAGGCTTGTAACATGATTATCAAATGAGAGAGGTTTTAGGCTCAAATGGGTTGACTAGGGATAACAACATTGGTGGGCCATGGAAAATTTCAACACTGATGGTGCTGCTGGATTTACTGGTGTTGCTGGATCTATCTCCATCAGCATACCAAATGAAAGATCACCAAAGCTGCTGCTATCCTGGTAACCTCTCTCCTCAGCCTGTCAACTGATTTCTTAGACGCCTAGGATTTCTTCATCTTCTTTACCTGCTTTCCAATATCCTCAATCACTGCTCCATGTGCTACCAAGGTGTCCATTATGGTGGTCTGGTTCTCTAAGATCTTCTTCAATGTATCCTCCACTGTCAGAGGAATCTAGGGTGCCGGAGTGGATGATTGTGCTGCAATAGCACTGGATATGTCAAACAGCTTTGCAGTGGTTGTCTGCATCCAGTTGTTGAGGCTTGCCAGTATCTGGGAGACTCGAAGTGCAGATAACAGATAAGTGGGCACAGCCACCAGCTTCAATGTCGAGGTAGAAGGCACTGATGCTGAAGGTGGGGACATGGTAGTTGCACTGGCAAAAGGCACTGCTGAAGTGGAAGGCATATCTGTTGATTCTGTAGCTACCACCGAAGGCTCATCAGACTGGCCTATGGTAGTAATCAGCTGACCTTTTTTATTTAGTTGTTCGGGTTCATCAGAGAATACCAAGAGAAAGGTTTCTTTACCCGAACCTTTGTCTCAAAATCCTTAGGCTCCACCCGTGCATATGTAAGGTACTCCGTAATAGTGTTGGGATACGGGTAGGACGTGTTAGCTTGCCTGGTGACCACAAACATATTGGCCGACATCACGGTATCCACATTGATTGGGTACTCGGCCATGATATAGGCAACTAGTACTGCCCTCGGAATTGGAAGATTGGTTTTATTTTGTCACGGGTCTAGTCTGCTACACACAAATGTCTTCCATCCCTATGCCTCAAAATTCAGGGTGTTCTGCTAAATAGGAACCCCTGCAGTGATCCATGGTGGTGGTGGCCCTAGAGCTGCAAGGATCTCAGCTAGCCATGATCGAGCTGCATCTCAGTGCTAACTTTTCCAGGTATTGCACAAGCTCCATATCGTGAAACCCGAAATACGTGTTCAGGGTGTTCTGATCAAATCTCACCTTTAGATTTCTTACTTTGGTTACCTTGGTCTCTTTCTTTATATGCAACACATTGGCGTAAAATTTATGGAGCAGGTACTCCTTGGCATCTGCCACACTTTGGGTGAACCACATCCACCCCTTCCGCTCCTGGAACTCATCCTCTGCAAGTCATAACTTATTCACCAGTATACCTCAAACTGAAACCAATATAACACATAATCGTGCAATCAACTCGTCGATAGCAGATTCCCCCACTTGGCTCAAAGCCAATAGGATTCAACTAAATCCTTCCTAATCTCATGTAACACAAACCATATAATACCTCAAATCACATGCAAATCTCACATTCATCCTCGTAAAAGTCAAGCCAACTTCCACAAGCGATCCAAACTCAAATTGCACTACGTGTAATTCACTGGTAAAGGAGAACTCTCAACAAAATAACATTGGCATCACACAACCTCAGGACACCCCGCAGGAGATAACCCACCTGTTAGCCTTAAACTAACATCTCTGTGCTCAAGGTACAATAAAAACCCAGCCTTAGGTCCTCCAGATTGGCCCATCATCGGCATACTGAAATCACATCTCGCACGTCATCCCTGGAATCATAAGTCGTCGATGCACAATTGATACCGAGTGCTCATTTGCATATACGAATACCGATTCCATTGTTGATTCACCTCAATGTTGATCTACAAACCTCCACTTGAAGATTTGATACTTCTTACGTAATACATTGCCGCTAGGGCTTACGTTGTATTGAGGAATATTTAAAGTGATTTCCATAATCGTATTTCATAGTGTCTCAATGTAATTCACCTTATGGGGGGTATCCTAATCTCGTGCCATCAGTGAAATCTTTTCTCCTTCTCTTCTTTTTTTTTCAAAATCATTATTCAAGCGAAGGTCCAAATGTCATTCTTTATCTACCACAATTACACCTTCATCTTTTTCAAATGATATTAGTCTTAGACTCCTTTGAGTTCATTCAGGCTATACTGAGCTTTCTATGACTTAGAGAAACCATTAGCTAGCTTGTTTTCATGGGTTTAATCCCAAGGACTTATCCATTCTCGTCACCTTCTCACTCGCCCTTTCGTATCCTTACTCTTGCGTTCCTAAAACCTTACCGCTTTGCCATACTTAAGCTTACGACCTACCCATATTTATTTATATTACTCGCAACCTTCCTTCAACTTGCTTGTATCATACGTTTCCTTATGTCACTATGGAACATCAAGCAAGACATCACATCGTCTCTAACTCTTCTTTACTATCTTAATTAGCCTCTTCGATACCTAGAAACCATAGGCTATGAGATGTGCCACTGACGATGCCGCTATCATTCCTGTATATTGAATCCCCGCGCTTCTAGCCTTCTATCTGAAGTATGGACTATTCACAACTTTTTGCATTTGAGTATCTCTTGCGTTGTTCACCTTGACCTTACTTACTTAAAATCTCGCATCATATCTTCTATCTCCTTCATAACCTCCCTTCCACATAGGTATGATTCACACCACAACTTGAAGCTTTATTATAATACTACAATCCGGTGGGAGTTTCATACTGACTTCTTATGAGGCTGTTAACGTTTTTTAACTGGCCTTATCGTAGAGTCGTTATAGACTACGGTTGTTGTACTATCTCTCTCGTACCTTTGATTTTAAGGGAGATCCTACAATGTTCTCTATCACGATGTTTCTATTATTCTGGGTCCAATAATCAAACTTCTGATTTACTTAGGTAATGTAACTCTTTAGTTTCCTCCTTCTTCGGATCAACATTTACGTCGGCTTAAGCTATCTTCCGATATGTGGTTCCTGGTATTAGCTATTCCATTTAGCCTTTTATGGGTGCTGAGGAATATGCATGATACAATCCTTTAATAATTTAATTCTTTGTTTATTACCTGGGCTCAATTCTTTCTTTTAACGTATTCCAGAATCTTCATAACATAACCAACTATGGATCATTGATCGAATAATTTCATTCGTTCCATCTTAGCTTTCTTTCAACGTAAGCTATTACTTTTTCTGTTTTTTCTGCCCCTTGTTGCGTCCATACTTAGCTTATCTTAGTGCCCACAAATGCCAGAGTTTTCGTGAAACTCATATGATCTCGAATATTACTTTTAATTTTACTTCCCGTTCATTAGCCACAGTAGGTGCCACTTTCCTTTGGAGTGCTTACAATGTTGTTGTGAGATTATTGTTACACGACCATTTCCTCTTTAGGTCGTTGTGCTTAAGTTGAAGCCTTCTTTCTTATTTCCTCAGCTAGTCTTTCGTTGTAGTATTTAGGGAGAACCCTTGACCCTCGTAAAGCTGTGAGCTTATTACAGACCTTTTGATGTCCTTCCTTGCCTATAATTATCCATAGTTGCTTACCTCCATGCCCTTGTACTTGTAGGGTTGCTTCTTAACTGACATTTTGATTGCCTTCCCAGTGGCACTTTCTTTTATCCCCGTAACACTCATACGGTACCTTTAACTAGCCCGACTAATATTTGAATATATTTCAAGTATTATAATGACATTTCTACGAGGCTGAATTCTCCATATTGGGGTTTACTACATTCATCTTGCATGATCTACTGATTTGTCCATAACTTCTTGTGTAGTCATGACTAGGCTATTCCTGAATCAACTACTAATTACTCGTCGGCCCATTCTCATATCCATATTCTGCGTAATCTTTCTTGGGTTATTTCCTTGTCTTAACTTACCTCACGTGCTGGCTACTTATCTGTCAATAACATCCCAGGCAGGAACCCTTACTTTCCTTTTTTTTTTACTTCGTGCTTACATAACGTCCTGGAATCATAGCATATCTGTAACATTTGGATAAGTGCAATCTCATCCCTTTCTTATTTTTATCGCATTCTTCCTTTATCATTCCATATTCCCCCCTTTAGGGAATACCAAGACTTTGAGCTATGACGACCTGCCTATAGATGTTTTTCCTCTTCATATTTGGTGTCTTTTCACATCATCGATGATCCTTACTCACTTGCGGTAATCTTTTTGTACCAAGGATAACAAAATTCCTCACTCACAATGGTGACATTTAGTGTAACTAGAACATACAGTCACTTAAGTTTAACTTTGCTCACATTGCTTGTTTTAGGGAAGCATCTTCCTGAATGATCATTCGCTGAATTTCTCATGAATCTTCTTTTGTTGTCCATTCTATTATTGCCGGCACGAAATCTGAAATTCTCATGATGTCGACCATTATCAAATCACTAAATCCCTAATTCATGTTTACTTTACCTTGTTCACCAGCCCGTACTGATCTCTATTATTCGAGCGCCTAGCTTTTCCTATTGGTAATCACGTTAGAGTCACGAACTTACTTCTTAAATGAGGATATGACTTCATGGCCAATATTCTTTTGTTGTCCTAAGGCCTGTCACCTCTCGTCTCTTCATTTACTTGACTAGACTATGTAATACTGTCATTTCTTTTTTCTTTTTTTTTCGTACCGTCGTTATCATCACACCTTATTCATAATGCTTCCTTATCTTTCTTCTGCTAATATTTCTGAATATCCCTTTTCTTGTGAAAACTTTAACATGACATTCTTTCGCTTTTAGATCTCTTTGCTTCATTCATTGGCTCTTCGCTTTGCTCAACGTCCTCGCTCTACTAGGGACGAGAGTCACACTAAGGTAATATTTATCCCATCCAGGCTTTCAGTGCCTATCTTTTGATTTTTTTTTTTCATGCTAGTATTCACATCTAATCATAATATTCTACCATCTAGGTGTCTCACAAGAAAATCTATTGGCACATTTGTAATACCCTTCGGAAATGTCAACTAACACAAACAATCCATTCACCATTTTGGGTTACTCTAACCCCACCCGGATCTTAATGTTCTATCCTTTTCTTAAACTACACCTGTTAGCCCCCATAGGGCATAATTGAGATGGGTACGACTAATTATACATCCCTCTGTTACTGTTGAATATAACTCAAAAAGCTTATTTTCGTCTGCTTGAATTATAAACACTGTTAACCTTCATTAATTGGGCGCCTCGTACTCTTCTTCATCTTGCTTCTTTTGCTTGTTGAAACTTGTATTTATCTTCTGAATCTCTCATTGTCTTTCACCATTAAAGTGAATAGGTATTTTTTTCCATAAGGCTTCTTATCAGGAAGCTTACACCTTTCATTACACCCATGATCTGCGAAAGACCTCACATTTACTTATCGTAGGCATCATACAAAAATTCAATTTCTCTGACTTAGTTCTTCCACAACTATCTCTCTTTCCAACCTTTTTTTCGGATGTAGGTAACGTCTTATTATGAATAAAATAGAATTTCAGAATTTGAACTCTTATAAGCGAGCTCTACCACACGATCTAGAGTAAGAAGAAAGAGTGACAGTCCTAAATGCCCTATAGCCTCCTACTTATAAGTGTGGTGCACGACACACCCATAAACAAGACTCTACTAGACACGGCTTGTAGACTCCCTAGGATAGAACTACTCTGATACCACTTTTGTCACGACCCAAACCGATGGACCGCGACGGGCACCCTGTACCTTACTCAACCGAGTACCAACATAACGTATCTTTTCATGTCATAATATCATAAATAACTGAGCCCGAGAGGCTGCCGTGAAATAGGTAGAATATAACAAGTAATGCCAACTTATACATAAAATATATAGGCCTCTAAGACCAAAATAACCACTTGAACACTGAACATAGGCCGACAAGGCCATACGATCTTTTACGTACATTACATTTGTCTACAAGCCTCTAAGAATACATAATTTTCATAAAGGTCGGGACAGAGTCCTGCCATACCAAACAATACACATCTAACTTATACTAACCAAACAAGAAACTCTGAAGCAAATGAAGTGCACCAACATCTTCTGCTGAGCTGATGGCCTACTTGGAGGGCTCTCGACCTGTCTACCGGGACTTGCGGGAATGAAATGCAACGTCCCCAGGAAAAAGAAATGTCAGTACAAATAATGTACTGAATATGTAAGGCACTTAAATAAGTACATAACAGACATTGAGGAAATATAGAGTAAAGGACTCCACCTGTAAGTCTGGATAACTTTGTAAATTATGAAATAATTATAGTGTCATGCATATGCGTATGATTGTCATGTCGTGTATAGGTACATGTTTCATAATATCATTAGCCTCTGAGGGCGTCCCATCATATCATCTCGGCCACTGTGGGCAAATTCATCAACGTATACCAGCTGATCAGGTGGTGGTGCATATATAACGTCATAACCTTTCCCATATCCCATATACATATATATACATACATATATACGCGTATATAATGTCACCTCATCATGGGTCAATGTACATGAATGCAATGCATAAAAGTACATTAATAAAATCTTTCGGAATGTCATAAGACCATTTTGCCTTTGAGTAATATCGTAAAGTAAACTCTTTTCAACTTTCGTATTCTTCTGAGACCCATGAAGAGATGATAGAATATTATGACACATGGAAATTCAAGAATATAGATATCTCTAATACTTCTATGAATAGAGTCATTTATGGAATTTGTGCATTTGCTCATTCGTATAAATCATGCCATAAGAAATAAGGGATAACCTTAACATACCGGGGGTAGGGAAAAATCCGTATAATATTCTTGGAAAAGGTTGCACCGTAGTCCTTTAGAATCGCAAAATTTTACGTTGCTACAGCTCTAACAATTCTCGTTGGAATTGTTTGGTTGCAAGAAGTTTGGTTGAAATCTTGTAAGAATTGCTTGAAAGAATCACGTTGTTAAGGTAATATTTTAGAATCTCAATGTAGAGTTTTGGTAAGGAATTTGGTAGGGATCTGATGTAGTTTTTTTTTTAGAATGAAAATGTTGTTTTTGTTATTCAAAATCCAAGAACTTTGCAGAAGCTTTCCTTGTGATTGTAGAGGTTTAAAATGATTTTAGATAGTCTTTTTAAGTCCTTGGATGTGGGTCCCACTTATGTGGTGACTAAGCCATCATTCTTCTTCATTTTCCACCTTATAACACAAATTTAAGAGTCATCAAATGGACTTTGACGTGCTGCCACATTGGGAGATTTAACTCCTTATCCAAAATATCTTAATTTACTCAATTAGCTTAGTTACATAAATCTCCCACTAAAAATCCATAATTACCCAAATTTTCACGTATTTAAGAATTATTTCAAATTACTTAAAATACTACTCACTTTAAATACACCTTACTATCATGGTCATGTGCTACCTTGTATGGCACTAGTCCATAAATACCGAGTATTTTATCTCGAGTCGTATTTTATCCAACATGTCAAACTTGGACGAAAAATCATTTTCCTTGACTTGCTTCCCTCTCAACTACACGAATTTATTCATCACTTGCTTGAAATAGCATAATCCTTATAATCTCCAAATAATCTTTTACTTGGACTGATGTCAATTACCTTACGACAAATTCAACGTACAATACTACAGGGTACAACATCGTTGTAACTTAATACTACGAAGTGTAACATCACTGTAATGTAACACTACGGTGAAGCGTAACATCATCATAATGTAATACTACAGAACGTAACATCATTGTAATATTGCAGGGTGTTACAGTCTCGGATTTGTCAGGGTGGATCGAAAAGTTGGACACCGCGTTCCCATATCTTGTTCGGTCTTGGCCCGACCTGGCTAAGGAGCGATGGGTGGCCAAGAATCATGGTAGAGCTTCCTTACCACCTATATATTAGATTTGCATTTCTCTCTATATCCTTTGTGCTGATAAATTATGGTTACTGCGCTCGTGCAGGCCTTGGCGAGAATATGCTGATGAGGCCACCCACTGGTGGCGAGATGGAGGCTTAGGAGCCCGGCAAAGGCAAGAAAAGGAAAGGTAAGGCGGCTGCCTATCCTTCCGTGGAAAAGAAACCTAATTCATGCGAGCCTCGAGCCGTTACTAGGACCTCGGCTTCAACTTCCGGAGTAAGTCCCAGCGTTGAGGATGAGGATGATGATGACGAGTGTCAGTTGGCACGGAGGACAAGGTCGAGCCCAGGGGCCCCGCAGGTGCCTCGATCGAAGGCTGCTGAATCGAGAACGGTCGACTTAGGTCGGTCCTATAGATCGAAGACCCTCGAGGAGGGCGTCAAAGTGTCCTCAGATCCCATGATCGGGTTTGGTGCAGTTTTCACTGGGGGGACCGTTGCCGCTGACCCCGAAGGGTCGAGACCCGGAGCCTTTCAGGAGTAGGAGTTGCCCATCGGGGAAATTTGTGACATAGATGATTTCATTTCCGGCTCTCAGTTCTCGTCAGGGAGCTAAGGGATGCCCAAGATGCTAACGTTGCCAAAGCCGGGGGTCATCTCAAGGGGGGAGGCACGCTTGGCAATATTCTTGACGATGTTAGCGAGAACGTCGATCTTGATGCTCCCAGTTCTGTCAAGGTGGTTGAGAGGTTCATGCAACAGGTGGTAGCTGCTTTAAGTATATTTCCTTTAGTCTCAAGCAGCTTTCTTCATTCTTCTAACTCTTCTGTTTTGTTGTAGTGTAAGGAGATATATGATCATTCCCTCTCTAAGCTTAACGAGGAGATTTTGTGTCGTGAAAAAGAGCTTGAGAGGTTATCCTTGAGACTGCGAGAATCGAAGGTTCATTCTACCCGAAAGGAGAAAGAGTCAGGCGAGTTTCGGACTACTTTGGAGGGACCACTCTGAGAAAAAGCTACCCTTGCCGAGCAGGTATTCTGTTATGCATGAGTCTTTCCTTCGCTCCAATAATTCGATACTGACTGGTTTACCTTTCCCTTCGCAGATCGGTCAAAGGAATTTGCTGATTGAGCAAAAGTATATGGAAATCCTCGAGCTAAAGGAACGAAATGAGGTAGTTGCCTCGGAGTTAACATCGACCCACGATCTTCTCCAAAATGCTCAAAAGGAGGTTGTTGTGCTGACTACGGCCAAGCCCGAGATCAAAGGGAAGGTTGCCACTTATCTACAGGATGCAGCCACGGTGAATCAAATAGACCGTAAGATATCGATAAGGGCCGAGCATAAACTGGCATGGGCTATCGAGCATGCTAGAGCGAAGTCCCGAGGGAAGCCTTGGAGGGGGTCAGAACCAGAGGTGTCGATCTTTCGACCGAGATTTAGGAGGCCCGAGAATTGGAGAGAAATCCGGCTCTTTTGATCGCTTCAGAAGAGGATCCTGGAGATGGTTAGGAGGATAGTGGCGACGAAGAGTAGGCCTTGTGTCGCTTTTACTTTTTTTCCTTTTTTCTTTCTATGCATGTACTCTCGGGGGAGTGATTCTTGTAAATACGTCCCTTGTAAATATATTTTTGGCAATGATGAAAGGGTTTTTCTGCCCCAAGTCTTTCCATTCTTTATATCTTGCTGCTCTTGTGGATCTAAGCTTTGAATTGTAATATTAATCCTTTGGAGCCCTTTGTTGGAATAATCGGGACCCCTGAAATCGGTTCCTATATCGAAGTTAGGTTGATAGCTTCTTTGAGGCCGATGCTTATGATGGCAAGAAGCCCCCGAGGTCTCGATACCTCTCGACTCTCGTGGGGTAGTAGCATTCATGCGATTTGATAAAAAGGGGCCCCGGGGTGATCCCGGGTGGTCCTGCTAGTATATTTCCTAAGGAAAAGTGACGTTACCATGACCAGGATTAATTGGCCCTTTGGGTAGGAGAGCAGTCGCTGCTCTTCCCCCTATATATTTATTCGCTTGCTTCCTCAGTGGAGATTCTTCTACTTTGAGTAACTATTTCTCCCATGAAACTTGGTGCTTTGCGCTAGTTCTCACGTTGCTTCAACTCAAAAATCTTTGCCTAGATCTATATCCTCCTCCTCTTATTATATTGTAACCATGACTGCTACGTCGATATCTGCCCATCAAGAGGGGAGTTTTGCCTCTGTTTCGCATCCGGTCGGTGGTACACCGCCGGTGCCCGGTGAGCAGGCCTCGAGATGCTTTGTCTCGAGGAAAGACTTTACGTTGGAGAGACCTCCCAATGTCCAAGGACATCAGGAGCACGCGTTGAGGTTCATCTCATTTGTAGGGGAGGAGCACCTCGAAATGAACAGAAAAGACTATGGATGGGGAGAAGGGATGGTGCTAGAAGTACCTTCCTTTGAGGAGAGCATCATGACCTATGTCGAGGCTCTTATAAAGGCACCAATTGTTGGATAACTCTTACTTTCTCAACTACTTCAGATTTGCGAAGCCAGACCCATCCCTACTTGCATCCTTTTTTCTTACTTTTTCAGAGAAATTTCACTATCAGCATGGCTAGAACCTCCAAGACGGTTCCTCGGAGAGACGAGGCTGCCTCTTCATCTCGAACGTCTAAAGGGAAACCCAAAGTAGTACCTACCTTGGGACAATATACTCCCACCAAGCTTGATATGTCGAAGGACTTTACCATTGACAACACTTCATCCATGTCGGGCCGATGTGAACACGTGTCTTGATACATTAGTGTTGTGACCAACATAGAGACGGTGAAGATAGACTGCCGATGGGATGAGGCAGTGGAGGTGGAGATTCCCAGTCCTGATGAAAATATAACGGATCACAAGGCTGGCTTCCTTCATGTGTATACTTACCCATTCACTTTGGGTCCTGCCGATTCCTCTGAATCCTCTCCCTCGGAGATAGATCCGATTATCCTCAATTTTTATGATAAATATCAAGTGACGCTCGGTCAAATCTATCCTTCTTTCTGGAGGATAGTCTTGATGCTCCGCCATTTCACCAAAGGGGTTGTGGGAGAGACCTTTACCCTCAACCATTTGATTAGGTTGTACAGCCCTCGATTTTATTGAGGTTTGATCAGGCTTCACCACTGATCCAAAAAATCATTTTTCTCGAGCACCGACGAGGGGAAGGATCGAGGGTGGATGAGTAGTTTCGTCCGGGTGAGGATCTCGGATATAATTCGGGTCGGGAGGAAACACAAAGAGGTCATTATTCCTGCAGCCACTACTTGGTACCCCGAAGCGATCTCTGTCACGACCCAAACCGATGGACCGCGACGGGTACGCGGTACCTTATTTAACCGAATACCAACATAACATATCTTTTCATGTCATAATATCATAAATAACTGAGCCGGAGAGGCTACCGTGAAATAGGTAGAATACAATAGGTAATGCCAACTTATACATAAAACATATGGGCCTCTAAGACAAAAATAACCACTTGAACACTGAACATAGGCCGACAAGGCCATACGATCTTTTACGTACATGAAATCTGTCTACAAGCCTCTAAGAATACATAATTTTCATAAAGGTCGGGATAGAGTTTCGTCATACCAAACAATACACATCTAACTCATACTAACCAAACAAGAAACTTCGAAGAAAATGGAGCGCACCAACATCTTCCGCTGAGCTGATGGCCTACTTAGAGGGCTCTCGACCTGTCTATCAGGACCTGCGGGCATGAAACACAGTGTCCCCATGCAAAAGGGATGTAAGTACGAATAATGTACTGAGTATGTAAGGCACATAAATAAGTACATAACAGACATGGAGGAAACATAGAGTAAATGACTCCACCTGTATGTCTGGTACCACCTCGGGACTGGTGATGACGTTGTTGGCCTTTTAGAGCCTGACTTCTCACTGATGAAGGTCCGCGAGGTCGGGTACCACCTCGGGACTGGCAAAGGTATTATTGGCTTCCTGGAACCTAACCTTTTTCTGATGGAGGTCCTCGAGGTCGGGTACCACCTCGGGACTGGCGAAGGTATTATTGGCTTCTTGGAGCCTAACCTTTTTCTAATGGAGGCCCTCGAGGTCAGGTACAACCTCGGGACTGGTGAAGGTGTTATTGGCTTCCTAGAGCCTAACCGTTTTTTGATGGAGGTCCTCGAGGTTGGGTACCACCTCAGGACTGGCGATGGTGCTTTTAATTGGCTTTGAAGCAGGCGAATCGTCGTTGTTTTTTCCAATATATATACAAGGATGCTTTTGCTCTTTTTTGGAGATCCCACCATTTTAAGCAGTTGACCTTCTCTTTCCGCGTCAAACCTTTTATCATTTCAACATCAACGCACTTGCACTGATTCCTGCTTTTGAAGCTCAATTTTGCTTAGTTTTTGATAATGCTTCGGTTCAGACAAAAATGATTGCGAAGCTCGAGTCCGAGCTTTCAAAGGTTAGGACTGATATCGTTGATTCCCGGGCAGAAGCTGCAATGAGCTGAACTAAGGCCGACCAGGAGATGGCAACCTATTCAAAGGATGTTGTCGATGCTCAAGCTAAGCTGAGAAGGATCCTCGACCATGAAGAGAGGGTTGAAGAATATGCTCGCTGCAAATATCAAAGAAAGACCCTCGAGGAGATTTGTGCTAGGGGTTTTGCCCTCTTAGAAGAGTTGGCATGAGCAAGGGCGGACGAGCATGACGCTCGGTTACTTTTGCCCGATGCTGAAAAAAGCGAAGATGAGGCCGGCAGGCCGTAGCCCCCCAAGGGGATGCATAGATTCTGCCATCTGTATGTAGCATTTTCATAGCATGTTTGTAAATGGAGATTATTTTTTTGCATATATGTATAAAAGAAAACTTTGTGGCTTTATTTCTTTTGTATCCCTTCCTGTCTTGAATTTGGCCAGGTGAACTAGTCTTTGAGTTGGTAGGAATCCTTTAGAGTCGTGGTGTGGCCCTGGGGCTCATTAAGCTGGCCCGTAGGCTGTTACGCGCCTGGTCGATGCGACCTTTTATATGGGTTGGTAGCAATGGCTCTTATTCCTTGGACCAATGCGGCCTTTTAGTGTGGGATGGCGACAATGGCTCTTACGCCTTCGGCCGATGCGTCCTTTTATGTGGGCTGGCGACAATGGCTCTTATGACTTGCTCTTAGGCATATTTAGTTAACTATTTTGGGTTTAGTCTCCGAATCGAGTTACGACTCGAGCTCATTTGACCCTCAAGTTTTGCATTTATGTGGGCTGGCGGTAGTGTCTCTTATGCCTTGGGTTGAAGGGACCTTTTATGTGTGTGGCCCTGAGGCTCATTAGGCTGGCGACAATGGCTCTTACGCATTGGTCGATGCGGCCATTTATGTGGGCTTTATTTTTCCCTCGATAAGGATAAATAGTTTTTGCTTGACTCTTCGACGGCTTAATAAAAAACCTCGATTGTGAGTCATTATATGGCGATGATCGAGCACCTCGAGAGGTTTTGGCTCGGAGGTTGAGTTTCTCGAAGCTGATGTTTAGGAGCTGACATGGTCGAAGCTCTTTTGCCTGTATCGAGGGTAGCCTATTTAACCGGTTCTTTCCGAAGTAGATTCGAAGTAATTGAAGGACTGTGAGTTTGTAGTGACGATCGGGCATCCCCAAGTTGCATTAGTTTGGCCGGTACAACCTTGTAACCGGAGTCATTTGTGTTCGGTCGGAGCCTTTGAGTCCCGAATGAGATAGTTTCGGCATATATATTGAGGGTATGCCTTTTTAGAGGTCTTACAAGTTTGATATATAGCCGAAACTTTGAGATCGGGTTTATGCCTTTAATAAGGTCTTACAAGTTTTACATGTCTTTGAGGTCTTACAGTTTTGGATACTTGGTACAAGTATAGTTCATGCCTTGCATGAGGTCTTACAGATATTGTCATTTGGTGTGTAATTCATGCCTTGCTTAAGGTCTTACAGATATAGTTGTTTCCTTATGTAGGTCTTACGAGACCGAGTCTGCCCGCTTGGGGTCTTATGACCTCGGGTTTTTAAATAAATGGCGATTGGCGACAGTCCCGGAGTCATCGAGGGTATCTTGGCTCGGAAGCCGTTGCTTGCAAACTTTGTATTGCCTCATCGAGGGCTTACGATTTTAGAGATCCCAACCTTGAGGTCGTGCATTTTTTGAGATTTTGACGCCAGTCCCCGAGTATTCGGGGCACTTTCGGCTTTGGAAATGTTTTGCAATTTTTATGTTGCCTTATTGAGGGATTATGAGCTTGGAGTCCCGACCAGGAAGTCGTACCGGTGTTGAATTGTTGATGCCAGTCTCCGAGTGTTAGGGACGTTTTCGGTGGAGAAGTCATTTTTGCGGAGGTGCCGAGCTTCTTTTGGAGTGTGAGGTGCTTTGATAAAAGATATTCTTCAATTATTTGGTACAAGTGTACATGTTTTCTCTGTCGGGAGACCGGCTATACGGATATGGTTTGTTCGACCCTTTGGCCCGATACATCATTTTCCTATTGGGACCCTATTTGGCATTTTTTGGCTTTTCCGAGTGGATGGACTTCTTGGGGGATGCCCCCCAGTGTTCGAGGTTGATTGCAAAAGAATCCTCGAATACTTGTTGAGTCTTCCTTAGGTAGCATGTAGGTGTTGACTCGTTAAAAATTTTGCCGATAAAACCCTTCCCGGGATAAAAACTCATTCGAAGGAAAAGAGTGCGATGGATGCTTTAAAACCTTAAGGTCTTCGAGTTGGGTTAGCCGTTTGACTGCTTCGGTTGGGCACCTACATAAGGGTTAGTATGAAATATGAAATAAAAAGGGAGATGGTTATACCTTAGTGTGGGATGTGTCGGCGATGTTACGAGGACCGATATGTCCTGGTTACTCAAGATGAGGGCGCGGTACGGTCCTTTACTTTGTTTAATCGGGCTTAATTGAAGGTGTGTCTTGATTGACCTTCCACTCTTTTGCGAGCGGAGGTATTGGTGTCGGTGCCACGTCGTGCACCGCGAACATTTCCCTCGCCGCATGTTGTTCCCCGTAGACGGTTTTAATCCCATCCTTTGTCAGGAATTTCATTATTTGGTATAGAGTGGATGGTACTGCTCTCATACATTGTATCCACGGCCGTCCAAACAAGGCGTTGTACCTCATGTCTCCTTCGATGACATGGAATTTGGCATTTTGGGTCGTGTCGGCCACCGAGACTGGGAGGGTGATTTCTCCTTTTGTTGTTTCACTTGCCATGTTGAATTTGTTGAGGACTCGAGTGGCGAGTCAAGCAGTCCGAGCTGCTCTATCACCCTCAACCTGATGATGTTGGCCGAGCTACCTGGATCTATGAGTACACATTTTATTTGAAAAGAATTTACAAGGAAAGAGATTACCAGTGCGTCATTGTGAAGTTGAGACAAGGTCTCGGTGTCCTCTTCGCTAAATGTGAGGGCATTCTCAGGTATATACCCCCGGGTTTGCTTTTCTCTGGTGATAGGTATTTTTGTTTTTCTCATCCCGGGCTTTTGTGGGGCATCGATGCCTCCCAAAATCATGTGGATGACATGTTGTGGCTCATTCATCTCGTTCTTTTTGGCCGCCTATCTTTTGCGGAACTGATTTTTGGCTTGGTCGCTGAGGAATTCCCAAAGGTGACCTTTGTTAAGTAGTCGGCCTACCTCTTCTCGAAGTTGGTGGCAATCATCGGTCGTGTGGCTGTGCGTGTTATGAAATTCACATACTAAGTTATGATTTCTTTGTGAGGGATCTGATTGAATAGGCTTGGGCCACCTGGCATCTCTGATTTTACTTATGGCAAATACGATGTCTGACACATCGACGTTGAAGTTGTACTTTGATAAGCGAGGTGCTTCCATTGGCCCCGCATTTCTATCGAATCCAGCTCTGTTGATGAGTCCCCGAGGATTCTGTCCTCGGTCTATCCTTCGATCGTTGCGAGGTTATTGCGCCTCGGGGCGTTCCCCCTATCTTCGGTGTACAGCTGGTATCTTTATTTGTTTGGCTTTGGCTCCTTCGCCAGAAACCTGCTTGGGTATACTGAGCCCGAGGGGGCTCCTAGCTAGTCGTCTTCGACCCTGATCTTCGACTGGTATTGGTTGTGGACGTCCGATCAGGTCATAGTGGGATACTCAACCAAATTCTGTTTCAGCTGCTTTGAGGCCATCGAGCTCCGTTTATTCAAACCTTGAGTGAAGGCCTGCACCGCCCAGTCATCAGAGACCGATGGTAGTTCCATTCGTTATGTTTGAAAGCGAGATACGAATTCTCGCAGCATCTCGTTCTCCCTTTGCTTGATCTTGAAGACTGTGAGCACGTGATTTTTGCCCTATGAGATTTACTCCCCAAAAATTCAAAATAAAATAATTTTTCCGTTGTTTGCAATTTTGTGGATTTTTGTGTATTTTCTGTTATTGTTTGCATTTGTCTGTGCATGTTTATTTGTTAAATTAATAAAAGTACAAAAATATATTGCATTTGCATTTAGGATTTAATTTTACAATTAGGATTAGTTAAGCAAGTTGTTGTTTTACAAAAATGAAAAAAGAAATCACAAAAATAACGTACTTCGCATTTTAGTGTTTAATGTCAAAATTGTGTGAGTTTCTTTTAATTTGATATTTAGTTATTTGTGATAATAACTACTTAGAGTTAATTAATATTCTTAGGATAATTTGGTCAAGGTTAAATTTAGGTTTGTATTTTATTTTGATTAGAAAGAAAATTGAAAAGAAAAAGAAAATAAGAAGAGGAAAATCTGGTTTGGGCCAATTTGGTAAGAATCTCAGGCCCAAAACAAACATCCACCCCAGACCCAATCCAATCCGGCCCAAAACCCGCCCACGACCCGACCTAAAAACCCTTCCCCAACCCGGATCCCTCTTAAAAATAACCTAGACCTACACCCTTCAGTAACCAGCCGCAACACCCAAAATCCCCCCCTGAAAACTTCATCCCCGTCACACCCCACCACCCCTGAAACCAAACGGAGCTCTCTTATCTCTCGTCAACCACCAGCAACTGCAAGAGAACAACGAAAAACAGTAGAGGGGAATCGAATAAGGATGGGAATTTTAGGGACAGATCGAGCACACACACGGTCACATGCCGCCGGGTCCACTACGGCTCACCTCATCTCTATCGTCTTCTCTTTTCTTTTACAAATCCAACAGTTGTTTTTGTTGCCATTGTTGAACTGAGTTTATTGAAGATCCAAGGTTGATTGATTGGGGCTGTTCGAAGATATTTTTTTCAAATTCCGTCCGTCTCCAATTTCGGCATTTATAGTTGACTTATGTTGCTTGAGTTGTTGGAAATTTCTGTTAATTGACGTTTAATTTCAGGTCTGTTTTTCGTTTTCCTTATTACTTGCTTTGATATTTAATGTGACTGAGTGCCTTGTTTGTTTGGTGAAAGATGTTCTGAATTACTGGTTTGTTTGCTTGGACAGTTGATTGTTGGTTTTGTTCGTCTAAGCTTCTCGTGGTTGAGTTTGAATTAATCGTAGCTGGAAATTACCTAAATTGGCATGTCTTCCTTGTATATTTCGTATATCCTAGGTAATTCAAAGATGCTGATTATAGGATACTTGTATGAGGTTTTTTCCCAATCAGTCCAAATTTTGTGTCTGTGGTAATTTTCTGATGTAAATCAATGGAAAGTTTTTGGGGTGGTAATAGTCTGTTAGTAGATAGATAATTAATGCTAATATTTGATCATATGTTTATTTATGTTGAACCATGTCGAAGTGATATATATAAAGAGAGCGATTGAGCATTGCAGAGCTGTATAAAATGAGATTCTTTAGTGTGATTACGTGTAGATTCAAATGCTATGTGGGTAACTGTTTGGTCTTGCATATTTTTGTAAAGTTAATGCTTTGATTGGAATTTGTTAATTGATTACTGTAGTGAATTGGGCCATTCAAGATTGGGAACGAAATGGTTGAGTCGGCTCATTCTCTTTCGCTACTAATATTCTTGTATTTAAATTCATGAATAAGTCACATAAGTCATAGGCTTCTCCAACATTATGTTCTATAAAGACCTTCACTGTGAACTTCAAAATAGCGTAAGTTTAACCATGTACACTTTGTAGATGTTAGCTCGAATAATATGACATCTCTGGCCCTCCAATTATATTGGCCTGAACACATTTAGTTGTATTTAGCTTGAGAGTTGTTTGATAAAAAAAGGGTATTCACCTACTTAGGAATCTTTTGGTAGTTGTGAGGTTGGAATTGCAATAGTTGTTTAAATTAAGAAAGCATTAAGTTAGTGGGGGGGGGGGGGGTAATTGAGAATTGAAAAGGGGTTGGTAGCGGAAATGACACTCTATTTAGTGCTTTTTTTTTATAAAGTTGGAAATAAGATAACATGGGGGCAATGATGAAAGGAAAAGGAATACAAGTGTAAAAGAATACACAGGTTAGAAAGAAGGATTAACTAATAGATAAAGGGAGGGAAGCTTGAAGTTTAAAAGGGAAACACACATTGAGATACGGGGAATAGAGAGAATACAGACCTTAGAGATAGAGACTAAGAGAAAAAAAATCTGAAAAAAAAATCTGCAAACAGTTGAAAACTTTAGCACTGTTCCATTGAGTTTGAATTTGCTAAGCTGAAATTTTTTTCTCCTTGAATCAATTTCTTAACTGTTTGGACCTAGAAATAGTTTGAGTTTCAGTCATTTAGCTTAGATGTTGAGTTTGTTGGTTTAACTGTGAATCCGAAATTGGATCCTTGGTATTCTGAGTTGCATTTCACAGTTTTGAACTAATCTGGTGCACTATTTCCTTGGATCTGAATCCAACTCTGCTGTTGTTACTGCTGAAATCCTCACCCTTCTGTTTCATCTTTACTTCCAGGTACACTCTCGAAATTGTATTGAAGTCGAAGTTGTGAATCAGCCTCGGATGAAATCACCAGTTGTTGTGTTTAGAACTATTGCCTTGGTAGCTAAACTTCAATGCTGAGTATGCTCCTCATAGAATGTCTTGTCTATTATATGGATTTTGTAATTCCATAAAGTAAATAAGAAATAACTTGAAGATGGTAAAATATACCAACGTGCTTTTGGTTGGTCAAGGCCTAAAATGACCAGTATATCGCTGTGCTTGTGCTGCTAATTACGGTGTTGAATGCTAGGCGCAAAATCACGTGAAAAGGTACTGGTTTTTATTTTCTTGAGTATAACTTTATTGACAAATTATTTTCCTATTTGCACAACCTAACAGCACAAACCATTGTCTTACTCATTTAAACTATATTGTGCAAAGGAATTTCAGCCGCCTCTTTCATAATTCTTGTCCATAACTATGAGACCAATCACAATAAATCTCGATTTAGTTTTAAAGATAATTATGAATATACGTAGTTCACTTAGTTGAATTCTTGTCCTTTAATAAAATTTAGGCGTGCCATGTCAAATAAAATCTCAAATGCATGACCCTCATTTAATTAATCTGAATCTTTAGAAATCGAGGCATGTCATTTAGTTGAATTTCTATGGCCCTCGCAAAGTTGAAAGTGCATAGTTGCTTTAGGCGCGCTATTTAAAAATTACTTCCCTAAACTCGGGTGCGCATTTATGTGACCCAAATACAAATCTCAACAACGTTAGATAAAATATGTCCTGGACGGCGGGTGCATTTATGTGACATGGATCAAGGCACATAGGCTTAAAAGTGTTTTGAACCAAAATAATAGGCCAATAATAATAGTTGAGCGACCGTGCTAGAACCACGGAACTCGGGAATGCCTAACACCTTCTCTCGGGTTAACAGAATTCCTTACCCGGATTTCTGTGTTCGCAGACTGTAATACATAGTCAAACTTTTCCTCGATTCGGGATTCAACCGGTGACTTGGGACACCATAAATCTCCCAAGTGGCGACTCTGGATTTCTTAAAATAAATCCCGTTTCAATTTGTCACTTTAAGTTGGGAAAAACTCCCTTTATACACCCTTCACGGGGGTGTAGTGTAAAAACGGGAGGTGTGACAGCTCTGGAGACTCTGCTGGGGACCGAACCCAGAATCTATGGTTCAGGGTTTAAAATTCGAGCTTAGGATAATTGTTATATTTGGCTTTATTTATTATTAGGTCTTATTTACATGTGTGGGCCTAATGTGCTAAATGTTGCTTTTTACCACTTTGATATTATCTAATTGTATATAAATTGCTACGAAACCCCTCTCTTCTCTCTCCCGAGGAGTGCACGCTGGTCGTGACTTCTTTCTGTTAGAGTCCTATTCCAAATAGAATGAGGTTCAGACAAGTTGCAAAGCCGGATGATCTTTTGGTTACCGGTACGCAGCCCCCCCCCCCGGCTCGAGTTGTCCACTCGGGTAAGCCAGGTCTAGAAAAATAAACCTAGGTTTTTAACCTAGTATAACAAGACCTCATGCTGGATCCCTAGTAGGAACGTTTTTCTGCATCACATGCATTTTGACTTTCAACACAGGGGTTGGGTCTGTTTAGGACAGGTGTATAAAAAATAAAAAGACCATCCTGATGCATCTTACTTGCTACTTGTGCATTTATTTACTTCGGATTTGCATGTTGACCGGCTTTTGAATAAAAGGAAAGAGTTTGGAAAAGAAATAGCAGTGTGAGGGCTAAGGGAGGTATTTACCTGTTTTGAAAACCAATATATACCAAAACTCTGCCGAAATTTTGAAAAAAAAAATAAAAAGAGAATTTTTATTGTTTTCAAAAAAAAAGTTGGTTTTTGTGTTGTCAAAATTGCCCGAACTACACCAGTTTAATTCTCACAGGGTGTGAGATACGTAGGCAACCCTCATCAGGCCCAACTTCCTTTTCGCAAAAATAGTCAAAAGAACAAAATTTTACTTTCATTTGAAAAATAGTTAGGGTGATGCCATTCTTGTTAGAAATAGCCGAATGTCCTTAAAAAGGGCGTCGGAAGGCTGTTTTTGCAAGAACAGCCACCTGTGGTTATTTTTTTTCTCAAGGTTTTCACCAGTGAGCCAACACAGCCTTAAAATCTTCGTTCTCAAAGTGCTGAAAGGAAGTATTTGCGAAACCGGGTTTTTATTTTATTTTTGAAAAAATGTGTGTTAATTTTATTTTGAGTCAAATAAGTCTTAAATTTTGCCTAAACACCCCAATAAACATGCAGAATGAGCATGAGTCAGAATTTGCCGGTAACAGTTATGAACAAAATCTCTTTGGAGTTGCGTATGTGGTGGGAAGATCTGGCCAGGTCAGAGCAAGATAAGGTCAATCTGCATTTGGGGGGTCTCACCGGGTTGTTAAAGATCAGACCTAGAGGAGACATCATAAAGGCTTTGGTTACGTTCTGGGATCCGGCCCATAACGTATTTCACTTCTCGAATTTTGAACTCACCCCAACCTTGGAAGAGATAGCAGGTTATATGAAAAGTACTGCAGGTTTGAGGCATAAGTATCTGATCGCTCCAAGGGCCGTTAACTCTCACAAATTCATGGATTTGATAAAGATAAGCAAGGGAATCCCATATTCCGAGTTGGAAGGGGGTTTTTCCACTCTACATTTTATATACCATAAGTACGGGAATGTAGGAGGGTTCAATGATCCGGAAAGCGGGGTTTGCAGTAAAGGGAACCGAACAAAATGGGACGAGCATAGGCATTTCGCTTTCATGGTAGCATTCTTAGGCCTTGTGGTGTTTCCCCGAAAAGACGGGAATATCGATTTGCGGGTGGCTGGAGTCGTCAAGGTCCTGGTTACCAATGGCAAGAGCACTCTCGCCCCTATGACAGTGTCTGAGATATACCGAGCTCTCACAGCTTGTAAAGTTGGGGCAGACTTCTTCGAGGGATGCAATTTGCTATTACAAATGTGGATGATCGAGCACTTGTGCCACCACCCTCCGTATATGAGTTATGGATCGGTAGAGAAAAGCTGCGTTGAAGAATTCAACACAAGAGTTTCAGGGTTCAAGTTACCGGAGTGGTTTGGAGAATGGATAGCCCGCATTCGCGCCATCACTACGGGACAAATAGAATGGACACTAGGTTGGCTTCCTGTTGAAGAAATTGTGTATATACCCGCCACAGGTCCTTACTTCCTCATAATGGGTCTTTGAGGTATTCAGCCTTATGCTCCCTACCGAGTGATGAGACAATTAGGAAGGTGTCAGGTGATGCATCCAGATGAAGATCTCAGTATCCACGCGGTTGAGATTAGCTCCGACGGCCAATTTTACGAAGAAACAGTCTGTTCTATTTGGAACGAGTGCCAGTATTTGACGGCAAGCACCCGAGTGCGGAACCTATCTAAAGGCGAGGTCTCACCCGCCTACCTTGCCTGGTATAGAAAGAATAACACTGCAAGGGCCGAATCAGAAAGACCGGCTAAAAAACCGCACATTCAGGAATTCGTCGAGGCATCGCAAGAACCGTGGGCTTGGTTGGCCAAAGAAAACAAGTACAGGGCCACAATAGGAAAGCTGGAAAAGCAAGTCAAAGACCTTCAATTCGAGAATGGCTTACAAGGCGGCAGATGAAGGAGAAAGAAAAAGTTAGCCAAAGAAAATGAGGCCCTTCGAGCTCAAATTCAGAAATTGAAAGTAGCGGCAGAAAATCCAGTCCGAAGTAACAGAGATGAAAAGCTCGTAGCTAACCTAAGGCAGAAAGTGAGTAACTATAGTTTCTATTTGAACAAAGCAGAAAGTGAACTAGCCAGGGCTCAAAAACAATTGGCTAAAAATGCAGATGAACGGGTATGCCTGGTTAAGCAGTTAAGAGAAAGGTACAATAATGAGGTCGCGGGGTTGAAGAAAAGGGTCATCGCCACGGAAAACAAAATGATCAAGCAGGCAAAAGACTTCAAGGTTGAAAGGGAATGCTGTTATACGACATTGTCGCAGTTAGAAATAGACTTGCAACAACTTCAGGAACAAAATTATGCAGCCAAGCAAACTTTGGAGGCCAGGGCCTAGCAGATTGGGCGTTTGTTACAAGAAAAGGGCGTCATAAGAGAGAGAATTAGAAACATCGCAGACTACATCGTTATGAAGTGCCACATTTGTGAGGATATGACTCACACTACGTTCTTTGCAGCGGTGATGACCTTTGTTAAACAAATAATAAACAACTTGGACCGACTTCAAAGGGATCTTGCACATAGGCCCGCGACGAGACCGAATGATGTCCCGCGGGCACCAGGAGCATTGATATACTCATGATTTTTCGTTTGAGTCGGTATTTCCTTTTCTGTCGGAGTCCGTAAGTCATGTTGGGTTTATATTTTCTTTCTGTTAGTATGTATTTCTTTAAAGTATGATAGCTTAATTTCGGAGTCTGTATTTTGTCTTTTGCATCAGAGTCTGTTAGTCTTTTGAAATTTGTTAGTATTGAGTCTTTGTGATCGAAGCATCTGTTTTTATAAAAGCTAAAAATCCCAAAAATGTTTTATTTACTTTCACACTTATCTGACAGAACTACGCACGGTCTGATTCATGCGGGGACATGATACGTAGGCAATCTCTATAGGATTCGACCACCACTAAAAAGGAAAAGGGGAAATAAAGAAATAAAAGAAGCTTAAAAGAAGGGGCACAATTATGAGAGGCCGGAATGACGCACGCAACCGAAGGAAATGCATGATAGAAAATGGTTAATTGCCTAGGTGCATTGCATCCCAACGTGTAATTGCATATGCGTTAAACTCTAAGAACTAACAAGTTTGTTGTTTTCCAGAGAATTCAAGTAGTTAGTTTATCTAGAGGATACTGGCATATTATTATTACCAAACCAGATCGAAAGGACCAATACCAGAAATCATGTCTATCCCGGATGTCGACACTAGTGTTGAGGTGGAGGAGTTGGATGTCAATAAAATAAAGGAGGAGATGTTCAAACTTAAGCAACAGATGGCCGAAATGTACCGGGCCTGGTCCAAAGGGCAATCACCCCCGTCTTACCCGGCTAACCCGACTTTTACCCCACTATTAGCTCAGTCTCAGGATCATCCTGCCACCGATCTAGGTTTTCCCATTTACCAACATTACCATGGCACTACTTCTCATATGCCACAAGCTCCACCACCAAAATCAATTCCATACCCCCTTCCGCCAGTCACCCCTGTCTTTGTGGCATCTTCACCAGCTGCACTCCATATATCCTCGAGCGAACCTATGTTACAAGCTCAGGACAACCAGTATTATCCCCCGGAGCCCACCCTCAAAGTTCCCGAAACCTACCCCTATGATCCACGCTCTGATCTCACGAGATAAGGTGAGAGACCAGCCAAAAATCCCGAACATGAAGAGATGTTTAGAAAAATGAAAAGCATAGAACAATCCTTCAGGGATATGAGAGGGCTAGGAGGTCAGGTAAGTGTGGCTTACAAAGACCTGTGTTTATTCCCAAATGTTCAACTACTGGAAGGGTTCAAAATGCCCAAATTCGACTTGTACAACGGATACGGTGATTCGGTGGCTCATTTGAGAGGTTTTTGCAGTAAAATGAGGGGAGTCAGAGGAAAGGATGAATTGCTAATGGCTTACTTCAGTCAGAGCTTGAGCAGATCAGCATTGGAGTGGTACACCCTCCAAGATCACGGAAGATGGTACACATGGGATGATCTGGCACAAGCATTCGCTTGTCACTTTCAGTATAATCTTGAGATCATTCCAGACCGACTATCTTTGACTAAACTGGAGAAGAAGCATAGTGAAAGCTTTAGAGAGTATGGTTTCCGGTGGAGGGAGCAAGCAGCAAGGGTAGATCCCCCAATGAAAGAAAGCGAGATGGTTGATTACTTTTTGCAAGCTTTGGAGCCGACTTACTTTGGTCATTTGGTGTCCGCAATTGGCAAGTTTTTTAATGGGGTTGTAAAAATGGGAGGCATGGTCGAGGAGGGTCTTAAGTCCAACAAAATTATGAGTTATTCAGCAATCAAGGCAACCACCCAGGCCATTCAAAATGGCACTGGGGGTGTGCTTGGGAAAAAGAAGAAAGAAGATGTCGCGACAGTTGAGTCCAGAGCCTGGTTTGGATCTAAAGGCCCATCACCCTACTATAACCAACCCCGACCCTACCACCAAAATTACCCCCACGCTCCATATAGCCCTCCACAGCATTACTACCCACATCCAGATCCCCATTTTCCTGTCCATCATGCACAAACCTATACCCAAACCCCGGCACACGCACAATGGCGTGTGCCGGCTCCACAAAATCCATACCCAACTCCACAAAGCACATATCCACCCCAAGAGCCTACAGAAACCCCCCCGGAACGGGTTTCCGACCAAACCAAGCCTTCAAGAATGAGAGGTTACAGAAGCAAAAGACTTTCACTCCACTGGGGGAATCATATACCAGTCTTTTCCACATGTTGAGGCAGTTGGACATGCTGAATCCAATTGAGCCTAAAATGCCAAATCCCCCTCTTAGAAATCTTGACCACTCGGTGAGTTGTGAGTACTGTTCAGGAGCCCTGGGGCATGATACAGAGAAGTGTTGGAAACTGCAAGAGCTTATTGATACTCATTGGATCGAGGTTCAGGCTCTAGAAGCACCGAATATCAATCAAAATCCACTGCCAGCTCACCATGAGACCCATATGATTGAGTTGATACATAAAGGATGGGATCCCAGGAAGCCCTCACAGACGGTAATGATGATCCGTTCCAGTGAAACCAGCTCAAAGTAAAAGGTAACTAGTGGGAAATCAATGGTCCAATTGAAAGTAGTCGATAAGCCCGCTGTGGTAGCCGAGAGAGGGTCGTCAAGCATTGTTGCAATGAAACCAGAGAAAGCTAAAGTGGTAGTGCCAGGGGTTGCAAGTAAACCTGTTGTGGTCGTGAAGGGTGCTCGCACAGAGCCTGTTATTATAAAACCAGTAACTCAGCTTCCAGTGATCAACAGCAAGGTTGTTCCTTGGAATTATGAACGAGTGACAGTGATTTACAAAGGGAAAGAAATCAAAGAAGAAGTTTGTGAAGCACAAGGTTTGACTCGTTTAGGAAGGTGTTTTACTCCCGAAGAGTTAAGAAGAACTAATCCAACGCCGGTAAAGAAAGTTGTAACTAAAGAAGAGGCAGAGGAATTTTTGAAGAAAATGAAAGTGCATGACTATTCTGTTGTAGAACAGTTGAGGGAAACGCCCGCTCAGATCTCATTGCTCTCATTGCTAATCCATTCAGATGAGCACCGTCAGTCGCTGATGAAAATCTTGAATGAGGCTCATGTCCCCGACAAGATCCCGGTAAACCATCTGGAAAAGATAGCCAACAAGATTTTTGAAGTAAACAGAGTCACTTTTTCTGATGATGAGTTGCCCGTATAGGGTACTGAGCACAACAAAGCCCTTTACCTGACAGTAAAATGCGAGGATTTTGTGGTTACCCGGGTATTGGTTGACAATGGTTCAAGTGCGAACATCTGTCCTCTCTCCACTCTAAGCAAGCTGAAAGTAGAAGATGAGAGGATCCATAAGAACAGTATCTGTGTGCGAGGATTTGACGGAGGAGGCAAAGACTCAGTCGGGGACATAATGTTGGAGCTGACTATAGGTCCAGTAGAATTCAAAATGGAATTCCAAGTGCTGGATATAGCTGTTTCCTACAATTTGCTATTAGGGCGACCATGGATCCATGCCACTAAAGCAGTACCATCAACACTCCATCAGATGGTCAAGTTTGAATGGGACAGACAGGAAATAGTTGTGCACGGGGAAGATAATTTGTGCGCTCACAGCAACACCATTGTGCCATTAATTGAAATGGAAGATGACAAGGGACCATGGGTATACCAAGTTTCTGACGCAATGTCAGTCAAGAAAGTTCCAGAAGAGAAGTGTATCCCAAATCCGAAGATAACCGCCGCATCAGTCATGGTAGCATATGAAATGTTGAAGAATGGTTTTGTACCAAGAAAGGGTTTAGGATCAGCTCTGCAAGGCATCATACAGCCCATGTCTCTTCCTGAAAACTTGGGAACATTTGGTCTAGGATTCAAACCCACAGCCGCAGACATAAAAAGAGCCAGGAAATTGAAACAGAAGGCATGGGTCCTTCCAAAGCCGGTCCCACGTCTTTCCAGATCATTCGTCAAGTCCAGTACGAGGAGTCGCCCAGTGATAGCAATTCCCAATTATGTGATTGATCCGGACAAGGAGTTAATTGAAAGATTTGAGAAGTTGTTCGACAGTGTGAACATGTTGGAAATTGGAGAAGGTTCTAGCAACGCGGAAGTGCAATTTGTTGGGCTAACAACAAAGCTCAATAATTGGAAGGCTACTCCTCTCCCTACTCGGAAGGAGTCTTGGTAGTTTGCTTTGATTTTCCTTTAAGTTTGTATGGATTATTCTAGGGTTGTAATCCAGATTTCATTATTTCAGTGTGCAAACCTTGTTATCTTTTATCATTCAATAAAATACAATTTTTCTTTCTTCATCATTCCTGATGGTTTTCCTTTTTGTTTTGTTTTCTTTTCTATACAGTTCTTTTTACGTTGGTTCTAATGACATGGCATGCATAAGGAATCCTCAACCCAGTCTTAAAAATCAATCTGATTTCGAAATATTAGTTCAAGAAGTAGATTGTGATTACGAATCAGAATACGATGATGAGGATGAAGCCTTCGAAGAGATTAGTAAGGAGTTAATTCACTTCGAAGAAAAACCCAAACCCAACCTGAATGACACAGAAGCCGTCAATTTAGGGAACACAGACAATGTCTGAGAGACTAAAATAAGTGTCCACCTCGAGCCAAAAATCCGGGAGGAGTTAATCAAAACACTCATCGAGTACAAAGATGTTTTTGCATGGTCATATGACGACATGGCGAGTTTAAGCACTTATTTAGTGGTCCACAGATTGCCCACTGATCCAGCATTACCTCCCGTCAAGCAAAAGTTGAGGAAATTCAAAACTGAAATGAGTGTGAAGATTAAAGAAGAAGTTACCAAGCAGTTGGATGCAAAGGTTATTTGGGTCACTCGATATCCTGTTTGGTTGGCTAATGTCGTGCCTGTACCGAAGAAGGATGGCAAGATCAGAGTATGTTTCGATTACCGCAATCTCAACAAAGAAAGTCCAAAGGATAACTTCCCACTACCCAATATCCATATTTTGATCGATAATTGTGCCAAGCGTGAGATTGGATCTTTTGTGGATTGCTATGTCGGGTATCATCAGATTCTGATGGATGAAGAAGATGTAGAAAAGACGGCATTCATCACGCCATGGGGAACTTATTGCTACCGGGTAATGCCATTTGGTTTGAAGAATGCTGGGGAAACTTATGAAGGCAATGACTATTGTGTTTCATGATATGATATACAAGGAGATTGAGGTATATGTAGATGATGTGATCATAAAATCAAAGCATCAAGCCAACCATGTCGGGGATTTGAGGAAATTCTTCTAGAGGCTTCGCAGGTACAACCTCAAGCTAAACCCCGCCAAGTGTGCATTTGGTGTTCCATCAGGAAAACTGTTGGGATTCATAGTCAGCCGGCGAGGCATCGAGTTGGACCCATCAAAGATCAAAGCCATACAAGAATTGCCCCCTCCGAGGAACAAGACTGAAGTGATGAGTCTGTTAGGAAGGTTGAACTATATCAGTAGATTTATTGCTCAGCTCACGACAACTTGTGAGCCTATTTTCAAGTTGCTGAAGAAGGATGTTGCGATCAAGTGGACTGATGAGTGTCAAGAAGCATTCAATGAGATAAAGGGATACTTGTCTAACCCGCCTATGCTAGTACCACCAGAATCAGGGAGACCTTTGATTCTTTACTTGACTGTCCTGGAAAATTCATTTGGCTATGTACTGGGGCAGCATGACGTCACCGGCAGGAAAGAACAGGTCATCTACTATCTTAGCAAGAAGTTCACGACTTATGAGGTTAAGTACACTCACCTGGAAAGGACATGTTGCGCCCTAACTTGGGTGGCACAGAAATTGAAATATTATTTGTCATCCTACACTACTTACCTCATTTCACGCTTGGATCCATTGAAGTATATCTTTCAAAAGACAATGCCGACAGGAAGACTTGCGAAGTGGCAGATTTTGCTCACAAAGTTTGACATAATCTATTTGGCCGAGAATCCAGTTGATGATGAGTATGAGCCATTGAAAACTTACTTTCCCGATGAAGAGGTGATGCATATCGATGAACTGGAGCAAATTGAAAAACCAGGCTGGAAACTTTTCTTTGATGGGGCAGCTAACATGAAAGGAGTCGGAATAGGAGTTGTGCTTATTTCTGAAACAGGGCATCACTATCTTGTTACAGCTCAACTTCGTTTTTATTATACCAATAATATGGCTGAGTACAAGGCATGCATTTTGGGTTTGCAGCTAGCTACAGACATGGATGTCCAGGAAGTTTTGGTCTTGGGAGACTCGAATCTTCTGGTATATCAAATTCAAGGAGAATGGGAAACACGAGATTTGAAGCTTATACCATACCGACAATGTTTGCATGATCTTTTTCAATGGTTTCGATCAGTGGAGTTTAGGCATATTCCTAGGGTCCATAATGAGGTCGTCGATGCTTTAGCTACCCTAGCGTCAATGTTACACCATCCGAAAAAAGCCTATGTCGATCCTTTGCACATTCAAGTACGAGATCAGCATGCTTACTGCAACATGATTAAAGAAGAACTTGATGGCGAACCGTGGTTTCATGATATCAAGGAGTAAATCAGAATGGGGATATATCTAGTGCAAGCCACGGGGGATCAGAAGAGAACAATTCGACGGTTGGCGAGTGGATTCTTCTTGAGTGGGGGGAGTTTTGTATAAAAGAACACCAGACCTTGGATTGTTAAGATGCATAGATGCTAGACAAGCTATGGCTGCCATGTCTGAAGTACATTCAGGAGTCTGCGGACCACATATGAGCGGATATGTGCTGGCAAAGAAAATTCTCTTAGCAGGTTATTATTGGCTCACCATGGAACGAGATTGTATCAGTTTTGTGCACAAATGTCATCAGTGCCAGATACACGGAGATTTGATTCATTATCCACCATCGGATTTGCACACGATGTCGGCACCATGGCCCTTCGTTGCTTGGGGCATGGATATCATTGGACCAATTGAGTCAGCAGCGTCCAATTGGCATAGATTCATTCTGGTAGCCATTGATTATTTCACCAAGTGGGTTGAGGCCAAAACTTTCAAATCGGTGACCAAGAAAGCAGTGGTCAATTTTGTTCACTCAAATATCATATGTCAATTCGGAATCCCAAAGGTGATCATCACGGATAATGGTGCTAATCTTAACAATAAATTGATGGAAGAGGTATGCCAACAGTTTAAGATTACACATCGCAATTCTACCACATATTGTCCCAATGCGAATGGAGTAGTTGAGGCAGCCAACAAAAACATAAAGAAGATACTTCGGAAAATGGTAGAAAGTTCCAGGCAATGGCATGAAAAATTACCGTTTGCGTTGCTGGGTTATCGCACTACTGTCCGTACTTCAATAGGTGCAACTCCTTATTTGTTGGTATATGGAACTGAAGCAGTGATACCTACGGAAGTTGAAATCCCGTCCTTTCGGATTGTAGCTGAGGCTGAAATTGATGATAATGAGTGGGTCAAAACCTGTCTGGAGCAGTTGAACTTGATTGATGAAAAAATATTGGCAGCAGTGTGTCATGGCCAGTTATATCAAAAGAGAATGGAAAGAGCATACAACAAAAAGGTACATCCCCGGAAGTTTGAAGTGGGCCAACAGGTATTGAAACGTATTCTTCCACACCAGGCTGAAGCAAAAGGCAAGTTCGCCCCAAATTGGCAAGGGCCATTCATTGTGACCAGAGTGTTGTCCAATGGTGCTTTATGTTTAACAGATATCGAAGGAAAATGCATAGACATGGCTATCAATGTTGATGCAGTAAAAAGATATTATGTATGATTTCTTTGGTATAATTGTTGATTATTTGTATTTGGCATTATTTCGAAGATTGAACTGACGAAGGCAATTTGTTTTACTATCTAAATACTTTCCCCTTTTGATTTGTAATAAGAAATATGATTCCAAAAGTTATAATTTTAAACTCGTGTTAAATTGTTTTGAGCCTTTGATACCCTTTCTTTCTAACCCCATCCAAAAGCCCACATTACGGTCCAAGGAAAGACCTTCTGATCAATCTTCGAGAAATGCCGAGTCGAGCAAATAGAGGCGATTCATATCAGAATAGCGCTCTGGTCCAAACAGGAAAAGTAACAAAAATGAGAGTCTTATTGGTGAAAACCCTCATGGGCACCATGAGGCGACGAAAGCTAAGAGAAAATAAAAATGAAAGAGTATTATTGGTGAAAACCTTCACGGGCACCATCAGGCGACAAGTAATTGAGGAATCAACAAATGAGAGAGGTTTGTCGGTGAAAACCCTTCGGGGCACCGCAAGTCGAACAAGGTCCGTAAAGTTAGCGGAAAGTAAATTTGGGTTATGGAAGATCTTGGAGCACAAAGCAAAACAATTGGAAAAGAGGTTGGTTAAATAGACTGAGCTGATTAATCCAAATGCATACCATGATCACTGGCACCGGTGATTCTGCTCAGATAAGTCCCTTTTCCTATCTCCAACAGTCATCCAAATTTAGATTCTTTTCTTTATTCTTAAAATCCTTGCATTTCATTGCTGGTAATTTTACTTCTCTAAAGTTCTTCCAAATTTAGCCTTGTAAGAAGGAATTTCAAAGCTTACTACCAGTTTCGGAATTGCACAAAGCAAAATGCAGCTAGAACGTGCCAAAGATGATATGATGAAAAATGGGACCTATGGTGTAAGCAAAAGTTAAAACGGTGGAATGGTTCAGTAATGTCGTGGGAGATGTACGGTTTCAGGCAGAAAGGTCAGGAGGGGAGAATAGCAGTTGGGGATCTTGCAGTTAAGGATCAGTTAGAAGGTCAAAACAATCTTTTCGATCAGTTCAAGGCAGTGGGACGAAACAAAGAATGGCAAAGAGAAAACCACCTCCAGCAAGAATTCCACAACGAACCACCACGTTTTAAACTGACGAAATTTTCTTTGATTTGAAACAGGGGCAAAAATGGCATTTATTTCGGGAAATCGTCCGTAGGGAGAGTAAGTACTAGGCAGATTTGATCGCGGAAATTCTCAGGACCCTCCTGGAAAATGGGACCTAGTTTAAAATTCAACATAACCATGCAGAATTTGGCATAAATGCACCATAGAGGATCATAAGTGGAGCTCTGAAGTCTGTATGTTTGAGATACACTTTGGACATTACCCCATGAGAACAAAGATTCTGACTTCTCTTCTTTCCCAGATTAATGATTATGATTTTCTGCTTCCTGAACTTTTCCCCCCAGCAGAAAACACCATATTTTTCCACATTTTCCCCAATTTAATCGGAAATTCTCAGGACCCTCCTGGAAAATGGGACCTAGTTTAAAAATCGAAACAATCGTAAAAAGCAAGATCTAGCATAAGTATTCCCCAAAGGAATATAAGTCGATTTCAAAGTTTGCATGCTTAAGATAGGATTCAATGAGGAGTTTTCAGGACCCTCCTGGATAATGGGGAGTAGTTTAAGACCCTCTTAGATAACAAGATTTAGTAGAAGTCACACCTTTAGAAGACACAACTTAGATTTAAAATTGTCATTTAATTAAGAGTTCTCAGGACCCTCCTGGAAAATGGGACCTAGCTTTCAAGTTCTTATTGATATTTGGTTATGTGATCCATTTTACACTTACATTTGTGCCCAGCCACCAAATTTGGCCAGAAAATCTTCTTTGTTTTGTCTATTTTTGTTGGAGTATCAGCAATCAGGCGTCCACCTGGAGAACAAGGAACAACGGTTCAAGTTTCAGCAATCAGGAGCCTGCCTGGAGAACAAGGGAGTACAATTTAAATTTTAGCTTTCAAATTCTTCGCTTTGTTTATTTTGAAGTCAGGAGCTCGCCTGGAGAGCAGGTAATACACTCGGCAGTGGAGAACCCACCTGGAGAACAAGGGAATACAATTCAAATTTCAAATAATCAGGAATCCGCCTGGAAAACGAAGGGAAGAAGCGATTCAAGTTCAGGAAAATCAGGCATCCACCTGGAGAACGAGGAAAAGCAGTTGAAGATTTAGTAATAATGCGTCCACCTGGAGAACAAGGAACAACGATTCAAGTTCAGGAAATCAGGCATCCACCTGGAGAACGAGGAAAAGCAGTTGGAGATTTAGTAATCAGGCGTCCACCTGGAGGACGAGGAACAACAATTCAAGTTTCAGTAATCAGGCGTCCAAATGGAGAACGAAGAGAGAAGCAATTCAAGTTCGAGTAATCAGGAGCTCGCCTGTAGAATAGAGGATAGGCAACAATGGTCAAAGGAAGACGTTTAAAGGTTCAGCAACAAGATGCCCACCTGAAGAAAAGGAAAGCATTTCAAATAATACCATGCAAGTCAGCCACAAAGGAATAACTGAAGAAAATACAAGTCAACAAGGCAACAACAGTCACAAGACCAAGTTTGAAAATAAATCTTTGTAAAGAATAGATTATAGCTTAGTCTAGCTTCTTCATTTTTTGTCATGGTGTAATGAGGAGGTCAGTAAGCAGTATCAGCAGCAGCAGCATCAGTAACAGTGAAACCACAGCTTCATGATAGTCCTAGCTACCGAAACTTCCCGAACTACATTGACCTGATTCCTTTTTAGCCAAGGATATGTAGGAAACCTTTGAAGCAGAGGTTCGGTCGAATCTTTCAAAAATGCTTCCCACAGAGTATTCAAAACGGGCAAAAATCGCTCGTATCCGCTCACTTTATCTTTACACGAAAACTCTTTGTGTTTTCGAGCAAAGAGGGGCAGCTGTGAGCACGTGATTTTTGCCCTATGAGATTTACTCCCCAAAAATTCAAAATAAAATAAGTTTTCCGTTGTTTGCAATTTTGTGAATTTTTGTGGTATTTTCTGTTATTGTTTGCATTTGTCTGTGCATGTTTATTTGTTAAATTAATAAAAGTATAAAAATATATTGCATTTGCATTTAGGATTTAATTTTACAATTAGGATTAGTTAAGTAAGTTGTTGTTTTACAAAAATGAAAAAAAGAAATCACAAAAATAACGTACTTCGCATTTTAGTGTTTAATGTCAAAATTGTGTGATTTTCTTTTAATTTGGTATTTAGTTATTTGTGATAATAACTACTTAGAGTTAATTAATATTCTTAGGATAATTTGGTCAAGGTTAAATTTAGGTTTGTATTTTATTTTGATTAGAAAGAAAATTGAAAAGAATAAGAAAATAAGAAGAGGAAAATCTGGTTTGGGCCAATTTGATCAGAATCCCAGGCCCAAAACAAACAAACACCCCAAACCCAATCCAATCCGGCCCAAAACCCACCCACGACCTGACCCAAAAACCCGTCCCCGACCCGGATCCCTCTTAAAAATAACCTAGACCTACACCCTTCAGTAACCAGCCGCAACACCCAAAATCCCCCCCTGAAAACTTCATCCCCGTCGCACCCCACCACAACTGAAACCAAACGGAGCTCTCTTCTCTCTTGTCAACCACCAGCAAATGCAAGAGAACAACGAAAAATAGTAGAGGGGAATCGAATAAGGACGGGAATTTTAGGGACAGATCGAGCACACACACGGTCACATGCCGGCGGGTCCACTGCGGCTCACCTCATCTCCATCGTCTTCTCTTTTCTTTTACAAATCCAACAGTTGTTTTTGTTGCCATTGTTGAACTGAGTTTATTGAAGATCCAAGGTTGATTGATTGGGGGTGTTGTTCGAAGACATTTTTTTCAAATTCCGTTCGTCTCCAATTTCGGCATTTATAGTTGACTTATGTTGCTTGAGTTGTTGGAAATTTCCGTTAATTGACGTTTAATTTCAGGTTTGTTTTTCGTTTTCCTTATTACTTGCTTTAATATTTCATGTGACTGAGTGCCTTGTTTGTTTGGTGAAAGATGTTCTGAATTACTGGTTTGTTTGCTTGGCCATTTGATTGTTGGTTTTGTTCGTCTAAGTTTCTCGTGGTTGAGTTTGAATTAATCGTAGCTGGAAATTACCTCAATTGGCATGCCTTCCTTGTATATTTTGTATATCCTAGGTAATTCAAAGATGTTGATTATAGGATACTTGTATGAGGTTTTTTCCCAATCAGTCCAAATTTTGTGTCTGTGGTAATTTTCTGATATAAATCAATGGAAAGTTTTTGGGGTGGTAATAGTCTGTTAGTAGATAGATAATTAATGATAATATTTGATCATATGTTTATTTATTTTGAACCATGTCGAAGTGATATATATAAAGAGAGCGATTGAGCATTGCAGAGCTGTATAAAATGAGATTCTTTAGTGTGATTACGTGTAGATTCAAATGTTATGTGGGTAACTGTTTGGTCTTACATATTTTTGTAAAGTTAATGCTTTGATTGGAATTTGTTTATTGATTACTGTAGTGAATTGGGCCATTCAAGATTGGGAACGAAATGGTTGAGTCGGCTCATTCTCTTTCGCTACTAATATTCTTGTATTTAAATTCATGAATAAGTCACATAAGTCATATGTTTCTCCAACATTATGTTCTATAAAGACCTTCACTGGGAACTTCAAAATAGCGTAGGTTTAACCATGTACACTTTGTAGATGTTAGCTCGAATAATATGACATCTCTGGCCCTCCAATTATATTGGCCTGAACACATTTAGTTGTATTTAGCTTGAGAGTTGTTTGATAAAAAAAGGGTATTCACCTACTTAGGAAGCTTTTGGTAGTGGTGAGGTTGGAATTGCAATAGTTGTTTAAATTAAGAAAGCATTAAGTTAGTGGGGGGGTTAATTGAGAATTGAAAAGGGGTTGGTAGCGGAAATGACACTTTATTTAGTGCCTCTTTTGATAAAGTTGGAAATAAGATAACATGGGGGGCAATGATGAAAGGAAAAGGAATACAAGTGTAAAAGAATACACAGGTTAGAAAGAAGGATTAACTAATAGATAAAGGGAGGGAAGCTTGAAGTTTAAAAGGGAAACACACATTGAGATACGGGGAATAGAGAGAATACAGACCTTAGAGATAGAGACTAAGAGAAAAAAAATCTGAAAAAAAAAATCTGCAAACAGTTGAAAACTTTAGCACTGTTCCATTGAGTTTGAATTTGCTAAGCTGAAATTTTTCTCTCCTTGAATCAATTTCTTAACTGTTTGGACCTAGAAATAGTTTGAGTTTCAGTCATTTAGCTTGGATGTTGAGTTTGTTGGTTTAATTGTGAATCCGAATTGGATCCTTGGTATTCCGGGTTGCATTCCACGGTTTTGAACTAATCTGGTCCACTATTTCCTGGATCTGAATCCAATTCTGTTGTTGTTACTGCTGAAATCCTCACCCTTCTGTTTCATCTTTACTTCCAGGTACACTCTCGAAATTGTATTGAAGTCGAAGTTGTGAATCATCCTCGGATGAAATCACCAGTTGTTGTGTTTAGAATTATTGCCTTGGTAGCTAAACTTCAATGCTGAGTATGCTCCTCATAGAATGTCTTGTCTATTGTATGGATTTTGTAATTCCATAAAGTAAATAAGAAATAACTTGAAGATGGTAAAATATACCAACGTGCTTTTGGTTGGTCAAGGCCTAAAATGACCAGTATATCGTTGTGCTTGTGCTGCTAATTACGGTGTTGAATGCTAGGCGCAAAATCACGTGAAAAGGTGTTGGTTTTCATTTTCTTGAGTATAACTTTATTGACAAATTATTTTCCTATTTGCACAACCTGACAGCACAAACCATTGTCTTACTCATTTAAACTATATTGTGCAAAGGAATTTCAGCCGCCTCTTCCATAATTCTTGTCCATAACTATGAGACCAATCACAATAAATCTCGATTTAGTTTTAAATATAATTATGAATATACGTTGTTCACTTAGTTGAATGCTTGTCCTTTAATAAAATTGAGGCATGCCATGTCAAATAAAATCTCAAATGCATGACCCTCATTTAATTAATCTGAATCTTTAGAAATCGAGGCATGTCATTTAGTTGAATTTCTATGGCCCTCGCAAAGTTGAAAGTGCGTAGTTGCTTTAGGCGCGCTATTTAAAAATTATTTCCCTAAACTCTGGTGCGCATTTATGTGACCCAAATCCAAATCTCAACAACGTTAGATAAAATATGTCCTGGACGGCGGGTGCATTTATGTGACGTGGATCAAGACGCATTTTAGATGACGTTGAATCTTTTCCTAAAATATAATTAAATAAAAGCGATTTTAAAATGAAAAGGCACATAGGCTTAAAAGTGTTTTGAACCAAAATAATAGGCCAATAATAACAGTTGAGCGACCGACCGTGCTAGAACCACGGAACTCGGGAATGCCTAACACCTTCTCCCGGGTTAATAGAATTTCTTACCCAAATTTCTGTGTTCGCAGACTGTAATACAAAGTCAAACTTTTCCTCGATTCGGGATTCAACCGGTGACTTGGGACACCATAAATCTCCCAAGTGGCGACTCTGAATTTCTTAAAATAAATCCCGTTTCGATTGTCACTTTAAGTTGGAAAAACCTCCCTTTAAACACCCTTCACGGGGGTGTAGTGTAAAAAAGGGAGGTGTGACAAAGACGTCGGATTTCCTCATTGCTACTTTGATGGCACCGGCATGTGCTTTTATGAAGGAGTCTGCTAGCATGGCAAATGATTCTATGGAGTTAGGAGCTAGGTGGACCCCTTCGAGAGCATTTCCCTAAACCTTTTCAATAAGACGGACTCGATCTCGTCGTCCTTTATGTCGTTACCCTTCACTGCGCAAGTGTAAGCAGTAACGTGCTCATTGGGGTCTGAGGTCCCGTTGTATTTTGGGAGTTCTAGCATTCTGAACTTCTTTGGAATGGGTTTCGGAGCCGCTTCCTCTGGGAACGGCCTTTGTATGAACTTCTTCGAATCCACACCTTTCAGGACCGGGGTGCGGCCGGAATTTGGTCGACCCTGGAGTTGTAGGTATCGACCTTCTTGTCATTGGATTCTATCATTTTCTCGCCCGACTCGATCCTTCTAGTGAGGTCCTCGAGCATTTTTACAATGGCGGGATCGGTCATCGACCCGTTATTGCTCGATCTCTCTGGTGCCTATTTAGCCGAGGGAGCTGTCCTCGGCGCTACCGTGCTAGGAGTTTTGTGGTGTCTTTGCAGCTGAGAAATAGCTAGCTATTATGCCTACAACATTTCAAAAATAAAATGAAGGCTAACCTCACGTTGTTCCCTAGTTGGGGTTTTTTGAGCTTCTTGTGGATCTTCTTGACGCACGCTCCTGTCAGTGTGCGAGCTTTTATCGACCTGTTGGGTGTCACACGAGACCACGTCCATGGGGATTGGTTCTGGCGCATTCCCAAGTTTTTGTGGTGGCATACCAACACCTGGAACACCCACACCATTTTCTCCATGGTCCTCAAGATTGTTATTTTCACCTCCATTCATTGAGTTAGACATTCTGACCTGAAATCGAAGATCTTGGAAAGGAAAAAACATGAAAGATAACCTGCGTTGTGTGACTAAACCAGCAAGAAAATAATCACTATTATTTTTAGCCCCATATTAGGCGCCATACTGTTTAC
Organism: Nicotiana tabacum; assembly: GCF_000715075.1. Lineage (NCBI taxonomy): Eukaryota > Viridiplantae > Streptophyta > Magnoliopsida > Solanales > Solanaceae > Nicotiana > Nicotiana tabacum. Next base: position 133,771,131 of record NC_134101.1, on the reverse strand, counting down.
CATGAAAATGGTAATAACAATTAAATTTGTTTATGGGACTCTAAAAATACGTGATATATTTTTATGCTAGTTGTTAAGAAGTCAATGCTATGTATGTGAGACTTAGAAACGAAATAAGAGTTAAGGATAGGGCGATAATCAAACCATTGGGCCAATTATTGGGGCCTCGATCTTGCTGATTTAGGGGCCTCGAGGTCTATTCCGGAGCTCAGTAGGGAGCTATCAAGGGGGGTCAGAATACGGCTAACAGTTATAATAGAATTAACGGAGGCTCTTTATGGCCAATGATAAGCAGTAAATGATGAACAAATATGAAGATAATAAATGAAAGAGATAATATCAAGAGAGTATGTTAGAGAGTAAATAGAATGTTCTTGCATATATCATGTGGAGCAACTAAAGCAACAGAGGTTTACAAAATGACAAGGATTCCCTTTATATATGAGAGGATTCCCAACATAGTACAAAATGCATTAATGGTAAAGAGATGGGGATGGGACGGCTAGGTGACATCCTGATCAAGGGTTAGGGCAGTCCACTAGACCCTGTTAGTCCTAGCCACGTGCCTTGGGAACTCCCATATTTCTACTATGGCCGCGGTCAATATTATCCCAAGATCGGGTCTCGACGAACCTCGAGGGAGGAAACTTGACCATGACTTTGTAGCATCGAGACTTCGAGATGGTCTTCCGAGGTGCCTCGATGACAAGAAATTGGACCCTCCGATTTCGCCGCATACAGACTTGATTTACCACAAGTTGAGAGTCACACTTTGCCTCGATGACCTCTGCTCCCAAGCTCTTAGCTAGCTCGAGTCCTACACTCATGGCCTAATACTTGGTCTCATTATTAGTCAATTTCGATGTTTTGATAGACTGTCTAATTGTATTACCTGTGGGTGGCTTCAAAATGCCCATCCCAGACCCCTTCACGTTCGAAGCGTCGTCTATGAAGAAGGTCCACACCCCTGATGATGTTCACGATTTTAATAATAGTTCCTTTTTGACCTCGGGTACGAGGGCTGGCGTGAAGTCGGCCATGAAGTTTGCTAGGATTTGAGACTTGATGGCCATTCAGGGATGATACTCGATATTGTACCCACTGATCTCGATGGCCCATTTGGCCAATAGGCCCGAGAGTTTGGGCTTGTGCAAAATGTTACGAAGTTGGTAGGTGGTTACAACACAAATAGGGTGACATTGAAAATATGGTTTTAATTTCCTAGAGGTGCTTATTAAAGCAAGCGCTAATTTTTCTAAAAGTGTGGGTACCAGGTCTCGGCTTCACCTAGGGTTCGACTAACATAATAAACAGGAAATTGTGTACCTTGCTCTTCTCGAACTAAGACCCTACTTACTGCTATCTCTGAGACCGCTAAGCATAAGTAAAGTTGTTCATCCGCCTTTGGGGTGTGAAGCAATGTCGAGCTCGACAGGTATCGTTTGAGTTCCTCTAAGGCCTGTTGACATTCCAGGGTCCATGTGAAATTGCTCTTTTTCTTAAGCAATGAGAAGAACCGGTGGCTCCTATCTGAGGACCTTGAAATAAATCGACACAGGGCGGTTATGCGTCCTATTAACCTTCGATTGCTTTGATTTTATCAGGGTTGATTTTGATTCTCCGATTTGATACCATAAAGCCGAGGAACTTTCCCGACTGAACCCGAATGCGCACTTCTCCGGGTTAAGCTTCATGTTGTACTTTCTCATTATGTCAAAGGTCTCCTGCAAATGTTTCAAATGGTCCTCTGCTCGCAGGGACTTAACCAGCATATCATCAATATAAACCTCCATTAATTTACCTATTTGTTCTTCGAACATTCGATTTACTAGGCGTTGGTAAGTGGCACCAACATTTTTTAGCCTAAACGGCATTACATTATAGCAATAGGTGTCGTATCTAGTGATGAACGAAGTCTTTTCCTGATCCTCTAGTTTTATTTGCATTTGATTGTAGCCGGAATAGGCATCGAGAAAACTAAAGATCTCATGGCTAGCCGTGGTATCGATCATGCGATCGATATTCGACAAAGGGAAGGAATATTTAGTGCATACCTTGTTTAGATCTTTATAGTCTATGCACATTCTAAGCTTGTTTCCCTTTTTAGGGACTACAACTACGTTTGCTAACCATTTGGAATATTTTAACTCCCGAATTGATCCTATATTGAGAAGTTTTGCTACCTCGTCCTTAATGAATGCATGTTTTACCTCGGACTGGGGCCTTCTTTTTTGTTTTACTAGGCGGAACTTTGGGTCCAAGCTCAGTCGATGCATAGTGATCTCCAGTGGGATCCCTGTCATATCTAGGTGGGACCAAGCAAGATAATCCATGTTATTTAAAAGGAAATGAACAAGTTTTTTCCTAAGCTCGGGGGTTAACCCCGTGCCCCGGTATACCTTTCGATCAGGCAGGTGCTCGATCAGTACGATATGTTCCAGCTCTTCGACCATTGACTTTGTTGCATCAAAATCATCGGGGATTATGAAGGTCCGAGGTATCATATAATCGTTATCCTCAAAAATTTCCTGCTCCCTCGATCGGGCCAAGGCCATTGGCTGTGGTTGCAATTAGACTTCTTGCTTTCCCTTCGACTCTAATCCCTTTGTTGATGAAAGCGTCGATACCGGTACTACATCATCGATTGCAAACATTTCTTTGGCAGCGGGTTGGTCACCATACACCGTTTTGATCTCTTTTGATGTTAGGAATTTCAAGACATGGTGAAGAGTCAAGGAAACTGCTCTCGTATTATGAATCCAAGGCCTTCCGAGCAGCGTGTTGTACCTAATATCACCTTTGATCACATGGAACTTTGTTTCCTGGATAGTCCCGGCAACATTCACTAGAAATGATTTCCCCTTTAGTGGTTTCGCTTGCCATGTTAAAGCCATTAAGTACTCAAGCTGCTGGCACGATTTGATCTTGGAGACCGAGTTGTTCTACAACCCTCGATCGAATAATGTTTGTTGAGCTACCTGGATCAATCAACACACGTTTAACTTGAATTTTATTCATAAGGATAGATATTACCAATGCGTCATTGTGAGGTTGTTTGATCCCTTCTGCATCCTCGTCATTGAAAGACAAGGTTTCTTCTAGTAAGTAGTCTCGGGTTTGCTTTTCCCTTGTGATCGTTACCTTGGTGTGTTTGAATACCGGTCTTTGAGGAATATCGACTCCTCCAATGATCATATAAATCACATGATGTGGCTCTTCCTGCTCATTTTGCCTATTCGAATCCCTGTTTTTGAAGTGATTCTTGGCCTGGTTACTTAAGAATTCACGGTGATGACCCTCGTTGAATAAATGAGCTACCTCCTCCCTAAGCTCTCTGCAGAATTCTATTTTACGTCCATGGGTACCATGGTATTTGCATATTTGATTAGGGTTCCTTTGAGCTGGATCAGTCTGCAGGGGTCTAGGCCATCTAGTATCCTTGATCCGTCTAATGGCTGACACAATACCTGATGCATCAATGCTGAAGTTGTCTTGGGATAGTCGTGGTGTTTCTGTGGGATCGTCATGTTTATCGAAGCCAATTTTACTCATGAGCCGTCGGGAGCACTATCCTCGATCATTCCTTCGACCATTTCGAATGGGATTACATCTTGCACCGCAATTTTTATGATCTACATTGTACGGTTGGTAACGATCTCTGTTCAATCGGGGTTCTCTGTCGATGTCCCTTTGAATTCTGCCGACGCGCCTGTTTGAGTAAACTAAACCATAAAGGGTTCCCAATTGATCATCCTCGACCCTAATCTTTGACCGATATCGATTATGTACATCGGCCAGGTCACAGCTGGATATTCAATTCAATTCTGCTTTAGTTATTGTGATGCTATCGAACTTTGCTTGTTCAAACCTTGAGTGAAGGCTTGAACAGCCCAATCATCTATGATCGGGGGTAGGTCCATGCGTTCTATTTGGAACTGGGATACGAATTCCCTTAACATTTCATTGTCCTTTTGTCTCACTTTGAAGAGGTCCAACTTCCTAATCGCAACCTTTATTGCACTGGCGGGTGCCTTTACGAACGAATCTACAAGCATGGCGAAGGAATCTTCAATTCTTCTTGGTGCTCGATTTGATTTTGGAGTTGCGCTGTCGCAGCTTGATGAGTCTGCAACATTTCAAAAATCATTCGAAGGCTAATTCCAGCTTCTTCACCGCTCTGGGCGTTCTGATCGACTGCTCGGGCATCTCTGCTGACGCTATTTTCAGGGTCGATGCCCAAGTTCCCATTAATGGCAATATAAGAGCTGATATCGATTGGGTCTACGGTCGGTGGTCCATCGGGGTTGACTGGAGGTACTCCATTTCCCGGGGCGACTATCTTCTCGTTCTCGCCATGAAGACCAAGGTTGTTGTCTGTGTAAGTGGGTGCTACTTGAGAGTTTAACATGTTGATTCCTGAAATCAAAGACACTTACGAGAACAAGCGTAAAGAAATGTGTGTTATGGGAATTAATACCAGGCAATCACTACTATCCTTAGCCCCATGGTGGGCGCCAAACTATTTACCCTTAAAATTGGATAATTAAACTTATAATGTGGTTTTAAGGACACGTGATTTCACGTAATATCAATCGATAAATATAAAGATTAGTAATAGAAATTAACAATAAGATAAAGCAAACCACTGTTGAATGGAATTCAACCATCGAGCTTAAATACCCTTGAACTGATTGGTGCAAGAACAGTTAAAAATATAACAATCTGATGAACAAGAATATAAACTAGAAAGTATTGTATTGCTTTGATATGCGTCAATGTAAGGTGCCTACAAAATGATTAGAACTCTCTTTATATAGTAAAGGAATTCTACCTATAATACAATTCTAATTACGGAAGTAAATCCTATGACTAGCCCAAACAACCGCCCTTGATTTGATCTGTTCCGAGATTTCCGTCATGATCTTTGACTAGTCACAAATATCTCGCTTTTCTGTTATTGCGCTTTGCTAGAAGTCTGCCTATTTGTTCTCGATCACGGTTGGCCTCGATCTCGACAGGAACCACGATTCTCGAACTTGATACCTTGTCCTCGTGCTTTGATCCGATCCACTACGATGCTGACCCTCGATGCAACTCCTTGATCTCGATCAAATATTAAAATTGGGTAAGCTCGATTTTAATCGTATACAACACTTTATGTCAGTGGCACAAATGAAGGGGTAAAGTCCAAATCTGGGAAGAAGAATAGAGGATAAACTAGGCCTATATATATTTTGGTAAACATATTAGGAAGATACTCTGAATCAAATACTGCAACAACTCATTCACCTTAAGCAATGACTTTCTACATGCACGAAGGGTTGTCAAATAAAAAAATTAAATACACTAAAAAGCCATTATAATATATATATATATATATATATATATATAATTAAAAACTTTATCAAGCAATACAATGTAACTTTCCAACGAGGAGGTGTCGATTAGAGTATCATTAGCTTATATTAAATTAAATTTGGTACATAATCATGTGTTACTAAAACATCTATTCTTAATTTTTATTATACATAAGTGTAACAAACTTATCGGTTTTTTTGAGAATTTACGCCCCGATCCCCTATTAACTGTTTTCCCGTATCTTTTCTGCTATTGTGATTTGTCGGGATGGTTCATCTTGAGTTTCGGAGTGTTTTGCGACACTTAATCCCTAAATGAGATTTTAAGTCTTAGAATTTGGACAGTAATCGGAGCAGGGTGAAGACGGCCCCGAAATGGAATTTTGTCAATTTCGTTAGCTCCTTTAGGTGATTTCGGGCTTAGGGGCATGTCCAAATTGTGTTTTGGAGGTCCGTAGCTTATTTAGGCTTGAAATGGCGAAAGTTGAATTTTTGAAAGTTTCGGGCCGATAGTGAAATTTTGATATGGGGGTCGGAATCCAATTCCAAAAGTTGAAATAGGACCATAGTGGTGAATATGACTTGTGTGCAAAATTTGGGGTCAATCGGACATGGCATCGGTTGTAGAATTTTGAGATTTTAAGTTCATTAAGTTTGGATTGGAGGGTGATTCGTGGTTTTACCGTTGTTTGATGTGATTTGAGGGCTCGACTTAGTTCGTAGGATGTTTTATGGTATATTGGGTTAAGGTCCCAGGAGCCTCGAGTGAGTTTCGAATGCTTAACGGATTGAATTGGGACTTAGGCATGTCGCTGAAGATTTGTTGCACCTGTTGTTTTCGCACCTGCGGATTTTGGACCGCAGGTGCGGTATTGCAAATGTGGATGGGAAGCCACAAAAGCGGAAATGGATCTAGGCGGCTAGGACCGCAGGTGCGGCTGGGGGACCGCAGATGCGGCCCCAGCTCGAATAAGTGACCTTCGCACCTGCGTTGATTTTTTCGCAGGTACGGGACCGCAGATGCGGCCCCATGAGCGCAGATGCGAAAATCGCTGGGCAGAAAAGAGGATTTTGAGAGTTTGAAATTTCATAACACAAAATTTGAGTTGGAGATCAGTGGGAGGCGATTTTCTCGAGGGATTTTGAAGGAAAGCTATTGGGTAACTAATATTAACTCAAATTTTGTTATAATACATTAATCTATTGGTTTTTTCCACATCTAATTAAGGAATTTGAGGGTAGAAGTTTGTAAATGGGGGGAAAAAGTTCCCCAATTGAAAATCTGAGGTTTGAACGGGAATTAGACATCGGATTTGGATGATTTTTGTACGAGTGAACGGGTGTTCATAATTTTTTACTTTTACCTGATTCTGAGACGTGGGCCTGGGGAGGCTTTTTTGGCATTTTTCTATTTTCTTTCCTTAGATTCAATTTCATTAGTTAAATTAGTTGTTAGTAGTTATATTTATGTTATGTAATTGATTTGGATTTGGTCCACTCGGAGTTGGATACTCGTGGCAAGAGCGTCATTTCGGATTGATTTGAGCTTTGTTCGAGGTAAGTAGCTTGCCTGGGGGAACTCCCCTTAGGATTTTGGTATTGTTTGATATATGAGCGTCGTGTACGTGTGGTGAGGAGTGCGTACACGGGTTATTTGTTGTAAAACTCTGTTTTTCACTAAGCTTTAACTTGTTTTTCTTTGTTGAACTACATTAGCATATGTTATTACCTTGATTAGGTTAGAAAAGCATGTTTATGTGTTAAACTGTCTATTTGAACACTGTGCAGTATGTTTTGATGAAATTTTCCTATTTTCCTTAAATTCAGACTTAGTTTAAACTGCAAATTCCCTGATATAACTGTTATTTGTATTGACTGTGCTGCATATTTACTTTGGGACTACAGAACAGTATTCTGGGAGATCCCCCTGCATATTTATGTTTGGGACTACGGGACGGTATCCCGAGAGATCCCCTGTTACTATTGCTGTGTTTTGAGTTGTCGTTCTTCTGTGCTTATTTCCTGGTTAAAACATCAGTATTTACTCCTTTACTGCGATATTTCTTTCTGTTAATTTTTATCGTATTAGGTCCCTAACCTAATCTCGCACTACTCGACCAAGGTTAGGCTATGCACTTACTGGGTACCGTTGTGATATTTTTCGTGTGCAGATTCAGGTACCTCTTCTCAGCCATATTTCTAGTGAGGCCAGGCGATCTCAGAGACTTCGAGGTATATATGTCGCATCCGTAGACCTAGAAGTCCTCTCTATTCTTCCTCAAGTTATAGACTTCCTGTATTTTCTTCGTTGATAGATTTTTGGAGCTTAAAAACACTATGTACTTCTGTAGCTTGTGATTCAAGAGATTCCGGATTTTGGGAGTTCTTATGTTCAGTTCGAGAGTGTTTTTATTATATATGTCGAGCGACATTTAAACTTCTTTATTATATTTATCTGTTAAATTGTTAGTCTTCGTATTTTTGCTTCATTTTCGCAAATCGTTAGGCTTACCTAGTCGTAAATACTAGGTGCCGTCACGACAGTTCATGGAGGGAGAACTTTGGTCGTGACAAGTTGGTATCAGAGCTCTAGGTTCATAGGAGTCATGAATCACAATCCAGTTTATTAGAGTCTCGCGAATCAGTATGGAGACGTCTGTACTTATCTTCGAGAGGCTATGGAACTCTTATGAATATTCCACTTAATTTGATTCCTTGTCATGCAAGATTATTGACTTCGAAATTCTAAACTTTTGTCTTCTATTCTCTCACAAATGGTGAGGACACGTGCTACCGGAGATAACCAGGCACCCGCGTCCCCTGCTAGAACAGCCCGAGGCTGGGGCGGGGGTAGAGGCCGAGGACGTACACACGGTGCAGCCAGAGCACCTACATGAGCTGCTGTAGAGGATCCACCGGTAGTTCCAGCTGGAGCATAGGAAACTGATACACCTACTGCTATTACTCCAGCTCTTCAAGAGACCCTTGAATAGATCATGAGCATGTACAACACTCTAGCTGAGACAGGGTTAATACCCCTTATTGAAGCCACATCTCAGGTCGGGGAAGGAGCACAAACTCTCTCCGCTCACACTCCAGAGTAGCGGGTTCAAGTTGATCAGATCCCAGAGGTTATACCGGTACCGCCTGTTGCCCCAGTTCAGCCCGAGGGTAGGCAGCAGCTTCAGAGGAGGAGGAGCGGAGGCTTGAGAGGTACAAAAAGTACAAGACTCCTACATTCAGTGGTCTAGCCTCAGAGGATGCTCAGGGATTTCTGGAGGAGTGCCACCATATTCTCCGCACTATAGGCATAGCAGAGTCGAGTGGGGTCCCTTTCATTGCCTTTCAACTTCGAGGGGCAGCCTATCAATGGTGGCGGACTTATGAGTTGGACAGTCCAGCTGAGGCAGTTTCCCTTTCATAGACTCAGTTCTCTGATATGTTTTTGAGAGAGTATGTCCCTCAAAGCCTCAGGGACGCTTGGCGCGCAGAATTTGAGAAGTTGCATCATGGTACTATGATTGTTTCGGAGTATGCTGTCTGTTTCAGTGACTTGGCTAGACATGCATCGCCCTTGGTTTCTACAGTATGAGAGAGAGTTTGCCGGTTTATTGAGGGACTCATTCCCAGCATTAGGACTAGCATGGCCCGTGAGCTTGAGATGAACATCACGTATTAGCAGGTGGTGAGTATTGCTAGGAGAGTAGAGGGCATGCTTGCTCGAGATAGGGAGGAGAGAGAGGCCAAGAGGTCTCGAGAGTCGGGCCATTATTCTGGTGCCCATGCCCCAGTTGCAGTTCGCCATGGTAGGGGTTATGTGAGTCGCCCCATTCATTCAGCTCTTCCAGCATCTAGTGGTATTCCAGCTCCGCCAGCCTTAATATGCACCTCTAGTATCTAGTGTGCCTCCTGCACGAGGTGCCATCAGTGGTCAATCCAGCAGACCTGGACCAAGTCAGTCACAGCCACCACATCCTCCCAGAGCTTGTTTTGAGTGTGGCAACACTCGCCATATGGTGAGGGATTATCCCAGATTTAGGAGGGTCGCACCTCCACAGACTTCTCAGCCACAGCGTGCTCCACCAAGTCCTCAGGCTATGATTACAGCACCAGTTGCCACGCCCACCTGCTCAGCCAGTCCAAGGTGGAGGTCGGGGTAGTAAGGGTCACCTTAGAGGGGGAGGTTAGGCCAGATACTATGCCCTTCCTACTTGTACCGAGGCTGTTACTTCAGATTCTGTCATTACAGGTATTGTTCCGGTCTGTCATAGAGATGCATCGGTTTTATTCGATCCAGGATCCACTTATTCTTATGTGTCTTCTTATTTTGCACCGCATTTGGGTGTATCTTGGGATTCTTTGAGTTCCCATGTTTATATTTCTACTCCTTTGGGAGATTCTCTTATTGTGGACCACGTTTATCAGTCGTGTTTGATTGCTTTTAGTGGTTTTGAGACCAGAGCCGATTTATTATTGCTCAGCATGGTAGATTTTGTTATTATCTTAGGCATGGAGTGGTTGTCGCCCCATTATGATATTCTTGATTTTCATGCCATTCTTGATTTTCATGCCAAGACCGTGACGCTGTCTATGCCAGGTGTACCGCGAGTAGATTGGAGGGGTACTTTAGATTACACCCCCGGCAGCGTTATTTCATTTCTTAAAGCTCAACGAATGGTTGAGAAGGGGTGTGACGCGTATCTAGCCTATTGAGATATGTCAGAATTGATACCCCTACAGTTGATTTAGTCCCAGTAGTAAGGGATTTCCCTAATGTGTTTCTAGCTGATCTTTTGGGCATGCCACCCGACAGAGATATTGATTTCGGTATTGATCTATTACTGGGCACTCAGCCTATCTCTATTCCTCCTTATCGTATGGCCCCTCCTGAGTTGAAGAAGTTGAAGGAATAGTTACAGGAATTGCTGGATAAAGGTTTCATTCGACCTAGTGTATCACTTTGGGGTGCTCCTGTCTTATTTGTGAAGAAAAGGGATGGTTCAATGCGTATGTGCATTGATTATCGTCAGTTGAACAAAGCTACAGTGAAGAACCGATATCCTTTGCCTCGTATTGATGACCTATTTGATCAGTTACAAGGTGCTCGAGTGTTTTCCAAGATTGACTTACTTTTAGGTTATCATCAGTTAAAGATTCGGGAGCCAGATATCGCAAAGACTGCTTTTAGGACTTAGTATGGTCATTAAGAGTTCCTTGTTATGTCATTTGGGCTGACCAATGCCCTAGTAGCATCTATGCATTTGATGCACAATGTATTCCGGTCGTATCTTGACTCATTCGTCATTGTCTTTATTGATGACATTCTGGTGTTTTCCCGGAGTCGGGATGATCATGAGCAACATCTGAGGACAGTGCTTCAGACCTTGAGATAAAAGAAATTATATGCGAAGTTCTTGAAATGTGAGTTTTGGTTGGATTCTGTGGCATTCTTGGGTCACGTAGTATCGAGTGAAGGGATCAAGGTGGATCCGAAGAAAGTTGAAGCACTGCAGAGTTGGCCCAGACCATCCTCAACTATAGAGATCCGTAGTTTTCTTGGTTTGGCAGGCTACTACGGTCGATTTGTTGAGGGATTCTCATCTATTGCAGCACCTATGACCCGGCTGACCTAGAAGGGTGCTTCGTTCAGGTGGATGGAAGAGTGTGAGGAGAGCTTTCAGAAGCTCAAGACAGCTTTGAATACAGCCCCAGTTTTGGTATTGCCTACAGGTTCGGGGTCCTACACTATATATTATGATACGTCGCGGATTGGTCTTTGCGCAGTGTTGATGCAGGACGGTAGGGTGATTGCCTACGCGTCCAGATAGCTGAAGGTGCATGAGAAGAACTATCCTGTCCACGACCTTGAGTTAGCAGCTATGGTCCATGCCTTGAAGATCTGGCGTCATTATTTGTACGGTGTTCCTTGTGAGATCTACACTGATCACCAGAGTTTGTAGCATATGTTCAAGTAGAAGGACCTTAATTTGCATCAGAGGAGGTAGTTAGAGCTGCTTAGGAATTATGATATCACTATTTTGTACCACCCGGGGAAGGCCAATGTGGTGGTCGACGCCTTGAGACGTCGGGCAGAGAGTTTAGAAATTTTGGCTTATCTACCAGCAGCAGAGAGACCCATGGCGATGGATGTTCGGACCTTAGCCAGCCAGTTTGTGAGATTGGATATTTCGGAGCCTAGTCAGGTCCTACCTTGTGTGGTTTCTCGGTTTTCCTTGTTTGATTGTATCATGGAGCGTCGGTATGATGACCCCCATTTGCTCGTCCTCAAGGACAAGGTTTTGCATGGTGATGCCAGAGATGTGACCATTGGTGATGAAGGGGTATTGAGGATGCAGGGTCGGATATATGTGCCCAATGTGATGGGCTTCGGGAGTTTATTCTAGAGAAGGCCCACAGTTCGCGGTATTCCATCCATCCTGGTGCCGCGAAGATTTACCAGGATTTGAGGAAACACTATTGGTGGAGGAGGATGAAGAAAGATATAGTTGGGTTTCTAGCTCGGTGCCTCAATTGTCAGCAGGTGAAATATGAGCATCAGAGATTGGGTGGCTTGCTTCAGCAGATAGAGATTTCGGAGTAGAAGTGGGAGCGTATCACTATGGATTTTGTAGTTGGACTCCCACGTACTTTGAGGAAGTTCGATGCCATTTGGGTGATTATGGATCGGCTGACCAAGTCCGCGCACTTCATTCCTGTGTGTACTACCTATTCTTTAGAGCGGTTGGCTGAGATTTATATCCGAGAGATTGTTCTCTTGCATGGTATTCCAGTTTCCATCATTTCTGATAGAGGTACTCAGTTTACATCACGGTTCTAGAGAATCGTACAGCATGAGTTGGGTACTCGGGTGGAACTGAGCACAGCATTTCACCCCCAACGGACAGACAGTCGGAACGCACTATTCATATTCTTAAGGATATGCTCCGTGCGTGTGTGATGGAGTTTGGAGATTTTTGGGATCAGTTCTTGCCACTTGCGGAGTTTGCCTACAACAATAGTAATCAATCCAGCATTCAGATGGCACCGTATGAGTCTCTGTATGGTAGGCGGTGTAGATCCCCGGTAGGTTGGTTTGAGCCGGGCCAGGCTAGATTATTGAGCACAGACTTGGTTCAGGAAGCTTTGGAGAAGGTCAAGGTAATTCAGGATAGACTTCGCACAGCCCAGTCCAGACAGAAAAGTTATGCGGACCGAAAGATTTGCAATGTTTCATTTATGGTTGGAGAGCGGGTCTTTCTTCGGGTTTTGCCTATGAAGGGTGTTATGAGATTCGGAAAGAGGGGCAAATTGAGCCCAAGGTTTATTGGCCCCTTTGAGGTGTTGCGGCTTGTTAGGGAGGTTGCTTATTAGCTTGCCTTACCTTCCATCTTGGCAGGAGTTCATCCGGTATTTCATGTCTCGATGCTCTGGAGGTATCACGGCAAGCCGTCTCACATGTTGGATTTCAGTTCAGTCTAGTTGGACAAGGATCTATCTTATGTTGAGGAGCCAGTGGTTATATTGGACAGGTAGGTTTGAAAGTTGAGGTCAAAGAGCATTGCATCAGTAAAGGTTCAGTGGTGGGGTCAGCCGGTTGAGGAGGCGACTTGGGAGACCGAGCAGGACATGTGCAGCCGTTATCCTCATATTTTCCCCACTTCAGGTATGTCTCTATGCTCGTTCGAGGAAGAACGAATGTTTTAAGAGGGGAGGATGTAATGACCCGGCCGGTCATTTGAGAATTTATGCCCCGATCCCCTATTAACTATTTTCCCCCTGTCTTTTTCTGCTATTGTGATTTGCCGGGATGGTTCATCTTGAGTTTCGGAGTATTTTGGGACACTTAGTCCCTAAATGAGAGTTTAAGTCTTAGAATTTGGACCATAGTCGGAGCACGGTAAAGACGGCTCCGAAATGGAATTTTGTCAATTCTGTTAGCTCTGTTAGGTGATTACGGGCTTAGGGGCGTGTCTGGATTGTATTTTGGAGGTTCGTAGCTTATTTAGGCTTGAAATGGAGAAAGTCGAATTTTTGGAGTTTCGAGCCGACAATGGAATTTTGATATCGGGGTCGGAATACGATTCCGGAAGTTGGAATAGGTCCGTAGTGGTGAATATGACTTGTGTGCAAAACTTAGGATCAATCGGACATGCTTTTGTTGGTTTCGGCGTCTATTGTAGAATTTTGAGATTTCAAGTTCATTAAGTTTGAATTGGAGTGTGATTCATGGTTTTAGCGTTGTTTGATGTGATTTGAGGGTCCGACTAAGTTCGTAGGATGTTTTAGGATTGGTTGGTATGTTGGGTTGAAGTCCCGGGGGCCTCGGGTGAGTTTCGGATGCTTAACGGATTGAATTGGGACTTAGGCATGTTGCTGAAGATTTGGTACACCTGTTGTTTTCGCACTTGCGGATTTTGGACCTCAGGTGCGATGCCGTAGAAGCGGTTGGGTAGCCGCAAAAACGGAAATGGATCTAGGCAGCAGGCACCGCAGATGCGGCCCAGTGACCGGAGATGCTGCCCCAGCCCGGATAAGTGACCTTAGCACCTGCGTTGATTTTTCTGCAGGTGCGGGACAGCAGATGCGGAAATTGCTGGGTAGAAAAGAGGATTTTGAGGGTTTTAAATTTCATAACACAAAATTTGATTTGGAGCTCGGTGGGAGGCGATTTCTTGAGGGATTTTGAAGGAAAGCTATTAGGTAACTAATCCTAACTCTAATTTGGTCATAATACATTATTCTATTGTTGTTTTCCTCATCTAATTAAGAAATTTGAGGGTAGAAGTTTGGAAATTGGGGATAAGGTTCCCCAATTGAAAATCTGAGGTTTAAATGGGAAATAGACATCGTATTTGGATGATTTTCGTACGAGTGAACTCGTGAGTGAATGGGTGTTCGTAATTTATGACTTTTACCCGATTCCGAGACGTTGGCCCGGGGAGAATTTTTGGGCGTTTTTCTATTTTCTTGCCTTAGATTCGATTTCATTAGTTAAATTAGCTGTTTGTAGTTATATTTACATTATTAATTGATTTGATTAGATTTGGGTCACTCAGAGTTGGATACTCATGGAAAGAGCATGATTTCGGATTGATTTGAGCTTGGTTCGAGGTAAGTAGCTTGCCTAACCTTGTGTGAGGGAACTCCCCTTAGGATTTTGGTATTGTTTGATATATGAGCGCAATGCACATGAGGTGATGAGTACGTACATGGGCTATTTGTTGTAAAACTCCATTTTTCACTAAGTCTTAACTTGTTTTTCTTTGTTGAACTGCATTAGCATATGTTATTACCTTGATTAGGTTAGAAAAGCGTGTTTACGTGTTAAACTGTCTATTTCAACTCTGTGCAACTTGTCCTAATGAAATTTTCCTATTTTCCTTAAATGCAAACTTAGTTTAAACTGCGAATTCCTTGATATAACAGTTATTTACATTGACCGTGCTGCATATTTACTTTGGGACTACGGAACGGTATTTTGGGAGATCCCCATGTACTGCATATTTACTTTGGGACTATGGATCGGTATTTCGGGTGATCCCCCAGCACTACATATTTACTTTGGGACTACAGAATGGTATTCCGGGAGATCCCCCTACATATTTACGTTTGGGACTACGGGACGATATCCCGGGAGATTCCCTGTTGCTATTGCTGTGTTTTGAGTTGTCGTTCTTCTGTGCTTATTTCCTGGTTAAAACTTCAGTATTTAGTCCTTTACTGCGATATTTCTTTCTGTTAAATTTTATCATATTAAAACCATTAGGGCCCTGACCTGATCTCGTCACTACTCGACCGAGATTAGGCTTAGCACTTACTGGGTACTGCTGTAGTGTACTCATGCCCTTTCCTGCACATATTTTTTGTGTGCAGATCCAGGTACCTCTTCTCATCCATACTTCCAATGAGGCGAAACGATCTCAGAGACTTCGAGGTGTATATGTCGCGTCCGCAAACCTAGAAGTCTCTCTCTATTCTTCCTCAAGTTATAGACTTCCTGTATTTTCTTCTTTGATAGATTTCTGGAGCTTAGAAACACTATGTACTTTTGTAGCTTGTGATTCATGAGATTCCAAGTTTTGGGAGTGCTTATGTTCAGTTCGAGAGTGTTTTTATTGTATATGTCGAGCGGCAATTTAAACTTCTTTATTATATTTATCTGTTAAATTGTTAGTCTTCGTATTTATGTTTTATTTCCGCAAATCGTTAGGCTTACCTAGTCGTAGAGACTAGTTGTCGTCACGACAGTTCACGGAGGGAAAACTTGGGTCGTGACAATAGGTGATCGAGAGAAAGAAAAAGTAGTAGAGGGAATGACAAGTTGAGGAATCAACTTGTATCCAACAACGTGAAAATTTCAGTAGCCAACGAACTGGACTACTAAGATACCCCCTGAGGATTTTGAAAGCTTATGTATTTGAATGGGGATTTTTTTATTCTTATACACTATTTGAAATCTTATTATGAAAAATATCTAAGTTGTTGTATTTATCCGACCTAAACACGTTTTAGCTACAAAATATATACATTCCGCCTTAAAAGGCTCCCAATCCATTATTAGTGCTTTCAATCAAGAGATTTAGTTATACATTTTTCCTTTTTGCTCTCCTCTTTCCCATTTTCTCTCCAGATCTTCCACCCTTGCAGCAATTTAAGCCAACTATTGTACCCCTTGATTTTAGTTTCCAATTTTGATAAAATAAAAATATCCCTCACAAACTTCGTAAATTTCCCTCCATCCAATTCATCTATCTTTGCACACAAAGCACTCAGTTGACTATCATTAAAAGAAATTCGAAAATCTAAGTGATTTTATTAGATATTCTCTACTGGCAAGCCAAATTTGAGAAAAAAGATCTGGTTCCACCGTTGTCAAGTTGAACCTTCATCTGATTTCAATTAAACTCAAATGTTTATGTTGAAAATCAATTAAGTGTTGCTCAATCTTGTTGGAAATAGCTTGGAGTCGTCGACTTTGACGTAAAAATTCGAAGCCGAGATTTTAAAGAATACAACTATGTATGTCATGAATTTCAGGCAACTAAGTTATACTGCTTGTGTTTACAACTTATCTACAACTTTCATACATTATTTCTACCCAATTATATACAACTATAATATCATACCACTTAAATACAATTTGTATACAAATTTCATACAATATGTCTTTTGTATATTTTGAATCTGATTTATACATAGTAAAAACAAATTTCAAACAACTAATTATATATTATACAACTTATCTACAACTTTCATATTCTACCCAGTTATATACAACTATAATATCATACAACTTAAATACAATTTTTATACAATATTATTTAACTTTCATACAATATTTAAATTATATATATAAACAACAGAATACAATTTACCTACAATTTCGTAAGTATAATGTATGTCATGTCTAATCTGAAATTCAGCTAAAATCAAGTCTAATCTTCACCAAAACATCCTCAAAATTGAGATATAAACTCCAAACAATATTTTCAATTGTTTGCAACAACATTCAATCCAAACAAATAATGGATTTTGAAAACCCAAATTTGAATTCAAAACTTCAAACTTTTTAGTCGATGTCAATGGTGGAGAGTCAAACACCTTCAAAATTTACTGGAATTTCAATTTCAATTTGAACACCAATTGTGCAACATTTCTGGAATTTGAACACCAATTGTGCAACACCTTCAGCTCTACATTACTAGAATTTCAATAAGCATGGCATTGTTGTTCTCTTTCCCTTTGCTCTACATTACTGGAATTAGGGATTGATTCCTACATTACTGGAATTAGAGAGAGAGAATAAGGATAGGAAATAATTGATTCCTGATATAAAGGGATACTTATTTAATTCCTAAGTGTATATAATTGGTAAATTGTATATAGTATGTAATTAAATTGAAACTTGAGTAGGGAAGGTATTAAAGTTTCAAATAATATATAAGAATGTAAAAATTCCATTTGAATGTAGCATACTATTTATTACTATATTTTTGGGATTTTGACACAGTTACCCACAAAAACAAAACTATTTACCCTGGTCTATCCATTTGTTTTTCTACCCATAAACTAATTACATTTACTACCCATAATAGTTTTTGTGGGGAATTTTTTCTTTATTCTCCAATTCTTTTTTTATTTCTATGCTCCTTTTTTTCTCCTTTTCTTTTTTCTCCTTTTCTTCTTTTTTTCCTTTTCTAATATCATTTAACTTCTTCTCTTTTATTCTTTTTCTCTTCATAATCTAATTTCATTTACCGTTTTCATTATTTTTTATTATTCTTTTTTTATACAATAAGAAAAAATAACTGATATAGTAAATATTTGTTCACCTTTTTTTTAATATAACTTGTACAATATACCTTCTATTTTTTCTTTCTCATTTATTAAATTCAATTATTAAACTAAAATAATATTAGTTGTCACTTGATGTAATTCACTGAATATCACATTGATTGCTGTTGAACACTATAAATTACATAATCAGATTCTAAGAATCAACACGTGATTGTCATGCAAACCTTGATCTACTTCCCTATAAGTATCAGTACACACTCAACCATTTGCAGTAATACAACTAGTTATAGAGCAAGAAAACATAATCTACGGCAACCAAATCTCCATATATACTAGTTAGAATAAAAATGATAATAAAATATTGAAAAATGCAACAAAAGTATAAGTAGCAAAAAAGACTTCTAGTACCATGTGATACCAATATGGTATATATGTATACCAACAGAGGATGTGATTTCTCTAGAATATTGCTACAACTATATGTGACTATACTACTATACCAAAACATTAAAGGACGGAATTAAAGTATGAGAAAATTACATACTCGTATTGCAAGCAAAATATTCGCACAACAACTTGCTCATTTTGTATACTAAGAGGGTATATAGTTGTATGGAGTTGTTCCAACAATTGCCTATAACTATAAAAACTATTACATAATACACATAATTTATGTCCATCGGCACACAAAAATTCCAGCATTGCAACTCATGTTCATATAAATAATTTCATAATAGAATTCACTTAAGATGCAGCTAAAACAACCAAAACAATGTTCAACTACCATAAGATACCAATATGGCATATAACTATACCAATATGGTATACAGTTTTACTAGTTAATTCCCGGCAACTATATGACTATACTACTATTACATAACACACATGCATAAAGAGAAAAATGAAGAAATAGTGTACCACATATTAATATAATAAAGTAGTTCAAGAAATTATACTATATTACTATTATTAAAAGAAAATCAAATATTTTACCAATTAAATGCAGCTAATACAACCAAAAAATAATTCAACTAGCATATGATACCAATATAGTATATAGCTATACTAATAGGGTATATAGTTGGAATGAATTGTATACTAAAATGGTATATTTGTATACTATTTGAGTATACAATACAAATTCGTCTTCTTCTCTGGTTCAACTGTATTTCAACCCAAATTTCTAAAATCTACGATAAAATCTCCACCAAATTGACTAGAACTTTAGCTACAACCTCCAATCAACTTTTCAAACAAACCCATACACGATCGGATCAAAATAATTAAAAACTCAAACAAACCAAGTTATGAGTTTCAAGCTTCAAGGTCCTTCAATGGTGGATTTAAATTTGTGTACAATAAATCTCCAAAAACCAGCATCAAAGGTACAATCTACACATCAAAGAACAATAACTAACGAATCTACACAATTGTGGATGAAAAACGATTGCCACAGAAAGATTTCATAAACAGTGAGTGCTTGGGTTCATCAGGAAAAAAAGGAGGATTATTGTTTTTTGGAGAGATGTTTGAAGCTCTAAAGAATTTGCCAAGATCAGTGTGGATTCTTCTGATGGTCACAGCTGTGAACCGGATTACTTAGTTTCCATTCACCTAATGGTCACAGGCTTTTGTACAATAAATTTTGAATTCTTGAAAACAAAATCTGTCATAAAATTTCAAGAAAAGAGCAGTTTTCTAATGCATAAACTGGACGATAGAAGAAAGAAAGATGGTTGGCAAGGAAAAAACCGGGTAAATAGTTTGGGCCCCATGAGTAGGAGTAGTAAATAATTTGGGTCTGGGCATTAAAGAGTAAATAGTTTAGGATTAATGGGTATAAAGTGAAATTTTCTCTATATTTTTGACAAGGTTATGGGGGTCCGAGTCGATCTGGCCCACGGGTCAAATATCGGTCCATTTCGTTCCAGGCCTGGGATCCAAGAGGGACAGGCCCGGTGACTTATTTACAAGGCCCACACCTCTATAGCTGGCACCTGAACCGATTAAGTTCATTCTTATCATGCCAGGCGGGTACACTTGAAGGGCTAACCCGACCCGTTTTCAAGCCAGGTGGGTTCTAACATCTTCAGTTGCATAAAAAAAAAAAAATTAGAAGGTGGGAGCAAAATAGAAGTGGAAAAGTAGAAATGTTGGAATAAGTATTGGAAACCCATTTGTTTCAATTGAAATTTAGTACAATTTTCCAAAGAGTGATATTATCCTCTTTCTTCTTCTCTAAAATAAAATCTAATCTGTGCTTATCCCCTTGTTGAATAAGAATACAATAGGGAAAAATAATCTCCTTTAAACGCAAAGACATCTTTACGTGGAGATTGTACAATATAAAAAACAATCAAGATTTAATAACCCCAAGAACTGATGCTTGAAGTGACAAGGTATGCTTAGCATCACCAATATGAAGACTGTGTTCACCTATTGGAATTCTTCGAACACCAGCCCTATCTACCACGCTTAAATACTTGCAAACATGAATATTTATCGTCACTCGTTGCAGCGAACCCGCCGGGACATACACTTTTTGAAACGCGACCAATTGTTTATGTGGCACCCAAAGTCCAACTGGCGGCTTTGAAAATACGAGCAATGTTTGTGTACCGTCCTTTGATCCTACGTTCTTCACGTCGATATGAACTTGAATTGATAATTTACTGCATTTTGCATGTGTTACTCTGATTGCTTTGCTTGTTGTGTTGGAAGCATGGCGACCAAATATTGGAATGGCTAACATGTTTGGAACTTCAGCAATTGTGTTTATGAATTTAGTGTAGCTTAATCCATGCCCAAATGGGTATACTAATGGACCTTTGTAGAAACGGTATGTTCTTCCAGGGTAACCTTTGGCTAAGTTTGCACGCATGTCCATTGTTGTCATTGGTAAATTGTTTAGGTACTCCTGTGGGTACCATGTCATTGGCAGCTTCCCACCTGAAAACATTTTTTACTCGATGATGAATTACACTTATATGATAATATATAGTATGTTTACTCTATCGGTGTATTTTAACATGTTGTAACTGGTGGTCGATTTGTATGTGAATAGATCAAGAGAGTTAAAAAATTATTGAATTTTGACATACTTTTGAAAGGTAATAGGTACATGGTAAGAATATAAACACAAATTCATTAAGTTTAAATTCTAAATTTACCTCTTGTTATCCGCAGATTTCCTATCATTTTTCAGGTCGCAAAATCAAATGTTTGTGGACGATTACTTATAATTATCTTTTAGGTAATCTAATAGCGTAAAATCTTCTATAAAATCAATTTATAAAAGTTAAGCTCTATATGAATTCTCTGTATCCTATTTCGCTTTACTCACTACAATAAATGAGTTGACTCCATTTAAAAACTTTGAGTTTGAATCAATGAGGTGAACCATAAGAAAACAGAATGGGCCCAAAAGAAGAAATGGAAATCCATTTTTGTGGATCTTGTAGCGAGTTTACCTGGATTATGGGCTCCAAAAAGGACATCAGCAATAGCAGCACCACCGGCTTGTCCAGGATAACCAACCCAAACAATACCACCAATTCGTGGATCCTTCTCTGCAAATGTAACATCAACTGGGCCCCCAGACATAAGGACCAATATAACAGGACCTCTTGAGGCCTTGGATACTTGGGAGATGAGATCTTGTTGGAACCCAGGCAAAAGGAGCCCAGTTCTGTCTCTGAATTCAGCCTCAATAGATTGGTCCAGGCCCATTACTAGCACAGTTGCGTCCGCTTGACGTGCAGCATCTACAGCTCTAGGAAATAGTCTATCATCAGAGCAAGCTACATCACCACAACCTTCTTGGTGAATGGTCTTTGCATACTTGGCTATTCCTTGTAATGGGCTTGTGTATCCACATGCAACACCTACATTTTTAAAAAGCTCAATTAGTCTTCTATCTTTCCACATAATTAACACTCTCTCATGAAGTTTACCTGCGTAATTTCCAATCATTGTGACGGTAACATCCGAATTAGGTCCAATGACAGCAACAGTGCGATGGCGTGGAGGAGAAAGAGGAAGAACAGGCCCATGATTCTTAAGAAGAACAATGCCCTGTCTAGCAGCTTCAAGCGCGAGTTCTTGATGGGCCGGGCTGCAAACATCTCTCGGGCCAAGGTGACCATAAGGTTGGGCTGATGGTTCTCCATCAAACATACCAAGCCTCATCTGGACAGCAACTGTATTAGCTAAATTGGTATCTATAGAAGCCTCTTTAAGGATACCACTTTGCACTGCAGTCTCAGTATGTTGGGCCAGAAAAGGCCCACAGTCCAAATCAAGGCCTGCTTTGATAGCATCAGCAGCAGCTTCCTCAGGTGTTGATGTATAGTGTTGATTTTCGTAGAAAACTCCGACGGAGTCACAGTCGGAGACAATGTAGCCGTTAAGACCCCAACCGCCGCGTATGGTTTTGCGAAGAAGTTCTGGATCAGCACAAGTTGGTATGCCATTGACTTGATTGTAAGAGCACATAACACTAGCCACCTTACCTTCTCTAACACAACTTCTAAATGGTACGTCGAATGTATCTTCCATGTCTTGCTTGCTAACCTGTGTACATTGTCTTTATTGTTAAAATAAAAGGTTTCATAATATTGTAATGTTTCATCCAAATGATGTTTTGCTTTCTGTAACCTGTGGACACTGCCATGAATTGTTCAAAAAATAAAAGGAGAAGAGAAGTAATGGTTTCTTAATTTTTTAAAGTTTCAAATAAATTACCCATATGATATTGAACGAGGCATCCTAGATAACTTGTATAGTTTAGCAGTTTGTGAAAGGAGAGCCCAATTCCCAAATTAGAGGTGATCAACATGTTTAAAATTTAAAGATTATTGGTGGACCTCTTGATACATGTATAATCTTTAAATTAAGTGCATAAATAGAGTCTATATATTTCCATGGCAATGGTGCACGTACCCCACTTATGTATATGCTGGATTCGGTGTTAGTGGGGACAGTAGCAAGGATCACAATCCAAATCGTAATGTTACATAAGTAACAGCCACCTGTCAGCTATTGCCTCATTGGTTTCACATTCCATGTTAATGATTGAAATATAGCATGACCTAAGTTTGAGGCTTGTGTTAGATACGTGGTATCCCGATTCAAACTATATACTATAAAGTACGAACATTCATATGTCTCAATTTATGACTAGATATAAAATATAACAAAGAAATAAAGACTATTAAAATTCAAAAGCCATAAATTTATATCGATGTAAGTCATCTCATTAAAGTTAGAAGTTAAATGAAAACTTTAAAATTAAATTATTTTTAATTTAAAATTCGGGGTTTTTGGGGACAGAGTACAACAACAACAAGAACAATCACAATCCGGTGTAATCCAACAGGTGGGGTCTGGGGAGGGTAGGATAACGCAGTCTTACCCTTACCTTGGAAGGGCAGAGAGACTGTTTCCGATAGAAACTCGGTTAAAGAAATGATGGAAGAAGCACTTATAGCAAATAATATCAATATAAGGTATTTAGAAAATAAAACTCAAGCAAGTTTTTATAAATATATAAATTAGGATCCAGGGAGTAATAAAAAGTTTTTATAAATACATATTACTAATATTCGATTTATATCCATGATCCTAATATTATGTATATGCGCGGCGCCTCACTTTGCAAGAAAAATCCCAAAAAAAGCATGTCCGGAAATACAAAAAGTGATGGTGCCTAGAAATGCTGAGAGGTCAGACAGAAGAAAAGGGTGGGAATTTCACGAGATGTACATAAAATTACTACATTTCCAGAAGAGGAAAAAGATTGATGAATAGTAGTGACGTATGGAATTACCTTAGCATTAAAGTGGAATCTATCGACCCCACTCCAGTTATCGAGATCGTAAGCCGTGTAGTGCTTGCAACATGCCGCTACTTTCAGCCGGTCACCTTCCTCGTTTCCCTGTAACCCTCTCACATAACGCTCGGCGTATATACCGGCTACCACTGGATCCTCACCGGGTGTCTCCTGTCCCCGGCCCCACCTTGGGTCTCTAAATATGTTCACATTTGGGCTCCAATATGTCAGTCCTCCCATCTCTCCGTTGTACATTGCTCTTGCTTCATCTGATACTACCTGCAAAAACATCACATATGAATTTAACAAGGTTTAGGAATATGCACCAATAATGTATGAATTTTTTGTCAATGGTAACAATTTCATTTACAATAACAAGAGTAATTATTTGCGGAGGTGGAACCAAGATTACAATTTGATGGGTTTTGAATTGTAGAACATCGGCTTTAAATACTAATGATTGGATTATAAATTTAATATTTGTAGATATTTAATAAAAAATTTAATATAAATATACTCCGCCCTCAAATTACTTGTCGTGTTTCTCTCTTACACGCATTTAAGAAATATTAATTAAGACGAAGGTAGGATTATTTTACCTTTATTTATGTCTAAAAATATAATTTCTCTTTATTGAATATTAATTTTATTTATTTGCTATCTCCATCTTCAAGAACAATTATTATTAAGGGTATAATTTATTTTGTCTTGAATTTCTAAATGATAAATAATTTGAGAAACTATTTTTAGAAAACACGGCATATAATTTGAGACAGATGGAGTACTATTTAAACAAAAGCTGTTGTATTCGGCTGAACTCATAGCTCGATTTCTGCCTCCGCCTCTGATTAGTAGCAAGTCTAAACTGAATAATTTGAGAGGTAGAGTTATAATTTGCTATACCAATTTATATTGTATGGGTAGTGTAAATGTTATTTTCTTTGTTCCATTTTGTCGGATATTATTTACTTATTAGTCAATTTAACAAAATAAAATAAAATACGGAGTACGTTTTTATATTTTCCATCTAAACTATGAAACCCCACTCCAACCCAATCTTATATTTAATCCTTATTGATAAGGGGATGTGACCTTATATTGAATACCATGCCTGTTCAATTCTGGCAAAGTTGCAACTTGGCTGATTCCCTTTACATATAGTCACTGTGGAGTAAGTTATGGCCTATGGGACCCAAAGTGTCGCATCGACCCATCCACAAACTTGCCAACTTTTTCTCAAGCAGCCAATCCTCTGATTGGTTGTAAGTTACAACTAGCACAGAAGAAAGAAAACCTCAATTGCACATTTTTTTCCCCTACTTCTCAATTACCCCACTCCTCTTTCGAAATAAACTCACGGCTACCTTAGCTTTTACTTCACATTTGCAAATGACATTACCTATTTAGCTTTTGTCCTAACAGAGTAGTACTATATCTTATGAAAATTAGACTATATTTCTTTATATTAGTGAAACCAAAGGAGATGGAGTAGTATAAAACTAACGAGCTAGTTACATCCGTGATGGATCAAATCACGAGCAGTCAAATTCTAGTTCTTAGTTCGGTTCTAATTTTCTTTCTTTCGTACTTAAAAAGTATAATAGTCAATGGATGGATAAGATAAACAAACAAGAAGTCGCCCTCTTCTTTTGGAAAAAAAAAAAACGTTCATCAAATATAAACTTAATTGATGCCAAAGCTCTAGTTTGAAACATCAAATTGTGTTAGGATGTCACACGTTAATTTGAGAGAAAAGCTAGGCTGTAGTCCCTTTGTATGATCTTGAATGTTTAAAGCATAAGATGGAAGTCCAATATTAAAAAAAAAACCACGATATTGATGGGTTCGATTATGTTATATTAAGAAAATGAATCTTTCGCATTAGGCCTACCTTAAGGTTAAAAACTACGTGAAAATTGTCAAAAATCTTGTAAGAAGACAACAACACATTTCTTTAACCAATAAAAATAATAAAATTAATTCTGACAAAATGCGCGTATGTGTACTATCCTGTTGAAAGTATACTTTAACCATTTGCAATAGGCTGTAGACTCTTTCTATATCAACGCATACCTATTCTTGACAGTAACTTTTCCTTAACTAACAAATAATTTGATATTATAATAATCTCTATATATTTAGTGTCAAGATATGTTAAAATATACCCACCGCCAACAATAAGCAATTCCACGCAGTATGCTTAGATAATAATACATATAACTATTATAAATTGGAAGTGTAGTTTAATTGTAATAGCAGATTAGTTATTATATTTACCACATCACCAATTAATGATTATTACGTAATTACTTTATAAGTGAATATCAGAGTAGCATTACAACAACGATAACAACTATTGCTCATCAAATGAGTTAGGGTCAACTATATGAAGCATAAAAAGAGTACCATTATACCACCCTAATACTTACCCGTCCAATTTCTTCCCACAAGGAAGCATTGAAAGAAGCAGCAGTACTAATGACTTGAGGGAAGCTGGTGGCTCCTGGAAAATCACCACCAAACTTAGTCCCTGGTCCTACATTTGACACTCCATGTAGTGCCTCCGACCACCACTCATAGCCTTTGATTCCCAGCCTCGACACAGCTGCAGCAGTATTCCCCAATAATTTCACCTTCTCTTGCAATGTTAACCTCCCAATGAGGTCCCTTACTCTATCACCAATGGCCAAATTTGTTTGACAAAAGGGGAAGTTTTTGGTAGCCCTATCTCTTGGGTCACAGGCAAATGGGGGACGAGCTTGAACAGATATTGCAATTAGAAAGAAGCAAAAAATGAACAGAGTAGAGGTGGGGTTGCTGAGGCCTCCACTCATTTTTGTGTTTGTGGAAAGAGAGAATATTTGTCCCTTGCAATGGTGTGAGAGCTTTGGATGTAAAAGAGTGAGAATATATAGAACTGAAACAGAGTTTTGATTTGTTCAGTATGGCTATTGGCTGGCTAGTGGTTATGGAATTAATGATGCATGAGATGATGGGCAATTCATCTTTTTAACAACTGATGGTTGATGGGGTTATACACATTATTTTCGACTTATATTATATATTTATAAAATATAAAATGCTTTTAAAAAAGAATTCTTGTTACATTTGCATTAATTGTTATAAAAAAATAACAGAGCAACATTACTTTTTAAATTCATGGATTCGTATGCCGTACATATAGCGCTTTGTTCATGACCGTCAGATCACCATGATGCTTGTTTCACTGTTTAAAGGAAGCTTATACATATATAGGATAAGGTTTTATACTTCTTTTTCATCTTTTAAGGTGAAAATGCAAGCAGACCAGTTGATGTTGACTAGGAGTACTCCTCCGGTCTAAAATAAGTAATTTTTTGGTATTTTTTTATGGTCCAAGATAAGTGATTTTTTCAGATTTTAAGAATGAATTAATTATTTTTTTCCTACATTGCCCTTGGGGTAAATAGTGTTGGAGTATGTGATTGGAGTATTTATGTGAAGAGATAGTAAAAGTTTATATGGTTAATTTTATTGTTAATTAATGTTAAAAGGTGAATTTCTTAATCTGTATGAAAACAGCTAAAAACTCACTTATTTTGGACCAAAGGGAGTATTATTTAACCGAATTACTTTTGATATAGCGGCACTCAACTTCCTATCTTGGACGTGTCGGAGAATACTTCCCAATTTTAAACTATAGCACACACACATATTAAAGGTCCCCTGAATTTTTTTAGAGGATCTAAATCTTTTACATACTATTTGAATAAAAAGTTTAAGACTCTTTTGCCAACTTCAATTATCAATAATAAAGAAGGTAAATCTTAGCCAAGTATAATTAACTTCAGATCTAAATGTATACAACGGAAAATAATGAAAGGTAGGAACCTCTCAGATTTATCGATGTCATAATCTTATATTACATGCGAGAAAAATGGGTTTACATTCGGAGCAAAAAAAGAATTGTAAGTGAAAGAGTAGAGAGGAAAAAGCGAATAAGACAATTCTTTCATATATTCCTCTCTCCTTTTTACAATGTGTTCTCTCTTCTTTGAAATGGCAGCCTCCCTTCTTGTTTATTAACTCCACCTATTTTATAAGTGACATTTTCCAAAAAAAAAACCTAAAAAGTACAACATAAAGAATATCCAAAATGCATATTCTTCCTATCCCTTTCTAAGTTTAAACTACCGTTACTATCTTATTTCGGCTACCCATTTTTTATCGTCGTCCTTTGTCATAACGACCGTCAGTCGTTATGTTCTGGTGATCCCGCCCCATGTCTTGCTTATACGCTGTCATGGTTGCCAAATTTGGACCCATACAGTTAGTCCCTCTGCCCGTCGAGGTCGTCTCTTAGCGGGTTCGACGGCCGGACTCTGTCGACTCGAAAGTTTAGGAGAAATCTGATACCCTTGGACCGTCACATCCGTTCAGAGTTGAATTATTGTGTTGATTCGAAACGTTGCTTGTAGTTGCTGCCATTATGACACACATTCCCTATAAATTGAACTGTTTCTTGTGCCCTATCAATTTTGATTGGAGACTCTCGGGTTTTCCGCTCGGGGAATTTATGTTCCTATAAATAGGGGGAACACACCATTCTATTGCCACACTTTTTGATCTATTAGAGGAATTTTGTGAGTCTTTACATTCTCTGATACCTTAGATTTTTAGTTCACTCTCTTGTTAGTCGGAAATTGACGTCACCGTCTTCCCTCTTACTTCCCCTTGCTCATTTACTCTGTTCAATCGATATAAATGGCTGGTACTTCTTCCTACGCTGACAGTCTTGCCGAAGTTTCGGTGCCGGAAAATGATGCCCTTGCTCCCGGAGTGGAGATGGCGGAGGATGAGGGGGTTCCAATTGCGATTGAAATATTGCCCCGTTTGGGGAAGCCATGGACCAATTTTAACAGCCATGCCGGAGAAGAACAGGAGCCTTTTTCCTCTATTATGGATGAAGCGGGGATTGCGGAGCTTAAGACCAAATGGGGAATTCCGCACCATGTTGAGATGTTGCTTGCAGTGGGAAATGATATTGTACATTTTGACCACCCAGGATATTGTGTGTTCTACGCATATACTTTTATTGTCGGATATACGCTTCCCCTCCCTTCCTTAGTGGTAGACTTCTGTCGTTTCTACGAGGTATGCCCGGCTCAACTTTCGCCGTACTTATAGAAATTGTTCCTCATGCTGCTCAAGTTCGCAGAGCTTACCGGTCGGGAGATCACTCAATGGCATATGCTCAATATTTTTGCCCCTCAACTTATTCGAGGCACGATGATCCACATACGCCATCGAGGAACGAAGAGTCTGGTGGTGAAGATAGATGATAGATCCAATCATCGTTTCTATGAAAGCTACTTTTATATGCGGACTGAGCACCTTGTGACGGACTCTGCAGGTTCCCTGAGAGGTGGAACTTCGCCCGTAAGTTTTTTGTATATCCTGTCGGAGTGATGGTCGACCGTTTTTCTTTGGGTAGTATTAAATCATTTTTACTTTTGCAGTCGAGAGACTACCCCCTACGCCTGTTGATGATATCTGTGAATAGGTGAATGCCATTCTTCCTCATACGGCAGGAGTTCGCGAATGGGTGTCCTTCTACGAGAAATACGGACGTAAGCCCTTTACTGGTAAGTCGACTAGCTGCAGCTTCTATTGTTCGCCTTGCAATTTTACCTCGTTGCTTACACAACCATTACTATTAACAAGGAGAGTGCGAAGGATGAGGGCTCATCCGCTCGTATTCCGTTGACCGACGTCTTCTGCTCGGCCTGCACCGAGGTCTACACCCGACCTACACCGAGGGCTGCTCAAGTCGAGCCTAAGACCGGAGCCGCATGCATGGAAATTATTCCCCAACTTGGGACTCCAGATCCTACTGCCCGCTATCACACCTCCTTTTTACCTACCCCCAAAAGGGTATAAGGGAGTTTTTCCAATTAAAGGACAATCGAAACGGGATTATTTTTATTTAAAGATTCAGAGTCGCCACTTGGGAGATTTATGGTATCCCAAGTCACCGGTTCAAATCCCGAATCGAGAAAAGATTGACTTTGTATTACAGTCCGCGAACCAGAAATCTGGGTAAGGAATTCTGTTAACCAGGGAGAAGGTGTTTGGCATTCCCGAGTTTCGTAGTTCTAGCACGGTCGCTCAACTGCTATATTTGGCTTAATTGTCTGATTTTAAAAACATTTTAAACCTATGTGCAAATTTTAACTTTTAACCGCTTTTATTCACTTTTAGGAATATTGTAACGTTGTCAAAATACGTCTTGAACCACGTCACATAAATGCACCCACGGTCTTCGACATATTTCAACATTGTTGAGATTTTGATTTGGGTCACATAAATGCATACCCGAGTTTAGGAAGGTAATATTATTAAAACAACGCGCCTAAAGCAACTACGAGTGTTTATCTTTGCGAGGGCCATGTGAATTTGCTAAATGGCATGCCACAAGTTCTAAGTATTTTAAAAGAAATGATTAAATGAAGGCCGCACATTTGAGATTTTATTTGGTGCGGCGTACCTCGATTCCATTTTAAAAGGATATTCAAACTAAAGCTCGGAGGGCCATAGACTATGTCTTATCTAGTATAGCTCGCCTCCCAATTATTTAAAGGAATTCGATTCTTTACTACTAAATGTAACCAAAGGTTTTATTCAGGTTAACGAGAAACTTACACGATGGAGAATTAATTATTAGAAAAGGGGGTATTCAGCTCAGCATAAACCAGTAACCCAAGGAAAAGAGGTGGCCCAAGTCTCATTAGGAAGGGCCTGTCCTATTTTGGGCCCAATAGTGAGCCCCAAGCTCCTGAAAATAGGTTGTGCTGGGAAGAGGCTCGGTATCGAGTCTCCAAAGGACAAATGAGCGCCTGAAGTGCCACAAATTCAGAAAGCCATCGCTGAGACCAATACATAACACGACTCGAGTTCGAGTCTTTGACAACGCACGCCCTTTGGAGCATCAGGGACTAATTAAAACCAAACGAAACCTTTTTTGAACCATTCTTGTTGACTATACCTTCGGATGCTAATTAAAGAAAACATGAAAAAACTTACAACTACGGAGAACCATGAAAGCTAAGAAACTATGCACCTTCCCTAACTGCCCCACATTTGAACATGCTAATCAACTTTCTACCATTTCAGCTTTTACACACACCTATTTTACTCCACGATGTGCATATTAATCATAATCCACTCATATTCAACATACACATATCAATAACTTTCCCTCTATAACCATTTCCCTTGTTTTGAATCCTCATTCTAAATGATTTTAACACACAAAATGAACCAGCGAAGTAACAGGGATGTTTAACTTAACACATCTTAATGCCAACAATGCTCAAAAAGAAAACTCTCAGAAATTATGCATTCACCAAATTTTTGTCGGTAACATATCACCAACAATCCCAAGGTTTAACTACAACATACAAATTTAGCTAATCATACTAAAAGTGGCTAAACTACAATGAATTAACTGATCCAGCATATAAACACCACGAAGAAAACTGAAACTAAACAAAACAGATTCAGCTGCCATGTTCCAAAACTTTCACTTTCATCTTCATTATGACACATACATCCAGTAGAATTTCAAGAGAATGTACCTGACAACAACAAAGAGAATAAGAAGAAGGAGGAATCAACAGCAGTAGACCAGTGTTAGTTGCAGCGTTAGCCCAGAAATAATCAAAAGGGGAACGAGCTTTGAGGCAGGTTAAAATCAACAGAAATCCCAAATAATGTTCAACAACCAAAAGACAACCAAAATCGAACCAAAAGCTCTTGAAAACCAACCAAAATCAAATTATTTTCATGCTCAGACGAACCAACAAATTTCAGTACTCAGAAATCAAAGTAAATTGAGAGAGTTTCAATGGAATAGTGGCTATTCGAATCACTCAGCCTTCTATTGTTATCCAGAAATTGAAGGAATCAAAAATACTCAAAGTCTATGAAACAGTAATTTTTTGCATTTTTTGCATTTTTCTGGATTTTCAGCCCTTGATCTCTGCCTTGCAAGGCAAGAATGAAATGCCTTTATAGGCAAGCAAATAGGGCAAACCTAAGAGTTTAGTTTTGCACTTCTAGTCCCTCTTTAATTTTATTTTTGCCAATTAATCCCTCCTTTTCTGACTTGATACCCAAGCTAAAGTCTAAAATTCCATAGAAGACCCTACTAGAAGCTTCTAAATCAGTTACCCAAGAGATTCCCTAGCTAGATTACCTATACTACCCTTTGGGGACCCTGAAATTACCCCTCAGCCTCAGTTGGGTCATGGGTCAACCGACCCAATAGTTACATAAACATGGGCCCCAAAAATCCATTCGAGCTCTGGGAATGGATTCTGAAATGATTCAAAGCCCAAATGTCATGTTGACCCCAACCCAAATCAAATTAAGGCGAATGCCAAAGAAACAAATGAACAATTTTCTCACAACTTAACACCCGAGCTAAAATACTAATTAATGCGAAATTGAACTAAAGTAAACCCTTGGTCTAGTTAGATTAAACTAAATGATTAACTAACGAGGACAAACACAGAATTCATCAAGCAAGACCAAACGACATCAAGGGTAAAACCTGGAAAAGATCAAACTATATAAAAAACCAGGTTTTATCTTGGCCAGAATTTTGCTCGTCTTTCAATTGAATTATTCGGAGAAAAGAAGAATAGAAGAAGAAGAATAGGAGAACGAACCAAAGAAAAGAAAGAAACTCACCGACTCTACTTGCACTCATGACTGCCTCTCCGATTAGAGCCACAATATAATACTAATCGCCTATTCTTTATCAAGAACAGGCGACTAATGTTATTTTGTAGAAAAATCGGCAGATGACACTTGAATACTGGAGCCAGTAACCATGCAAGCCATAGAATCCAGGATTGGAACACTTTGAACTTTTGGGGCTCTGAACCCTATCCCTAGATTCAAGATTCGATGGAGCCGAGAAGGATTCGAAGGGTATGGGTTAAGGATTTGGAGAGAGGAGGTCATGAGGGCTTCAGGGTGTTAATTTGGGGTTGTTTGGTAGTGGTGCCGCCACCTTGAGGCGGTGGAAATGGAGCGGCATCGTTAGGGTTTGCAGGTTAGCGTCTCTGTGAAAGAGACGATGAGGGGGTAGGGGGGTGCGTTTGGATACTTTTATACGTGGGAGACCTGGCTTCCCAACCGTTGGATGAGGAAGACCTCGACAGTCCTGATCTCCCTTAAACGAAACGAGGTCATTTGGATGGTGAGGGGAGAAGGTGGACCGGGTCAGGGTGGTTTTGGGTCGGGTATTGGGGCAATTTGGACGGATTTCAGGGGTGCAGGGGTTTGGGCTTGGAGATGATTCAATTAATTTGGCCCAAGTTCCTTTTCTTCATTTCCATTAATTCTTTTTAGTGCCTTTTCCTTTTCTTTCTCTTTTTCTTTTTTTATTTTTTCTCAAATTAAACAAAATCTAAAATAATTCCTAGGAACTAATTAACCTAAAAATAATAATTAAACCTAATGATAATTATCACAATTAATAAATTAAAGAAGAACTAACTCAAAAATCACAAATTAAAATTAAAAGGTGCAAAATGACTACTTTTGTGATTTTCCCTTTTTCAAAATAACCTAATTACTGAATTAATCCTAAAATGCTAAATTAAATCCTAAAAGCAAATGCACATATATTTTTGTATTTTTCATTAACTAAAATGCCCAGACAAAAATGCAAACAATTAACAGAAAATGTCACAAAAATCCACAAAATTGCAAACACTGAAAGAAATTATTTTGTTTTGAATTTCTGGGAGTAATTCATATAGGGCAAAAATCACGTGTCACAACTGCCCCTC
Source organism: Nicotiana tabacum (assembly GCF_000715075.1). NCBI lineage: Eukaryota > Viridiplantae > Streptophyta > Magnoliopsida > Solanales > Solanaceae > Nicotiana > Nicotiana tabacum. The sequence goes on along the minus strand of NC_134101.1, from coordinate 133,737,805 downwards.
TTTGATCGGAAACACGCAGAGTTTTCGGGAAAGATAAAGTGAGCGGATACGAGCGATTTTTGCCCGTTTGAATACTTCGTGGGAAGCATTTTTGAAAGATTTGACCGCACCCTACTTCCGAGATTGCCTACATATCCTTGGCTAAAAAGGAATCAGGTCAGTGTAGTTCAGGAATGTTTGGTAGCTGGGACTACCATAAAACTATGATTTCACTGTTGTTGTTGATGCTGCTACTGCTTATTGAACCCCCTTATTACACCATGTCAAAATAAAAAAAGCTAGACTAGACTATGATCAATGAGTTACAAGAGATCCTATCTATATCTTCAAACTTGTTCTTATGGTTCTTGTTGCCTTATTGACTTGTATTCTCCCGGTGAGATCCCTTTGTTGCCGCCTTGAATTGTAATCTGAGATATTTTCCCTTTCTCCAGGTGGATGCCTGACTGCCAACTACACTTGAGATGTTTTCCCTTTCTCCAGGTGGATGCCTGACTGCTGAACTTGAATGTATTCCCTGATCTCCAGGCGGGCTCCTGATTGTTGCACTTGATATGTATTCCCATGCTCTCCAGGCGGGCTCCTAATTGCTGAACTTGAAATGTATTCTCATGCTCTCCAGGCGGGTTCCTGACTTCTAAACTTGAATGTATTCCCTGCTATCCAGGCGGGCTCCTGACTGCTAACTTGAAATGTATTCCCTGCTCTCCAGGCGGGCTCCTGACTTCAACAAAATAGACAAAAACGAAGAAAATTTTCTGCCCCAGTTTGGTATCTGGGCACATATGTAAGTGTAAAACGAACCATATTACCAAATATCAATAAGAACTTAAAAGCTAAAACTTGAATTGTACTCCCTTGTTCTCCAGGCAGGCTCCTGACTGCTGACTTGAAATGTATTCCCTGCTCTCCAGGCGGGCTCCTGATTGCTGACTTGAAATGTATTTCCTTGTTCTTCAGGCGGGCTCCTGACTGCTGACTTGAAATGTATTCCCTTCTTCTCCAGGCGGGCTCCTGACTTCAACAAAATAGACAAAACCAAAGAAAATATTTTGCCCCAGTTTGGTATCTGGGCACATATGTAAGTGTTAAAATGAATCATGTTACCAAATATTATCAAGACTTTGAAAGCTAGATCCCGTTATCCAAGAGGATCCTGACAACTCCTATTTAAATGACAATTTTAAAGCTAAATTATGTCTTCTGAAGGTATGTCTTATGCTAAGTCTTGTTATCCAAACAAATTTTAAAACTACATCCCATTATCCAGGAGGGTCCTGAAAACTCTTAATTGAATCCTATCTTAAACATGCAAACTTTGAAGCCAACTTATATTCCTTTGGGGTACATTTATGCTAGATTATGCTACTCATGATTGTTTTGAATTTTAAAGTAGGTCCCATTTTTCAGGAGGGCCCTGAAAACTCCTAATTGAATCCTATCTAAAACATGCAAACTTTGAAACCAACTTACCTTCTTCTATGCTATTCATGATTGTTTTGAATTTTAACTAAGCCATATTTTCCAGGAAGGTCTTGAGAGTTTACGGTCAAACCTGATTAGTGCTTGCTCTTCCCTTACGGAGAATTCCTCCGAAACAAACGAATTTTTCTGCCCCTGTTTCAATCAAAGGAAATCTTGTCAGTTTAAAATGGTGGTTAGTTGATGGCATTCTTGCTGAAGGTCTATACGCTGCCATGTTTTGTTTTGACCTGCTTTCCCGAACTGGCCCTGAACCGCTTGACTTTCTATCTGACTTTCAAACCCCATGACCTTTGACGACCCGAGCGTTCTATACCCATACTGTTTTTTACACCTCTGGTCCCTTTATCTGAACCTTTGCATCTCCCATGACATTACCAAATTATTCCACCAATGAAACTTCCGGTGGTTCCTTGTATCCCACTTTACGTCATGTTGTCTTTGGTATGTTCTGGCCAAACTGTGCTTCACAATTTTGGAAGTTGGTAGTGAGATTTGAAATCCTTTCTCATTTTCTTTGAACAAGACTGACATTGAAACATCTTAGAAAAAAATAGACCCCAAAAGAAATGAAATGCAATGACTTTGAGAGTTAAGGTTAAGAAGAATCCAAAACTGGGTGACTGCTAAAAAGGGAAAAAAGAAAATAGACTTATCTGAGCAGAACAGCTGGTACCAATGATCATGACATGCATTTTGGATTAATCGGCCCAGTCTGTCTAACCGATCAACTTTCAGGTGCCATACTTTGTTGCCCCGGAACTCCACAACCTGATTTCTTCACCCAAACCTTGACCTTGTTCATCTTGCGGTGCCCTGAAAGGTTTTCACCAACATACCTCTCTCATTTGTTCATCTCTCAACTCACTTTCACATCAAGGTGACCGTGAAGGTTTTCACCAATAAGACTCTCTCATTTTTTATTTCTCTCAGCTCCCGTCGCCTTACGGTGCCCGTGAGGGTTTTCACCAATAAGACTCTCTTATTTTTATTATTTTTCTGCTTGGACGAGAGTGTTTCCCCTGATATGAATCACCCCTACCTGCTCGACTTGGCATTTTTCGAAGACTGACCAGAAGGTCTTTCTTTGGACCGTAATGTAGGCTTTTGGATAGGGTTAAAAAGAAAGGGTATCAAAGGCTCGAAACAATTCAAATAGGTTAAAAATTACAACTTTCGGAATCAGATTTCTCACAACAACCATAACTTCTGCCCCAGTTTCTTGCTCGGGGACTTTTGGATTTTGTTTTGATGAGACCGAACCGTGAGGCTGCCTACGTATCCTTAAAAGGAATCAGGTCGAACGTAGTTCTGTCATAGGAATTACTTTGTTGTTGTGATTTTTCTTTCCTTTTCTTCCTCTTTCTCCTCTTTTCTTTTATTTCTTCCTTTTCTCTTTTTGTTGTTTTGCTGTTTTGTTTTTTTTTCTTTTTCTTCTTTTCCTTTTCTCTTTTTCCTTTACTTATTTTCACGCTTGTGTTTATGATCTTTGCTACTGATTCTGAAAGAGGGGTATGAAAGAAAATAAATAAGGCTCAAAGGGGTAACAATGGGTAAAGTGTTTAGATAGCAGAACAAAATGCCTTCGTCATTCTAATCTTCAAAATATGCCAATTACAAACAAACGCAATTTAACTGAAGAGATCATACATAATATCTTTTGACCGCATCAAAATTGATGGTCATTCCTACACATTTTCCTTCTACATCTGTTAAATACAAAGCACCATTGGACAACACTCTCGTCACGATGAACGGCCTCTGCCAGTTTGGGGCGAACTTGCCTCTCGCTTTAGCCTGATGAGGAAGGATACGTTTCAATACTAACTGACCCACTTGAAACCTCTGTGGATGCACCTTCTTATTATATGCTCTTGTCATTCTCTGTTGATACAACTGGCCATGATACACTGCTGCTAATCTTTTCTCATCAATTAAACTCAACTGTTCCAAGCGAGTTTTGACCCATTCATCATCATCAATTTCAGCCTCAGCGACAATCCGAAGGGACGGGATTTCAATTTTCGTAGGTATCACCGCCTCAATTCCATATACCAACAAATAAGGAGTTGCCCCTACTGAAGTACGAACAATAGTGTGATAACCCAGCAATGCAAAAGGCAGCTTCTCATGCCATTGCCTGGAACCTTCCACCATTTTCCGAAGTATATTCTTTATATTCTTGTTGGCTGCCTCAACTGCTCCGTTTGCCTTGGGACGGTAAGGAGTGGAATTGCGATGCGTAATCTTGAATTGTTGACATACCTCTTTCATCAGATGACTATTGAGATTAGCCCCATTGTCTGTAATGATCACCTTTGGTATCCCAAACCGACAAATGATATTTGAGTGCACAAAATCAACCACCGCTTTCTTGGTTACGAACTTGAACGTTTTAGCCTCTACCCACTTGGTGAAATAGTCGATGGCCACTAGAATGAACTTGTGCCTATTTGATGTTGATGGCTCAATTGGCCAAATGACATCTATGCCCCACGCAACAAAAGGCCATGGTGCAGACATAGTGTGTAATTCAGATGGTGGAGAATGAATCAAATCTCCATGCACTTGGCATTGATGACATTTACGCACGAAACTGATACAATCTCGCTCCATAGTGAGCCAATAATAACCTGCTCGGAGAATCTTCTTTGCCAACATGTACCCACTCATGTGCGGTCCACAGACTCCAGAATGTACTTCGATCATAATAGTTGTGGCCTGCCTAGCATCTATGCATCTCAGTAGTCCAATATCTGGAGTCCTTTTGTACAAAACCCCTCCGCTGAAGAAAAAGTTGCTTGCCAACCACCTAATTGTTCTCTTTTGATCACCTATGGCTTGTACTGGATACACCCCCATCCTGATATATTCCTTGATATTATGAAACCAAGGCTCACCATCAAGTTCTTCTTCCACCACATTATAGTAAGGATGCTGATCATGGACCTGAATATGCAAAGGGTTAACATAAGCCTTATCTGGGTGATGTAACATTGACGCCAGAGTAGCCAAAGCATCGACAACCTCATTATGAATCCTTGGAATATGCCTGAACTCTACTGACTGAAACCGCTGACAAAGATCATGCAAACATTGCTGGTACGGTATGAGTTTTAAATCCCGTGTTTCCCATTCCCCTTAGATCTGGTGCACCAGAAGGTCCGAGTCTCCCAAGACCAAGACTTCTTCGACACCCATGTCTGCAGCCAATCTCAAACCCAAAATGCACGCCTCGTACTCAACCATGTTGTTAATATAGTAGAAATGAAGTTGAGCGGTAACAGGGTAGTGATGCCCCGTTTCAGAAATAAGTACGGCTCTTATCCCAACGCCCTTCATGTTAGCAGCTCCGTCAAAGAAAAGTTTCCACCCTGGCTCCCCAACTGGTCCCCACTCATCAATGTGCATGACTTTTTCATCAGGGAAGTAAGTCTTCAAAGGCTCATATTCCTCATCCACTGGGTTCTCAGCCAAATGATCGGCCAATGCCTGGGCTTTCATCGCAGTCCTAGTCACATAGACGATGTCAAATTCTGTGAGCAAGATCTGCCATTTTGCGAGCCTCCCTGTAGGCATAGGCTTCTGAAAGATATACTTTAACGGATCCAAATGAGAGATAAGGTAAGTAGTATAAGAGGACAAATAGTGCTTCAACTTCTGTGCTACCTAAGTTAGGGCACAACATGTCCTCTCAAGGTGAGTGTACTTAACCTCGTAAGACGTGAACTTCTTGCTGAGATAATAGATGGCTTGCTCCTTCCTACCGGTGATATCATGCTGACCCAATACACAGCCAAAGGAATTGTCCAGGACCGTCAAATACAGAATCAAAGGTCTCCCCTGTTCTAGTGGCACCAACACAGGCGGGTTTGATAAGTACCCTTTTATCTTATCAAATGCTTCCTAACACTCATCTGTCCACTTGACCGCGACATCTTTCTTCAACAGCTTGAAGATAGGCTCACAAGTTGTCGTAAGCTGAGCAATAAACCTGCTGATGTAATTCAATCTCCCCAATAGACTCATCACCTCAGTCTTGTTCCTTGGGGGTGGTAACTCTTGGATAACTTTGATATTTGACGGGTCCAATTCGATACCTCGATGGCTGACTATGAATCCCAACAGTTTTTCAGATGGCACACCAAATGCACATTTTGCAGGATTGAGCTTAAGATTGTACCTGCGAAGCCTTTGGAAGAATTTTCTCAAATCTCTGACATGATCAGACTGCTTTCTGGACTTTATGATTACATCATTCACATAGACCTCGATCTCTCTATGTATCATGTCATGGAATATGGTTGTCATTGCCCTTATGTATGTTGCCCTAGCATTTTTCAAACCAAAAGGCATGACCCTATAGCAGTATGTTCCCCATGGTGTGATGAATGTCATCTTCTCTGCATCTTCCTCATCCATTAGGATTTGATGATAGCCCGCATAACAATCCACAAAAGATACAATCTCATGTTTGGCACAATTATCAATCAGAATGTGGATATTTAGTAGTGGAAAGTTGTCCTTGGGACTCGCCTTATTGAGATTACGGTAATCAACACATACCCTGGTCTTGCCATCCTTCTTTGGTACAGGTACTACATTGGCTAACCAAGTGGGATACCGAGTGACCTGAATAACTTTTGCATCGAACTGCTTGGTAACCTCTTCTTTGATCTTCATACTCATATCAGTTTTAAATTTCCTTAGTTTCTGCTTGACAGGAGGGAATGTCGAGTCAATGGGCAATTTGTGAACCACCAAATCAGTTCTTAAACCTGGCATGTCGTCATATGACCATGCAAAAATATATTTGTATTCAACCAATGCTTTAATTATCTCCTCCCTGAGTTGAGATTCAAGATGGACACTTATCTTAGTTTCTCTGATATTGTCTGGGTCCCCTAAATTGATTGCTTCTGTATCACTCAGGTTAGGCTTGGATTTTTCTTTAAAATGGCTTAGTTCTTTACTAATCTCTTCAAAGGCCTCATCCTTGTCGTATTCTGATGCATTATCACACTCTATTTCTTGAATTACTATTTTCGAATTAGATTGGCTTTTAAGACTGGGCCAAAGATTCCACATGCATGTCATGTTATTGAACCAGCATAAAAAGAGTTGTACAAGGAAGAAAAGAAAACAAAAATAAAACTGTCAGGAATGAGGAAAGGGGAAATTGCACTTCATTGAAATTAAAAGATAACAAGGTTTATACATCCAAACGGACGGAACATAAAATTTGAATTACAACCCTAGAATAATCCAGATAAACTGAAAGAAAATCAAAGAAAACTACCAAAACTCCTTCCTGGTGGGGAGAGGAGTAGCTTCCCAATTGTTAATATTTGCACCGGGTCCAACAAATTGCACATCTGCCTTGCTAGAACCCTCTCCAGCTGACACCATGTTCACCTCGTCGAATTATTTCTCAAACCTTTCAAGCAACGCCTTATCAGGACCAACCACAGGACTGGGAACTGTTGTTGCTGGGTGTTTCTTGGCGCCGGGATTGACAAATGATCTGGAGAGACGTGAGATGGGATTTGGGAGGACCCATGCCCTCTGTTTCAATTTTCTAGCTCTTTTTATGTTCGCAACTGTGGGCTTGAACCCCAAACCAAATGTATCCAAGTTTTTGGGGAGAGATACCGAATGTACGATACCTTGCAGAGATGCACCCAAACCTTGCCTGGTACAAAACCATTTTTCAAAATTTCAACGGCTACCATGACTGCTGCAGCGGCTACCCTCGGCGCTGGAACACACTTCCCTTCTGGAATTTTCTCTACCGATACCGTTTTAAAAACCTAATAAACCCATGGCCCTTTGTCGTCTTCAAACTTTATGAACAGAACAATAGCATCACTGCGGGCACACAAATTATCCTCGTTGTGCACAATAATTTCCTGTCTATCCCATTCAAACTTGACCATTTGATGCAGAGTATACGAGACCGCTTTTGCAGCATGAATCCAGGGCCGACCCAACAGCAGATTGTAAGAAACAGCCACATCGAGCACCTGGAACTCCATGGTAAATTCAACAGGCCCTATTGTAAGCTCAAGCACTATGTCCCCGACTAAATCTTTCCCTCCACCGTCGAATCCCCAAATGCAGATACTGTTCTTGTGAATTCTTTCATCATCCACCTTCAATTTGTTCAAAGTGGAGAGAGGGCAAATGTTCGCACTGTAACCATTGTCGACCAGTACTCGGGTAACCACGGAATCTTTGCATTTCACCGTGAGATAGAGGGATCTATTGTGCTCAATGCCCACTATGGATCATAAAAAAAATGACTCTGTTTACCTCAAATATCTTGTTAGCTATCTTTTCTAGGTGGTTTACTGAGATTTTGTCAGGAACGTGGGCCTCATTCAGGATGTTCATCAAAGCCCGATGGTGCTCGTCTGAATGGATCAATAATGACAATAGTGAGATCTGAGCCGGTGTCTTCCTCAACTGCTCCACAATGGAATAGTCCTGCACTTTCATCTTTCTCTAGAATTCCTCTGCTTCTTCTTCGGTCACAACTTTCTTCACTAGCACTGGGTTGTCTTTGGAGCTTTTAGCCTTTCTCAATTCTTCGGGGGCAAAGCATCTCCCCGATCGAGTCAAACCATGGGTCTCACAAACTTCCTCTTTAACTTCTTTCCCCTTGTAAGTCATTGTCGCTCGTTCATAATTCCACGAGACCGCCCTGTTGTTGACTATTGGTAATTGAGTTACCGGCTTGATAATGACAGGGTCTATGCATGCACCTTCCACAATTACAACAGGCTTTTTCGCCACTCCTGGCACAACCACTTTCGCTATTTCATGTTTCCCTGCAACGTCACTTGAGGACCCCTTCTTGACCACCACAGATGGTTCACTATTTTCCCCATTCAACTTGATCAGAGACTTCTCACTTGTTGACTTTTCAAACGGCCTGGCTTCATTAGACCGAATCATCATGAAAGTTTGCAAAGGCTTCTTAGGCTTCCCTTCCTTATGCACTATCTCAATCATATTTGTCTCATGATGGGCTGGCAATGGGTTCTGGTTAATATTAGGTGCCTCCGGAGCTTGGACCTCAATCTGATTAGTATCAATGAGCTCTTGAATAGCTGTTTTCAATTGCCAGCATTTCTCTGTGTCGTGCCCTGGAGCACCAGAACAATATTCGCAACTCACAGAGTGATCAAGATTCCTCGGGGGAGGATTTGGCAGTTTCGGCTCGATCGGACTCAGCATACCCAATTGTCTCAACCTGTGGAACAAACTGGTATAGGATTCTCCTAATGGAGTGAAGGTTTTCTTCTGCTGCAACCTCTTGTTCTTAAATGCTTGGTTGGGCCGAAAACCTGATCCAGGAGGGTTTCAGTATGCTCTTGGGGGTGGATAGGCATTTTGTGGAGCTGGGTATGTATTTTGTGGGACTGGTGCACGCCATTGTGCGTGGGCCAGAGGTTAGCTATATGTTTGGGCATGGTGGATAGAAAAATGGGGGACTGGTGGTGGGTAGTAGTGTTGTGGTAGGCTATATGGGTATGAGGGTAGGTTTGGTGGTGGGGTCAAGGTTGGTTATAGTAATGTGATGGACCCCTGGGTCCGAACCAAGCTCCTGTATCAATCGTTGCTACATCCGCTTTCTTCTTCTTTCCAATTACTCCCCCAATTCTGCTTTGAATGGCCTGAGTGGTTGCCTTCATAGCCGAGTAACTCATGATTTTGTTTGTCTTGAGCCCTTCTTCTACCATACTGCCCATCTTTACCACTTCATTGAAAGACTTGCCTACAGCTGATACCAGATGACCGTAATAAGTAGGTTCTAAGGCCTGCAGAAAATAATCCACCATTTCACTTTCTTTCATTGGAGGGTCAACCCTTGTTGCCTGCTCTCTCCATCTAAAACCATATTCCCTGAAACTTTCATTGTGCATTTTCTCAGTTTTGTCAAAGACAGACGGTCCGGAATAATCTCGAGATTGTATTGGAAGTGGCAAGCAAATGCCTGGGCTAGATCATCCCATGTGTACCATCTCCCGTGATCCTGTCGAGTATACCATTCTAGTGCTGATCCGCTCAGACTTTGACTGAAATACGCCATTAGCAGCTCGTCTTTTTTGCTAGTTCCCCTCATTTTGCTACAGAAACCTCTCAAATGCGCCACTGGATCACCGTACCCATCATACAAATCAAACTTGGGCATCTTAAACCCTGTCAGCAATTGCACATCTAGAAATAGACATAGATCTTTGTAAGCCACACTTACTTGACCTCCCAAACCCCGCATGTCCCTAAATAACTATTCCAGGCTTTTAACTTTCATGAACATCTCCTCCTGTTCAGGATTTTTGGATGCTTTTTCAGTTTCCGCAGGGAGGTCAAAATGAGGAGTGTAAGAATAGGGCTCAGGGACCTTGAAAGTGGGCTCTGGGGTAATACTGGTTGTCGTGAGTCTGGAACAGAGGCTCACTGGAGGATCGGTGTAATGCAGTAGGTGGAGGTGCCACAAAAACAAGAGTGACTGGTGGAGGAGGGTGCGGGACTTGTTTGGGTGGTGGAGCTTGTGATGTATGGGAAGTGGTGACATAGCACTATTGGTAGAGGGGAAAGGCCGGAGATGAGTTCACAGTAGGAGGTTCCTGGGTTTGAGCCAATGGCGGAATAAAAGCAGGGTTGGCGGGGTAAACTGGCGGTGGGTGCCCTTTTGCCCATGCTTGGTACATTTCAGCCATCTGTTGCTTCAGCTTATACAACTCACCTTTCAGATTAACCTCTGATTCTTCCATCTCTTTTGAAGGATCTACAATACTTGCCTCAAGTTCCTGGTTGGCCATGTTCAGCTTGTTTTTGGACCGGGTGTTGTAGGAGTGAGTTGCCAGAATGCCAATCAAACTAACTACCTGCCTGACTGACAACCTCATCAATAACAAACTTGTTAGCGATTAGGGCTTTAACAGATAGGCAACCATACATTTGAGGAATGAATGCACCTAAGTAGTTAACTGTTTCTATTATGCATTTGATCGGTTGCTTGTGTCATTCCGGCTTTTCATTATTTCCATTTGCAAATTCTCTTTTCTCTCTTTTTTTCTCTTTTTTTTTTATCTTTTTCTTTCTTTCCTTCCTTTGCTTGGTTTCCTTTTTACTCTCTCATTTCCCTCTCTTGTTTTGCCATTGTTTCCTTCTCACGATTTCTTTTTCTCTCTTCCTTTTCTTTTCGCACTTATTTTTCTCTCCTTTTCTCTTCTTCATCTTTTACTTATCACTTTTTTCCTTTCTTTTGGGTTATAGTCGAATCCTATGGAGATTGCCTATGTATCATGACCCCGCATGAATCAGACCAAGCGTAGTTCAGGAGAAACAAATAACAAAATATTTTGGGATTTTCAATTTTCATAAAAAGCAAATGTTTTTATTACAAAGACTCAAAACTAACAGACTCCAAAAGCAACTAACAGACTCTAATGAAAAGACGCAATACAGACTCTAAGAATAAACTATCATAATCCAACAAAAGAAAATACAGACTTGAAAACAACTGACAGACTCCGGCATAAAGAAAATACAGATTTAAAATAACTGACAGACTCTAGCGGAAAAGGAAAAACAGACTCAACTGAAAATCATGAATACATTAATGCTCCTGGTGCTCGCGGGGCATCATTCGGTCTCGCCGCGGGCCTATATGCAAGATCCCTTTGAAGTCTATCCAAGTCACTCATTATTTGTTTAACAAATGTCATCACTACCGCGAAGAAGGTGGTGTGAGTCATATCCTCACAGGCTTGGCACTTCACAACAATGTAATCGGCGATGGTTCTAATTCTCTCTCTTATGATACCTTTTTCTTGCAATAAATGCCCGATCTGCTGGGCCCTGGCTTCCAAAGTTTGCTCGGCCACATGATTCTGCTCCTGAAGTTGTTGCAAATCTATTTCTAATTGTGCCAATGCTATATAACAGTGTTCTCTTTCAGCCTTGAAATCTTTCGCCTGTTTGATCATTCTGTTCTCCGCGGTAATGACCTTCTTTTTAAACCCCGCAACCTCATTGTCGTACTTTTCTTTTAATTGCTTAATCAGGCGCGCTCGTTCATCCGCGTTCTTAGCCAATTGCTTTCGAGCCTTGGCTAGTTCATTTTTTACTTTGTTGAGATCAAAACTGTATTCGCCCACTTTCTGCCTCAGGTTATCTATAAGTTTTTCATCTTTGGCACTTCGGGCGGGATTTTCTGTCGCTACTTTCATTTTCTGAATTTGGGCTCGAAGGGCCTCATTTTTTTTTGGCTAGCTTTTTCTTTTCACCTTCATCCGTCGCGGCTTGCAAGCTATTCTCGAATTGAAGTTCTTTGACTTGTTTCTCCAACTTTCCTATTGTGGCCCTGTACTCATTCTCCTTGGCCAACCAAATCCACTATTCTTGCGACGCCTCAACGAATTCCTGAATGTGAGGCTTTTTGGCTGGTCTTTCTGGTTCGGCCCTTGCAGTGTTCTTCTTTCTATACCAGGAAAGATAGGTGGGTGAGACTTCACCTCTAGATAGGTCACGCACTCGAGTGTTCACCATCAAGTACTGGCATTCGTTCCAAATAGAACGAACTGTTTCTTCATGAAATTGGCCGTCGGAACTAACCTCGATCGCATAAACACTAAAATCTTCATCTGGGTGCATCACCTGACACCTTCCCAACTGTCTCATCACCCGGTAAGGAGCGTAGGGCTGAATACCTCGCAGACCCATTAGGAGGAAGTAAGGACCAGTGGCGGGCATATGCACAATTTCTTCAACAGGAAGCCAACCCAGTGTCCATTCTATTTGTCCCGCAGTGATGGAACGAAGGCGGGATACCTAATCTCCAAACCCCTCTAGCAGCTTGAACCCTGAAATCCATGTGTCAAACTCTTCAATGCAACTTTTCTCTGTGGATCCGTAACTCATATACCGAGGGCGATGACACTGGTGCTTGATCATCCACATCTGTAATAGCAAACTGCATCCCTCAAAGAAATCTGCCCCAGCTTTACAAGCTGTGATAGCTCGGTATATCTCGGACACTATCATAGGGGCAAGAGTGATCTTGACGTTGGTAATCAGGACCTTGACGACTCTAGCCACCCGCAAATCGATATTCCCATCTTTTCGGGGGAACACCACAAGGCCTAAGAAAGCTACCATGAAGGCGAAACGCCTATTCTCATCCCATTTTGTTCGGTTCCCTTTGCTACAAACCCCGCTTTCCGGATCGTTGAACCCAGAACATGCCCGTACCTCTGGTATATAAGACGTAGAGTGGAAAAACCACCCTCCAACTCGGAGTACAGGACTCCCTTGCTTATCTTTAGCAAATCCATGAATTTGTGAGAGTTAACGGCTCTTGGCGCTATCAGATACTTATGCCTCAGCCCTTCAGTACTTTCCATGTAACTTGTTATCTCTTCCAAGGTTGGGGTGAGTTCAAAATCCGAGAAGTGAAATACGTTATGGGCCGGGTCCCAAAACGTAACCAAAGCCTTTATTATATCTCCTCTAAGTCTGATCTTTAACGGCCCGGTGAGACCTCCCAAATATAGACTGACCTTATCTTGCTCCGATTTTCCCAGATCCTCCCACCACATATGCAACTCCAAAGGGATCTTGTTCCTAACTGTTATTGGCAAACTTTGACTCGTGCTCATTCTACACATTTATTAGGGTGATTAAGTAAAAAAAATCAAGACTCATTTGACTCAAAGACAAAGTTGACACTTTTTTTTCTTTTTTTTTTAAATTAGAAATAAAATCCGGTTTTGCAAATACGGCCTTTCAGCAACTTGAAGACGAAGATTTTAAGGTTGTGTTGGCTAATCGGCGAAAACCTTGAAAAAATGACCACAGGCGGCTGTTCTTGCAAAAGCAGCCTTCTGGTGCCCTTTTAGGGACATTCGGTTATTTTTGACGAGAATGGCATCACCCTAATTATTTTCAAATAAAAGTAAATTTTTTGTTCTTTTGGGCTATTTTTGCAAAAGGGAAGTTGGACCCGATGAAGGTTGCCTACGTATCCCACACCTTGTGAGAATCAAACTGGCGTTGTTCGGGCAATTTTAAAACAAAAACCAACATTTTTTTTCTCTTCTCTCTTTTTTTCAAAATAAAACATTTTAGAGTTTCAGTACCATTTGGACATTGGTTTCTCAAAAAAGGTGATTATCTCACTTAGCCCCCACACTGCTATTCTTTTTTTTCAACTTTCTCCTATTATTCAAAAGCTGGTCAGCATGCGGCTCCGAAGCAAATAAATGCACAAGTAGCAAGTAAAATGCATCAGGATGGTCTTTTCATTTCAGGTACACCTGTCCTAGACAGACCCAACCCCTATCTCCAAAGTTGAGTCTCCAAAGTCAAAATGCACATGATGCAAACAAACGTTCCTACTAGGGATCCGGCATGAGGTATTGTTATACTAGGTTTAAAAACCTGGGTTTATTTGTTCTAGACCTGGCTTACCCATGCGGACAACTCAAGCCGAGGGGGGCTGCGTACCAGTAACCAAAAGATCATCCGTCTTTGCAACTTGTCTGAACCTCGTTCTATTTGGGATATGACACTAATAGAAAGAAGTCACGACCAGCGTGCACTCCTCGGAGAGAGAAGAAAGGGGTTTCATAATAGTTTATATATACAATTCAGTTAATATCAAAGCGGTAAAAAGCAACATTTAGCACATTAGGCCCAAACATGTAATAAAATTAGATAATAAATAAAGCCAAATATAACAATTCATCTAAGCTCGAATTCTGAACCCTGAACCAGAGATTCTGGGTTAATTCCCCAGCAGAGTCGCCAGAGCGGTCACACCTCCTTTATACCTACCCCCAAAAAAGTATAAGGGAGTTTTTCCAATTAAAGGACAATCAAAACAGGATTATTTTTATTTAAAGATTCAGAGTCGCCACTTGGGAGATTTATGGTGTCCCAAGTCACCGGTTCAAATCCTGAATCGAGGAAAGATTGACTCTGTATTACGGTCTGCGAACCAGAAATCTGGGTAAGGAATTTTGTTAACCCGGGAAAAGGTGTTAGGCATTCCCGAGTTCCGTGGTTCTAGCACGGTCGCTCAACTGTTATATTCGGCTTAATTATCTGATTTTAAAAACATTTTAAACCTATGTGCAAATTTTAACTTTTAACCACTTTTATTCACTTTTAGGAATATTGCAACGCTGTCAAAATACGTCTTGAACCACATCACATAAATGCACCCGCGGTCTTCGACATATTTCGACATTGTTGAGATTTGGATTTGGGTCACATAAATGCGCACCCGAGTTTAGGAAGGTAATATTATTAAACAACGCGCCTAAAGCAACTACGAGTTTTTAACTTTGCGAGGGCCATGTGAATTTGCTAAATGGCACGCCTCGAGTTCTAAGTCTTTTAAAAGAAAGGATTAAATGAGGGTCGCGCATTTGAGATTTTATTTGGTGCGGCGTACCTCGATTCCATTTTAAAAGGATATTCAAACTAAAGCTCGGAGGGCCATAGACTATGTCTTATCTAGTATAGGTCGCCTCCCAATTATTTAAAGGAATTTGATTCTTTACTACTAAATGTAACCAAAGGTTTTATTCAGGTTAACGAGAAACTTACACGATGGAGAATTAATTATTAGAAAAGGGGGTATTCATCTCAGCATAAACCAGTAACCCAACGAAAAGAGGTGGTCCAAGTTTCATTAGGAATGGCCTGTCCTATTTTGGTCCCAATAGTGAGCCCCAAGCTCCTGAAAATACGTTGTGTTGGGAAGAGGCTCGGTATCGAGTCTCCAAAGCAAAAATGAGCGCCTGAAGTGCCACAAATTTAGAAAGCCATCACCGATACCAATACATAACACGACTCGAGTTCGAATCTTTGACAACGCACGCCCTTTGAAGCATCAGGGATTAATTAAAACCAAACGAAACCTTTTTTGAACCATTCTTGTTGACTATACCTTCGGATGCTAATTAAAGAACATGAAAAAACTTACAACTACGAAGAACCATGAAAGCTAAGAAATTATGCACCTTCCCTAACTGCCCCACATTTGAACATGCTAATCAACTTTCTACCATTTCAGCTTTTACACACACCTATTTTACTCCACGATGTGCATATTAATCATAATCCACTCATATTCAACATACACATATCAATAACTTTCCCTCTATAACCATTTCCCTTATTTTGAATCCTCATTCTAAATGATTTTAACACACAAAATGAAACCAGTGAAGTAACGGGGATGTTTAACTTAACACATCTTAATGCTAACAATGCTCAAAAAGAAAACTCTCAGAAATTATACATTCACCAAATTTCTGTCAGTAGCATATCACCAACAGTCCCAAGGTTTAACTGCAACATACAAATTTAGCTAATCGTACTAAGACTGGCTAAACTACAATGAATTAACTGATTCAGCATATAAACACCACGAACAAAACTGAAACTAAACAAAACAGATTCAGCTGCCATGTTCCAAAACTTTCACTTTCATCTTCATTATGACACATACATCCAGTAGAATTTCAAGAGAATGTACTTGACAACAGCAAAGAGAATAAGAAGAAGGAGGAATCAACAGCAGTAGACCAGTGTTAGTTGCAACGTTAGCCCAGAAATAATCAAAAGGGGAACCAGCTTTGAGGCGGGTTAAAATCAACAGAAATCCCAAACAATGTTCAGCAACCAAAAGACAACCAAAATCGAACTAAAAGCTCTTGAAAACCAACCAAAATCAAATCATTTTCATGCTCAGACGAACCAACAACTTTCAGTACTCAGAAATCAAAGTCAATTGAGAGAGTTTCAATGGAATAGTGGCTATTCGAATCACTCAGCCTTCTATTGTTATCCAAAAATTGAAGGAATCAAAAATACTCAAAGTCTATGAAACAGTAATTTTTTGCAGTTTTTGCATTTTTCTGGATTTTCTGCCCTTGATCTCTGTCTTGCAAGGCAAGAATGAAATGCCTTTATAGGCAAGCAAATAGGGCAAACCTAAGAGTTTAGTTTTGCACTTCTACTCCCCCCTTAATTTTATTTTTGCCAATTAATCCCTCATTTTCTGACTTGATACCCAAGCTAAATTCTAAAATTCCATAGAAGAACTCTACTAGAAGCTTCTAAATAAATTACCCAAGAGATTCCCTAGCTAGATTACCTATACTACCCTTTGGGGACCCTGAAATTACCCCTCAGCCTCAGTTGGGTCATAGGTCAACCGGCCCAATGGTTACACAAACATGGGCCCCAAAAATCCATTCGATCTCTGGGAATGGATTTTGAAATGATTCAAAGCCCAAATGTCATGATGACCCCAACCCAAATCAAATTAAGGCGAATGGAAAAGAAACAAATGAACAATTTTTTCACAACTTAAAACCCGAGCTAAAATACTAATTAATGCGAAATTGAACTAAATTAAACCCTTGGTTTAGTTAGATTAAACTAAATGATTAGCTAACGAGGACAAACACAGAATTCATCAAGCAAGACCAAATGAAATCAAGGGTAAAACTTGGAAAAGATCAAATTATATAAAAAACCAGGTTTTATCTTGGCCAGAATTTTGCTCGTCTTTCAATTGAATTATTCGGAGAAAAGAAGAATAGAAGAAGAAGAATAGGAGAACGAACCAAATAAAAGAAGAAACTCACCGACTCTGCTTGCACTCATGACTGCCTCTCCGATTAGAGCCACAATATAATACCAATCGCCTGTTCATTATCAAGAACAAGCGACTAATGTTATTTTGTAGAACAATCGGTAGCCTGGCACTTGAATACTGGAGCCGGTAACCATGCAAGCCATAGAATCCAGGATTGGAACACTTTGAACTTTTGGGGCTCTGAACCCTATCCCTAGATTCAAGATTCGATGGAGCCGGGAAGGATTCGAAGGGTATGGGTTAAGGATTTGGAGAGAGGAGGTCATGGGGGCTTCAGGGTGTTAATTTAGGGTTGTTTGGTAGTGGTGTCGCCACCTTGAGGTGGTGGAAATGGAGGCAGCATCGTTAGGGTTTGCAGGTTAGTGTCTCTGTGAAAGAGATGATGAGGGGGTAGGGGGTGCGTTTAGACACTTTTATACGTGGGATACCCAGCTTCCCAACCGTTGGATGAGGAAGACCTCGACAGTCCTGATCTCCCTTAAACGAAACGAGGTCGTTTGGATGGTGAAGGGAGAAGGTGGGCTGGGTCCGGGTGGTTTTGGGCCGGGTATTGGGGCAATTTGGACGGGTTTCAGGGGTGCAGGGGTTTGGGCTTGGAGATGATTCAATTAATTTGTCCCAAGTTCCTTTTCTTCATTTCCATTAATTCTTTTTAGTGCCTTTTCCTTTTCTTTCTCTTTTTTTTCCTCAAATTAAACAAAATCTAAAATAATTCCTAGGACCTAATTAACCTAAATATAATAATTAAACCTAATGATAATTATCACAATTAATAAATTAAAGAAGAACTAACTCAAAAATCACAAATTAAAATTAAAAGGTGCAAAATGACTACTTTTGTGATTTTCCCTTTTTTAAAATAACCTAATTACTCAATTAATCCTAAAATGCTAATTAAATCCTAAAAGCAAATGCACATATATTTTGTATTTTTCATTAATTAAAATGCCCAGACAAAAATGCAAACAATTAACAGAAAATGTCACAAAAATTTGACAAAATTGCAAACACTGAAAGAAATTATTTTGTTTTGAATTTCTGGGAATAATTCATATAGGGCAAAAATTACGTGCTCACACCCGCTCAACGGATGAATCTCCCTGTGCTGAGGGCGGGAGGGTCTGTCGAAGAGACGGCGAGTGGAGTACGACTTGGCCTCTTTAGCCGCAGTATAATCAGAGGGCGACCTTCCCTTGACGGTGTTTGAATTGGGCGGTGGTGTTAACCCGTCCACAGAGGTAAACCCAGCCATTAAGACTAACCTAACGGTAGAGGCTTCAACTGTTGTGATTGATCAACAGACTACTGTGACGAAAAGTCGGGGTCCTGAGGCCGCTGTTGCCACTTTGGTCGGGCCTTCGTTTTCCGGACCGAGTCGTGCTTCTTCAGCCACAGAGAGGGGAAAGGGTGTCATGGTCGACGACTATGAGTCTGAATCCTATCTTGATCTTGATGATGTTAGAATGTTCGAGGAGGGCCTTACCCGCACGGTGGTAAGGGCGGGAGGTCCGTCCCGTATACTTGAGATTCCGTCGGAGATTAACCTTCTGCGGGACACGGAGGACTTGGTACTGTAGTTTGACCTTTTGTGCTCTGCCGTAGAGTGTAAGACTCTTTAGGACGTCCGTGACGTTGATTTTATGCATGAACTGGCCGCTATGGGCCTGTTTCTCCTCTTTCTTTTTTGTGTTCCTTTTGTTTTTGGCGACCTTGACTTTTACCTACTCTTTTCATCTTTTTTGGGCTTTCAGTCGTACATGCTGGATATTGAAAGTGCTCGTAGGGCTGACACTCGGGCCAAAATATTTCTAATGATATTGGAGAAGTATCGGTGCTACCATAACAAGTGCCATGAGATGCACGAACGACTCAAGGCAAACGCCGGTAATCAATCTCTCGACGAGGAACTGGAGAAGAGGGATCATGAGCTGATGCAGGCTATTCGCAGGAATAGCGAGCTTGAGGAGCTACTTCGTGTAAAGGATGGAGAACTTGAGTTGGGAAAAGGAGTCCCCGCAGAGTGTGAGCATCTTTAGGCGAAAGTGTTGTCATTGCAGTCCGAGTTGGATCACAATGCCATTAGAGTTGAGGCTTTGAGTGCGAAGTGGATGGCAAAATTAACCGAGCTGGAGAGGAAGGTGTCCGAGTTAGAGAGTGACGAGAGTGCCTGGGTATCGGATTCAGCGAGGGCGGCAGCGTTGGAAGACACTATCCACGTCCTTCAATTTGAGCAAGAGTCCGAGAGGGCGACGACTATGCTGAGGGAGGCGAGGCTTGAAAAGCATATTGGCGAAATTGACCGGGAAGCTTCAAACATGGGAGATGCTGCTGTTGTGGCCGAAAAGGCACAATTGTTGGCCCAGTCGAATCTGCCTCCGCCGTTATTCCTCGCCATTTACACGAGCCCTGGGTCCATGCCGAAGTCCAGCAGTATATATACAAGAGTTTGTGGGAGGCGGGCAATATTTCTGAGGCCGCTTATGAAGGAGCTAGGATGAAGGCACGAGAGGCTCATGTTAATTGTGGCTATGATCTTGCGACATCGGAGGCCGGCGAGGACGTCGATGCTGAGGAGGAATTTCCTGGAGATGGTGATGGGGAGGACGGTGGTGATGACGCCGAGTGAAAAGTTGTTACCTTAGTCTTCTTCTATTTTTGCTTGTCATTTCTTTCTATTTTTTGTACTGGGCCGATTTTGGCCATGTGTAATCTATGGCCATTTGCGCAACTTTCTAAATAAAAGGAGTTTTCGTTGTTGTACGTCCTTTATACTTCTCTCCCTTCCCCTTGCTTTACACATTTTTTTTGCTTTGGTGTAGACTTTCGGATTTTTGTATGGTGTATTCCTTACTTTTTAGGGAAACCAATTTTAGCCAGATCGAGTAGGATTTCGTCGCGTGAGTTCGAATGGAATCTCTTCGAATTCACATATTTGGGCGAGGGTGACTTTTGACTTGTAGCTTTAAGTAGAGTCATCTTTGACTCAAACAAGGTTGTATTTGGATTTGTCATTTTGGATGAAGTCAGTCTTGACTTGAGTCATTCGAAAGGGATTGAACTATTGTTGATTTAGGCGAAGTTGTTCTTTTCATATATATTCGAGCGAGGTCGAACTTGGGGCTTGTAGCAAAATCAATTTCTTAGTAAGTAAAATAAATGTCTGACGATGACCGATGGCTGTAAAGGCATTATTAAGAGTAAAACCGGGAGATTAATCCATATAATTCGAGCAAGGTCAAACTCTTCTTTTTGCGATGGCCCTTTTCCGTAGGGGTGTGACTTTGAGCTATTGTCAAAATGTTAACCCATTATGACTCGAACAAGGTCACACTCTTTTTTTGCGATGGCTTGTGGCCGTGGGGTGTTATTTCGTGCTGATGTCGAAATGTTAAACCGTTATGATTTGAACGAGGTCGAACTCTTCTCTTTGGCAATGGCTTTTGGCCGTGGGGGTGTTTTTTCATGCTAATATCGAAATGTTCACCTGTTATGATTCGAACGAGGTCGAATTCTTCTCTTTGGTCATGGCCCTTGGCCATATGGGGTGTTATTTCGTGTTAATGTCGAAATGTTAACCCGTTATGATTCGAACGAGGTCAAATTCTTCTCTTTTGTTATGTCATTGTCAAATTTTGACGAATCATAGGCTGCCATACTGTCTGTAGACATCGGAACGGATCTTGGCGTACTCGATTTTGCCTTTTTTGGAGAGTTTCGGGTGTCCCCTGGGGGAGTCCCAGTTTTGCTTAACCTCTGCGTTTCTTGGGTGAGTCTCAGTTCGCTTAATTTCTGCGTTTCCTAGGTGAGTCCCAGTTTGCTTAATTTTTTTTGCTTTGCAGAATATGATGACGGGGAGTATAAAACGTTGTTGTTTCGCTAATTGGGGGGTACCGTATGCGTTCGTTTCTGTTACACCCCGTAATATTACATCCCGCAGTATTATATTACGATAATGTTACATCCTGCAGTATTATATTAAGATAGATATTTCATCGTGTAGTATTATATTACGATGATATTATCCCTTGTAGTATTACATTACGATGATGTTACGCTTCGCAGTATTAAATTACGACGATGTTGCACCCTGTAGTATTGTACGTTGAATTTGTCGTAAGGTAATTGACATCAGTCCAAGGAAAAGATTATTTGGAGATTATAAGGATTATGCTATTTCAAACAAGTAATGAGTAAATTCGTGAAGGAGAGAGGGGAAACAAGTCAAAGAAAATGAACTTTCATCCAAGTTTGGCATATTGGGATAATATACAATCCGAGCTATAATACCCAATATTTATGGACTATTGCCATACAAGGTACCACATGATCATGATAGTAAGGTGTATAAGGTATGTTAAAAGTGAGTAGTATTTTAAGTAAGTGGCGATAATTCTTAATTATATGGGTAATTGGTTAATTATTGGGTAATGGGATATTACCTAGTTAATTAACAATTAGTGGTTGTCTTTGGATAAAGACTAAGTCTTTAGATGAGCTCAAGGTGTAAAGAAAAGTGGCAGCCCCTCAATTACAAATTGTGACTCTTAAACTAATATGAAATGTGGCATATTTTGAAGATATGGTGTGGCCAAGTCACCACATAGATGGGGTCCACACCCAAAGACTTAAATAAACCTTTCTAAATTCATTTCAAGTCACTACAATCACAAAGGAATTTCAGCAAACTCTACCATAAAAGACTTCATGATTAGCAACATGATTTTGTGATGTTATAGCAACGGGATTTTGCAATTCTAAGGGAGTAGGGTGCAATCTTTCTCAAAGAATATCACACGGATTTTTTCCTACTTCGATCCATCGTTACGTATTTCCGTAAAAGAGGATTAAATCGGTTCAAGTATGTTAAGGCTAATCCTTCCTTTTTTTGGGATGATCAAGCAATGATACGAAAACCTAATGTTATTTCATAAGTGTTTCTACTCTTAGTAGTTAAGGATGTCTATGTTATTTATTCATCTAAAATGATATTAATCAGAGGTATAATAGACTTTTGATGTTCCGAGAAGTTTTATTAACGTACTTCTCATGCATTGCATTCATTTACATATGCATTTACCCATGACTCAGATGGTGTTATATACGCATATATATGTATATTATATGTATATGGGATATGGGAAAAGGTTACGACGTTATATACGCACCACCACCTGATCAGCTGATATACATTGATGATTTTGCCCACAGTGACTGATATAATATGATGGGATGCCCTCAGAGGCTGATGATGTTATGAAACATGTACCTATGCACGACATGACATTCATATGCATATGCATGACACTATAAGTATTTCATGATTTACAAAGTTTATCCAGACTTACAGGTTGAGTCATTTATTCTATATTTCTTTCATATCTGTTATGTACTTATTTATGTGCCTTACATACTCGGTACATTATTCGTACTGACGTCCCTTTTGCCTGGGGACGCTGCATTTCATGCCCGCAGGTCCTGATAGGCAGGTCGAGAGCCCTCCAAGTAGGTTATCAGCTCAGCAAAAGATGTTGGTGCGCTCCATTTGCTTTGGAGTTGCTTGTTTGGTTAGTATGATTTAGACGTGTACTGTTTGGCATGGCGGGACTCTGTCCTGACCTTTATGAAAATTATGTATTCTTAGAGGCTTATAGATAGATTTCATGTATGTAAAAAATTGTATGGCCTTTTCGGCCTTTGTTCAGTATACGAGTGGTTATTTTGGTTATAGGCTGGTATGTCTTATGTATAAATTGGTATCACATGTTGTATTCTACTTAACTCATGGCAGCCTTTCGGCTCAGTTATCTATTATAGTATGACATGAAAAGATACGATATATTGGTACTCGGTTGGGTAAGGTATCGGGTGCCCATCGCGGCCCATCGGTTTGGGTCGTGACATAAGTGGTATCAGAGCAGTTATGTCCTAGGAAGTTTACAAGCCGTGTCTAGTAGAGTCTTGCTTATGGGTGTGTCGTGCACCACACTTATAAGCAGGAGGCTACAGGGCATTTAAGACTATCACTCTTTCTTCTTACTCTAGATCGTATGGTAGAGCTCACTTATAAGAATTCAAGTCTCCTAAACTCTATCTTACTTATAGTACGATGATACCTACATCTAGAAAGATGGTTGGTAAAAGATATGCCTATGGAAGAGTTGAGTCAGAGGAACTCGACTTTGCACCATGCTTATGATAAGTAAATGTGTGGTCTTCAGCAGATCATGTGTACACTAAGATGTGTAAGCTTCTTGATAAGAATCCTTAAGGAAAGAATGCCTATCCACTTTTACGGTAAAAGGGAATAAAGAGGGAGACACAAGTTTCATCAAGTAAAAGAAGCAAGGTGAAGAAGGGTACGAGGCACCTAGTTAATAAAGATTATCAGTATTACAGTTCCGGCAAAAAATATTAGCATTGTGAGTTACCCTCAACAGTAACAGAGGTATGTATTGTCCACACCCATCTCAGTTATACCATATTAGGGGCTAACATGTGTAGATTAATAAGAGGAGGGGACATCACGATACGGATGGGGTTAGAGTGGCCCAAAATAGTGAATGGATTGTTTGCTTTAGTTGATATTTCCGAAGGATATTGTAAATGCGCTAATAGATCTCCATGTGAGACACCTAGATGGTGCACCCTAAAATAGTAAAGCTAGATATGAGCACTAGAAGCCTTGAAGGAATAAATATTACCTTAGTGTGGCTCCTGTCCCCAGTAAAGAAAGAATGTTAGGCAATTCGAAGAGCCAAAGGGTGGAGCAAGGGGAGCCAAAAACAAAAGAATGTTTTGTTCTAGTTTTCAGAGTAAAGCAGCACATATAGATAATTAGCAGGAGATAAGAAGAGAGTTAATGAAGCATTATGAGTAAGATGTGATACATGGATGACAATGGTAGGTCAAAAAAATGCTGACAGTATTATAAAGTCTACAGTCAAGTGAAGGAAAAGATGAAAAATGACAGGCCTTGAGATAATAAAAGAATATAGGCCATAAAGTCATATCCTCATTTTGACAAATAAGTTTGCAACTCTAACGTGATTAACAGAAGGAAAATTAGACCCCAGATTAATAGAAATCAATATGGACTAGTGAACAAGATAAACTAAACATGAATTAGGGACTGAGTAATTTGATAATAGTGAGGATCATGAGAATTTCAGATCACATTCCGGCGATAATAGAATGGACAACTGTAGAAGATCCATGAGAAATTCAGAGAATGGTCATTCAGGAAGACGCTTCCCTAAAGCAAGCAATGGGAACAAAGTTAAGCTTAAGGGAATGTATGTGCCAGTTACACTAAGTGTCACCATTGTGAGTAAGGAATTTTGTTATCCTTAGTACAGAAGGAGCAAGTAAGGGTCATCGATGATGTAAAAGGACACTGAAGATGAAAAGGTAAAATATTTATAGGCAGGTCGTTCTAGCTCCAACTCTTAGTACTCCCCTAAAGGGGGGAATATGGAATGATGTGTCATTAAGCCAGAATTAAGTGGTTCTAGTAACTATGGAATGATAAAGGAAGAATGCGATAAAAATGAGAAAGGGATAAGATGATCAAATGTTACAGATATGCTATGATTCCAGAACATTATGTAAGCACAACATCAAGAAAAGGAAGTAAGGGTTCCCGTCCGGGATGTTGTTGATAGATAAGTACGCGAGGTAAGTTAAGAGAAAGGAAATAACCCAAGAAAGATTACGTGGAATATGGATATGAGAATGGGCCAACGAGTAGTTAGTAGTTGATTTAGGAAGAGCCTAGTCATGACTAGACAAGAAGTTTCAGACAAATTAGTAGATTATGCAAGATAAATGTAATAAACCCCGACATGGAGAATTCAGACTCGTAGTAATATCATTATAATACTTGAGATATATTCAAATAGGAGTCGGGGTAGTTAAAGGTACTGTATGTGTGTTATGGGGATAAAAGAGAGTGCCACTGGGAAGACAATCAAAATGTCAGTTCAGAAGCAACCCCACAAGCACAAGGGCATAGAGATAAGTAACTACGGATAAGTATAGGCAAGGAAGGACATCAGAAGGTCCGTCGAATATACAATGTAATAAGCTCACAACTTTACAAGAGTCAGAGGATCCCCCCTAAGTACTACAATGAAAGACTAAGCTAAGGAAAATAAGGAAGAAGGCTTCAACCTAAACTCAATGACCTAAAGAGGAAATGGTCTTATAACAACGGTCTCACAACAACATTGTAAGCACTCCAAAGGAAAGTGGCATCTACCGTGGCTAATAAACAGGAAGTAAAATTAAATGTATATTCGAGATCATATGAGTTACACGAAAACTCCGGCATATGTGGGCACTAAGATAAGCTAAGTATGGATGCAACAAGGGGCAGAAAGATAAGGAAAAGTAATAGCTTACGTTAAAGAAAACTAAGAAGGAATGAAAAGAATTATTTGATCAATAATCCGGAGTTAGTTACGTTATGAACGCACTTAAAATTTTGGAGTATTACCCATGCAGCATATATGTTGACAATCATACAGCCATGGAAGACTCCGATATAAGTTAAAAGAAGGAATTGAGTCCAGGTCATAGACAAAGGGTTGAAATTTGTATCATGGATATTCCATAACGCACATGAAATGCTGAAGTAATAACTAATACCAGGAGCCGCAGATCGGAATATAGTTTAAGCCTACATAAAGATTGAAAATGAGGATCAAACTAAAGAGCTACATCAATGAAGTAAATTAGGAATCTAACTATTGGACCCAGAAAATTATAGATCTCGTGATTGAGAACATTACAGGATTACCTTTTAGATATCATATGTACATGAGAGATAGTACAATAGCCATATTCTATAATAGCTCTATGATAAAGCCAGTTAAAAAGTAACAGCCTCATAAGAAGTCATTTTGAAGCTCCCACCGGATTGTAGTATTATAATATAACTTCAAGTTGTGGTGTGAATCATACCTATGTGGAGGGGAGGTTATGAAAGAGAACGAAGATATGATGCGAGATTTTAAGTAAGTAAGGTAAAGGTGAACAACTTACTAGATACTCAAATGCAGAAGGTTGTGAATAGTCCATACTTCGGATAGAAGGCTGGAAGCACGATGATTCAATAACCGGGAATGATAGCGGCATCGTCAGTGGCATATCTTCCAGCCTATGGTTTCTAAGTACTGAGAGGTCAAGTTAAGAGAGTAGAGAAGAGTTAGAGACGATGTGATGTCTCGCTTGACGTTCCAGAATAACATAAGGAAATCTATGGTGCAAGCAAGTTGAAGGAAGGTTGCGAGTAGTATAAATGGATATGTATAATCGCAAGCTAAAGTATGGTGGAGCGACAAAGTTTTAAGAAGACATGAGTAAGGATAAGGAAATGCAAATGAAAAGGTGACAAGAATGGATATGTCCTCGGGATTATGTCCATGAAAACAAGAGAGCTAGTGGTTTATCTAAGTTATAGAAAGCTCAGTATAGCCTAAATGAAAGAAGGAGTCTAAAACTAATAACATTTAGAAGAAATGGAATATTGCCCTGTTAATGTAATGAGGGTGTAATTGCGATAAGTAAAGGATGACATTTGTGCCATCGATTGAGTATGATTTGAAAACAAAAAAGAAGAGGAGGATTTCATGAGTTACACTGGATTAAAATACCCACGTAGGGTGAATCACATTGGGATGATATGAAATACGATTATGGAAATCACTTCAAATATTTATCGATGCAACGTAAGCCTTAGTGGCAAGGTATTACGTAAGAAGTTTCAAGTTATCAATGGTATATTGTAGATCAATATTGAGGCAAATCATAATGGATGGACAAAAGTCACAAAGTATGAGCTGAGTTTAAGCCGTCTTCTTAAGATAAATAGTAATGAGGAAGCATTAAAGGACTTAGCCTTATACATATAGGATAAGCAACTAAAGTAACCTGGAGTTTGGTCGCAGACCTCAGTAACGACAAAACGAAGTAAGAGAGATGGTATACTAACCTACTTAGATTCAATAAAGTCATACGAATGGATAATCGAGTCTATGAAATAAGATATAGCAATATTCATAAATTCGATAAAGTATCGAGAAAAGAACTTCAGTATACTTATAGATGCCCAAAGGGACACCTCACCAAGCTATGTATATGTTCACAAAGTGAGGCCTAAAGATTGGCTAAAAGCTAGAGGAAAAAGGAGAGAGGATCGCATGGGCATACTTACAAGGTTAGAGTCATACAGGCTGCATGAAAGAAGTAGTAACAGTTACGAGATTGGAAGGATTCAGGCCACAAGTCGTGGCATGAGAAAGAGGCCAAAAGGGGGGAATGCCCTGGCCTTTGGATTTATTCACAGAACATTTGCCAGAATAGCAAGGAGAGCATTAAGGATTCACAAGAGCTATAAGTTATGAAAATGATAAGAGCATCAGTCAACATTCGAGGATGAATGTTCCAAAGGGGGAAATGATGTTACACCTCGCAATATTATGATGATGTTACGTCCTGCAATATTATATTACGATGATGTTACATCCTACAGTATTATATTACAATGATGTTACATCCTGCAGTATTATATTACGATGATGTTACGCCTTATAGTATTACATTACGATGATGTTACGCTTCATAGTATTAAATTACGACGATGTTGCACCCTATACTATTGTACGTTGAATTTGTCATAAGGTAATTGACATCAGTCCAAGGAAAATATTATTCGGAGATTATAAGGATTATGCTATTTCATAAGTGATGAGTAAATTCGTAAAGATGGGAGGGGAAGCAAGTCAAAGAAAATAAATTTTCGTCCAAGTTTGGCATGGTGGGATAATATATGATCCGAGCTATAATACACGGTATTTATGGACTATTGCCATACAAGGTACCACATGACCATGATAGTAAGATGTATAAGGTATGTTAAAAGTGAGTAGTATTTTAAGTAAGTAGAAATAATTCTTAATTATATGGATAATTAGTTAATTATTGGGTAATGGGATATTACATAGTTAATTAACAATTAGTGGTTGTCTTTGGATAAAGACTAAGTCTTTGGATGAGCTCAAGGTGTAAAGAAACGTGGCACCCCTCAATTACAAATTGTAACTCTTAAACTCATGTGAAATATGGCATATTTTGAAGATATGGTGTGGCCAAGTCACCACATAGGTGGGGCCCACACCCAAAGACTTAAATAAACCTTTCTAAATTCATTTTAAGTCTCTACAATCACAAAGGAATTTCAGCAAACTCTATCATAAAAGATTTCATGATTAGCAACGTGATTTGGCTACAAAAAGTCATACGAGACTACGTAATGTTATAACAACGGGATTTTGCGATTCTAAGGGAGTACTGTGTAATCTTTCTCAAAGAATATCACACGAATTTTTCTCTACTTCGATCCGCAGTTACATGTTTCCGCAAAACAAAATCGTTTCAGGTATGTTAAGGTGAATCCTTCCTTCTTTTGGCATGATCAAGCAACGTTACATAAACGTAATGTTATTTCATAAGTGTTTCTTCTCTTAGTAGTTAAGGATGTCTATATTATTTATTCCTCTAAAATGATATTAATCAGAGGTATAATAGTCTTTTGACATTCCGAGAAGTTTTATTAATGATATTTACATGTACATTTACCCATGACTCAGACGGTGTTATATACGCGTATATATGTATATTATATGCATATGGGATATGAGAAAAGGTTACGGCGTTATATACGCACCACTGCCTGATCAGCTGGTATACATTGATGATTTTGCCCACAGTAGCCAAGATGATATGATGGGATGCCCTCAGAGGCTGATGATGTTATGAAACATGTACCTATGAACGACATGACATTAATACGCATATGCATGACACTATAAGTATTTCATGATTTACAAAGTTTTCCAAACTTACAGGTTGAGTTATTTACTCTATATTTCTTCCATCTCTGTTATGTACTTATTTATGTCCCTTACAAACTCGGTACATTATTTGTACTGATATCCCTTTTGCCTAGGGACGATGCGTTTCATGCCCGCAGGTCCCGATAGACAGGTCGAGAGCCCTCCAAGTAGGCTATCAGCTCAGCGAAAGATGTCGGTGCGCTCCATTTGCTTTGGAGTTGCTTGTTTGGTTAGTATGATTTAGACATGTTTTGTTTGGTATGGAGGGACTCTATCCCAACCTTTATGAAAATTATGTATTCTTAGAGGCTTGTAGACAGATGTCATGTACGTAAAAGATTGTATGGCCTTATCGGCCTATGTTCAGTATACGAGTGGTTATTTTGGCCTTATAGGCCCGTATGTCTTATGTATAAATTGGTATAACATGTTGTATTCTACTTAACTGACGGCAGCCTTCCGGCTCAGTTATCTATGAAAGTATGACATGAAAAGATACGTTATATTGGTACTCGGTTGGGTAAGGTATCGGGTGACCGTTGTGGCCCATCGGTTTGGGTCATGACAGTTTCATACATATATTGGAATTTTCCTGTATCTAGTCCCTTCATCGTTCGACCTTGTTGAGCTCGTCAGTAGGCAGGGCGATGAGTTATCCCTTGAACTTAGAGATGTCCCCCTCATTGCCTAGTGGAAAGCCTCCCCGAGAAAACCCAATTGGGACAAAAACCGAGTGAGGGAAAAAGAGTACGACTTGAGGGGCGTCATTTTCCAGAAGTTGAAGTGTTTGAGATGGGCGACATTCCATTTATTTTGTAGTAGTTTTCCTTCCATTGCCTCTAGTTGGAATGCTCCTTTGCTTGATTGCCCGTGCGGTGTTTGTGTTCCTGTTTAAGCAAACAACAGAGGGTAAACCAAAATGAGATTTTCCTTACCTCGATCCAATGAGTCGGTGAACGATGGTAGCCTAATAGCGTTTCTTGCTATGCCTGGCATTTAAGTGGTTGATGGAATGGTGGTTTTTATATTCGGCTCTCCTTTAGTTTTTAGAGGTGCCCTAGCTCCGCGTGGGTTGGGTTCGCCTTAACTGTTGCGGTGTAGAAATCGAGTCCCGGTTCGATCTCGTCTGATTCGTACCCATAACAAGGGAGACATGTCGTAACTTGTTCATGGATCATCCGATGTGTGGGGGATGTGAGAGTAAGGCAGGATGTGCCCATTCTCTTACAGGATTGCGAAGCAGGTGTCGTCCTCTCATGTGCGGGCTTTGCGTGGATAGTGGTTGTAACTTCTGCTTTTATGTAGCAGCCTGATCTGGATTAGCATGTGAGGTTTACTTACCACTCTTCCAGGTGGGTGATTTCATTTCGCCTGTTTTGGATCTGAAGGAAACTAGGAAATTTGGCTAAGAAATCCCCACAGACGGTGCCAAATTATTTGAACCAAAAGTTTAAGACTCTTTTGCCAACTTCAATTATCAATAATAAAGAAGGTAAATCTTAGCCAAGCATAATTAACTTCAGATCTAAATGTATATAGCGGGAAATAACGAAAGGTAGGAACTTCTTACATTTATAGATGTCAGAATCTTATATCGCACACGAGAAAATTGGGTTTACGTTCTAAGCAAAAAAGAATTGTCAGTGAAAGAGTAGAGAGGAAAAAGTGAGGCGGCTATTCATCCATGAGAAATTCCCTCATCCTTTTTACAATGTGTCTCTCTTTTCTGAAATGGCAGAGCCCCCCCCCCCCCTCCCGCCCCTCTTTGTTTACTAACTCCTATTTATAGGGACATTTTCCAAAAAAAACCTAAAAAGTACAACATAAAGAATATCCAAAAGGCATATTCTTCCTGTCCCTTTCTAAGTTTAAACTACCGTTACTATATTATTTCGGCTACCCACTTTTGGTCGTAGGGGTGTGCATTCGATTTTGACCCTTATCGATAATTACTTATCGATTATCGATTTATATGCTTATCGTTATCGTTTCAATAAGGTTTTGATTTTTTCGATTTTGATTTATCGATTTTTGGGGCTTATCGATTCGGTTATCGATTACACCAATAAGAAAATTTGCAGGATTCCACGGAAAATATATCGCTATAAACATGCCTAACTAATATGGATAAAAAGAAGCTAAAATAAGACGAACACCGTTTATAATATAAAAATTGCGTCACCAAGCACATGCAACGAAACTAAAGTAAGGGATCAAATGTATGCCACCAACACTCCCATGGTATAAAAAAATAAAAATACATCATCACCGCTAATTCTATTTTCCATTAATTTGAACTTCATTCCCTTGAGCTTTAAATATGATCATTCCTTAAATGTGGTAGATGAAATAATAGGGTTAGGGACTTAGGGTAAAGGAAAGGGTATTATAGAATAAGGGTAAAAAAAATTATTTTTTTATTTTTAGTATATCTTATCGGTTTATCGATAAACCGATAACCGAAGAGGACAAAATCAAAATCGAAATCGATAACTAGATAAGGAGAATTTCGAAATCGAAATCGAAATCAATAAATCGATAAACCGATATCGATAACAAATAATCGATTCGATTTATCGATAAACCAATTCGAATGCACACCCCTATTTGGTCGTCGTCCTTTGTCACAACGACCATCAATCGTTGTGTTCTGGTGACCCCTCCCTATGTCTTGCTTATACGCTACCGTGGTTGCCAAATTTGGACCATCAATCAATCGTTGTGTCTTGCTTAACTAATTTACTAAGTACGTTACAACCACTTATTTGCTATAAACCTGTAATATATCTTATTCATGCAAATGTTTTAAAAAAAATAATTGGAATAAAATGTTGTTCACTTAAAAGCTCCTGTGAATTTAGCTTTTCTACCACCATTTTGTTGTTATTACCATCGAACAACAATCACCATTGTCAACCAATATCGCCAACCATTTCCTCGTTAACTACCACCACAAGTTACGTCTTTGTTTACCTCGAAAATACGAGTAATAATTAAATTAATTTGTGGTTTTAAAGATATGTGATTAAGTTCAATATCAATTAATAATCAAGAAATATTAAGTAGAGATGATAGAAATAAGTGAATCAAACCAATGTTACTCAGCAGTGATGACCTCGAGCTTAGTGACCTCGAGATGAACTAAGAGCAATAAAATAAGAACAATAAATGTAAAGGACAATGCTGATGAATAGTAAGAGAGAAAAGCAGGATAGTATATTCTTTGCCAATGATTAGATGATGTTTAAAAATGATTGGGATCCCCTTTATATAGGAGGGGAGCCCTAAATAAGGTACATTTCCATTTACAGTAAAGAATCTTATTTGGACAGCTGTATAAGTGCCTGGTACGGATTCGTACAAATCTATCCCGGAATTTACACCATGATTTTGGGGACGTGGCGAGAATCTTGTC
This sequence comes from Nicotiana tabacum, assembly GCF_000715075.1. NCBI lineage: Eukaryota > Viridiplantae > Streptophyta > Magnoliopsida > Solanales > Solanaceae > Nicotiana > Nicotiana tabacum. The sequence goes on along the minus strand of NC_134101.1, from coordinate 133,705,329 downwards.
CTTCTATAACAAACTTATAACGACTCTATCTCGGACTTGGCCATACTTGGCTCTAATACTCTCAGACACTTAGGTCTTCGAGCCTCTCATTCTGCCCCGAGCCCGGACTTGATCTTTACTGAACTTCAGCCCCCGGTGTGGCGTCTCGAGCCTGCTTGACCGGGGGCACCTGCTTTCGACCATATACAGATAGTCCCCGCGTTTCTTAGAGTAAAATGATAAGAAACGATTTGAACCTCGATTTTTGGAGCCCTTGATGATGACGTCATCCTTGTGATGTCAACTTTTGAAGTGACCGAAACATCCCATTGGTTCGCTTCCCCCAAAAAAATGTATATCAGTAATGGTCGGCCACTAGCGTCGTTGAACCGTTGCCGCCCATCTATAAATATAAGTTCTAACCTCTGAGAAGGCTTTACTTCAATTTTCAAACCACCTTTGAACCTCATCTATACCTCTCCCTCTCTTCATCTGTTTCCTTTTATTATTTGCTTCTACCGCCTTCTTAGTGCCGGAAAACGCCAAGCTCTGCCGTCTTCTGCATCTTGTAATCCAGAATCATGGCGAAAACTTCTAAGAAGTCCCTCAAAAGGAAAAGGCATCGTCTTCTTCTACTTCCCGGCCGGACAAACCGGTGGTACCACCGGCTCTTCACGAAATCACCCTCGGTCCCTGTGATAAAGAAATATTTTAATGTCAAAGATACTCTCGATATCCCAGGCCGGTGCGAACATGTATCTCGATACATCAGTTTGATATCGAAAAACAACCTCAAAGATATGAAGAAGGACTGCAGATGGGGAGACGAGGTCGTGGTTCAGATCCCAGGCCCCGGGAAAGCATTACTACCCACGTGGGTTTTTTTAAGTTTTTACACTTACCCCTTCACACTGGGTCCCCTCGACCCGGTAGTGATCGACTTCTGCAAAACATATGAGGTCACATCAGCCTGATTCATCCCTCCTTTTGGCGCATTGTGATCATGCTGTGGTATTTTTCTGAAAAGGTCGAGGGGCTGGAATTCACCCTCAATCATCTTATTCGGTAGTATCGGCCCCAGCTGTTTCGAGGGCTCATCAAGCTACAACGTCGAACAAAGAAGGTGTCACGACCCTAAACCCGGACCCGGTCTTGATGGCGCCTCTCGTGAAGACAAGGTCAGCCGACACTTCCCCATTTCAGTTTTAAACAATTAACAATAAGAATTAAGTCTAAAACATAATAAATAATCCAAAAGTAAGCAGTTAACAGAACAGTTTGCAGAAAATAAACCCAATACAACCAGATAATGGGGGTGTCACTAGTCATGAGCATCTACCAATTCTAACACATCTGAAAGGTCTACAAAGCTATTACAAAGTCACTAATAATGGAAAAGAAATGAGATAAGGGGGAGAAACACGGGACTGCGGATGCCAAGCTGCTACCTCGTGAACTCCGAAATCTGCCGGGAACTCTCAACTCTCGTTAGCAGGATCAGCAATGCCTAAATCTGCACACGGGGTGCAGAGAGTAAAGTGAGTACTCCAACTCAGTGAGTAATAATCATAAATAAATACTGATAGCAAGAAATCACGTAAGGCACATTATATGCTATACGGAAGCAGTAAAAGCCAGTAAAAACAATGAAGCAATGATAATGTGTAAAGTCATTTTAGTTCAATTCAAACTTTATCAAATGCATTTTTAACAATTAAGCAGGTAAATGACAGACCAATAAGACAGATAAGCACATAAAAGATTGCCCCTCGGGCACAATGTCAACAATACCAGCCCCTCGGGCTATATCTCACATCACAATGGGTACCTGTGCTTACTGGGGGCACTACTGAAAAATTAGTCTATGGTAACGCATGGAAAACCGTTCTAATAGGTAGATAAACCATTTCCATAGAGATATTGCAACGATTTACAAACTGTTACATCTGCCCGCATGCCAATAGAGCTATAGGAATGGTTCTTGCAACAGTTTTTATCTTCGTTGCTATAGAGACGTCTATCGCAATGGTTTTCCTTTCTCCGTTGGAACGATTATTCTTTCCAATTGGAACGGTTTAAAACCGTTACTATATTGTGTAAGCAAGGGTTCATACCATATAATCTAATGCAACACTTAAGTAAGCTATTGTTACGGTTATGTATGGATATAACAACGATTTCTTTAAGCTATTGTAATGGTTTTATTTGTATTGTTACGGTTTATAATAAACTACAACAATAAAGAAAATGCTATTGCAACGGTTTTAACTACCTAGTGGAACGGTTTATAGGACAATTTGGAACGGATTACCTAACCTATTTCAATGGTTTACGTTCTCTAATGGAACAGCATTTGTGTTTTATTGCAACGGTTTACATAGGCTATTGTAACAATTCATTTGAAAGAAATATAGCCCCTGTTGTAAATAAATTTTTATATATATAATAACACTAAAATTTAAAAAATACAAAATGATACTATTAATAATAACAAGCTCATAATATCCATAAAGCAAATGTTCTACCCGAAGTCCATAAGTCTAATACATTTCAAGATAGTAAGTTTCAAAATTTAATAACAAAAAATTTCTAGAACATTCATCTATAGCAATTCAAAATTCATCTAAAGTAAGATCTAGATCATCGCTGCTTTCATCTTCCATTTTTTGATCTACTCCAGCTACAAAAGAGAGATAATTAAAGTCATTACCCTTCAAGAGAATCCGGTCTAAGAATTCTCATAGCACCAAAAGATATTGAATGCCTGGACTAAATACATGGAACAAAAAAGAAAAAGAAAAGATAGGACATACAAGATGCTAGTCATGAGCCTAGGAACATGTTGCAGCACTGTAAATGAACTAGTTTGTAAGCAAGAGTAAGGGGAAAACTTAAATAAACACTGGTTGCAGTCTCGGGACGAACATTTTTGTACAAGTTGACCGCGCTAGGCAAAGGCAACAAATCAAACCACTAGAAGAATTTTAAAAAGTGAGAGAGCAATACGAAACTGTGAATATGGTCCACTTGATTCCGTATGCGATGACCAGGGCGTTGGCCTAAAAGAGGCCAAATTTTTTGGACCAATTATTGAGCTAGAAAAATAAAACTCATATAACAACAGCATGAAGGATGGACTATGCATGATTCTAATGATAAGAAATTTGAGTTGACAATCACTACTAAGAAAAAAAAAAGCATAATAAACATTTGTGAATAACAAGTTAAACCTACTGCTATATCCACTACATAGAAGCAGGTTGACCATTAAGGGACGAGTAGCTTACACATAATGGTCACAATATATAACGGTCATTATAGACCAGCATCAGTTAGAAATTACTTTCAAACATGGTAATCAAAAGCTAATTAAATTAACAAAACCATTTAACAACAATTCTAGAATTAGGTGAAGAAATTAAATATATCTAAAGCATCATTTGCAAAAGGAAAACCTTTGTAATGCCAAAACAAACTAAAATTTGTCAACATGATATCATTAAAAATACTAGTTTTGAAAATCATTGGTATACTACTAGCGAAACTATAACATCAACGTCCATTATAATAATTAACAACAAACAACATTTATACATAGCAAATAGAAGAATAGGCTTTTGTGGTGGTAACACATGGCTCAAAAATCTTCTGAAAGTAAGGCTTAAACCAACGAACGAAAAAAATTTGTATTGTATTTGTGTTGTAAGCACCTATAGACACAAACAAATAAAACATTGGTAGAGGAAGCCGAAGAAGCAGCACAAGGAAGGAGGAGAAGAAGAATAAATAGAACTATAGAAGAAGAGGTATAACATTTGGTACGTACTTACCTTGATCGTTACTAGTCGATTGATTAGCTGAATAGCAGCTTTTTGTGCAGAAGAACTTCCCTTTTGCCCTTTTGAAATTTTACTATTTCCCTTTTACAACCAATCCTTCACATAAAGTAAAACAAGAAATAAGTAGATAATAGGTCATAGAAATAATGGATGTAATTACCTTGTGGTGACCAGAGTTTCAATATTCAAGAAGATCCTGAAAGTGAGACTCCGAAACATCTGCAGGCCTATTCTCCCTTTGAAGCTCATCATTCTCATAGGCTTCAAAGTGTTTTTTCTTTAACCGATTCTTATACTTTCTCCAAACAAACTGAAATAGAGAATGTTACAAGCACACCAGATCAAGATAAGAATGCAAAAGGTTAGCAACAAAAAGATGATTTGATAGGAACCTATGGGATCAAGAATAGCAATAAAGTTTATTCTCTATCTTAGGATTTTAGGGAACAGTTATATGAATATAGTCTTATATATTTTTATAATCTTTCCCTAATTATCCTACGACAGAGAATAAACCTCATCGTCATCCTTGATGAAGCACACTTATTCAGATTATTCCAGTTAAAAATATGATGAAGCACACTAATATGTGAAAATGCTGATGTTATTATCCTCCAATGATGACCTTCCGCAGCAGTTTCATAACTCATACCAACATGTGAATAACCAATATTTGATTTATGAATGCTTACAAGGACCACAACCTTGTCCTATTTTGGTTTTACTTCAAATGGTAATAACACAATGGCAATTCAGCAAAGTTCTCTCGTTTTTTTGTAAGTTTGATGGTATGGAATTTTGAGTTATTTCGCTATTAGTTATGCTTATGTTCTTCTGGTACAGCAAGTCCACAGTCAGCAGTCCACGCGAGAAGAGGAATGCAAAGCAGAAATATTTGAAGAATGACACAGCGAACCTCCTTAAAAATGGATTGGATGACAGCACCTACAATAGGGTAATTTTTTTCTGGTAAATTAAAGCGTCTAAAGAAAATTCAAAGTGTGCAAAAAGATTTTTTATACAAGTTGGAAGATAAAGTATATATTAAGCCTAAAACTATTATAAGGAAATAATTAGTATCACCGTTACTTCTTTGTCATGTGTAAAATACTTTTGTTTATAGACAAATTTATTGATTTGAAATGAGTGGATGAAAAAGAAGAGGATACCACAGTGTTACATGAAAAAACGGTAGCTCGGTGTACTAAGCTCCCACTATGCACGAGTTCGGAAAAAGCAGTACCACAAACAAACCTTTGTCAAGATTAATTAATATAAAGAAATTGTATAGTATGAAATATGAGCAGAGTTAATTTGATCTTAAGGACATTGGGCCAAACCTTGGTCTAGTATAACAATCAAATCGACCTAAATTTATGCTTACTGCCTTTTATTTTTTCTAACCCTCCTCTACAGCTAACTTTCTCGTTGTCCCTTTAGTAGCGAACTTCTCATTCTTCCCATTTTATTGCTAAAATGCTTACAAGGACACACAACCTTATCTTATTTGTTTCTCTTTTTTCTTCTTTGGGGATACATAATTAATCAAATTCAATACAGAATAAAATTGAATCTTGAAGCAAAATAGAGTAACCCCAAATCAGAAAATCCCCACTAAGATACAATCACTAGCTACGCCCTTTCTGAAAATCTGACATTAATTTCCATCACTTTCCAGAAAATGATTATTTCAGAGAAAATCATTGCACCATAGCTACCAAAAAGTAAGATATTTAATACACTCACCACACCCTAAATATTATAGAAAAAAAGAACGATTAATGAAGAAAAATATCCAAATTGAAAAAAGAAAAACTTACAGCTAAAGTCAATTTCTTAGAGACTGCCTTTTCGTTGAAGATTTTTGCCATTGAAGTCACAGTCCACCGATATTGGTTGAATAAGACGATTTTGAGCAGATAGACTGAAGGTTTGAAAAACAAACACAGATCTATTCGGATTTGGGGATAAATCTAACTGTTTTAACAGGGTCTGTTTGGATTTGAAAGATTTCTCTCATTGAAAATCAAGGGAAAAATGGTCGGATCTAAAAGATTAGTGTGAATGGGTTAGTGAAAGGGATTAGAAAGAGAGGAGTCTATGGGGTTAGAAAGAGAGCGGTATGAGGTGTTTAGAAGAGGGGTCTGAAGCAAAAGGGTCTTCTAATTTTAGTTTTTAAGAATAGAAATAAAAGTTGTGGGATTAAGTAAATTTATAAGTACTAATTATTAAAATTAGAAAACAAAAGTAAAAAAAGTTATTAAAGAAAGAGAATTTTGGCGGGTTTAGCGAAAAAAGAGCGGAAAATTTTGGGTTGGAACATTAACCGTTTCAATAACATTCACCCGTTGCTACAGATAAATAAAATGTAACGGTTAAGTAAACCGTGGCTATAGAAAATATTACGGCAACGGTTATTGTACAATGGCAACGGTTTGGTTGCTAAAGTATACTAATTACATCCAAAACCTTAGGTAACGGTTAAAACTGTTGCAATAAGTCATCTGTAGCAACGATTTCGTAACCGTTGCAACCAACCCGTTGCCATAGGCTCATTTTCCAGTAGTGGGGTGTGCAGACTCCTGGAGGGGGCCCCTTACGGCCCAAGCGCAATATCAAGTCATCTCATGGCATTATCACTAGGCCTTCGGCCTCATATCAACAAGCCACCTCATAGAGTACAAATCTCAGGCCCTCGGCCTCATAATCATAATCAGGTGTTTCCTCACAACATAGGCCCTCGGCCTTATTCAGTAAAAATTCTCACAAGCCACTTGGGCAACAGTAAAACATGATGCTCAGCCCAAAATATCATTTAAAATCACATTTAAGTGTTAAAGCAGAGTAAACATGGTTGTGTTATGAAAATAGTAGAATATAGCATGACTAAGTTCAAGTATAAAGTCAAAACATTAAGGAAATATCAGTAAAAATCCCCTAAGGGTTCAAATAGTTGGCACGAGGCCCAAATATGGCATTCAGCCCAAAACATGATGATAGCAAACAATTTTCAATCAAATACATGGTAAAATAGTCATTCGGGACGGACTAAGTCATAATCCCCAACAGTGCACGACCCCACACTCGTCATCTAGCGTGTGCATCACCTCAATATAGCACAACGATGTGCAATTCGGGGTTTCATACTCTCAGGACATCATTTACAATCATTACTCACCTCAATCCGGTCCAAACTCTAGCCCGCTATGCCTTTGCCCCTTGAATCGGCCTCCACTTGCGTCGAATCTATCCAAAATCAGAATCACGACTCAAAATATGCTAAGGAGTGAAAATAATCAATTTACAACATAAATCCCGAAATTACCAAAACCTGACCCCGGGCCCATGTCTCGAAATTCGATAAAATTCACAACAATAGATTCTTCATCTCCCCATGAGTTCATACATATAAAAAGTACCAAAATCCGACCATAAATGGTCCCTCAAATCCTCAAGTCCAGGTTTCCAATACCAAGCCCTAGTTTTCCCCAATTTTAACCCTTAATTCCATTAATTATAGCTTTAATCTGTGAAATAATACCATAGGAACGAGTTTTAGGTCCAAAATCCTTACCTCAATAAAGTCCCCTTGAAATCCTTATTCAAAATCGCCTACAAAGCTCCAAAGCCGACTTAGAAATGGTGGAATATCTCAAAAATCGCAAAGGAAACAACTTATATGTTATGGCCCACGGATTTCGCATCTGCGGCCCAATTCTCGCTTCTGCGGTACCGCTTCTACGGTCAAGACCACCGCATCTGCGGTCCTCACTTAAGTCCTCATTTTCGCATCTGCGATTCACTATCCGCACCTGCACCATCGCAGGTGCGGTTCTCCAACCGCTCCTGCGGTTTTTGCCTCCCTTACCTTCTTCCGCTTCTGCAGACCTCTTCCTCGCATCTACGGCATCGCACTTGCGGTCCCCAATCCGCAGGTGCAGAAACAACAGAAGCAGAAAATTTGCAGCTTCACCAAAAATTCCATACTCTCCGTCAACCATCCGAAATCACCCCGAGGCCCCCGGGACCTCAACCAAAAGTACAAACATATCACATAACCTTATTCAAACTTATACCAAACTTCAAAACACCCCAAATAACATTGAATCAACCAAAACACATCAGATTCAAGCCTAAGTTTCCAAAATCTTCCAAATTCCGCTTTTGATCAAAAACCCAACCAAATCACGTCCGAATGACCCTGAAAATTTGCACACATATCCCAACTGACACAATGGAACTACTGCAACTCTCGAAATTCCATTCCGACCCCTATATCACAATCTCACCTATCAACCGGAAAACGCCAAAAATCTAATTTCGCCAATTCAAGCCTAAATCTACTCCGGACCGCCAAAACACATTCTGATCATGCTCTTAAGTCCCAAATCACCTCCCCGAAGCTATCCTAACCATAAGAACTCACATCCTATCCCTCTAACTTATAAGTCAACATTCGGTTGACTTTTCCAAGTTAAGCTTCCTCAAAAGAGACTAAGTGTCCCAAACCTTACCAAATCCTTTCCGAACACAAGCCAACCAACCCGATCACATATAGAACCGATACACAAAGCAATAAGAAGCAGAAATAGGGAAAACGGAGTGGTAACTCATGAGACAACTGACCGGGTCGTCTCAGAAGGCCCTCATTGCTAGTAACGACGAAGACAAAGATCGAGGCTGGATGAGCCAGTTCATCAGAGTCAGGACTTTGGACGTCATCCCCGGGGACAAAATGTCATTCTCGGAGAGATGGAATTTTAATTGTTAGTGGGGTTCCTTAACAAATACTTCTTCATATTCTTCTTCTGTGTTTCATAATATTTTCATCTTTTCTGTAGCTGTTTCTTAGACACCTCACGCTATTTCGGACCTCGAGGACTGGGTCCGAAAGTTTTCTGTGACCTCCTCATACAATGAGCACAAATGGCATGATTTATCGAGGGGCAAATGGGAGGCCAAACGTCATGGTAAATTCTCTTCTCAAGTTTTTGACATTCTTTTTTTATTTATGGTGTCATCTCGTTCATATTTACTTGTTCAGGCATCGGAGATGTCTCCGAAATAAGGCCAGCCCCGCCCCGGGAAGAGACCGAGTCCCTGATTCTAAAATCGAGGAAAGACAACAAAAGAAAGAGGGTTTCGAATCCTGAGGAACCCCAAGACAAGAAAGCCCCTACTCGAAGGCTACGGAAGAGATTTGTTCATGTGGATGCAGATTCAGCCCACAATTTCCCGGATGACGAAGAAAATGATGGTGAAGAGTCAGCGTTGGTGCCTCAAATCAGGAAACTGATCAAGACCGCCAAACCCTCCGAACTAGAGACCTCATCCTGTGGTAAGGGAACTCCAAAGAAGGACTCAGGAAAGGCCCCCTTGTCCTCGGAGATTGAGATCATTCCTCTGCCTTCAACAAGTATACCGGAAGGGTCTTCAGTCGGGATTGTGACAACAAGTCACTCTCTTTCTCTACCATTTTATTCCGAGGAGCGCTCTGCGTACGCCCGATCCGAGCAAGGTCCTCAAAGAAGATCCTTTTTAGGGTTGCTTTGTTGGGGTCGATGATGTCGCTGAACTTAATGATGCATCCACCCTCTTCGAAGAGGCTCAACATCTCCTCTCTTGGGTAAGTATTAACTTTCGTTCTTGTAATTTTTTTCTTCCTTTCCTTTCCTTTGACTGACATATCTTTATTTCATATATAGGCCATCGTCAAGTTTAGAGCTAAGCTGAGCCAATGTGAGGCCGAGCTCAGGAATGTTTCGAGTGAAGAGAAGGCCCTGAGGCTCCTTTGTAGCCAAAAGAAGGAGGATCTTAAGGACCTACGAGCTGAATTGGCCTAAGCTCGGAAAAACGAGACCGAGCTAGAAGAGTAGGTAACTGTGATTTTAATAGAGTATGGTCTTCTTGGCCCTACTTTGGAGGCTTAAACTTCGATATCTCAGCTGCAGCAAAAGTTGGAGATGATTGGGCAGCTCTGGGGAGAGGTTGATCAAGTTAAGGCTCACTACCATCGATAGAAGGAGAACATGGATCAACTCACTGCCGATAAGGAAACTATTATAGCCCAACAGACCTCGGTTGAAACTCAACTCCGAGACATTAGAGTGAAGGGCCTGGCCCAGTCCAAGAAAATTAAGGAGTTTGAGGCAGAGCTTGCTAGAGCCCGGGTCGAAGCTGCACAAGCAAAGGATGAAGCTGAGAAGACGAAGGCTACGGCTGATAAGACCATCGTCGTATACTTAAGGGACACTGAGGTTGTTCAAGCGGAGCTGAGGGAGGCCTCCGACTGGGAAAAACGGAGTAATGATTTGGCCAAGTGCCAAGGCTGGAGGGAGACTCTCGAAGAAATCCACGCCCGAGGATTTGACCTTACTAAAGAAATAGCCGAAGCAAAGGCGCGGGAAACCGATACCATGTTTCTTGTTTCTTCTGATGACGAGAATGCTGTGAGTGGCTCCGGGAACAGGAAGGTGAAGAAGGTGTCCCCGAGGAAGAGGGGGTCCCGAAGATAGAGCTGCCGAGGGTGCCATTCCTGAGGATGTCGCTTCCGAAGATGTAACCCCGAAATAGATTAGGTTCTCTTTTTCTTTTTTGTGTACGGGCCCCTCGTGGGCATTGTAAATTCCTTTGTAAATCATCTTTTGTGAATATAAAGAACATTTTTGCTTTATCTTCAGTTTGTGTTGAATTCTGTTTCGTCTTCATCTGTGGAAAATTTTATTGTATAAACCATTAGGTTTTTCATTGATCAACATAATACCTCTTAGGGATTCAGTTAATGCTCAAGCTAAGCTTTAATTGATTTGATGTGAGCTCGGGATATCTAGACTTAAGGTCTCGAACCCTATATATTTTGGCCCTTCGGCACTTTTAAGTTGGCCCTTAAGATCTTATATATCGGCCATTAGGCTCTTTAAGTTGGCCCTTAGGCTCTTAAATATCAGCCCTTAGTCTCGTTAAATTGGGCCAATTCGGCCTCTAAAGCGGCTGTAATTTTTCCCTCTTTTTGGCTAAAAGACTTAGTGAAAATTTATCTATGCCTTAGCATGCATTTTTTTGTACCCATTGGGGTTTTTGAAGGTCCGACGGATCAGAAACTTATTGGTAATTTGTTTGTGTAAATGTAATCGAATACATCTTGAGGTTTTTTTGAAGGCTGATGTTATCAAAGCCTCTAAATTATTCAAAGGATGATTTTATCGAATCCCTTTAACTTTGCTTTAGTCGAGGGTAGCCTGATTTAACCGATTTTTTCAAAGTGTTTGAAGGCATGTGATTTATGGCGAAAGTCGAACATCTCTGAGCCGCATTATTTCGATCATATCCTTTATATGACCGTAATCTTTAATATGGCCGTAGCCTTCAGGTATGTCTCTTGGACTTGTTTTCGGATAACCCTTCGAACTTGTTCGAAGTGTTAGTCCCCGAGTATGATGGCCTTGGCCTTTTTATCAAGGGAATGCCTCTTTGAGGTCTTATGCGTTCGAGTTTTTGATGACTCGGATGCGTTGGTTGTCGATGACAGTCCCCGAGTATTTCAGGGTGGATTTGCGTTATGGCCCTTAGGCCATTTTTCGTAGAATTAGAAGTGTAGAGCTCGTAAGGTAATAGACTTCTTTGAGACACAAAGTGTTTTGATATAGAAAGAATGCTTCCTTGAATAATTGATACATGCGTACATATTTAGTTAACGGGGCTCGACTATACTATATGGACACGGTTCATCTGACCGTTTGGCCCACTACAAAATTCTCCTATCGAGGCCCTCTTTGGCATGAAGTATTTTCCTCGAAAACATAACCTCCGAGGGTGATGCCCCCAGTATTCGAGGTTTATTGAAAAGAAGCCTTGGATACTGTTGCGTTTTCCTTAGGTAGCACATAATATTTGCCTCATTAAAAACCATGTCGGTAAAACCCATTTGGGACAAAGTCCGATCTAAAGGAAAAAGAGTGCAACGTATGCTTTAAAACTTAAGGCCTTCGTGTAAAAAGGGGCCTTCGATAGCTTCGATCGAACACCTGCAATGGGTTAGTTTCAAATTCAAATGGACAAAATAAAATCATACCTTAGCAATAATATTGTTTGAGTAGTGATGCGTTCCAATTGTTTGGCAGTTGTTCACCTTCCATTGTGCTAAGTTTGTAAGATCCTTTACCGACAACTCCAAGGACTCGATACGGTGCTTCCCAATTCGGGCCTAGTTTTCCTTCATTTGGGTCTCGAGTTTTGAGGGTGACTTTTCATAAAACTAAGTCCCCGGCTCCGAAGTGTCGAAGATTGGTCATTCTATTGTAGTATCTCTCGATTCTTTGCTTCTGTGTGGCCATCCGAGCAAGTGCTGCCTCTCGTTTTTCATCTAATAGCTCGAGGCTAGTATTCATAGCCTCGTGATCTGACTCCTCCGATGCATGTCAAAACCTGGCGCTGGGTTCATCGACCTCGACAGGAATAAGGGCCTCGGAGCCATAAACTAAAGAAAATGGAGTAGCCCCTATACTAGACTTCGATGTTGTTCGATATGCCCAAAGGACATCGGGTAAAACATCTCTCTATTTTCTCTTAGCATCGTCCAACCTTTTCTTCACGTTTTGAATGATGGTTTTGTTTGTTGATCCGGCCTGTCCATTTCCAGTTGGGTGGTATGGTGTTGATAAGATCCTCTTTATCTTTTGTGCTTCGAGGATCTCCATCACCTTGCTACCGATGAATTGTTTTCCATTGTCACATACAATTTCGGCAAGTATCTCGATCCGGCATATGATGTGGTCCTACATAAAGTCAATAACTTCCTTTTCTCTGACCTTATCGAAGGCCTGTGCTTCCAACCATTTAGAAAAGAAATCAGTCATATATAAAATAAATTTAGCTTTACCTGGGGTCGTTGGTAGGGGCCGACTATGTCCATCCCCCATTTCATGAAAGGCCACGAGGATAGGACTGAGTGGAGCTGTTCTCCGGGCTGATGGATCATCGGTGCAAACCGTTGGCATTTATCACATTTTTTGACAAACTCCTTAGTATCTTTTTCCATGCTATCCCAGTAATACCCTGCTCTGATAATTTTGTGAATCAAAGACTCAGCACCGGAGTTGTTCCCACAAGTACCTTCGTGGATTTCTCGTAGAACATAATCGGTATCCCTCGGTCCTAAACATACCGCCAATGGCCCATCAAATGTTCTTCTGTATAATGTCCATCTCCATCTAGTGTGAACCTAGCAGCCTTAGTTCGTAGATCCCTCGATTCTTTGTGATTCGATGGGAGTTTTCCATTTTTCAAATAATCGATATACTTATTTCTCCAATCCCAGATCAAACTCGTGGAATTTATTTCAGCATGACCCTCCTCGACCACGGATCTCGATAACGGAACAACAATCCTCGGGGTAATATCGGCTTTTTTGACCGACGATCCCAGATTTGCAAGCGCATCGGCCTCACTATTTTGCTCTCGAGGCACATGATCCAGGGTCCATTCCCTAAAACGGTGCAACGTTACCTGTAGTTTGTCTAAGTATCTCTGCATTCTATCTTCTCGAACCTCGAAACTCTTACTTACTTGGTTCACCATAGGGAGTCGCATTTGTCCTCGATGACCATTGCCCCCAAGCTTTTAGCTAACTCGAGACCTGCAATCATGGCCTCATACTTAGCCTCATTGTTAGTCAATCTTGAAGTTTTGATAGATTGATGTTGGTGGCTTCAAAACAATGCCGAGGCCGAACCCTTTAACATTCGAGGCACCGTCTGTGAAAAGGGTCCATACCCCCGAAGATGTGCCCGATCCTAGCAGAAGTTATTTTTCTACTTTGAGTATGAGGGTCGGTGTAAAATCGTCCATGAAGTCAGCCAAGATTTGGGACTTGATAGCCGTTCGGGGTTGATATTCGATATCATACCCGCTTAGTTTGACTGCCCACTTGGCCATTCGACCCGACAATTTGGGTTTATGCAAGATATTTCATAGGGGATAAGTGGTTAATACACATATGGGATGACATTGAAAATATAGCTTTAACTTTCTAGATGCGCTGATTAATGCAAGTGCTAATTTTTCAAAGTGGGGGTATCTAGTTTCAGCATCTCCCAGAGTTCGACTTACATAATAAACAGGGAATTGCGTACCTTGCTCTTCTCAAACTAGTACTCCACTTACCGCTACTCGGATACTGCCAGATATAGGTAAAGCTTTTCATCTACCTTCGGGGTGTGAAGCAAAGGTGGACTCGATAGGTATCGCTTCAATTCTTTTAAAGTTTGCTGGCATTCCGGGGTCCATGCGAAGTCCTTTTTTTCTTTTCGAGCAAGGAAAAGATCCTACGACTTCGATTCGATGACCTCGAAATAAATCGACCTAAGGTGATTATTCGTCATGTTAGCCTCTACGCAGCTTTCACACTATCCATGATGGTGATATGTTCGATAGCCTTGATCTTATCGGGGTTGATCTCGATTCCTCGATTAGATACCATGAAACAGAGAAACTTACCCGAGCCAACTCCGAAGGAATATTTTCCCGAGTTAAGCTTCATGTTGTACTTCCTCAAGATTTTGAATATTTCCTGTAAATGAGTTAAATGGTCCTCTGTGCGTAGGGAATTAACTAACATATCGTAAATGTAAACTTCCATCATTTTACCTATCTGTTCCTCGAACATCTTGTTAACTACGCGTTGATATGTGGCTCCAGCATTTTTTTAGTCCGAAGGGCATTACATTGTAATAATATGTTCCAAACTTAGTGATAAACGAGGTCTTTTCCTGATCCTCCGGAATTATCTGAATTTGGTTGTACCCGGAGTAGACGTCAAGAAAAGTTAGGATCTCGTGGCCGGTCGTGGCATCGATCATACGATTGATGTTAGGCAATGGAAAAGAGTCTTTGGGGCATACTTTGTTCAAATCCTTATAATCTACGTACCTTCTAAGCTTGTTTCCCTTTTTAGGAACTACAACTACGTTAGCTAACCATTCGGAGTATTTTATCTACCGAATAGACCATATTTTAAGAAGTTTGGTTACCTCGTCCTTTATGAACGCGTGTTTCACCTGGGACTGGGGCCTCCTTTTTTGCTTGACCAATTTGAACCTCAGGTCGAGGCTTAGCCGGTGTGTTGTTATTTCCAGTGGAATTCCTATCATATCTAAATGGGACCAAGCAAAGAAATCCATATTATAAATAAGAAATTGAATGAGTTTTTTCCTGAGTTCGGGGGTTAATCCCGTTCCCAGGTATACCTTTCTTTCAGGCATGTATTCGATCAGTATGACCTGCTCCAGTTCCTTAATCGTTGACTTGGTTGCATCGGACTCTTCTGGAACGATGAAAGTTTGAGGGGTAAGGAAATCCTCTTCTTCTTCCTCGATTACCTGTTCCTCTTGTTCGATCGGAACTGGGATCGGCGATTGCTATTTGGCCGTTGGTTTATCTTTAATCCCCGATTTTTCCAAGGTCGATGGCACTGGTGCCGGAGTTACTTCCTCGACTGCAAACATCTCCTTTGCAGCATGTTGTTCTCCATAGACTGTTTTCACCTCATCCTCTGTTGGGAATTTCATCATCTGGTGAAGGGTCGAAGGTACTGCTGTCACATTATGGATCCATGGCCTCCCGAAAAGTGCATTGTATCTCATGTCGCCTTCGATGACATGGAATTTTATATCATGTATAGTCTCGGCTACGTTCACTGGTAAGATTATCTCCTTTTTTTATTGTTTCGCTTGCCATATTGAAGCTATTTAGGACTCGAGATGCAGGTATAATCTGATCCTATAGGCCGAGCTGCTCTACGATCCTCGATCTGATTATGTTTGTTGAGTTACCTGGATCCACTAGCACACATTTAACTTGAATTTTATTTAAAAGAATAGAAATTACCAGGACGTTGTTGTGCAACTAAGATATGCCTTCTGATTTCTCATCGTAGAATGATAGGGTGTCCTCGGGCACATAGCTCCGAGTCCGTTTTTCTCTGGTGATCGACACCTTGGTGCATTTGAATATAGGTCGTTGGGGGATCTCGACTCCGCCAACGATCATATGGATTACATGTTGTGGTTCTTCTTGCTCATTTTTCCATGCATCTCTTTCCCTGAAATGATTCTTAGCTCGATCACTTAGAAATTCTCGAAGGTGACCCTCGTTGAACAACTGAGCTACCTCATCTCTTTGTTGCCTGCAATCTTTAGTTCTATGACCATGTGTGTCATGATACTTGCACATCAAGTTTGGGTTCCTTTGAGAAGGATCGGTTTGTATGGGCCTGGGCCACCTAGTGTCTTTGATCCTTCCAATAGCTGACACGATCCCCGATGCATCTACGCTGAAATTATACTCTAACAATCGAGGTGCCTCCACGGGTTCGGTATGCTTATTGAACCATCTCTTACTCATGACCTCGAGAACTTTGGTCTTGATCGTTTCTCCGATCATTTCGAGGGGCGTTACAGCCCGATAGGGGTGTTCACGGTTCGGTTAAATCGGTTTTTGATAAAAACCAAAACCAAACCAATTTAATCGGTTTTTAAAATTTTAAAACCAAAAACAAACCAAATTAAATACAAACCATCGATTTGGTTGTCATTGGTTTGAGTCGGTTTGGTTCGGTTTTTCGATTCGTAGTAAGCTAATAATAAGTCGATAATAGTGAAACAACACTAGACAATAATCTAAAAATAATTTGCTAAATTTATACTTTTTTATATATTTCTTTTGGAATTGAAAGTTTATTTACCTCTTTATATGAAAAGAATGAACAAAAAAACAACTAAAAGTTTGCTTTCTCAAGCTTTAACCATTGTAGTCCTGCAATTTGAGTTTGCTTTCTTTACTCTTATGGTAGGATTTTTTTAACTCTTCTGTTAGGCAAAAGTATGTGTGGAGGGTTAGAGAATTAAAGTCTCTTAAGGAAAAAAAAATTGGCCGATTCCTATTGTTTTGGGCTTAGGCAATCTTTTAAGATATAAGTAGGATAAACCAAAATTCAAAATAACAATTAAATTGCATAAAATATTTAAAATTATTTAGAAAAAGATATTATATTGTATATAAATAATTATTAAATTTTGTATATAATTAATCGGTTTGGTTCGGTTTAATTTTCGATTTTTTATAATAGAACCAAAACCAAACCAAATATTATCGGTTTTTAAATTTTAAAACCAAAACCAATCCAAATCAAAAAAAAATATCGGTTTGGTTTGATTTTCGGTTTGGATCGGTTTTTCGTCAAATCGTGAACAGCCCTACGGCCCGAGCCGTTGTTCCTCCGATCGACGTATGGCTAATACCGTTCCTTGTTCGATCTTGATTCCCTATTTGCATCCCTCGGGGCTTGGCTGCGAATCTGTTGGGATGAACTGAACCCGAGGGGGCTCCCAACTGGTCGTCCTCGACCCTGATTTTTGATTGATAACGGTTTTGCACATCTGACCACGTCACATCTAGATACACGATCAGATTCTGCTTTAACTGTCGAGACGCAATCTAGCTCCTTTCGTTCAAGCCCTGCGTAAAAGCTTGTACTACCCAATCATCCAAGACCGGTGGTAATTCCATTTGCTCTATCTGAAACCTAGACACGAACTCCCTCAACATCTCATCGTTCTTTTGTTTTATATTGAAGACGTCTGATTTCCTCGTAGTCACCTTTATGGCCCCAGCGTGTGCTTTCACGAAGGCGTCTGTTAACATAGCAAACGAATCAATAGAGTTAGGAGGCAAGTTATGGTACCAAATCATGGCTCCTTTCGATAATGTTTCTCCAAACATTTTCAATAATACTGATTCGATTTCATCGTCATTCAAGTCATTTCTTGATCCCACAAGTGTATGAAATAACATGCTCGTTAGGGTCAGTTGTCCCGTTATATTTGGGTATATCGGGCATGCGGAAATTTTTGGGAATGGGCATAGGAGTTGCGCTCTAAGGGGATGGTTTTTGTATGAACTTTTTGGCATTCAAACCTTTCAAAACTGGAGGTGCCCCCGGTATTTGGTCAACACGGGAGTTATAAGTCTCCACCTTTTTATCATTGTCCTCAATCTTCTTTTCCCCGGACTCGATCCTCTTAGTTAGCTCTTCGAGCATCCTCTTAATGGTGGGGTCAGTCCCCAAGTCATTTCCGTTCGACCTCTCTGGTTGGTTCAACACGTCGAGTGTTTTCATGTTCAGCTACACTTGGAGTCTTATTCTGACTTTGAAGTTGAGCGATGGCGATCTGTTGAGCTTGTAGCATATCGAATATCACTTGGAGGCTGATTCCCCCATCTCACATTCCTTGTGCTCCTTGTCCATCAGATCGGGCTTCCCTGCGTACACTCCCTCCGAGTCTGTGCCTAAATCTGCGTTTAGAGCAATGTGTGAGCTAACATCAGCTGGTTCTATATTTGGCACTTCCCCAGGGTTTATTGGTAGTACACTGACCCTATATTGTTATTTTCTCCAAGACCTTCGTTGTCATGAACAGGTGCATTTTGTGAGCTAGACATGTTTCAGCCTGAGAATCAAAAATTCTTGACAAGAAAAAGTGTAAAAATAACGTGTGTAGTGAGAATCAGTAATGAAATAATTACTATTATCTTTAGCCCCACGGTGAGCGCCAAATTGTTTACCTAAAAAATACGAGTAAAAATTAAATTTGATTTGTGGTTTTAAAGATATGTGATTTAGTTCAATACCAATTAATAATCAAGAAATATGAAGTAGAGATAAAAGAAATAGGTGAATCAAACCAATGTTACTCAGCAGTGATGACCTCGAGCTTAGTGACCTCGAGATGAACTAAGAGCAATAAAATAAGAACAATAAATGTAAAGGACAATGGTGATGAACAGTAAGAGAGAAAAGCAGGATAGTATATTCTTTGCCAATGATTAGATGATATTTACAAATTATTGGGATCCCCTTTATAAAGGAGGGGAGCCCTAAATAAGGTACATTTCCATTTACAGTAAAGAATCTTATTTGGACAGCTGTATAACCGCCTAGTACGGATTCTTACAAATCTATCCCGGAATTTACGCCATGATTTTGGGGACGTGGCGAGAATCTTGTCCTTCTGTAACAAACTCATAACGGCCCTATCTCGGACTTGACCATACTTGGCTCCAATACCCTCAGACACTTAGGTCTTCGAGCCTCTCATTCTGCCTCCGAGCGCGGATTTGATCTTTACCGAAACTTCAGCCCTCGGTGCGGCGTCTCGAGCCTGCTAGATCGGGGCACCTGATTTCGACGTTATACAGTCTTATATGTAATTCAAATCATCATCAACTACCACGTTAGTCATCTCCATCAATCACCATCACTACCACTAGTTATATATGACTACCGATCAACTACCGTCTCACGATCATCATCATAGATCACTGTCACCCTTAATAATCCGTTGCTAGCTTTTATAGTGTGCTTTAAACACGATGTATAGAGTCTGACACCTGCCCGATGTTGGAAGGTCGGAAGGAGAAGTGTTATAAGCTTTGAATGGAAGCCCCGGTAAACGGCGGCAGTAACTCTAACTGTCCTAAGGTAGCGAAATTCCTTGTCGCATAAGTAGCGACCTGTACGAATGGTGTAACGACTGCCCCGCTGTCTCCGACATGGACCCGGTGAAATTGAATTCTCCGTGAAGATGCGGAGTAAGCGGAGCCTAGCCTTATAGCTATAGGCTATATAATATTCTATTTCCTCTGCTTTGAATAGTTAGAATCAAACTCATTGCTCATTCATTAAGAGCTCTTGTCGGTAAAGTAGATCTAGATCGAGAGAGAGAATTGGCTTCTCGAGAATCCGCTGGAGTCAGATCAGTAGGGGAGTTCACACCGGGACTTTCTTAATAGAGAAAGAACCTAAACAAATAATTTTTACAACACACCATTTAACTTAAGGTTATTTTTTCCTGATATTCAGTTTATACAAATTTAATTATTATTTTATTTGAGTTTTATTTTTAAATAAAGATTAATTATATGTATTCAATGTTGAAAAAATAAGTAGTATTATCTAATGTTCAAACGTAAAAAAATCTTAATATATAATATGATAGGTAGATTTAGATCCATACATCTTTAACCTTTAAAAAACACGAGATCTAAGTAATTAATACGGTAACAAACAATCTTCAATCAATGCTCTTCAACGACTAGTTGCCATGTTCTACCAAAACCTTGTAGTGACAGGTAAGAAGTAAGAACTTTGAGGTAGTGAAAACAGAAAAGGGTCTAAAAAGGAGAGTGATGTGTGATGTGTGATGTGTCAAACGAGATTGGTTAATGGGTGGCTGAAATATCAGCTGTTTTAGTGGCGATTTTATAGGGCGTAATACAGGAAACATGATCATATATATACAAATATGCACACAAGAATACCTCATCAGTCATAAATTGAAGTACTTCATCTACTACAGGAGTCAACAATGTAATAAACGCACAGCCACTAGGACAAGCAAGTATACATAAAAAATAGATATGGACAAGTTAGCATGTCGAGGAACAAAGTATGAAAAAATAATGTTCAAGTACATGTTGCATTAAATTGATCAGTACGTTCTTGCACTGCATATACGCTATGGTTAATTGGAGAGGCTGCGAGTTCATGGAGATTAAACTTCAATAAATAAAATGTGCTGATAAATATGTCAGGCCTTATGCCAAAGCTTTCTTCTAAATTTTCAACAGCTTAATTTTATAAAGCGACAACATTTTGACAGCTAAGAAACATGATCAAGAAATTTATGAGATGTCCTTTAGATAAAATATAAAAAAGGAACACTACATGAAATGAGTCTTCATTGGCGACCTTTACGTGACTACCCAAGAATTTGCCATAGTTTTGGTGGCGTTTAATAGTCACAATTAGAGGTGAATTTAGGATTTAAAGTATTACAATTTGAATTTATCGTTTAAGATTTTAATATATATTCGGTTGGACCAATATTGTCCAAAACTTCATCGTCTCTCGTTACTGTTTGACCAAAAAGTATGAACATTTGGTTAAACTAATTAATTTAATATATAAGAGGCTAATCCTAGTTAAAGATAATAACTTCAGATGTAAAATTAGCCTACGTGGATGATGTAGAACAGTGTCGGAACAGGTTTAATATAACGCGCATTTAATGTTTCAAGGCCAATAATGGGATGAGAATAACATGCATTAAATAACAATAAATGACACTAAATCTAAATAAGGAGAATGATTAACCCAATATTGAATGAGGTGGATGATTCTTCTTTCTGACAATGATGAATGACAGATAATTATGAGAATATTTGAGACTTTCTCGGATCTAATGGGAAAGTATAAAATAATCAACAAAACGAATCTCTTTAGAAAGATGGTGTTTATATTTATCTAGGGATTCTGCTTTTCAAGAGAGTTCTTATCCGAGAATATTACGTGTCTTTCATCTTATCTCTCTTTCTATTTATATGGGATATACCCATAATCAACTCTAAAAGTACAAGTACAGAGAATATTCAATGGTCTATTCTCCTAAAGACATTACTACAAAATTAGTTGTTATTGTTGCTCTTGACATTTGACCTCGACCGTGATCGATTGCTCGGTGGTGGGTTCCACTAGTCATTAGTCGACTTCGGCCAAATTACTTCTAATAATATCTCTTCGTGCCGAATATCTTTAGTCAGATTTTAACTCATACAGTTAGTCCCTCCGTTTATCAAGGTCGTCACTCAAACGACCTCGATGAGCGGACTTCGCTAGTCGTAGTCGAGAGATTTAGGTGGGTAGGTCGAGTAGTAACGCTCATGGCGAGGTGATAATGTGGCGTTTTGTGAGCCATAACTTATCGTTACGTTGGTTCAGAATTATGTCATGACATTATGCGTCATTATTACGCATTTTTCCGATGCGCTACATCGTTTCCCGTGCCTCTACCGTTTCAATATCTGTGTAGAGACGCTTTGTATTCTTGATTAAGGTGCCTGGATTTCTTATAAATAGGAATAAAAACCCCTTTATTTGATCCTTTGTGTTTTCCAGCATTCGAATCTCTATATCTTTTACTTTTCTTCCCCAGTATTCTTGCTTTTGTCGTTTCCACCTTTACATCCTTGTCTTTCCTGATTTCAGCAACTTCTGCTATTCGCACTTCCTCTGTGTTTGCAATTTCCTCATATATAAACAACCAAATATGGTTGATACATCTTCTAACTTTGGAGGGACATCTGACCCGATTCCATTGGAAGTGAGCATGCCCCCTCATGATGATGGGGCTACCATAGTTGCAGAGGATGAGAGCTTCCCCACTGTAGACGAAATAATTCCTCGTAAAGAAAAAGCTAGATCGGACTTCTCGAAGTGGCCCGAGGATGATCCTGAGGCCGTGGAATATGAAATGGACGTGGCTGCCCTTGCTGAATTTAGGGCCAAGTTCAAGATTTCGGTTCACATCGACCTGGTCCCGGCCGGTCGTGATGTGGTGCAGATTCACCGCCTTGAATATTGCAAATTTTACGCGTATCCATTCTACGTGCGCTATTATTTTCCCATTCCCTTATTGGCGTAGGAATTCTGCTGCTACTATGGCATTTGCCCGGCCCAGCTTTCCCCTTACATCTATAAGCTCATCCTCATGCTGACAAAGTACGCGAAACTGGCCGACTGCGGAATCTCTATTCTCCACCTGATGCATCTCTTCGCGCCTAATATTTAATAGGGGCGATGTTACACCTTCACCACCGTGGAAGAAAGTGTTTGGTAGTGAAGATGGACGATAAAGCCAATCGTCGGTTCTGGTTAAACTTCTTGTATGTCAAAACCGAGAACGTAGTGACAAATGCTAATGGATTTTCGGAGGCATGGAATTATGCCCATAAGTACTTCCGTTGAGTTTTTATTTCGCTTATTTCGGCAGTAGCGTAACCGTTCTATTTTTTTCTTTATTCAACTAAGGTCGAGCCCCCTCCATTGGTTAATAACATTCACGACTAGGTTATCCAGGTCTTGCCTTATACTATGGGGATCCGTGAATGGATGGAGTTTCACAAAAGGTTTGGGCCCAAGGCCCTAGCGACTGGTGAGTTTTTAGTTGCTTGGGCCTTTAGGTCGTTACTTTTTATTGTATCGTGGGGGTTGGCTTAACCTTGTTTTTGTAGTTAGGTCGGAGAGCTTTGAGGAGGGCGAGGGCTCCTACTCCTGCGTTTCGCCAAACGAGTGCCGCCACGGGATCCGCCTTTACTGCGACTGCGGATAAGCCTGCTCAACCCACCACTTCTTCTCAGCCCCGACATTGAGTAGATCTAGTCGACCATCAGCATCCCCAACAGCAGAAACTCCGGTTTCTCCCATGCTGCACTGATAGATAAGTCATCGCCGAGTGAGGGAGATCTGATTCCCCACAAAAGAAGAGTTGTGGATGTCGGCAACGGGACAGTTAGAGCGATGGACTCTACGAGGAGCGACCGTGAGACTGCTGTGGCTGCATAGAGAACAATGAGAATCTATCAACCGAAACTCCACTACCTACGGGGGTCGTGGAAGACGTTCCTTTACCCAAGGTTAAGATTGGAGTTGGAGGGCTATCTCAGGTTGCGGACGCCGTGCTGAGAAACGAGTCGTCATCCTCGGGATCCGTTGGCATTTCTTCGTCGATCGAGGAGAGAGGAAAAGGCATTGCCGAGGACGGTTATGAAACCGGTTCTGACATTGATCCCGAGTAGGTGCTGATATTTAATGAAGGATTCACTCGGATGGAGGTGAGGTTGGATGGGTCTACTCGCACCATCGCGATCCCCATGGACCATGATCTGTTGGTGAACATGGAGGACGTGGTACCCTCCTTGGGTCCCCTTTGTTCTAATATGGAGGGCACGACCCTAGCAACGTCCAATGATGTCGGCCTCGTCCTGAGGGTAAGTTTTTTGATCTTTCTAGTTTATGTGCCTTGCATCTTTCTCTCTCATCTTTTTTTAGACTGACTTTCTTTCTCTTTTGCTCTTTTGTTTCAAGACCATTATCTTGGAGATTGAGAGTGCTCACCGAGAGGAGAGGCGTAAAGCCATTTTAAAGAAAATGGAAAGGAAGTACTGCGAATACCGCATCAAGTACCACATGATCTGCAGGCGATTCGGTAGGAGTGGTAATTTCCAAGCTGTCAGAGAGGAGCTGAAGCAGAAACATGACGAGCTTATGAAAGTCATCAGTAGATGCAACGAGCTCGATGGGTGCTTAGAGACAAAAAAGAAGAGCTCGAAGTGAGCAAGGGAGTTGAGGTTGAGTGTGCGGACCTTCAGACCCAAGTGGTATCTCTGCAGGCCGAGCTCAAGCAGTGTTCGATTAGGGCTAACACTTTGAGTGATTAAGTCGTCGAGAAGACGACGGACTTGGACAAAGTTGAGTTGGCTTGGTTGGCGGCTTTGGCAAAGGTAGAGACATTGGAGGATGTAATCCGCGTCCTCCGATACGAACGGCCGAATGATATGGAGATGGCCATGCTGAGGGAAGCACGACTTGACGAGCGAATTGGGGGGCTGGAGAAAGTGGTCTCGAACCTTGGTGATCAAATCGCCGCTCTAGAGGCCGAGAAGACATAGTGGTTGGCTCATCCTTTCTCCTCTCACACTTCTGTTTATCTCGATGTTCCACGGGATTTGAATGAGAAGTGGATCCATGCCAAGGCCTAGCTAGACATATTTAAGGATTTGATGACGGCAGGGAGAGTTCCTAAGGTTGATTTTAAGGATGCTCGTGCTAGGGCGCGTGCAGCTCGGGTCGCCTGTGGTTATGAACCTGCTACAGAAGGGACTGGTGATGGCAAGGGCGATGGTGGAGATGGCATTGCGGAGTAGTTATTCCCTTGTAATATTTGTGCATACTTTTGTGGTCGTCTATTTAGCCTTTGTAAAGAATATTTTTGGAGTCTGAAATATTATTTTGTTTGTTTCTGCATCTTTTCTCTGTTTGATTTTGTATGCTTCTTTCCTTAATTTTGTCATTTAGCTGCTTTTAGTTATAGAAGCTCAGTTCGTATGTTGATCGAGTTCGACTATCGAACTAGGTAGTCATGATCTGGGGCCAATAAATGTTGTTGAACGAAGTCAAACATTTCCGGAGCTTAATTTGAAACATAACTTAGTTGATACAGGCAAGGTCGAACGCATCCTAAACCCTACAATGACTAAGGGTCGTATGAGCTTAACTATAAGGAACAATTGATCTGAACAAAGCTGAATGTGAATTCAAACGGGGTCGAATGTCTTTTAATTTGAACGAGGTCAAATGTGTGTTTTAATTCGAATAAGGTCGAATGTATTTTAATTCGATCGAGGTCGAATATTTTTTAATTCGAATGAGGTCGAATGGCTTTTAACTAGAACGAGGTCGAATGTTTTTTAATTTAAATGAGGTCGAATGTCTTTTAATTCGATCGAGGTCGAATATTTTATAATTCGAAAGAGGTAGAATGTTTTTTTAATTCAAACGAGGTCAAATGTCTTTTAATTGGAATGAGGCCGGATGTAATTTAATTCGAATGCGGTCGAATATCTTTCAATTTGAATGAGGTCGAATGTCTTTTAATTCGATCGAGGTCGAATGTTTTCTAATTTGAACGAGGTCGAATGTGAGTTTTGCTTAATTGATGCAGCGTTGTTTTGGCAAAACACATGCAAAATTCATGTACTTGTACTGTGCTTATATATATTGGGGAAATTTACATGCTTGGGGTCCGTTGTCACAACTGATCTCTTTGGGAGGACGAAGCGACATACAATATTTTTTCATATGAATGTGATCACTTCTTATTCGTGTTTCTAGGCGAATGCTCCTGCTTCTATCCACTTAGAAGAGTAGTCAGTTAAAACCAAAAGAAATTGTACGTTACCTCGCCCCGCTGGGAGGGGGCGACGATGTCCATTCCCCACTTGATGAAAGGCCAAGGGGAGGTGACCGAGTGGAGGTGCTTGCCCGCTTGGTGGATCGTAGGGGCATATTTTTTGCATTGCTTTCATTTTCTCATTAAGTCAGTGGCCGCTTTTTTCATGGTGGTCTAGTAGTAGCCTACTCGTATGAGACATCTGACTAGAGCCCGATTGCAGAAATGAGCTCTGCAGTAGCCTTTGTGGACCTTTTCTAGGATGCGCCGTGTCTGATTTGGGCCTAAGCATTTTGCTTGGGGGTTCCATATGTCCTTTTGTATAGGTCGTTGTCTATTATGTTGTACCTGGCCGTTTGCATTCGAAGCTTCTTGGATTATTTTTTTATCATCTGGGAGCACGCCGACCTACAAGTATGTAACAATACGGTGTGCCAGTCCCAAGTTTGGTTTATAGCCCTTACCTCCATTTGATCGATCGATGAGTGGAGGAGGGCGACCATGTTTCCTTCTCCGGTTATGCTTTTAGTGGTCGCCACTAGTTTGGCGAGGTCGTCTGCTTTGATATTTTGTGCTTGAGGGATCTGGTCGAGCTGGCATTCATCAAATTCATGCAGCAGCTTGCAAATCTCGTCCTGATAATTTTGTAACCTTTGCTCTTTGATCTAGAAAGTCCTCGTGACCTTGTTGACGATGAGCTGAGAGTCGCAGCATAGGACGCCTCGCCCCATACTTGAGTGCCAGCCTTAATCCTGCAATCACGGCCTCATACTTGGCCTCATTGTTAGTCATGTTCGGGCATTTTATGGACTGGCAAATTACTTCGCCTGTCGGAACCTCAAGTATGAGCCCCAGTTCGGACCGTGATGCATTAGAAGTGCCATCGGTATACAAAATCCTCATTATTTTTGCATTGAAGTCGGCAAGTTCTTGCGACTTTATCACCGTTCGCGGTTGAGATGTGATATCATGTTTACTTAATTCTATGGCCCATTTGGCCAATCTTCCCAATAGTTCAGGCTTATGCAAGATACTTCTCAAGGGAAAAGTCGTGACTATAAAGATGGGGTGGCACTGGAAGTAGGATCTAAGCTTTTGTGAAGCTACGACCAAGGCCAGGGCTAATTTTAGAGGTGGGGGTACCTCGTCTCGGCGTCGACTAAGGTTTTGCTAATGTAATAGATAGGAGATTGCCTACCTTTGTTTTCTCTGACCAGGACTGTACTCATCGCCACTTTGGATAGGTAAACGAGGAGGCATTCTCCGGTCTCTACTTTGGAAAGCAGTGGCGGTGATGATAGGTAAGCCTTTAAATCCTTCAGGGCATCGAAGCACTCGGAGGTCCATTGGAAACCGCTGTCTTTCTTGAGTACGCCAAAGAACTTGTGGCATCTGTCGAATGATCGTAGAATAAATCTCGATAGGGCGGCTATATGGCCGGTTAGTCTCTGAACCGGTTTTTTGTTGGTTAAGTTCTCCGATATCCCCTCTATAGATTTGATTTGGTCGGGGTTGACCTCGATGCCTCGCTGTTAGGAAGCCCAAGAATTTCCCTGAGGTCACGCTAAATGCGCACTTTTCAGGATTCAGTTCCATTCTTTATTGCCTGAGTATATCGAAGGCTTCTTTCAGGTGATCGATGTGATCCTATTTCCTTTTGGATTTGATCAACATATCGTCTATGTAGACCTCCATGGTTTTGCCGAATTGGTCTTTCAACATCTTTTTCACCAACCTTTGATACGTCATCTCCGTGTTTTTCAATCCGAAAGGCATCACCTTTTAGCAATACATTTCTTGGTGGGTGATAAAGGTGTTCTTCTCCTGGTCTTCCTCCTCTATAAGGATCTAGTTATAGCCTAAGTATGCGTCTAGGAAGCTTAACAGCTCGTGCTCGGTTGTTACGTCAATGAGCTAGTCAATGTGGGGTAGCAGGAATGAGTCTTTTGGGCATGCTTTGTTCAAATCTGTAAAGTCTACGTGCATCCACCATTTTCAGTTCTTCTATTTCACCATGACCATGTTAGCAACCCATTGGGGGTATTTTGATTCCCTGATGGAGCCATTTTCCAGCAATTTTTCAACCTCTCCGTGGACTGCATCATTTATTGCAGAATTGAACTTCGCTTAACTTGCCTTACCGGAGGGTAAAATGGATCAACGTTCAACTTGTGTGTTGCTATCTCCTTTTGAGATACCTGACATGTCTGCATGAGAAAGTCAAACAAGTTTGTGTTATTAGTTAAGAAATAAGGGAATTTGCCTGGTTCCTAAACCTTGTGGCCAATGTAGGCTTTCTTGCTGTAGTCGTTATCATCAAGTTGGACGGGGTCGAGGTCTTCTACGGTTGATCCCATGGCCTCTATGATTTCGGGGTCTTTGATGACGTCCTTCTTTTCATCGCCGCTCGACCTTGACCCTGTTAATTGCTATGCCTCTTTGGCTTTGCCCTTTATTTGTTGGGTGTATGTATAATCCTGGACGATGCGATAGCATTCTCGGGAAGTGCGTTGTTCTCCTCGAATGCTGAATACTTCCTATGGGATGGGAAATTTGATAACTTGGTACAAGCTGGGGGAGATGGCCTTCATGGCGTGTATCCAAAGCTGTCCTATTATGGCATCGTACGTCGTGTCCTAATCTATGATGTGGAATATGGTTTCCAGAGTGACGCCGCCAGCCAGGATGGGGAGTGTGATTTCTTCAGATGTTCATTCAACTGCATTGTTAAAACTAGTTAGTATGATGCAGCGTGGCACTATCTTATCCTCGAGTTTTATCTGTGCAAGTACTCGAGGGTGGATAATGCACGCGCCGCTCCCATCATCCACCATAATACGTCTCATATCTGTATCTAATATGCATAAAGTGATAACAAAAGCATCATAGTGAGGGAAAACCACATCGTGGGTATCTGACTTATCGAAGATGATACTTTTGTTGTGTTTGTTGTACCATTCATGAGTGATTGACTATTTGAGTTTGTGGGTTATGGTGAATTTTACTTTGTTGATCGACACATCATCGCCTCCTCTGATGATCATTTGAATGGTTTGAGTTAGAGAAGGCAGTTTTGGCGGGCCCTGGTGTTGTTCACGTCCTCGAGCGAAGTTGGCCCTTCATCGATCGCTCAACAGCTTTTTCAAGTGCCCTTAGTGAAGCATATTCACGACATCTTGTCTTAGAGCGATGCAGTCCTCGATTTTATGACCTCATTACCGGTGGAATTCGCAAGAGGCATTTGATTTGCTGTTATTTGGGTCATACCTCATTTTCTGTGTCCTCTTTACTTTTGGGTCGAGCTTCTCCAATGCGTAGACTATTTATGAAGGTGAGACACAAAAATTGTGAGTGGATAGTAAAGGGGGCATACCTCTCTCGCTCCGGTGAGTCCCTGTCTTTGGACTAGATGGGCTCTCGTCATAGCGGGGCGGCATAATGGCACCTCTGACAATGGCTGATGTCTTTCTTGGTTGGGTTGTGGACCTACTGGATCCTTTCTGTTATCATTTCTTCGGTCTTTTCTAGACTCGGCTTGTACTGAGGTCAATTGTTGGGTTGGTCCATTTAGGTCGTCTTCGTCAGCTCGGACCTCGGTGCAATAGGCATTGTGTATTTCGTCCCAAATGGTAAGGGGATACTTAATAAGACGACTCAGCAACTTTCTGGTCGCCTTGAACCATTTCTATTTAACCTATTCTTGAAAGCTTCCACAGCCATTCCTTCCAATACATTCAGTAAGGTCATCCTTACACGATTAAATCGAGCGAGGAAGTCCCTTGGTCCTTCTCCAAGTGATTGTTTGATGGCAAATATATCATTCACTCTTGCCTCTGCCTTTTTAGCTCCGGCATGGGCCGTTACGAACTTGTCGGCCATCTCTTCAAATGTTTCAATGGAGCGCGTACGCAGCTGTGAATACCAAGTTAATACGCCCCGGTGAGGGTTTCACCAAACCTTTTCAATAAGATGGAGGATACTTGCTCTTTGATGAGGTTGTTGCCTTTTATTGCGGTGACATAGTGAGTCACATGACCCTCAGGGTCTGTCGTACCAACGTATATTCTTAGGTACGACGACATTTTGAAGGTTTTAGGTATGTCATGTAGTGCGGCTTCATCTCTGTACTGCTGCTCGACAAACTGGCCGGCGTCTCTTTTTGGTTAAGAGCTTTGGGGCTCCCAATATTTTGTCTACCCTTTCTTGATGCTCTTTCATTTGGTCTCGGAGCATTTTGTTTTTGTTTTCCATCTCTTTCATCTTCCTTAAAATGGATGTGAGGGTGTCTTCACCTGTATTATTAACATTGTGAGTGATACCTGCTACGGGAGGGGAGGGTCGTGCTGCTCAACTGTTATTGGTGTAACGTAGGTCCTTGCACTCTCTCTGATCGCCTTTTGAGCGAGTTTGTCAAGGATGCTGGTCAACGTATTTGTCAGCCAAGCTTCGAGCAGCTTCTTCACTGTTGGTGGCGCCTCTTCCGTTGTGGACGTGGAGGCTCTTTTACCGTGGGACGTTGTGATACTACCATGAGGAAGGGATGAGCCACTTCGCCTGGGAGAGGCATTCAGTGTTATATCCTTACCCTCTGTTTCAGAGACCTCGTTGATGGTGTTTAAGAGATTGGCGGTGAGATCGGCTACCGCCTTCATCCTTTCTTCTTCGTTACCTGCCATGCTAGATCTGTGTGCACAAGAAAGTATAGTGTTTTGCATTTTTTGAGGGCTAGTTATAAATCTAGAAGAAACTAAAATTTTAACTAGGAAATCCCCACATATGGCGCCAAATTGTTTGAACAAAAAGTATGAACCTTTGGTTAAACAAATTAATTTAATATATAAGAGGTTAATCCTAGTTAAAGATAATAACTTCAGATCTAAAATTAGCCTACATGGATGATGTAGAACAGTGTTAGGATAGGTTTAATGTAACGCGTATTTAATATTTCAAGGTCAATAATGGGATGAGAATAACGGGCATTAAATAACAATAAATGACACTAAATCTAAATAAGGAGAATGATTAAACAAATATTGAATGAGGTGGATGATTCTTCTTTCTGACAATGATGAATGACAGATAATTATGAGAATATTTGAGACTTTCTCGGATCTAATGGGAAAGTATAAAATAATCAACAAAACGAATCTCTTTAGAAAGATGGTGTTTATATTTACCTAGGGATTCTGCTTTTCAAGAGAGTTCTTATCAGAGAATATTACGTGTCTTTCACCTTATCTCTCTTTCTATTTATATGGGATATACCTCTAATCAACCCTATAAGTACAAGTACAGAGAATATTCAATGGTATATTCTCCTAAAGACCTTACTACAAAATTAGTCGTTACTATTGCTCTTGACATTTGACCTCGACCGTGATCGACTGCTCGACGGTGGGTTCCACTAATCATTAGTCAACCTCGGCCAAATTACTTCTAATAATACCTCTTCGTGCCGAATATTTTTAGTCCGATTTTGGCCGACGATAAAAAATTCAAATTGTGACCTTAATATAATCGCCACAAAAAATAACACACATGAGTTGCGATAAAGAACGGAGCTCCACATGAAGTGCAACTAAAGATTAAATTTGCCTCTCCCCTGAACAAAAAAATCTGAGTGAAATTTCTCTTGATTTATTATTGACATATATCTTTTAGCAGAATAGTCACAAAAACCCCTGTACGAAAGAACTAATGCTAAGAAACAATTGTGTTTTATTTAGTTATCTTTTCTTTTTTGGGGTCCAAACACGTTTTGCGTCCATCTCAAATTTGTATCTGGTATCTTTTTCGTGATTTATAGCCTGTTTGGCCGAGCTTTTTTTTGGGCCAAAAGTGTCTTTTGGCCAAAAATTGAGGTGTTTGGCCAAGCTTTTGGAAGAAAAAAAAAGTGTTTTCGAGGAGAAGCAGAAAAAAGTAGTTTCTCTCCAAAAGCATTTTTCTGAGAAGCACTTTTGAGAAAAATACGCTTAGAAACAGTTTTCAAAAGCTTGATCAAACACTAATTACTGCTCAGAAGTGCTTTTCTAATTAATTAGTCAAACACAAATTACTTTTTATCAAAAATACTTTTTTTAAAATTACTTCTCAGAATAAACATTTTAAAAGCTGGGCTAAACAAGCGGACATTTGCAACAAAATTACGTAAAGGGAGTAATGTTAGTTAACTTTGCTTAAAAGAGTGGATTACCATGTAAAAGACAGGGGTCAGATAAGAGGTCCCACGCTTGGGCGGCGTAAATCGTAATTTTTCGTACAGGCAATTATTGTTGCATTGCTTCACTGGGGCGATTGCCAGCAAAAGAAGCACACCTCAGAGACATTTCTTGAAAAGAAAACAGAGGGGAAAAAAGAACTCAATATATAATTGAAAGAAAAAAAAAAGTGGATAGCTTTTTAGTTGCATCAAATCTTAAATGATTAACGCCACTCACAAGTCAATAGAGAAATAAATGAACTAGGGATAAGAGATTTTGGGTTATTTTATGGGATATATTCCTACCGAATACTTTATGAACGATGACCAATCCGAATATATTATTTATCTTTCAAAGTTTCCCACCATTCTTTAAAACAATATTTTATATACTTATGATGAAGAGTATTTGTCTAAATTAACTTTCACTCTCCATTTCCATTAATGTGTCACTCCATAGTAGTGCTGTAAAAGCGGAGTGTGAGACGGATATTTTACTTAATATTGGGACGTATAAGTTCCAAGACATGGGACATAAACTTTATGAATCTTTAATATTTCAAATTATAAATTAATGAAATGGAATAATAATATAAATATTAAAAAAATACATTAAATATTTAATTTTTTTTAGAAAATATTAAAAATGCTCATAGAAAATAAAATATCTAGTATGTTTTCATTAGTATAAACAACAACAATAATGTTAAAGTTATTATAAGATACAAATCAACTTAAATTATGATCTTTTAAACTATTAAAAGATCATAATTTCTTTAAAATTATTATCAAACTACACATTTATCTTCCTAAAAGGAAATAATCAACAAATTTTATCAGTACTATAATTTAAAACATTACTCATTTATGAATAATAATACAAAAAATGCTTTCAAATAGTAACATAATAACAGATTGATAGTTTTGATAGACATAGAACAAAAATACGAAGATCAATAGCACGATATAAATTTCGGCTATCTATATTCAGAGGAAATGTTTCTATGATATTCACCATCTTAATTAGTAAATATGCAATAATATATATGGCTCATTATTTAAGTTACTCTCAATCATTATGTTTTTATCGATTGGATAGAACTCTTATCATTCATTTGTAAAAGAATTTTGAGGATTAATAGTGCTAATTAGGGAGTTTGACACATAATTTGTGTAGGATCTATTAGGCCGGTGTTGAGTGTTATGCATGTATAGGGCGCATAGTCGGGCACTTGGGACATAAGCTCCACACGTGAGTCTCAAGACGATTTGCAAGTATCCCGCCCATGGTCGAGTCCCAAATATGCCTTTAAAAACACTGCTCAATAAACACTCGACTAATTAACATAACATTGTTAAATCTGAAGGAATATGTTAGTAATACTCTGCATCCACGAATATGATTTTGCTTTCGATATGGTATCCTAGCATTAAATACGATGATTATTATTTAATTTTCCTTTCTTCCAAACGTACTATAGAATGCAGATCGGACCAATCTGTGCACGGATCTAATCTTGACAATTCGTTTTCTTGTTTTATCAGTGTTATTATAAGCTGATATGGATAGTAGCTTGGTTATGGACTACAAAATTTCGACATCCTCAGTAGTAGGATTTTTTTTTTCTTTTCACAAGTTGGATTTGGTAATCTTGGGAAGGTACCATTACTTCCTTCTATGCGTTTTTAATTAATCATCAATTCCCTTGCTCTTTTTTTTCTTTTAATTTTTGTCGAAAACAAAAAAAGATATATATAAAAAATATATAGTACTTTTTAGATTGTTGTTCTTTTCCAAGATGTATAATCAGGATTTATATATTACTTGCATAACATTTGTTTAAATGATGACGCACAGATGAAAGATGGGATCTCAAGCTTCGGGACTATTAGCTGTGAGTATAAAATGGTTATGTTTTTGCGGATCACAGTCAAGCTGCGATATTTTTCTTGAATGTCCAGCCTTTTAACCAAATTAGAAAGATAATCTAATCCTTGAGACGTCACTAATTTAAAATTGTATAGCATTTAAACAAACAAAATACAAATTCTAGGGTATACTATAACTACATAATTGCGTTAAAAGTCATAGAGAAAATTAGGATGAAACTACTCTAGCGTACAAGACGAATTCAAAGAATAAAGCATGCATAGGACGTTAGCGTATAGGATAAAAAGACCACATTTACACCTATTAATTTTAAATCTCAAATCCGCATCTCGTAATCATGCATGCACCAATTTCTTGATTTGTTAGCGACAAAGGCGAAGTTCGTTTTTAGCTAGGGCTGTCAAATTTGGCCCAAGTCCAAATGACTCGCCCAACTCATTCAAAGTTGGGTTGGTTATTGACCCGTTCATTTATTGAACTTAGTCAATCTTGATCCAACTCATCTCAACCCATTTGAAATTGGGCTAATTTTTAGCCCAAATTGATCTATGAGTAACTTTGTCAAAATACTTTAGAAATAGTTGTTTTTTTTTGTTTGATATGTTATATATGACCATAACAAAAGGAAAAAAAAGTCTTATTTAGTAATTATACAATTTATAAAAAAACAACACATATTAGTTAAAGCTTAATAAGAGTTGGGGGTTAGGTTATGACCCCAATTTTAGTCCATCTTGACCCAACTCATCTTAGCCCAAGTAAACACGCTCAATTATTGACCCAACCTATTTTAACCGTCCAAAATTGACCTAAACCACCCATTTGACACCCCTATTTTTTTTGACACCCCTAGTTTTAGCCTACTTTCTCTAACTACCCAATATAATGGTTGAGGGTCCAGAACTAATACTGAGTAGTTTAGCCCACAATTATTACAGCAATCAAGGAGTTTGAGGAATAAAGCGAGGTTGTTATTGCACCAATAGGCAAATAGCTGCCAATTAGGATTTATCTGTTATTCACTTGACATAGTTGAATGGTAAAACATAATTAAGAAATTATGTTCATTCTCATATCGTAATTATAAAGTCAAATAAGAACGAATCAGATGCTATTACATTCCATATATCCAATTATATATAATTAATATGTTATCCACTTTAGAGTGTTAGAGGGTGATTGGTGAGTAAGGGCCCTGAATTCATCCTAGTTAATCATGAGGCTTTTAGTTTTCTAAAGCAAGTATTTTAAAATGTTCATAATTATATATCCACTTATATATAATCAATTATGTTCATTCTCATATCGTAATTATAAAGTCAAATAAGAACGAATCAGATGCTATTACATTCCATATATCCAATTATATATAATTAATATGTTATCCACTTTAGAGTGTTAGAGGGTGATTGGTGAGTAAGGGCCCTGAATTCATCCTAGTTAATCATGAGGCTTTTAGTTGTCTAAAACAAGCATATTAAACTTTTGGTTTGAGTTTTACGGCTCATTGTTCTTGTAATGAGTGTTTCTTTCAAATGAACTAATACTAGTCTTATTATAGAATATATATACTAAGAAAGGTTAATGTTGTTGGGCATATGCCCATGTTGTTCAACCAAAGGTCCAATGGCCTAATTCTATTCTCTTTTGATTTTCATTTCTATTTGGAATTGGATTCGGTTTATTCCTATTTGGTTTTGGCTTTAAGAGAAAACACCACTCATGATCTATAAATAGGACAACCTTGCAGAATTATTCTATGCTCATTGATACAAGTCTTTGAAAGACTTAAGCACATAAGAGTGGTTTTTGAGAGAGCTTTCGTTAAGAGATCGAGAAGAGAGAAGAAAAATATTTGTTTTGCTGCAGATTTTTATTCCGACCAGTCAACATTCAAATCACGTTTTCCGGTTCGTTAACCGTTGGATCGGGTTGAAATTTTGACTGAGTGTTCATAACATCTTGGTTTTAGATTTGAATGGTGAAGATCGGATTTGGGGATAATAGCGTCTGATTTCGAGCCTCGAACAGCAACTTCATTTTTGTGAAGGAGTTTTTTTGGATCTTTGTGATCCCGTGATTTTTTACCTTTGATTTGAAGGATTTTTCACGTTAAAATTTGGTGTTCTTTATCTTCTTTATTTTCTGGTTTGCCTCTTTCTCGACATAACAGTGGTATCAGGCCTTGGTTTTATCCGGGTTGTTACGGAATAGAAGCGAATATGAGCAAGATTGTATGTTTAAATGGGAAAAATTATAATGTTTGGAGAAGCAAGATGAAAGGCTTGTTATTCGTGAAGAAGATGCATCTACCCGTTTTTCAGCTCATAAACCCGAGAGTATATCCGATGAAGATTGGGATTTCGAGCACCAACAAGTATGTAGATATATACGATAATGAGTTGAAGATAATGTTCGCAACCATATTGTGAACGAGATACATGCGAGATCATTGTGGGAAAAGCTAGACTCTTTATGCTTCAAAAATCGGGAATAACAAATTGTTTCTGCTAAAGCAATTGATGGCCTTTAAATACAAGGAAGGCAGCCCTATCCTTGATCACATAAATGATTTTCAGGGCATCCTCGATTAGCTATCTGGAATGGGAGTTAATTTTGATGATGAGATACAAGGACTTTAGCTTCTTAATACTCTGCCAGACTCTTGGGAAACTCTTTCTGTTTCTTTGACAAATTCAGCTCCTGACGGTAAGGTGACCATGAAATATGCCAAGAGTGGTGTGTTGAACGAGGAAGTAAGGAGAAAATCTCAAGGTTCGTCCTCACAAGCAGATATCTTGGTTACAGAAGACCGAGGGAGAGATAGAACAGGAGGCTCAAGGGATAGAGGTAAAAGTAGAAGTAAGTCAAGGTCCAAACACTATAATATTACATGTAACCACTATGGCAAGAAAGAACACATCAAAAGGTTTTGTTGCAAGTTGAATCAAGACACTAAAGAAGGAAAGAAAGCTAAAAATAACAAGAATAATGTTGCTGCTATTGTTCGAGATGACCGTCTTTTTGCTTATGATGAAAACGTCATCAATTTGGTATCTCATGAGACGAGCTGGATAGTAGATTCTAGAGCTATCTCACATGTCACACCAAGAAAAGACTTTTTCTCATCCTATACTCATGTTGACTCTGGAGTGTTAAAGATGGGCAATGCCAGTGAAGTTAAGGTGTTTGGTGTTGGCACAGTTTGTTTGAAAACTAATAATGGTTCAACGTTAGTTCTTCAAGATGTCAAGCATGCTCCAGACTTTCCTTTCAATTTGATCTCCGCAGGAAGATTAGACGATGAAGGTTACTATAATACTCTCTTTAATGGCCAATGGAAGCTCACCAAGGGCTCGTTAATAGTGGCTCGAGGAGTCAAGTCTGGTCAGTTATATGTGACACAAGGCTCTATTATAATGACTCCATAAATTTGGTGGAAAGTAATACTTTATCAGAATTGTGGCACTGAAGACTGAGTCATATGACCGAGAGGGGGATTACGTGTTTGGCTAAGAAAAGTTTGCTTTCTGGAGAACAAGCAAAGATGAAAAGGTGTATCCATTGTTTAGCTCGAAAACAGAAAAGGGTTTCCTTTCATAGTCATCCTTCCTCAAGAAATCTCAATTTATTGGAGCTAGTACACTCTGATTTGTGTGGTCTTTTAAAGTAAATTCAAAAGGTGGTGCACTTTACTTTGTGACCTTCATTGATGATCATTCTTGTAAGCTCTGGGTGTATCCTTTGAAAACTAAAGATCAAACACTTAGCGTGTTTAAGGAATTTCAGGCCTTAGTTGAGAGACATGCGGGGAAAAAATTAAAATGTATTCGCACTGACAATGGTGGTGAATATTGTGGTCCCTTTGATAACTATTGCAAGGAAAAAGGAATTCGTCATCAGAAAACTCCGCCCAAGACACCTCAATTGAATGTTTTGGCAGAGAGGATGAATAGAACTCTAGTTGTGAGAGTTAGATGCTTACTTTTAGAGGCTAAGCTTCCAAATACATTTTGGGCGGAAGCAATTAACACTGTTGCCTATGTTATCAATTTGTCTCCTACAGTTGCTTTGGATAGTGATGTCCCAGACAGAGTTTGGTTTGCCAAAGATGTTTCTTATGATCACCTGAGAGTTTTTGGGTGTAAAGCTTGTGTGCCTGTTCCTAAAGATGAGATATCGAAACTGGATGTAAAAACTAAGCAGTGCATCTTTATCAGTTATGGTCAAGATGAGTTTGGGTATCGTTTTTGTGATCCAGTTGACAATAAAATTATTAGAAGTCGTGATGCAATATTCTTTGAAGACCAAACTATTGAAGATATTGATGTCAAACCCCTTTTTTTACAAACTAAACCTCACTAAACCCTCTTAAATAATAAAAAGATTTAGTAAATCTTGAAAAGGGTTTCCATTAGAAAAGTGACAAAAATGGTGTTCAAAAGGGTTAACTCAGAGTCGCCACCTAACTTTGATTTCGGTGTGCCAGGTCACCATTTTTCTAAAAATAATTTTTTTCCTTTCAAAACACTTGAGACTCCAAAACTAAGTCTGCACCAGAAATTCGGGTAAGGGGGTTTATTTGACTCGGGAAGAAGGTGTTAGGCACTCCCCAAGTCCCGTAACTAGTACGGTTGCGTACTCGATCAAGTTGGCTTTTAAAATATTCAATTGAGGTAATAAACACAGAAAAGCAAATAAACACACAAGTGGCTCGAGGTCATCCCTACCTAAATGAAAGAAAATTAAAAGAAGGAAAATTAAAGTTCTAAATTATCCTACGCTACTTCTTCTACGATGTTCGTCACGGCCTCCAATTGCAGAATACTACGGGACATTCTCCGGAATAAATATGTACAATTCCTTCGGGGCATTCCCCGGATAAATTTAACTAAGGGGACGACCTCTTGCCTCAACACTAATAAACATCCTAAGACTTGCCTACCCAAGTGTGGTCGGCTTAAAGCATGCTACTAGCGGAGAAATAATAAAATAAGATTATTGAAAAATTAAGCCGAGTTCTTTCATTTTACACCCGTATTCCGCCGCACGACCCGAGCTATCCAAAATAGGTACCAACCAGACCAACAAAATCAAATAAAGTTATAGAGGAAGCATTTAAATATGCGTAACAAGATAAAACATTGCACAACGAGATAATAGAAAAGATAATTGGCCATTTGAAGTTTAAGACAATTCTGACAATGGATTTTTGCTAGAAAGGACTTTGGTTCTATCATGTGCCTAAATATTAGTACTTAATATTATAAACAATTTTATATCCCAAAATAAGTCTCACATATTAACCCAAGAAATGTTCTCATTCAAAATAACTTTGTTGAGCAAACCACTAACTCCCAAAGTAATCGAACAACTATGGAAACAAAATTAAAGATTTAAAAAGTCAACAGATACAAAGAAGACTACAGATATCTAAAGAGTAAAATTAATTATTTATGTGCCAATGTTCTTAATGGGAAGATCAATTAAACTAATTGGTGGATTAATCCCATTAGGCCAAATAGAATGAATTTCATTAAAGATCAACGAGCAGACACACATCCAAACAAATGTTCCGTTCAAACACCAAAACAATTTGAAATCTGAAAATCTAAGAAGAAACAAAGTGAAGAATCGACCTTTAATTGAGCAGCGACCAAAGAAGCTAACGGGGACACGAACGCGATGGAACCTCAAACAAAACCTCACGCCGGCGACAAATTCAATCGGAGTTCGTCCGCCTTCGCTTTGTTTTCTCCTCACTTTATTTGTTTTTTCTTTTTTGTTCCTTGGACTGAAAATCGTCCTCCCTCTTTCACTCTCGTTTACTTGGTTGTTAAGCAGAAAAAGTTAGAGAATGGCAAGATTAGAGATCAAGAAGTCTAAAGCAGCTGGAAGGGTGACCAGGAAATTGTCTCACTGTCCGTTCCCTCCCTCTCTTCATCTCTGTGCGTGTGTATCTCCTCCTCCTTTTTGTGTGCGTCTTTTACTAATGCCAAAGGCGGCTGAAATTCTTAGGGTGTTAGGTTGGCCGGCGGTTTTGGGTGGTTCAAGGTCTAGAGGGCAGGTTATGTGGCTGTTACCTTAGGAGCCCCCTAGGGTTCATGGAAGATGTGAATTTTATTTGGTTTGGGGGATTAATATTGGCCATAGGATTAAATTTAAATAGAGGGCCAGGATTAAAAGGTTATGGGTTGGGTTAGTGGGTCAATTGGGTGGGTCAAGGGGTTTGATGGCTTAAGAAATTCGGTTGTTAAATTTGGGCCTCTATTTGTTAAAATTGGGCCAAAAGAAAGCTGAAAAATTCAATTTAAATACCTACAAATATGTAAAAATTCTAATTGGTTTTGAGAAACTATTATTATTAAAATTAAAGCTAAGAATTAAAGTTAAAACTATTTTTGGTATTTTCAAGGATTATATTAGAATAAAAGTAGGTTGAAAGTAATATGTCTTTCTAAAAATACCTAATACTAAATTAAATAGGAAAATGAAACTATTTTTATTTATTTTATTTATTTTTTGTATTTTGTATTTTTCAATTTTTGTGCCTTAAAAATAGAATTAAAATTAGTAATAAAGTAAAATCCTATAGAAATAAACTCAAATAAATATCCTAAAAATACTAGGACTATTAGAGGTGATTCTGATGCGTGGGTCAAAAATTACATGCCTACAGCTGCCCCTCTTTGACGGGAACACGAAGTGTTTTCAGACAAAGAACAACAAGACATGTTTTTGACCTGACCCTTATTTAGAGAGACAAAAACTAAAATAAAAGAGAATGTGACCGAGCCCTGTATCTGAGCTGCCTACATATCCTTGGCTATAAAAGAATCAGGCCACGTGTAGTTCGGAGTAAGAAGAGCAATGGAGTATACCGAGGTGGAGAGCCAAGTGAAGTGCCGTCGAGGTTTCGGTCCCCGGTTCCTGCCATTACATCGAAAATAAAAGAGAAAAATTACAGCAAAAGTAGAAGAAAAAATACAAGATCCTATCTACTTCTTGTCTTGAATCTTCCGTGAATCTCTACTTGATCTTCAACATGAGACTAAGAAATGGACCATGTTCTTCAGGCGGGCTCCTGATGCTTCTTTAATTTGTGAATTGAAAGTAACTCTGAAATAAATTCCCTTGTTCTCCA
Source organism: Nicotiana tabacum (assembly GCF_000715075.1). Taxonomy (NCBI): domain Eukaryota; kingdom Viridiplantae; phylum Streptophyta; class Magnoliopsida; order Solanales; family Solanaceae; genus Nicotiana; species Nicotiana tabacum. Next base: position 133,664,435 of record NC_134101.1, on the reverse strand, counting down.
GGTGGGTGCTTGATTGCCAAAACTTGAATTGTATTCCCTTGTTATCCATGTGGGCGCCTGATTGCCAAAACTTGAAATGTATTCCCTTGTTCTCTAGGTGGGCGCCTGATTTCCAAAACTTGAATTGTATTCCCTTGTTCTCCAGGTGGGCGCCTGATTTCCAAAACTTGAATTGTATTCCCTTGTTATTCAGGTGGGCGCCTGATTTCCAAAACTTGAATTGTATTCCCTTGTTATACAGGTGGGCACCTGATTTCCAAAACTTAAAATGTATTCCCTTGTTATCCAGGTGGGCGCCTGATTTCCAATACTTGAATTGTATTCCCTTGTTATCCAGGTAGGCGCCTTATTTCCAAAACTTGAAATGTATTCCCTTGTTATCCAGGTGGCCCTTGATTTTCAAAACTTGAATTGTATTCCCTTGTTATCCAGGTGGGTGTCTGATTGCCAAAAACTTGAAATGTATTCCTTTGTTATCCATGTGGGTGCCTGATTGCCAAAAACTTGAATTGTATTCCCTTGTTATTCAGGTAGGCGCCTGCCACTAACTTGAAACTTCAGATGACTTCCCTCGTTCTCCAGGTAGGCGCCTGCTATTACAACAAAACAGACAAAACAAAGAAACTTTTCTGCCCCAGTTTGTTATCTGGGCACATCTGTGAGTGTTAATCGAATCATGTTACCTAAAGGAGCTCTAAGAATTTAAAAGCTAAATCCCATTATCCAGGAGGGCCCTGAAAACTTCAAAGTAAATCTCATCTTAAGAGTGACAACTTTAAAGCTAAATTATATTTCCTAAAGGTAGAACTTACGCTAAATCTTGTTATCTAGGAAGGTCTTGAAATTTAACTGGGTCTCATTATCTAGGAGGGTCCTGAGAACTTTTAAAATTAAATCCCATTATCCAGGAGGGTCCTGAGAATTTTAAATTAAATCTCATTATCCAGGAGGGTCCTGAGAACTTTTAAAATTAAATCCCATTATCCAGGAGGGTCTTGAAAATTTCAAATTAAATCCCATTATCCAGGAGGGCCCTGAAAACTTAAAAACTAAATATCATTATCCAAGAGGGTCTTGAGAACTTTTAACACTTAAATCCATTATCCAGGAGAGTCCTGAAAATTTTAAAACTAAATCCCATTATCCAGGAGGGTCTTGCGAATTTTAAATTAAGTCTCATTATACAGGAGAGTCCTGAGAACTTTTAAAATTAAATTCCATTATCCAGGATGGCCCAGAAAACTTAAAATTAAATCACATAATCCAAGAGGGTCCTAAGAACATAGAAACTAAATCTCATTATCCAGGAGGGCCCCTAAAATTTTTTAAATTAAATACCATTATCTAGGAGGGTCCTGAAAACTTAAAAACTTAAATCCCATTATCCAAGAGGGTCCTGAAAATTTTAAATTAAATCCCATTATCCAGGAGGGTCCTGAGAACTTTTAACACTTAAATCCCATTATCCAGGAGGGTCCTGAAAGTTTTAATATTAAATCCCATTATCCAGGAGAGTCCTGAGAATTTTAAATTAAATCTCATTATCCATGAGGGTCCTAAAAACTTAAAAACTAAATCCCACTATCTAGGAGGGTCTTGAGAACTTTTAACACTTAAATCTCATTAACCAGGAGGGTCCTGAAAACTTAAAAACTAAATCTCATTATCCAGGTGGGTCTTGAGAATTTTAAATTAAGTCTCATTATCCAGGAGGGTCCTGAGAACTTTTAATTTTAAATCCTATTATCCAGGAGGGCCCTAAAAACTTAAAATTAAATCCCATTATCCAGGATGGTCCTGAGAACTTTTAAAATTAAATCTCATCTTAAGAGTGACAACTTTATAGCTAAGTTATATTTCCTACAGGTAGAACTTACGTTAAATCTTGTTATCTATAAAGGTTTTGAAATCTAACTAGATCTCATTATCCAGGAGGGTCCTGGGAACTTTTAAAATTAAATCCCATTATCCAGGAGGGACCTGAAAACTTAAAATTAAATCCCATTATCCAAGAAGGCCCTTGAAAAATTTCTAACTAAATCTCATTATCCAGGAGGGTCCTGAAAATTTAAAAACTTAAATCCCATTATCCAGGAGGGTCCTGAGAATTTTAAATTAAACTCATTATCTAGGAGAGTGCTGAAAACTTAAAAACTAAATCCCATTATCCAGGAGGGTCCTAAGAACTTTTAAAATTAAATCTCATTATCCAAGAGGGTCCTGAAAACTTAAAACTAAATCTCATTATCATGAGGGTCCTGAAAACTTGAAAATTAAATCTCATTATCTAGGAGGGTCCTGAAAACTTAAAAGTACATCCCATTATCCAGGAGGGTCATGAAAACTTAAAACTACATCCCATTATCCAGGAAGGTCCTGAAAAGCCGAGAATGAACTTACCTGAGCCATGCTCTCTTCTTGGAGGATTCTGAACAGACTTTCTTGCCCCTGAATCATGCCCTTTTCATGGGGGGTCCCTGTGGATTAACAAATTTTCTTTCCCCCGTTTTAGACGAATAAAAATTGTTAGTTTGAAAATGCGGTGGTTAGTTTTTGGCATCATTGCTGAATGTCTACTTCTGCCACTGCCAAGATAACTTTGATTTCAACCTGGACGACCTCGACTATTATTGAGTGCCCATTTTCTTTCAACCCTTATCACAGAAAACACCTCTGCTCCATTCGTTCCCAATATCCTCTATCTGTTGCATTTTGCTCATGGATTGACGTTTACCGAACCCTTGCATTTCTCACATGAATCCCAAAACATGTTGATTGTTACCAACTCAATGCACATACTACTTTTCTCTGACTTATGCCACTTTGATGCGCTAGCCAAATTCGTTTTGTGCAATTGGAAAGCTGGTAGCAAATTTTGAAATCATTTCTCACTTGTTCTGACCAAACAGATTCAAGAAGGGACTCAAACAAAATGAGAGGAACAAAATAAGGGACAAGGGAAAGAGATAATACCTAACAAGAAAATTATGAAGTAGAAACTTATCAGATGTGGATACCAACTTTAATGACCATGACATGCACCTTTGGATTAAGTGGCCTAATCTCTCAAGCAAGTCTAATATTCAACTCTTGTTGTACCTCTTCGCAGTGAAATTGGGCTTCAGCGCTTCAATTGTCCCATTTGATCCACAATCCTCAGTCGACTTGTAGTGCCCTGAAGGTTTTCACCATCAAGCCTCTCTCATTTTGCTCTTTTCTCAATTCACCATCGCCTTACGGTGCCCCTGAGGGTTTTCACCTATAAGACTCTCTCATTTTATCATTTTCTCTCATTGTGCTGAGAACAAAGGTATTACCCATGATGCAGGAAGATCATACTTTCACCATTCACTTGATTTGGCATCCTCAAAGATTGGTCAGAAGGTCTTGTTTTGGACCGTAATGTAGGTTTCTGACAGGGTTGGAAAGAAAGGATGGTATGAAGGCTCAAATTGATTTAAGATAAAAAAGGTTCAAAATTACAACTTTTGGTATCATATCTTTTGGCAAAATTAAAACTTCTGCCCCAGTTTCTGGAGTCTGGGGATTTTTTTTCTTTCTTTTTTTGGATTTTTATTTTGAGGGGACTTCTAAGAAAAGTTGCCCCACTCTTGACTTCGGGGAATTATGACATATTTTATTTTATGTGACCGAACCGTAAGTCTGCCTACGTATCTTGTGGTGACAAGAATCAGGTCGAATGTAGTTCAAACACAAAGTTGTTTTGTTTTTTTTTTCTTTTTCCTTTTTTTTCTTTCTTCTTCTTCTTCTTTTCTTTTTTTTCTCTTTTCTTTTTCTCTTTTCTTTTCTCTTTTATTTTTATTTTCTAGTTCCTAACTCTAACTTTGATTCAAAAAGAGGGGTATGGAACAAAACAAATTAAGGCTCAAAAGGGGTAGCAAAAGATAAAAGTGTTTGGGTAGCATAATAAAATGTTTTCGTCATACCAAACTTAAAAATGACAAGTACAAACATGCACTTGAAGATAAGCAAAGAAATCATACACAATATCTATTAGTGGCATCAACACAAACATAAAGTGCCGATGGGTAATACCTTTGTCCCAATGAATGATCCCTGCCAGTTCAAAGCAGACTTGACTCAACCTTATCTTGATGTGGAAGAATGCATTTTAGCACTGACTGATTTACCTCAAACTGCTTGAGAGACATTTCTTTGTTGTATGTTCTTCTCAACCTCTTGATTTCCCAGACTTACTGCCTTAGTTTCACCCAATTCAAAGTTCAGGTCATCTCAGAATGCGTGAATCTTTAATTGCTTCCTCAAACTCATCCTTTCATCATATTCAAAATGCGCCATTGCTTCATGATTAGACTAACTTTCAAGATCAGGCTGAGAATTATGCGTGTATGTCATGTCACTAGAGTCGACATGAAAAGAACTATAAAAGGAAAAATGACCTAAACAAATCTGACTAGAACTAACAGAAAATAGAAGATTGCATTAGATAGATGATGAAAAAGGGTTTGAACATGACAAGCAAAATAGACATGGGTTACAACCCTGGAACAATCCTAAATAACACTAGATGAGTTACCACAACTAAACAAACTAGACAAGATGAGAAGAAGAGTTTGAGCCACAAGACAATGTCCGGAGTATGTGAGCACGTGATTTTTGCCCTATATGAATTACTCCCATAAATTCAAAACAAAAATGAATTTTTCCCATTATTTGCAAATTTGTAGAATTTTGTAGCTTTTTGTTTGCATTTGTCCACGCATGTTTAACCTTATTAAATCATTGAAAAACACAAAAAATACATTGCATTTGCATTTTGGATCTATTTTCACATTTTGAGGTTAATTATTAAATTAGGTGCTTTATTAAAAAAGGAAAATCACAAGATTGGTTTACTTTTGTATTTCTATCCTTTTAATTATAAATCAATAATTTCCCCTTTAATTTAGAAGTAATTAATTCTTGTAAATAATATGTTAGGTTTTTAGCTTAATTTAGTAAATTAATTACTTTTAGGAGTTTTTAATTTAAGTTTTAATTAATTAAAAAAAGAAAGGAAAAGAAAAACCAACAAAAAGAAAAGGAATTAAAAATATTTTTGAAAAAGGAAAAAGGAAAGAAACCAATTTGGGCCAAAATCCAAACAAATTCCCAGCACAAATCTAACCTCATCAGCCTTACCCGCCCCAATTATGTCCATAAATCTCAAGTCCATAATTCTTAGGCTCATACCCCTAACCTAATCCCTAATTCCTTATAACAATCAGATCATATACACATTAGGGGGATCCCCATTTTTTTCGAGATACCAAAAAGAAAACGGCGCACCCTCTCCATTTTTTTTCCGAGATCCTCCCCTTCTCTTGGACACACCAAACAATGGTGCTTTCATTCTCCCGATCTCTCTTCACTCTCTTTCGATGAACAAGAAGGAAAACTGGAACAACCTTCTTCCTCTAACAAAAATTAGGACCCCTTCCTCTAACCAAAAACCTTAGCCACCCCATCTCTGACTTCTCTAAAAAATGACCAAAGGAAAAATCAAAAGCACCTACAAAATGGTTGAAACAAGAGAATGAGAAAACTGTAACTTTTAATGGGATTTGAAGAGGACTATTTTTGAAATTTTCCCTTCTTTCTGGGTTTCTAAAGGTTGTTTTGAGCCATGGAATTGCTATCTTGTCACTGGTTTTTCTGAGCTCTGTACCAATTTTTCTTCACCTTCATTTGGTTCATTTTTTGCTTGTTTTGCTGCTGTCTGAGCTGCTGTTGGATATCCCGTTGAACATTTTGGGCTTTAGCTCTCCATTTCAGCTTTATTTGGATAGTTTTGAGTTGTATTGTTGCTGTTGAGGTATGATTTTCAGTCAAAAAAATAACTATTTCTAGCAAGAATCTTGTGAAATCTATACCCATGTGTTTACTTCGGCACTTGTTGAGTGATTTTATGTGTTATTAGCTTGGTAATCTGTATCCATTTCAGCTTAGGAATAAAACATGAGTTGTTCATATTCAGTGTGTGATTGATCTTTTAGAGCTGGTCTGTTTAGTTTTCAAATTAGCTTAAGTCTTTTTCCTTTGATTAATATCTGATGCTATAATACACGTTTCATTTAAATGCAATTAAAAAATTTGTTAAGTAATGGTTGATTAAATTGATGTTGTTTGTTGGCAGAACCTGTTTCCTAAAAGTAGTTATTCATGCTTAAGGTGAACCTACAGGGTTAAGCCAATTCCAATTGGGTTTTGTTTTGAGCTGTATGGTTAATGATATTTGTCTCCTTGTGAATTGAGAATCTGTTAGGGAAATAGAAAGACATAACTTGTAATTGCTTCTGTAACTTAGTTAGAATGTGAAGTATGAATTACTATTTGGTCAATGCGATGGATTTGATGCATCTACGAAGTTATTCATAAGCGTTAAGGGCAAAAATAAAAGGATCTGTTTCCAAATTGTTTACTGCTGTGTTTCATTCATTAGGAATAAGCCATTAGTATCGTAATTTGAATGAATATAATTTCGTTAATCCAAATACTTAAAATTATACATCTTTTCCACAACAATTCAATATTCATAGCTCTTGACCTTACAACATTTCTCAAACTTAAAAAAAAAATTCAAGAACATCGTAGTCTGCTTTAGTTAAGTTATAAATCCTTAGGAATAATTTGAGGCGTGCCATGCCAAATAAAGCCTCAAAACTCATGGTCCTCATTTAATTAATTTTAACTCTTTAGAAATTGAGGTGTGCCATTAGTTGAATTTTCCATAGCCCTCGCAAACTTGAAAGTGCGTAGTTGCTTTAGGCGCATTATTTTAATAATTTACCTTCCTAAACTCAGGTGCGCATTTATGTGACCCAAATCCATATCTCAACAATGTTAGATAGAATATGTCGAGAGTCGCGGGTGCATTTATGTGATGTGGTTCAAGACGTATTTTAAATGACGTTGTAATTTTTTCTTAAAATTAAATAAAAGTGGTTATAAAGTTAAAATTGAACCATAGGCTAAAACATGTATTAAAATCCGATAATAGGCCAATGGTAACAGTTGAGCGACCGTGCTAGAACCATGGAACTCGGTAATGCCTAATACCTTCTCCTGGGTTAACATAATTCCTTACCCGGATTTCTATGTTCGCGGACTGTAATACAGAGTCAATCTTTTCCTCGATTCGGGATTTAAAACTGGTGACTTGGGACACCATAAATTATTCCAAGTGGCGACTCTGAATTTTTAATAAAATAATCCCGTTTCGATTGTCACTTTAAGTTGGAAAAAACTCTCTTATTCCCTTCCGGGGGTGTAGGTAAACAGGAGGTGTGACAGTTCTGGAGACTCTGCTGAGGATCGAACCCAGAATCTCTGGTTCAGGGTTCAAGAATTCGAGCTTAGAATAATTGTTATATTTGGATTTATTTATTATCTAATTTTATTACATGATTGGACCTAATGTGTTAAATGTTGCCTTTACCACTTTGATATTATTTGAACTGTATATAAACTACTACGAAACCCCTCTCTTCTCTCTCCCGAGGAGTGCACGCTGGTCGTGACTTCTTTATGTTAGTGTCATATCCCAAATAGAACGAGGTTCAGAAAAGTTGCAAAGCCGGATGATCTTTTGGTTACCGGTATGCATCCTCCCCCCCCCCCGGCTCGAGTTGTCCGCTCGGGTAAGCCAGGTCTAGAACAATGCACCCAGGTTTTAAACCTAGAATAACTCAGCCTCATGCCATATCCCTAGTAGGAACGCTTATCTGCATCATGTGCATTCGACTTTGGAGACTCAACACAGGGGTTGGGTCTGTCTAGGATAGGTGTATGCGAAATGAAAAAGACCATTCTGATGCATCCTACTTGCTAATTGTGCATTCATTTACTTCGGATTTGCATGTTGACCGGCTTATAGGGGAAAGGTTGAGAGAAGGAAATTCAATGTGAGGGTTAAGAGAGATAATTGCTTGTTTTTGGAAAAACCAATGTCCAAATGGTACTGAAACTCTGCCAAAATTTTGAATTTTTTGTTTGTTTTATTTTGAAAAAAAAGAGAGAGAAGAGAAAAAAAGTTGGTTTTTGTTTTAAATTGCCCGAACTACGCCAGTTTGATTCTCACCGGATGTGGGATACGTAGGCAACCCCCAGCGGGTCCAACTTCTTTTTTTACAAAAATAGCCCAAAAGGCATCAAAATTTTCTTACTTTGTTGGAAATAAGTAAGGTGAAGCCATTCTTGTCGTAAATAGCCGAATGTCCCCAAAAGGACGCTAGAAGGCTGTTTTTGCAAGAACAACCACCTTTGGCCTCTTTTTTGACATTTTGGCCGGTTAGCAAGCATAACCTTAAAATCTTCTCCCCGGAAGTGCTGAAAGGCCGTATTTGCAAAGCCGGGTTTTATTTTGAAATAAAAATTTGAAAATAAAAGAGAGAAAAACAGTGTTAACTTTGTTTTCGAGTCAAATGAGTCTTGATTTTGCTTAATCACCCTAATAAATGTGCAGAATGAGCACGAGTCAAAGTTTGCCAATAACAGTCATGAACAAGATCCCTTTGGAGTTGCATATGTGGTGGGAGGATCTGGGTAAAGTAGAGCAAGATAAGGTCAATCTACATTTGGGAGGCCTCACTGGGTTGTTGAAGATAAGGCCTAGAGGAGACATCATAAAGGCGTTGGTTACGTTTTGGGACCCAGCTCACAACGTCTTGCATTTCTCGGATTTTGAACTCACACCCACCTTGGAAGAGATAGCAGGTTATATGGGAAGTACTGAAGGTTTGAGGCATAAGTATCTGATCGCTCCAAGAGCCGTTAGCTCTCACAAATTCATGGATTTTCTAAAAATAAGCAAGGGAGTCCCGTACTTCGAGTTGGAGGATGGTTTTTCCACTCTACGTTTTATATACCAGAGGTACGGGCATGTAGGAGGATTCAACAACCCGAAAAGTGGGGTTTGTAGCAAAGGGAACCGAGCAAAATGGGATGAGCATAGGCGTTTCGCTTTCATGGTAGCTTTCTTAGGCCTCGTGGTGTTTTCCTGGAAAGATGGGAATATTGATCTGCGGGTGGCTGGTGTCGTTAAAGTCTTGATTACCAACTCCAAGAGCACCCTTTCCCCTATGATAGTATCTGAGATATACCGAGCTCTCACAGCTTGTAAAGTTGGGGCAGATTTCTTCGAAGGATGCAATTTGCTACTACAAATGTGGATGATCGAACACCTGCGTCACCGCCCTCAGTATATGAGTTATGGGTCCGCAGAGAAAAGTTGCATTGAAGAGTTCGACACAAGGATTTTAGGGTTAAAGTTCCCAGAGGGGTTTGGAGATTGGGTAACCCGCCTTCGCTCCATCACTTCAGGGCAAATAGAATGGACACTAGGTTGGCTTCCTGTTGAAGAAATTGTGTATATGCCCGCCACTGGTCCTTACTTCCTCCTAATGGGTCTTCGAAGCATTCAACCTTACGCTCCATATCGGGTGATGAGGCAGTTGAGAAGGTGTCAGGTGATGCACCCAGATGAAGATATTAGTGTTTATGCGGTCAAGGTTAGCTCCGACGGCCAATTTCATGAAGAAATAGTTCGTTCTATTTGGAACAAGTATCAGTATTTGATAGCAAACACTCAAGTGTGTGACCCATCTAGAGGCGATGTCTCACCCGTGCGCTTGGTTGGCCAAGGAGAATGAGTACAGGGCCACAATAGGAAAACTGGAAAAGCAAGTCAGGGATCTCTAATTCGAGAATGGTTTGCAAGCCACGGCAGATGAAGGTGAAAAGAAAAGGCTAGCCAAAGAAAATGAGGCCCTTCGAGCCCAGATTCGAGAAATGAAAACAGCAGCGGAAAATCCCGCCAGAAGTGCAAAGGATGAAAAGCTTATAAAGAACCTTAGGCAGAAGGTGGATGAGTATGGTTTTGATTTGAACAAAGCAGAAGGTGAACTAGCCGGGGCTCGAACAAAATTGGCTAAGAATGCGGAAGAACGAGCGCGCTTGGTTAAACAGTTAAAAGAGAAATATGATAATGAGATTGTAGGGTTGAAGAAAAGGGTTACCATCTTTGAGAACAAAATGATCAAATAGGCAAAAGACTTTAAGGCAGAAAGGGAACACTGTTATGCAGCGATGGCACAATTAGAAAGAGATTTGCAACAACTTCAAGAACAGAATCATGTAGCCGAACAAACTTTGGAAGCCAGGGCCCAGCAGATTGGTCGTTTGTTGCAAGAAAAAGGTGTCATAAGAGAGAGAGAGTCAGAAGGATCGCCGACTACATCGCGATGAAATGTAGTAGTTATGAGGATATGACTAGATCCATGTTCTTTGCTACCGCGATGACCTTTGTTCGCCAGATAATAGAAGATCTCTACCACCTCCAAGGGGATTTAGCGCGTAGGCCCGCGGTGAGACCGAATGATGTCCCGCGGGCCCCAGTAGCAGTTGAGGTGTTGATGTATTCGTGATTTTCATTGAAGTCTGTTAGTCTATTTTTGAGTCTGTATTTTCATCTTTTCATCAAAGTCTGTTGGTGTCTTTTTGGGTCTGTTAGTTTTTGAGTCGTTGTAATCAAAGTATTTGCTTTTTATGAAAATTTAAAAATCCCAAAATATTTTATTTTTACACTAATCTCAAGAATACGCTTGGTCTGATTCATGCGGGGTCATAACACGTAGGGAATCTCCATAGGATTCGACCATAACCAAAAGAAAGAAAAAGAGTGATAAAAAAAAGGAAGAATAAGATAGAGAAGGAAAAGAAAAGAGAGAGAAAATAAGAAACAGTGAAAAGGAAACAATGGCAAAGCAAGAAAGAGTCATAAGAGAATAAAAACAAAGAGAGACCAAGCAAGGAAAGGCAAGAATTAAAAAGAGAGAAAAGAGTTGCAAATGGAAATAAGGAAAAGACGGGATGACGCAAGCGACCGATCAAATGCATAATAGAAACGATTAACTGCTTAGGTGCATTCACTCCTCAAAAATGCGGTTGCTTATCTGTTAAAGCCCTAATCACTATCAAGTTTGTTTGATGATATTACAGTGCAGGCAGGTGGTTAGTTTGATTGGCATTCTGGCAACTCACTCCTACAACACCCGGTCCAAAAACAAGCTGAACATGGCCAACCAGGAACTTGAGGCAAGTATTGTCGATCCGTCAAAAGAGGTGGGAGAATCGGAGGTTAATCTAAAAGATGAGTTGTATAAGCTAAAGCAGCAGATGGCTGAAATGTACCAAGCATGGGCAAAAGGGCACCCACCGCCAGTTTACCCCGCCAACCCTACTTTTATCCCGCCTTTGGCTCAGACCCAGGAACCTTCCACTGTGAACTCATCTTCGGCCTTTCCCCTCTACCAACAATGCTATGCCACCACTTCCCATACATCACAAGCTCCACCGCCCAAACAAGTCACATACCCTCCTCCACCAGTCACTCATGTTTTTGTGGCACCCCCACCTGCTGCATTACACCGATCCTCCAGTGAGCCTCTATCCCAGACTCACGACAACCAGTATTACCCCCCGGAGCCCACTTTCAAGGTTCCCAAACCCTATTCTTACACTCCTCATTTTAACCTCCCTGCGAGAACCGAAAAACCATCTAAAAAATCCCGAACAGGAGGAGATGTTCAGGAAAGTTAAAAGCCTGGAACATTCATTCAGAGACATGCGAGGGTTGGGAGGTCAAGTAAGTGTGGCCTATAAAGACCTATGTCTGTTTCCAGATGTGTAATTGCCAGCAGGGTTTAAGATGCCCAAGTTTGGTTTGTATGATGGGCACGGTGATCCAGTGGCGCATTTGAGAGGTTTTTGTAGCAAAATGAGGGGAGCTGGCAGAAAAGACGAGCTGTTAATGGCGTATTTCAGTCAGAGTCTGAGTGGATCAGCGCTGGAATGGTATACTCGGCAGGATCACGGAAGATGGTACACATGGGATGATCTAGCCTAGGCATTTGCTTGTCACTTCCAGTACAATCTCGAAATTATTCCAAATTGTCTACCTTTACGAAATTGGAGAAAAAGCACAATGAAAGTTTCAAGGAGTATGGTTTTAGGTGGAGAGAGCAGGCAGCAAGGGTTGACCCTCGAATGAAAGAAAGTGAAATGGTGGATTATTTTCTGCAGGCTTTAGAACCTACGTATGCATATGGTATCAGCTATAGGCAAGTCCTTCAATGAAGTGGTAAAGATGGGCGGTATGGTAGAAGAAGGGCTCAAGGCAAACAAAATCATGAGTTATTCGACTATTAAGGCAACCACCCAAGCCATTCAAAGTGGAACTAGGGGAGTAATTGGAAAGAAGAAGAAAGAAGATGTAGCAACGATTGATTCAGCAGCTTGGTTCGGACCCAGGGGTTCACCTCACCATTATCATCAGCCTCGTCCCCACCACCAAACCTACCCCATACCCCGTATAATCCACCCCACTACTACCTACCACCAGACCCCCATTTTTCTGTCCACCATGCCCAAACATACAGCCAACCTCCGACCCACGCACAATGGCGTGCGCCAGTCCCACAAAATACATACTCAGCTCCACAAAATGCCTATCCACCCCTAAGAGCCTACTGGAACTCTCCTAGATCAGGTTTCCGGCCCAACCAAGCATTTAAGAACGAGAGGTTGCAAAAGAAGAAAACTTTCACTCCATTGGGAGAATCTTATACCAGTTTGTTCCACAGGTTGAGACAATTGGGTATGCTGAGTCCGAGCGAGCCAAAACTGCCAAACCCTCCCCCAAGAAATCTTGATCACTCTATGAGTTGCGAATATTGTTCTGGTGCTCCGGGGAACGACACAAAGAAGGGCTGGCAATTGAAAATAGCTATTCAAGAGCTCATTGATACTAATCGGATTGAGGTCCAAGCTCCGAAGGCGCCCAATATCAACCAGAACACGTTGCCGGCCCATCCCGAGACAAATATGATCGAGATAGTGCATAGGGAAGGGGAGACCAAGAAGCCTTCACAGACCGTCATGATGATTCGGTCCAGTAAAGTTAGGCTAGTTGAAAAGCCAACAAGTGAGAAATCAGTGATCCGGTTGAGCGGGACAAACAGTGAACCATCTGCTACAGTCAAGAAGGGGACCCCAAGTGATGTGGCAGTAAAATAAGAAAGAGCAAAAGTGGTTGTGCCAGGAGTGGCGAACAAGCCTGTTGTAATCGTGGAGGGTTCCCGCACAGATCCTGACATTATCAAGCCGATAACTCAATTACCGATAGTCAACAGCAAGGCGGTCCCGTGGAACTATGAACGAGTGACAGTGACTTACAAGGGGAAAAAAGTTAAAGAAGAAGTTTGTGAGACCCATGGTTTGACTCGATCGGGGAGATGCTTTGCCCCCGAAGAGTTGAGAAAAGCTAAGATCTCCAAAGACAACCCGGTGCTAGTGAAGAAAGCTGTGACCGATGAAGAAGCAGAGGAATTCTTGAGAAAGATGAAAGTGCAGGACTATTCCATTATGGAGCAGTTGAGGAAGACACCGTTTCAGATTTCACTATTGTCATTATTGATCCATTCAGACGAGCACCGCCGGGCTTTGATGAAGATCTTGAATGAGGCCCACGATCCTGACAAAATCTCAGTAAAAAATTGGAAAAGATAGCTAACAAGATATTTGAGGTAAATAGAGTCACTTTTTCTGATGATGAGTTGCCCGTGGAGGGTACTGAGCACAATAGAGACCTCTATCTTACGGTGAAATGCGAAGATTCCGTGGTTACCCGAGTACTGGTCGACAATGGTTCCAGTGCGAACATTTTCCCTCTCTCCACTCTGAACAAGTTGAAGGTGGATGATGAAAGAATTCACAAGAACAGTATCTGCGTTTGGGGATTCGACGGTGGAGGGAAAGATTCAGTCGGGGACATAGTGCTTGAGCTTACACTAGGGCCAGTTGAATTTACCATGGAGTCCAAGTGCTCGATGTGGCTGTTTCTTACAATCTACTGTTAGGTCGACCCTGGATTCATGCTGCCAAAGCGGTCCCCTCCACTCTGCATCAAATGGTCAAATTTGAATGGGATAGATAGGAAATTGTTGTGCATGACGAAGACATTTTGTGTGTTCTCAGTGATGCCATTGTTCCATTCATAGAGTTTGAAGACGACAAGGGGCCATGGGTTTATTAAGTTTTTGACACGGTATCGGTAGAGAAATTCCAGAAGGGAAGTGTGTTCCAACTTCGAGGGTAGCTGCTGCATCAGCCATGGTAGCCATTGAGATGTTGAAAAATGGTTTGTACCGGGCAAGGGTTTGGGTGCATCTCTGCAAGATATCGTACAGCCGGTGTCTCTCTCCAAAAACTTGGATACATTTGGTTTAGGGTTCAAGCCCACGGCTGCGGACGTGAAAAGAGTTAAAAAGTTGAAACAGAAGGCCTGGGTCCTTCCAAAGCCCATCCCACAGCTCTCCAGATCATTTGTCAGGCCTGGCACCAAGAAACGCCCAGTAACAACAGTTCCCAGTTCTGTGGTTGGTCCTAATAAGGAGTTTCTTGAAAGGTTTGAGAAGTTATTCGACGAGGTGAACATGGTGGAAGCTGGAGAGGGTTCTAGCAAGGTGAATATGCAATTTGTTGGGCCCAGTGCAAAGATTAACAATTGGGAAGCTACTCCTCTTACCACCAGGAAGGAGTTTTGGTAGTTTGCTTTGATTTTCTTTCAGTTTATCTGGATTATTCCAGGGTTGTAATTCAGATTCTATGTTTCGTCCGTTTGGATGTATAAACCTTGTTATCTTTCAATTTCAATGAAATGCAATTTACTTTTTTCATCATTTCTGTTAGTTTTATTTTTGCTTTTCTTTTTCTTTCTTGTACAGTTCTTTTTATGCTGGTTTCAATGACATGACATGCATGAGGAATCTTCTACCCAGTCTTAAAAGTCAATCTAATTCTGAAATAGTAATTCAAGAAATAGAGTGTGATGATGAATCGAAATATGATGAGGATGAGGCCTTTGAAGAGATTAGTAAAGAATTAAGCCATTTTGAAGAAAAACCCAAGCCTAACCTGAGTGATACAGAAGCAATCAATTTAGGGGACCCAAATAATATCAGAGAAACTAAGATAAGTGTCCATCTTGAACCTCAACTCAGGGAGGAGATAATTAAAGCGTTACTTGAGTACAAAGACGTCTTTGCATGGTCATATGACGACATGCCAGGTTTAAGCACTGACTTGGTGGTTCACAAACTACCCACTAACCTGACATTCCCTCCTGTCAAGCAGAAGCTGAGGAAATTTAAAACTGATATGAGTGTGAAGATCAAAGAAGAGGTCACCAAGCAAATCGATGCAAAGGTCATTCGGGTCACTCAGTATCCCCCTTGGTTAGCTAACGTAGTACTTGTGCCAAAGAAGGATGGCAAGACCAGGGTGTGTGTTGATTACCGTGATGTCAACAAGGCGAGTCCCAAGGACAATTTCCCACTGCCAAATATCCACATTCTAATTGACAATTGTGCCAAACATGAGCTTGGGTCTTTTGTGGACTATTATGCAGGCTATCATCAGATCTTAATGGATGAGGAAGATGCGGAGAAGACGGCATTCATGACACCATGTGAAACATACTGCTACAGGGTCATGCATTTCGGTTTGAAAAATGCTGGGGCAACTTACATGAGGGCAATAACCACCATATTCCACAACATGATACACAAGGAGATCAAGGTTTATGTGGATGATGTAATCATAAAGTCTAGAAAGCAGTCTGATCATGTTAGAGATTTGAGAAAATTCTTCCAGAGGCTTCGCAGGTACAATCTTAAGCTCAATCTTACAAAATGCGCATTCGGTGTGCCATCTGGAAAATTGTTGGGATTCATAGTCAGCCGCCGAGGTATTGAATTGGACCCGTCAAAGATTAAAGCTATTTAAGAATTGCCACCTTCAAGGAACAAGACTTAAGTGATGAGTCTATTAGGGAGGTTGAATTACATCAGCAGGTTTATTGCTCAGCTTACGACAACTTGTGAGCCTATCTTCAAACTCTTGAAGAAAGATGTTGCGGTCAAGTGGACAGATGAGTGTCAAGAAGCATTTGATAAGATAAAGGGGTATTTGTCAAATCCACTTGTGTTGGTGCCACCAGAACCGGGGAGACCTTTGATTCTGTATTTGACGGTTTTGGATAATTCGTTTAGTTACGTGTTGGGTCAGCATGACATCACCGGCAGGAAGGAGCAAGCCATCTATTATCTCAGTAAGAATTTCACATCTTACGAGGTTAAGTACACTCACCTGGAAAGGACATGTTGCGCCCTAACTTGGTTGGCGCAAAAGTTGAAGCATTATTTGTCATCTTACACTACTTACCTCATCTCTCATTCGAATCCGTTAAAGTATATTTTTCAGAAGCCTATGCCTACAGGGAGGCTCGCAAAGTGGCAGATCTTGCTCACAGAATTTGACATCGTCTATGTGACTAGGACCGCGATGAAAGCCCAGGCATTGGCCGATCATTTGGCTGAGAACCTAGTGGATGAAGAATATGAGCCTTTGAAGACTTACTTCCCTAATGAAGAGGTAATGCATATTGATGAGTTGGAACCAGTTGGATAGCCAAGTTGGAAACTTTTCTTTGATGGAGCTGCTAACATGAAAGGCGTCGGGATATTGTACTTATTTCTGAAATAGGGCATCACTACCCTGTTACAGCTCAGCTTCATTTCTACTGTACTAACAACATGGCTGAGTACGAGGCATGCATTTTGGGCTTGAGGTTAGCTGCAGACATGGGTGTCCAGGAAGTTTTGGTATTGGGGGACTCGGACCTTCTGGTACACCAGATTCAAGGGGAATGGAAAACACGAGATTTGAAACTCATACCGTACCAACAACGGTTGCATGATCTTTGTCAACGGTTTCGATCAGTAGAGTTCAGCCATATTCCAAGGATCCATAACGAAGTTGCTGATGCTTTGGCTACCTTGGTGTCAATGTTACATCATCCGGATAAGGCTTATGTTGACCCGTTGCATATTCAGGTCCATGATCAGCATGCTTACTGTAATGTGGTAGAAGAAGAACTTGATGGTGAGGCTTGGTTTCATGATATCAAGGAATATATCAGGATGGGGGTGTATCCGGTACAAGCCACAGGTGATCAAAAGAGAACAATTCGGCAGTTGGCGAGCGGATCTTTCTTCAGCGGAGGGGTTTTGTACAAAAGGACTCCGGATCTTGGATTATTGAGATGCGTAGATGCGAGACAGGCCACAACTATCATGACCGGAGTACATTCTGGAATCTGTGGACCATACATGAGTGGGCACGTACTGGAAAAGAAGATTCTCCGAGCAGGTTATTATTGGCTCACTATGGAGCGAGATTGTATCGGTTTCGTGCGCAAATGTCATCAGTGCCAAGTGCATGGAGATTTGATTCATTCTCCACCATCTGAATTGCACACAATGTCTGTACCATGGCCTTTTGTTGCGTGGGTCATGGATGTCATTGGACCAATCGAGTCAGCAGCATCCAATGGGCACAAATTTATTCCGGTGGCCATTGATTATTTCACCAAGTGGGTTGAAGCTAAAACTTTCAAGTCCGTGACCAAGAAAGCAGTGGTCGATTTTGTGCACTCAATTATCATTTGCCGGTTCGGGATCTCGAAGGTAATTATCACATATAATGGTGCTAATCTCAACAATCATTTTATGAAAGAGGTATGTCAACAGTTTAAGATCACGCATCGCAATTCCACCCCATATCGCCCCAAGGCGAATGAAGTAGTCGAGGCAGCCAACAAGAATATAAAGAAGATACTTCGGAAAATGGTGGAGGGTTCTAGAAAGTGGCATGAAAAGCTGCCTTTTGCGTTGCTGGGTATCGCACTACTGTTTGTACTTTAGTAGGGGCATCTCCTTATTTGTTGGTATATGGCACTGAGGCGGTGATACCTGCGGAAGTTGAAATCTCGTCCCTTCGAATTGTCGCTGAGGCCGAAGTTGATGACGATGAGTGGGTCAAAACTCGCTTGGAACAGTTGAGTTTAATTGATGAGAAGAGATTGGCAGCAGTTTGTCATGGTCAGTTGTATCAACAGAGAATGGCAAGAGCATATAACAAGAAGGTGCGTCCACGAAAGTTTGAAGTGGGTCAGTTAGTATTAAAATGTATCCTTCCTCATCAGGTTGAAGCGAAAGGCAAGTTCGCCCCAAATTGGCAGGGTCCGTTCATCGTAGCTAGAGTGTTGTCCAATGGTACTTTGTATTTAAAAGATATAGAAGGCAAGTGTGTAGAAATGGTCATCAATTCCGATGCGGTAAAGAGATATTATGTATGATTTCTTTGTTTAAATTGTATTTGTTTGTACTTGGCATATTTTGAAGATTGGAATGGCGAAAACATTTTGTTCTGCTATCTAAACACTTTATCCTTTGTTCCCCCTTTGATCTTGTTTATTTCTTTTCATACTCCTCTTTTGGAATCAATAGCAAAGATTAGAAATGCAAGCGTGAAAGACAAATAAAGAAAAAGAGAGAAAGGAAAGAATGAAAAGAGAAAGAAAAAGAAGAAAAAAAAGAAAAAAAAAAGAGAAAAACAAGAAGAAAAGAAGATAACAAAACAATAATGAAGAGAAAAAGAAAGTAAAAAGAGAAAGAAAAGAAAGAGAAAATCACAACAGCAAAGCAGTTTCTATGACATGAACTACGTTCGACCTGATTCCTTTTAAGGATACGTAGGCAGTCTCACGGTTCGGTCCCATCAAAATAAAAATTCAAAAGTCCCCAAGCAAGAAACTGGGGTAGAAGTTATGGTTGTTGTAAGAAATCTGGTTCCGAAAGTTGTAATTTTGAACCCATGTGAATTGTTTTGAGCCTTTGATATCCTTTCTTTTTTTAACTCTATCCAAAAGCCCACGTTATGGTCCAAAGAAAAACCTTCCGATCAGTCTTTGATAGATGCCAAGTCAAGCAAGGAGAGGTAATTCATATCAGAGGCAACACTCTGGTCCAAGCAGAAAAATAATGAAAATGAGAGAGTCTTATTGGTGAAAACCCTCACCGGCACCGTAAGGCGATGGTAAGTTGAGAGAAAGAACAAAATGAGAGAGGCTTGATGGTGAAAACCATTCGGGCACTACAAGTTGAATAAGGATTGTGAATCATATTGGATAATCGGAGCATTGAAGCCCAGTTTCACGGTTTAGGGGTATAACAGGAGTTGAATATCAAACTTGCTTGACAGAATAGGCCACAAGTGCATGTCATGGTCATTAGAGTTGGTATCCACATCTGATAGGTTTCTACTTTGTAGTTTTCTTGTTAGGAATCATCTCTTTCCTTTATCCTTTACTTTGTTCCTTTTGTCTTGTTTACTTCCTCTTCCTAAGTCTGTTTGGTTAAAATAAGTGAGAAATGACTTCAAAATTTGCCACCAGCTTTCCAATTGCACAAAACGAGATCTGGCCAGCACATCAAAGTGGCATAAGTTAGGAAAGAACAACGTGCGCACTGAGTTGGTAATAATCAACATGCTTTGGGATTCATGTGAAATACAAAGGTTTGGTATATATCAATTCATGAACAATGCAACAGATGGAGGGTGTAGGGTGAACGGATCAAAGGTATTTTCTGTGATAAGATTAACAAAGAAAGTGGTTAACTAGTGACAAGCAAGGTCTTCCAAGCAGAAATCAAAGTTATCATGGCAAGTGAAAGAGCAATAGACCTCAAGGCCAAGGCCAGTGGTTTAAGTCAAGAAAGAATAGCATACACACTTAGTGGGTGACAATTGACGTGCTTTGAGATTCATGTGAGACACAAAGATTTGGTAAATGTCAGTTCATGAGCAATGCAACAGATAGAGGGTATTGGGTCTGAACGGAGAAGATGTATTTTCTATGATAAGGATGACAGAGAAAGTGGTTAGCAAGGTCTTCGAGTGGAAGTCAAAGTTATCATGGGAAGTGGAGGAACAATCGCCCTCAAAGTCAAGGCCACAAACCAACCACCGTATTTTAAACTGACAAGATTTTTCTTTGATTGAAACAGGGGCAGAAAATTTTGTTTGTTTCGGAGAAACCCTCCGTAAAGAAAAGCAAGCACCAGATAGGTTTGACCATAAATTTTCAGGACCCTCCTAGAAAATGGGACCTAGTTTAAAATTCAAAACAATCATGAGTAGCATAATCTAGCATAAATGTACCCCAAAGGAATATAAGTTGGCTTCAAAGCTTGCATGTTTGAGATAGGATTCAATTAGGAGTTTGCAGGACCCTCCTGAATAACGGGACCTAGCTTTAGGATTTCCATTGGTTAACAAGGTTTAGAGTAAGTTCTGTTGTAGGGTAATATAATTTAGCCGTAAAATTGTCACTTTTAAGATAATACTTGATTTTTGATTTTCAGGACCCTCCTGGATAATGGGACTTAGCTTTAAGACTTTCATTAGATAACAAGATTTGGTGTAAGCTCTGTTGTAGGGTAGTGTAATTCAGCCGTAAAAATTGTCACTTTTAAGATAATACTTGATTCTTAATCTTCAGAACCCTCTTGGATAATGGGGTGTGGTTTAAAACCCTCTTAGATAACAAGATTTAGCAGAAGTCACACCTTTAGAAGATATAACTTAGATTTAAAATTGTCGTTTAGTTAAGAATTGTCAGGACCCCCCTGGATAATGGGACCTAGCTTTCAAATTCTTAGTAATATTTGGCAACATGATTCAGTTTAACACTCACATATGTGCCCATCTACCAAACTGGGGCAGAAAATTTTCTTGTTTTGTCTATTTTTGATAAAATCAGGTACCCACTTGGAGAACAGGGAGAATACAATTCAAGTTCAGCAATCAGGCGCCCACCTGGAGAGCACGGGAATACAGTTCAAGTTCAGCAGTCAGGCGCCCACCTGGAGAGCACGGGAATACAATTCAAGTTCAGCAATCAGGCGCCCACCTGGAGAGTACGAGAATACAATTCAAGTTTAGCAATCAGGCGCCCACCTGGAGAGCACAGGAATACAATTCAAGTTCAACAGTCATGCACCCACCTGGAGAGCACGGGAATACAATTCAAGTTCAGCAGTCAGGTGCCCACCTGGAGAGCACGGGAATACAATTCAAGTTCAGCAATCAGGCACCCACTTGGAGAGCACGGGAATACAATTCAAGTTCAACAGTCAGGCACTCACCTGGAGAGCACGGGAATACAGTTCAAGTTTTGGCAATTAGGCATCCACCTGGAGAAAAGGAAAGCATCTCAGATTATAATTCGAGTTTAGCAATCTAGCGTCCACCTGAAGAAAAGAAAAAGTGTCTCAGATCACAATTCAAGTCAGCAACAAAGGGACTTCATCTAGAAAATACAAGTCAACAAGGCAACATGAATCACAAGATCAAGTTTGAGGATATAGATAGGATTTTTGTAATTCATAGATCATAGTCTAGTCTAGCTTCTTTTATTTTGTCATGGTGTAATAAGGAGTTCAGTAAGCAGTAACAACGGCGGCAGCAACAGTGAAATCACAGCTTCATGGTAGTCCCAGCTACCAAACCTTCCCGACCTACACTGACCTGATTCCTTTATAGCCAAAGGATATGTAGGCAACCTCAGAAGCAGGGTACGGTCAAATCTTTCAAAAATGCTTCCCATAGAGTATTCAAACGGGCAAAAATCGCTCGTATCCGCTCATTTTATCTTTGCACGAAAACTCTTTGTGTTTTCGAGCAAAGAGGGGCAGCCGTGAGCACGTGATTTTGCCCTATATGAATTATTCCCATAAATTCAAAACAAAAATAAATTTTTCCCATCATTTGCAATTTCGTAGATTTTTGTAGCTTTTTGTTTGCATTTGTCCACGCATTTTAACCTTATTAAATCATTGAAAAACACAAAAAAATACATTGCATTTGCATTTAGGATCTATTTTCACATTTTGAGGTTAATTATTAAATTAGGTGCTTTATTAAAAAAGAAAAATCACAAGATTGATTTACTTTTGCATTTCTAGCCTTTTAATTATAAATCAATAATTTCCCCCTTTAATTTAGAAGTAATTAATTCTTGTAAATAATATGTTAGGTTTTTAGCTTAATTTAGTAAATTAATTACTTTTAGGAATTTTTAATTTAAGTTTTAATTAATTAAAAAAAGAAAGGAAAAGAAAAACCAACAAAAAGAAAAGGAATTAAAAAGATTTTTGAAAAAGGAAAAAGGAAAGAAACCAATTTGGGCCAAAATCCACACAAATTCCCAGCCCAAATCTAACCTCATTAGCCTTACCCGCCCCAATTATTCCCATAAATCTCAAACCCATAATTCTTAGGCCCATACCCCTAACCTAATCCCTAATTCCTTATAACAATCAGATCATATACACATTAGGGGGATCCCCATTTTTTTCGAGATACCAAAAAAAACGGCGCACCCTCTCCATTTTTTTTCCGAGATCCTCCCCTTCTCTTGGACACACCAAACAACGGTGCTTTCATTCTCCCGATCTCTCTTCACTCTCTTTCGCTGAATAAAGGGAAACTGGAACAGCCTTCTTCCTCTAACAAAAATGAGGACCCCCTCCTCTAACCAAAAACCTTAGCCACCCCATCTCTGACTTCTCTAAAAAATGACCAAAGGTAAAATCAAAAGCACCTACAAAATGGTTGAAACAAGAGAAATGAGAAAACTGGAACTTTCAATGGGGTTTGAAGAGGACTAATTTCGAAATTTTCCCTTCTTTCTGGGTTTCTAAAGGTTGTTTTGAGCCATGAAATTGTTGTCTTGTCACTGATTTTTCTGAGCTCTGTACCAGTTTTTCTTCACCTTCATTTGATTCATTTTTTGCTTGTTTCGCTGCTGTCCGAGCTGCTGTTGGATATCCCGTTGAACATTTTGGGCTTTAGCTCTCCATTTCAGCTTCATTTGGATAGTTTTGA
Source organism: Nicotiana tabacum (assembly GCF_000715075.1). NCBI lineage: Eukaryota > Viridiplantae > Streptophyta > Magnoliopsida > Solanales > Solanaceae > Nicotiana > Nicotiana tabacum. Next base: position 133,641,566 of record NC_134101.1, on the reverse strand, counting down.
GCTGTATTATTGCTGTCAAGGTAAGATTTTCAGTCTAAAAAAATAACTATTTCTAGCGTGAATCTTGTGAAATCTGTACCCATATGTTTACTTCGGCACTTGTTGAGTGATTTTATGTGTTATTAGCTTGGGAATCTGTATCCATTTCAGCTTGAGAATAAAATATGAGTTGTTCATATTCAGTGTGTGATTGATCTTTTAGAGCTGGTCTGTTTAGTTTTCAAATTAGCTTAAGTCTTTTTCCTTTGATTAATATCTGATGCTATAATACACGCTTCATTTAAATGCAATTAAAAAATTTGTTAAGTAATGGTTGATTAAATTGATGTCGTTTGTTGGCAGAACCTGTTTTCTAAAAGCAGTTATTCATCCTTAAGGTGAACCTACAGGGTTAAGCCAATTCCAAATGGGTTTTGTTTTGAGCTGTAAGGTTAATGATATTTGTCTCCTTGTGAATTGAGAATCTGTTAGGGAAATAGAAAGACATAAGTTGTAATTGCTTATGTAGCTTAGTTAGAATGTGAAGTATGAATTACTATTTGGTCATTGTGATGGGTTTGATGCATCTACGAAGTTATTCATAAGTGTTAAGGGCAAAAATAAAAGGATTGGTTTCCAAAATGTTTACTGATGTGTTTCATTCATCAGGAATAGGCCATTAGTATCGTAATTTGAAAGAATATAATTTCGTTAATCCAAATACTTAAAATTATACATCTTTTCCATAATAATTCAATATTCATAGCTCTTGACCTTACAACACTTCTCAAACTTAAAAAAAAAAATTCAAGAACAATGTAGTCTGCTTTAGTTAAGTTATAAATCCTTAGGAATAATTTGAGGCGTGCCATGCCAAATAAAGCCTCAAAACTCATGGCCCTCATTTAATTAATTTTAACTCTTTAGAAATTGAGGTGTGCCATTAGTTGAATTTTCCATGGCCCTCGCAAACTTGAAAGTGCGTAGTTGCTTTTGGCGCGTTATTTTAATAATTTACCTTCCTAAACTCGGGTGTGCATTTTGACCCAAATCCAAATCTCAACAATGTTAGATAGAATATGTCGAGAGCCACGGGTGCATTTATGTGACGTGGTTCAAGACGTATTTTAAATGACGTTGCAATTTTTTCTTAAAATTAAATAAAAGCGGTTATAAAGTTAAAATTGAACCATAGGCTAAAACATGTATTAAAATCCGATAATAGGCCAATGGTAACAGTTGAGCAACCGTGCTAGAACCACGGAACTCGGGAATGCTTAATACCTTCTCCCAGATTAACAAAATTCCTTACCCGGATTTCTGTGTTCGCGGACTGTAATACAAAGTCAATCTTTTCCTCAATTAGGGATTTAAAACCGGTGACTTGGGACACCACAAATTATCCCAAGTGGCGACTCTGAATTTTTAATAAAATAATCCCGTTTCGATTGTCACTTTAAGTTGGAAAAAACTCCCTTATATACACCCTCTCGGGGTGTAGGAAAAAAAGGAGGTGTGACAGAGTACAACCCCGAAATAACCCGGACAACAAAAATGACAACAAAATAAACCACCGAAACTCCTCCCTGGCTAGCCAAGAAAGGAGTGTCTTTCCAATTACCAAGCTCGACGTCTTAGCCACTAGGTTGCACATCAAAATTACTGGGACCTTCACCAATTTCAATATCATTCACTTCAGTCAGTAAGTTCCCTAGAGGATTCTCATACTCCTTGTCACCACGTATCTCTCCCACAAAGTGTGCATTATCATGTGCAGGTAAAGGATTCGGCGTGATGTTCTGGGTGTCACTGTCCTGGACCACAATTATCCCTTCTTGAATTATTCTTTCTATCTCCCTTTTCAAAGCACGACAATCTTCAATGTTATGCCCTTGGAAATTAGAGTGGTACATGCACCGTGCAGTAGGATCAAAACCTTTTGCATATGGGTCTGGAGTATAGCCGATGAGCGGCTCAATTAGGTTAGACTGTTTTAACTTTTCAAACAAGCTTGTGTAGGATTCTCAGATTGGAGTGAAAGACTTTTCTCTTTGCTACTGCCTTCTCATTTTGTACTTCGGCATTGGTTGGAACCTCTTTCGGGTAGGGGTTGATATGCTTGTAGAGATGGGTAAGACATTTGTGGAGGCGGTGCAAGCCGTTGCGGGTTTTGTAAGTGTGGAGCATATGACAGTGCATTATGGATAGAGTACTAGGGAGGTGAGGTATGACTTTAGGGATTTTGTGGAGGAAAGTAGCATTGGTGAAGATTATCTGGAGTACGAAGATATTCATAGGGTCGGTATTGAGGTTGAAAGTGTTTAGCAGGAATGCCCACTGGATCATGTCATTGGCGGTGCTCATCAACATCATTTCTATCAATTGGAGAACTGACCCGAGCAACTTGTTCGTTCCATCTAAGCCAAAACTCCCTAAAACTTTCCGTGGGTCTCTTTCCTTGGGCATCAGGGACTTTGAACACAGTCTCGCTAGAGGATTGAGGAAGAGCAGCTGGTGGAGGGGCTACATAAATAGGAGCAAATATCGGAGCAGGGTATGAGGTTGTTTTGGCTGGTGGAGCATGGAAAATTTAGGAGGAAGTGCCAGGGTAATTCTGGTAAGGGGTAAAGCCCAGGGCGTGTTGAGGTTAAAGATCAACAGTAGTGGGAACCTGGGCTTGTGATAGTGGTGGGATAGTTGCAGGGTATTCAGTGTAGTTAGTGGGGAATGAAGGTGGAGGATGCCCCTTGACCCAAGACTGATGCATTTCTGCCATCTGTTGTTTCAACCTTTGGACCTCCTCTTTCAATTCAGATTCCGACTTCTCAATCTCCCTCGACGGGTCAACAACTCTTGTGTCCAAGTCTTTGCTAGCCATGGGTACCTCGTTCTTTGACCTTGTGCTGTATGGATGAATTGCCAAAGTACCACAAACTAACCACCCTCTGTTATGATAACAATGAAAGTAACAAAAGGAGCAACACAAAGCCGACATATTAGCGTTAGGGCATTTATCAGATAGAAATATCACATTGCGTACAATGCACCTAGCAACAATTAATAGTTCTAGAATGACTTCGAGGGTCACAAGGTCATTTGGCATCATCCCAATTTGTTCATTTTAACCTTCTCTTTTCTTTCTTTTCAAGCACTTCTTGGTTTGCTCCTTTTCCTTCCTCTCTTTTTCTTTTTAATTGTCACTCTTTTCTTTCCTCTCATTTCTCACATCCCACAACTTTTTTTCTTTTTTTTTTAATAATGATTCGATCAAACCCTATGTAGGTTGGCTACGTATCATGTTCCTCATGAATCAGATCAAGTGTAGTTCTGGAAAAGTAATGGACAAAACAAACTAAAAACAAAAATCTTTTTAAATTTTTCATTTATAACCTTTTTTTTGGTTTTCAAATACATCATAGGAAGTATGATAACAAAAGACTAGAAAATCTTAACTAGACTGACAGACTCGATACTACTGTACAAGACTAATAATTAAAAGACAACATAAATAGACTAAAAAAAATAAAAAGTTTCCTCAAACAGTTCGTGCATGCAATGGTCCTGACTAGAATGGTCTTGGGGTATTTTGTCATGTTCAAACATTAGCAAATTGCTCCATACCTGAATGAGAAAAATAAGATCAAATAGATCAGTGACTCAAGACACCATGAAATCTCCTATTGGACACATGCAAGGCATAATTTGGCTATTTTTGCAAAATGACCTAAGTGGCTATTAGCGCAAACTTGACAAAGTTGACCCCTAATGCATGAAAAATACTCCATTTAAAGCTCACACGGCTCCAACATCCCAACAATCATGGACTTAAAAAAAATTACTTTGCGAAAATGACCCATTTTGCAAAAATGGCCGATATGGTCAGAAGTGGCTAAAGATGCAAACTCAAAAGGAAGGACCTTAAAGTAATATGACACCAAGTTGTGGACTCGAGATCCTAAGACATGGGTAATTGAACCATATTTGCGAAAATGACCCCATTTTGCAAGAATGACCGATGTGGCTAAAAGTGGCTAGACATTCAAATTCAACAGGAACGAGACTTGAAGTAAGGAGACAGCTAATTGTGGATTCTAGACTCTCCAAACACGATTCAACAAGCCACTTCGCAAAATAGCCTTATTTTGCAACAAAGTCGATGTGGCCAAAAGTGGCTATATATGCAAGATTTGGCTAAGACCTCGCGAACCAAGAACCTAAGGCTTGCTAAGAAAGACCGGACCCTATGTGGGTTGCCTATGTATCACGTCCCGAAAGACGAGAATCAGGTTCGCATAGTTCGGGAAGATTAGATATAGAATAGAATTAAAAAGAATGCATCTATTTGAAAAAAAAACTATATTTTTTTGTCTTTTTGAAAAATAATGATGAAAAATGTAAAATCTTTTAGATTTTTTTTTTTGATTCTGGAAAATGATAGGAAAGTGCAAAATCTTTTTGGATTTTTCATTTTCATTTTTTTTTGTCTTTTTCTTGAAAAAGTTGTGAAAGAAAAATATAATTGGGTCCTGCTTGCTTCATTTTCACCCTTCTTTCCCAAATATCGGTCCGCCAAATGGCCTTTTTACCCTCAAAGATGTAACATGTATCACATAGGGATGATTGAATGTCTTTTTGGGCTACGGGCCCATTTTTGATAAAATTTGGATAGGTTTCCTACAAAGGGACATGGTGCCTGGGACCAAGCCCTACTAGGTGTAAATGACATGATGCAAATAAAAATGACCTAAAAACTGACCTATGTTTGGGGTTCACTAACAAGGAAATTCGGTGCGGCACGTGATCGATGGCAACAGCTCTAGCTGTCCGCCCACTCCACGCTCCTACGCCACCCCCCTAAAGACACGGGTGACTTACAAAAAGGTCGTGTACGCTCAAACGTACTCCGGAAGACTTGTTGCAGAAAGAAGACTTATGATTATGCAAATGATAACAGTTTATGAAGCAGTAACACAAAGGAAAAACTGTAAACAAATAAACAGCTAGCAAATAATAAAAAGACATAAATAAAAAAAAAATCAAATAAAGCAAACAAAACACATAAAAACCTCAACCTAATATCCTAAAAGCCAACAAGATCAAGTACTAGCTCGAACCTGCAAATCCCCAGCAGAGTCGCCAGAGATGTCACACCTTTTTTTTTACAAAGTAACCCTCTAAAATAATAAAAAGATTTAGTAAAGCTTGAAAAGGGTTTTCCATTAGAAAAGTGACAAAAATGGTGTTCAAAAGGATCAACTCAGAATCGCCACCTGACTTTGATTTCGGTGTGCCAGGTCACCGTTTTTCTAAAATTAATTTTTTTCCTTTCAAAACACTTGAGACTCCAAAACTAAGTCTGCACCATAGATTCGGGTAAGGGGATTCATTTGACTTGGGGAGAAGGTGTTAGGCACTCCCCAAGTCCTGTAACTAGTACGGTTGCGTACTCGATTAAGTTGGCTTTTAAAATATTCAATTGAGGTAATAAACACAGAAAAGCAAATAAACACACAAAAGGCTCGAGGTCGTCCCTACCTAAATGAAAGAAAATTAAAAGAAGGAAAATTAAAGTTCTAAATTATCATACGCTACTTCTTCTACGATGTTCGCCACGGTCTCCAATTATAGAATACTACGGGGCATTCCCCGGAATAAATATGTACAATTCCTTCGGGGCATTCTCCGGACAAATTTAACTAAGGGAACGACCTCTCGCCTCAACACTAATAAAAATCTTAAGTCATGCCTACCCAAGTGTGGTCGGCTTAAAGCATGCTACTAGCGGAGAAATAATGAAATAAGACTATTGAAAAATTAAGCCGAGTTCTTTCATTTTACAGTCGCATTCCGCCGCATGACCCGAGCTATCCAAAATAGGTACCAACCATACCAACAAAATCAAATAAACTTATAGAGGAAGCATTTAAATATACGTAACAAGATAAAACATTGCACAACGAGATAATAAAAAAGATAATTGGCCATTTGAAGTTTAAGACAATTCTGACAATGGATTTTTGCTAGAAAGGACTTGGTTCTATCATTTGCCTAAATATTAGTACTTAATATTATAAACAATTTTATATCCCAAAATAACTCTCACATATTAACCCAAGAAATGTTCTCATTCAAAATAACTTTGTTGAGCAAGCCACTAACACCCAAAGTAATCGAACAACTATGGAAACAAAATTAAAGATTTAAAAAGTCAACAGATACAAAGAAGACTACAAACATCTAAAGAGTAAAATTAATTATTTATGTGCCAATGTTCTTAACGGGAAGATAAATTAAACTAATTGGTGAATTAATCCCGTTAGGCCAAATAGAATGAATTTCATTAAAGATTAACAAGCAGACACACATCCAAACAAATGTTCCGTTCAAACACCAAAACAATTTGAAATCTGAAAATCTAAGAAGAAACAGAGTGAGGAATAGACCTTTAATTGAGCAACGACCAAAGAAGCTAACGGGGACACGAACGCAATGGAACCTCAAACAAAACCTCACACCGGAGACAAATTCAATCGGAGTTCGTCCGCCTTCGCTCTGTTTTCCCCTCACTTTTTTTGTTTTTTCTTTTTTGTTCCTTGGACTGAAAATCGTCCTCCCTCTTTCACTCTCATTTTCTTGGTTGTGAAGCATAAGAAGTTAGAGAATGACAAGATTAGAGATCAAGAAGTCTAAAGCAGCTGGAAGGGTGACCAGGAAACTGTCTCACTGTCCGTTCCCTCCCTCTCTTCATCTCTGTGCGTGTACCTCCTCCTCCTTTTTGTGTACGTCTTTTACTAATGGCAGAGGTGGCTGAAATTCTTAGGGTGTTAGGTTGGCCGGCGGTTTTGGGTGGTTCAAGGTCTAGAGGGCAGGTTATGCGGCTGTTACCTTAGGAGCCCCCTAGGGTTCATGGAAGATGTGGCTTTTATTTGGTTTGGGGGATTAATATTGGCCATAGGATTAAATTTAAATAAAGGGCCAGGATTAAAAAGTTATGGGTTGGGTTAATGGGTCAATTGGGCGGGTCAAGGGGTTTGATGGCTTAAGGAATTGGGTTGTTAAATTTGGGCCTCTATTTGTTAAAATTGGGCCAAAAGAAAGCTGAAAAATCCATTTTAAATACCTACAAATATGTAAAAATTCTAATTGGTTTTGAGAAACTATTAATATTAAAATTAAAGCTAAGAATTAAAGTTAAAACTATTTTTGGTATTTTCAAGGATTATATTAGAATAAAAATAGGTTGAAAGTAATATGTCTTTCTAAAAATACGTAATACTAAATTAAATAGGAAAATGAAACTATTTTTATTTATTTTATTTATTTTTTGTATTTTTTATTTTTCACTTTTTGTGCCTTAAAAATAGAATTAAAATTAGTAATAAAGTAAAATCCTATAGAAATAAACTCAAATAAATATCCTAAAAATACTAGGACTTAGAGGTGATTCTAATGCGTGGTCAAAAATTACATGTCTACAATTGACAAAGCTGAGAAGATAGATTCTCAGAGTAATGAGAGCTTAGTTGATATTGATCCAGTTTTAATTGCTAAGGCACCTATTGCACATGAAGGAACCCAAGATAATGATGGAGATAGTGATCAAGATCAAAATGAACATCATGGTGTAGATGTTATGGATGCTCCAGTTGATGAAGTTGTGGTTGATCAGCAACCAATTCCTGCATTGGTAACTACTTCGAATGCTCCTGAAACCTCTCTTAGAAGATCTACAAGGGAGAAGCAAAAATCCATGCGCTATCCTCCTGAAGAGTATGTACTTTTGACTAACATGGGAGAACCTGAGAATTATGATGAAGCCATGCGAGATACTTACAAAGATCAGTGGATCGAAGCGATGTAAGATGAGATGAAGTCACTCCATGAGAATGACACATAAGAGTTAGTGAAATTGCCGAAAGGTAAGAGAGCTTTATCTAACAAATGTATATTCAGAATAAAGCAAAATAACCATACCTCTGCTCCTAGATACAAGGCGAGGTTAGTTGTTAAAGGTTTTGTCTAGAAGAAGGGAGTTGACTTTGATGAAATTTTCTCCCCTGTTGTGAAGATGTCTTCTATTCATGTAGTTCTAGGCTTAACCGCAAATCTAGATTTAGAGGTTGAGCAGATGGATGTCAAGTCTTCTTTTCTTCATGGTGATTTACATGATGAGATTTATGTGGAGCAACCTGAGGACTTTCGTAATTAAGCTTGCAGATAAGCATGCGTATTGCAGAAAATTGGTAGGCATGAAGCATGTCAAGAGTTCCTCTACTTGAAGACACATTTGCCCCCCTGGCTGGAGGGGGAGTTTGTTGGGCACATGCCCATGTTGTCCAGCCAAAGGCCCAATGAGCTAATCATATTCTCTTTTGGTTTCTATTCCTATTTGGAATTGGATTCGGTTTATTCCTATTTTGAGTGAGTTTTGGCTTTAAGAGAAAACACCACTCATGATCTATAAATAGGACAACCTTGGAGAATTATTCTATGTTCATTGATACAAGTCTTTGAAATACTTAAGCACATAAGAGTGATTTTTGAGAGAGCTTTCGTCAAGAGATAAGAGAGAAGAATATTATTTGTTTTGCTGCAGATTTTTATTCCGAGCAGCCAACATTCAAATCACGTTTTTAATTCGTTAACCGTTGGATCGGGCTAAAATTTTGACTGAGTATTCGTAACATCTTGGTCTTGGATTTTTATGGTAGAGATCGGATTTAGAGGATTTTAGTATCTGATTTCGAGCCTCGAACAACAACTTTATTTTTGTGGATTATACTCTTTCTTCAATTGATTAGTTGTTGCTCTTGTTACTATTGTTGCTCCGTGTTTGGCACTTGTTGTGTAGCCAATTTGGAGAACTTTTGTAACCCTCTTATTGTTATAGTGGATTTTTTTTGGATCTTTGTGATCCCGTGGTTTTTACCTTCGATTTGAAGGGTTCTTCATGTTAAAATTTGGTGCTCTGATACCACTTGTTGGGACCGAAAAATCAGGTGTCATGCGGAAGCTAGTAAAGAAAACCCTTAACGATGATAAATCAAATAACAAAAAGAGAAATATACAAAAAGATACACAAACATATAGCGTGGTTCGGTCAACTGACCTATGTCCACGGCGGAGATGAGCAATCCACTATAATAAAAGAGAGTACAAAATATCGAGAGAACAACCTCACGAAGAGGCAAACACAAGTGACACACTAACACTTGTCCCGTAGAGTTCTCTCCCTAAACATGACTCTCAAGCCCCATATGATTACATTTTTTTTGTGGATGCTCCTGAATGAGAAGGAAGGATCCTCAATTTATAAAACTTCAAACCTTTTCCTACAAGAAAAGGTACTAGCCAAATATGGAAGATTTGTAATTTTCTTCTACAAGAAGAAAAACCTAATTAAGGTAAACATGTTGCCTTTCCATCAACAAAATATGGTAAGAAAATCAGGACAACTCCTAACAATTCTCCCCTTTGGCCTGAATTTTCTGACAAAATAAACTCGATCCACCTTCTTCACATAGTCTTCAACAGGTCGCATCTCCAAATCTCCACCACAAAGTTTGTCTCAACGTGCGTAGCACACCGGTCAAATTTCTCAGACAAAAATCATGATTACCGTCAAATAGGTTGCGGCTAGAACTGAATCCACTAAGATGAACCTGTCTTGAACCTCGCTCTGATACCACTTGTTGGGACCGAAATAATCAGGTGTCATGCGGAAGCTAGCAAAGAAAGCCTTCAATAATGATAAATCAGAAAACAAAATAGAGAAATATACCAAAAAAGACACAAATATATAACGTGGTTCGGTCAACTGACCTACGTCCACGGCGGAGATGAGCAATCTACTATAATAAAAGAGATTACAAAATATCGAGAGAACAATTTAGAGGCAAACACAAGTGACACACTAACACTTGTCCCGTAAAGTTCTCTCCTTAAACACGACTCTCAAGCCCCATATGGCTACATTGTGGATGCTCTTGAATGAGAAGGAAGGATCTTCAATTTATAGAACTCCAAACCTTTTCCTACAAGGAAAGGTACTAGCCAAATATGGAAGATTTGTAATTTCCTTCTACAAGAAGGATAACCCAATTAAGGTAAACATGTTGCCCTTTCCTTCAACAAATAGGAAAATCAAATATGGTAAGAAAATCAGGACAACTCCTAATAAATGTATATATACTTGAAAAATAATTGATTTTATTATAATTACAAATTTAAATATACCAAAAGGCAGCATTACTCAGTAATTTTAAGACCTCTTATTGAATAAAGTAGAAAAACATACTCTCCGACCAACTCTATCTCGGTCCTTCTCGCCATCACGCTATCGATTAGACTTTTGCTATCTCCTTTACGAAATTTAATTGCTTCAATAGATGATGTAGGAAGTAGTATTTTTTCATCAACTTTATTTTCTCTATACTCTTTGGCCATAATAATATCAATTATGCATTGGCATAATTAGCTTGTCAAGGTTGGTTGCTTTTTACTGCAGGAATATTCAAGCCTTGCTTTTTTATTTGGACGTACGCGTCGCGCACAAAATTCAGCTTCATCATAATTCATATACAACTATAAATATTTTCTTTTTTTTATTTATACAACAATAAGTGTTTAGAGTTTGAATCTCACTGGTGGATATATATGACATCTGAATTGTGAAATGAATTATTCTTAATATACTGAATAAAAATTTGGTAATCAAGTAAAATAAAATTAAGAGAAAAAGGTCATTTATCTCATGTGCTATTCAAAATTATCCATTTTCTTGTTTTTCAATGAAGTCTTGGAGCTTATTCTGGTCTTGAGGTTGTCATGGTATTTTCTTCACATTAGCCTATCACAACAAGGCAAAGGCAACATAAATTCGATAAAGAAACAATTATAAGATGTAAATTGAAATAAAGATTAAATAAAGGAAAAAAGCAGAGAAGGAATTGACACATTTATCAAAATAATAGTTGCTTTGTCCTTCAACTTTTTTGAAATGATTCGGCTGTAGTAAAAGAATATTATCCCAATTTGTAAGAAGTATATTGTCTATGTAACTTTAGAAATGCAACAAACTAAAAGCAATATAACAAGAGCTAACACAACTGTTGATATGTAAATATATGTGTGATTTCATCTTTCTCAATTATATATTGATTTTTGTCCGCGAGAGCAATAAGTAAATAATAAGTAAAGCTATTTATGCTATAAAAGATTTTACTACAAAGCTTGTCTTGTTATCATGTTTCTGGGGAAGAAGCTTGGGATACATCGTCCACATACCCACACCAAACAATAAATATCTACCTAATAGTAGTAATTCTTTCAATATATATAAATCTGAAACATAATTTAGTAATTTTTTACAGTCAGCGAATTATTTATGGAGAATCTATACATATATCCAAATCATAATATAAGAAATTATCAATTCTAATTAGGAGGAATTTATGCCTCTTATCTCATTTCATATTCTAAGATATTTAAAGGGAAAATGACATTGTATAGCCGCTTTCAAAATAATAACCGAAAAAATATATTATTTTTGTATATATACACTGTTATATGCAAAAATTATATAAATTTTATACTTTTTTTCGGCTACCAAATATAAATAGGTTTCTGGCGCGAGCTAAAAGTGAAAAACAAATCTGTATGTATTTTTTTATTCAGTTTGCAACAACATATGTATTCAACTATAAATAAGAACCGAAGATGTAACTTTATCTCTGCATATGCAAGTTCAAAAGAAAAGAGTACTACCAAAACGTCTTGCAAAGTGAAAACTAAAACTCAAACAAACGCTAAATAAGAAAATTATATGATCGTCTCCAAGTTTTTAAATTTATCGTTAGCACTTTCTACCAAAATGAGACATTTAATTTATACTATCGTAAATGAAGTTATACAACATAAGCAAGCACTGTATAGGTTATAGCTAATTAATATTATAAAGTAATAAATATTCAACTGAGTATTTCGCTTATATACTGGAATAACCAAAAGAATAAAGAAGAAAATATCTTACCAGAATTAAGTGCGAGATGGCAGTGGCTCGCCGATAGAGTATAATTCCTCAACGCTCTCTTTTAGCGAAACATTTTCCAAAAGCACATCTCTCGAATTCTTTTTGCACTTGCACCTTGCACTGAAACTTTATCAAAACGGAAAATAAAATCAAGCAAATGCTCAGACTTGCATTCAAAATCACGCATTAGAATAATTAACTTGACACAATTTAGTTTAGAAAAGAAAATGGCATATAACAAATAATGATAATGAATAGTAATAATTTTGCGGAACGTGGAAGTAGATGCATATAGAAGAACTTAGAGTTTTCTATTCGCCTCATTGCATATTAAGCCATTAAAGTTATACAAGAGAAGTGATTTGGAGAGAAATGACGGTGACAATTGGCTAATTAGGAGATGTTTGAAGGTGTTTTAGGTTTTTTAAGGGTTGTGACTGTTGATGAAAAATATGAAGCTTAGAAAGTAGAAACTGATTCTTATGAATAGTCGTCTGACAGAATGTTGGCGTCTCCTTCGAGGCTTTAGTTTTATTTATTTATTTATTTAAATAGGTATAAATAATAAGGGCAATTTAGTAATTTAACTTTTTAGTTTTAGGGTTCCCACTTTTAATATAGCTAGTCTCTACATCGTATATCTTACTAAAAACATTAAACATTAAGATAATATGAGATACCATGTATAAGGATTGACCTATTACTGTGCATGATTTAAATTTTGTACTCGTAGTTATAACCTCCAGTCTTTATTTTAATTTGATGGCGTAATGACTTCTTAGCCACTTAAATTTGTAGGGCTTTTAAAAGTCGATACATAAACTTGCGCTTTTCCCATTTGAACACTTCAACTTTATGTAATGAATACTAATAAACATATTTGACCGTTGATTATGCCTATGTGGAAGCGTCGCAGCTGACATGGCTAAATTGTGTGCAAATCACGCTGCAAAAGCGCGTGGATAATATTGTTTTTATTAAAAAAAATATGAAAACTGAAATAAAATACAAATGACACAGGAAAATCCCTTTCCCCTTCTAAATTCCCCTCCCTCCCACCTTTCACTACAATATTTTTGGCCTATAGCCACACTAATTATAGACAACACTCGAAAAGTGTTGCCAAAAGTAGCTATATATAAGCTTATAAAGCGTGGTCTTTGACTAGAGTCTTTGGCCACGTTTTTAAAGGCCACACTTAAAAAGCGTGCTCTTATAATATAAAGACAACACTTCTTAAGTGTTGTCAATTTACAAATTATTTAGCAACGCTTATTAATTATAATTCAACGTTTTTGAAGAGTTGTTATATTCTAATACCAAATTTAACACTTTATAAGCATAACCTAAAAATTTGTTATAAAACATTTCTCTTAAAATTTTCCCCCAAATACACAGATAATGAAAATATTTCCCTCCTCCCCACCCAATACTCAAAAGGCAAAGTAATTAAAACATAAGATCCTCCAGAACGTTTCCCTTTCTTTTCCTCCTTACCCTAACTTTGTTGCTTTTTTTTTTCCGCCGCTGCTGGATTGTGTTGCTGCTCCTTCACTATAGCAAATCTACATTCTTTCTCTATTGGTTAGTATTTCTTTTACTCAAAGGTTTTTTGTACTTTTTTTTTTCGATTTCTGATGAAAAAATAATCTTCTATGATGTATATACATGGGTAAGTTGGTATAGTCTTCATTTTATACTCAATGTTTTTAAAAAATTTCTAATTTTAGGTTCTTGGGCTGAAAAGAAGTAATTTTATTTTGTTTAATTTTTGAGTATAAGTTTTAGTTGTTTTTACTAATTTCAGATTCTTGGGTTGAAAATGAGTAATCTTTACAATTTGATTTTGGTTATCTTTGATTGATGTTCCTTCTTATACTTAAAGTTTTAATTTATCTAGTTTCTTATTGAATTTTTTTGGGGCCGATAGAAGTTAAACAGGATTCGAGGAGTTGTTAAAAATTCATAGAATATATTAGGAATTTACAGAACAAACGAGCATTGTGGTGTTTCTAGCCATTCCATACAAGTTTGGTTGTGCCTGATGCAGTGCTTTAGAAAGGGTTCCAAATTCTTTACATTAAAGGGAAAATTAAATACGTTGTTGATCAGGAATTCTCTACATTGGAATCTATAGTTGTGATGCATTATTGTGGATCTCGATTCAGATATGTTTTGTTCATCTAGCTATGTGGATTGTGCAATATAGGAAGATAAAATGTGGTTTTGTGATTTCTCTCCTTCAATCATTAGAGTTATTAACGTTAATGGATTTTAAATTCCGATTCCTTGTTCCAATATGCCCTTTCTTAAACGCAACACGCAATAATGAATTGTTTGGCTGGTCTGGTGTTCCTTAAAATGTATTCATTAATTGTTGAAAAATAAGTTATCTTTTTGTTTGATTTTGGGTGTCAAAGCTTTAATCAATTTTTACAATGTATACGTTTACTGATATTTGTATTCGACCTAATTATACCGAAAGATTTCACAAGTAGGGCGTTATTTGCTTGAGTTTGTGATTTCAAAATATTTTGAAATTGCTTTTGAATTAGATGGTTATTTTGACTTAATTTTAGTTGTACAACCAATTTTGGAGGTTCTAAGTATAGCTTGTAAATGTATAGACCGTGATCCGCGTTAGAGGCCCTCGATTGATCAAGTGGTTTCATGGCTTGAGGCAATTGGAACTGGAAAAATAGATGAAATTCATCTACTTTTTCCTTGTAGTCTTAGCTTATATTACTTACAAAGTGAAAAAGATCAATGTAAAGCAAACAGAAAGTTTAATTTTATAGAGTTGGTTATAAAACTGATAAATTGCTTTTTGGTTCACTTGGTTTCATCCACTATATCTTTCATACAATATGAGATAGTGACAATTGTGTTTGTATAGATATGCTTACCTTGGGCATAAGTCCTTTACCAAGCTACATTCATGTTTTATTTGTTATTTTTTATTTTTTTGGGATCGAAAAGCTATTTCATTATATATATTTAAAAGGACTAGAAAAGTCAGTGCATGAGTTTGAACTTATAGTTATAGGATCATTACAAGCGTTGTTGTTATCCCTATTAATTTTTTGTGCGTAAAATTATTATATTACCTTCATGAACTACTTGGTTTATAATTTTATTACTTGTTGTCGTTGTTCTGTGGACCCTATTAATTTTACTCCTTTTCTCCATGAAGATTAGTCACGCTTAGTTAGATTTGTGGTGGACTTGAAGTTGGGTTTGCTTAGCGTACGTGTCATGACTAGGTAAAAAGTCTTATTAGTTTACAATACATTAGTTTGCAAATTCACTCTTGACGTTTCGGATTTATTTTATAGTCAATGCTTAAATATTTGAAGATCTAATAAAATTTAATTTTAAGGAATTCAAATGTTCCATCCAAGGAATGGATGGATTTACCAAGGTATAGCAAAGAGTATGTCGATGGTGTTCAATCTTTCTTAGATTATGCTTACACTTATGGAGATCCTCAAGGCGAAGAAATTCAATGCCCATGTACAAAGTGTTGTAATATCCAATGGACTCGAAGGAATGTAGTGTATGATCATCTAACATGCTATGGATTTGTTCAAGGTTATACAAGATGGATTAATCATGGGGAATGGGATATTCCGATGAGTGTTAACTGTGACATCGATGATAATGTTTACTCGTACGATGATATTGATGGGTTGTTGAATGATCAATTTAGAGATGTTTCACATGCTGGAGGAGTGTATGAAGGTCCAAATGAAGATGCCAATAAATTATATTACTTAGTTGACGAGGCAAGCCAAGAACTATATCCTGGTTGTAAAGGATTCTCTAGATTATCTTTCACAATCCGTTATTTATTGAAGTGTCTACATGGATGGAGCAATGCGTCTTTCACTTCTCCTTTAGAGTTATTAAAAGTGGCAATGCTGAAGGCAGTACCTTTCTTTAATACGGGATTATGTCATTTTTGACACATTTCCACCATTGTTTGGGCGATTTGGGAGCTTCCAAGGAGAGATATTTCACCTATCATCTTGAGGTAAGTTCATCCTACTTATTGTGAGTTTAATACTTGAGTCTTGGGTAGATTAACACACAAAGATTAGGGAAATATTATGGGGTTAGAGCAAAACACAGGATTTTGATAAAAATTAGATTTAACCACGAAATTTATTATGGAATGGAGTAGAAATCATATATTATTGATCTTTAGTTTATAGAGAACAACTTTCTTCAAAAACATTCTGAATCCGGGCATGTGGGCCTGGGGTCGGATTTTAGGAAACTTGTGTTTAAAGTTGGGAAATTACTTTAGCCATTAAAATGCGAACTCTTGAGCTTGTATTGACTAGTTCCTATCTCGTTTAATTACTTTTGGATTGTTCGGCTCCAAATTGAGGGTTTGAGCATATTCTTGATATTGGAAGTATGCTTTGGAGCGAGGTGAGTCTCCTTTCTAATCTTGTAAGAGGGAATTATCCCCATAGGTGAGTTAATTAATCATGTGTTGCTAATTGTGGGGGCTACGTACGTACGGGGTGACGAGAGTCCGTGCGTAGCTACTATTATGTTAATTGTCCGGGTAGTTTAGGATCCGTATCATGCTATATTTGCAAATGTCTATCTCCTTTCATGTTAATGAGATCACTTAGGACTTGTTAGGGGTTGGAAATAAATGTATGAGAATGCATACACTCACTTGATAACTTGTATTAATTTTATTTGACTATGATTGTGCCTTACATGCCCTCTTGATGATAATTGATATTTGTAACTCGGGCCGATCGTCTCGGTAGAAATAGATGCATCTATGGTTCGCGCCATTTGACCCTCTGGCAGTGCATATTTCCTTTTACGTTGGACCGGGCCATACGACCTCGGCATAATGTGCGCATGATATCTATGTGAATTCTTGTGATAACCCGGACGGTCGTCTTAAGAATTAATGCCCCAATCCCCTATTAACTACTTTCCCCAAGTTTATTTTTGCTATTTTGATTTGTCGGGATGTTCGGTTTTGAGTTTCGGAGAGTTTTGGGACACTTAGTCCCTAAATGAGAGCTTGAGTATTGGAAAGTTGACCGTAGTCGAAACAGTGTGAAGACGGCCTTGGAATGGAAATCTGAGGGTTACGTTAGCTCCATTGGGTGATTTTGGGGTTAGGAGCGTATTCGACTGTGTTTTGGGGTTAAGAGCGTGTTCAGATTGTGTTCGAATTCCTGAATTTCCAATTTCTGCCACAACCAACATTCTTAGATGATTGCTACAATGTGATATGGTATATAATGCACACAGTTTACAAGAAGTAAATTTAGTGGCAACACTCATATGCCTAATGACAAATTTGTAGTGAGATGTGAGAATCAAGTTTAAATCAAACATATTGAAACATGACCGAGTGAAATAGGTGTAAGTGCTTTAGGTTTCTAGGCATTTAGCCGTTTTTCACTAATTTGCATAGTTTTGACTATGCCTGTAGAGGGATCATTATCTAACTGTTATTTATTTATTTAATAAATCCTCTTTGTTGTATTTATATAACACGGATTATTCTAGTAGTGGAACAATTTTCTCCTTTAACGATGTTTTTAGTAAGTTGTAAATATTTTTGACTATAAACTTGTAGAGGAACAGGGTTATGAGCTTTTTGAAGCTTTTTCTATATAAAATTGTAATTGTTGCAAGATCACTGAAGGAATACAACAAGCTCATAACCCTTTTCCTCTACGAACCTTCTATGGTCATTATTTTCTTATGTTCTTTGTTTTTGTTGTGTGTTTCTTTTGTTCGATTGAAGGGATTTCCACATAAAGAACATTAATCTAACCTGACTTGTTGAAACTTATTTTAGTGTTCATTCTATCTTGACTTTTAAGTGATGTTCAGTAATTTTTTTTTGACAGCCTGAACTTCAAAATCATCAAAGTTCCGGAGAAATACTAGATGATGCATTTAGGGTTGTGTTTGGAAAGGAGCAGCCTAGTCGGATTAGATGCTATGGTAGATCGGTCACGATAAACTCTCTGAAAAAAGATGAGGAAATCAACAAGCTTAAACTTTTGCATGCTAATGAAATGATTTCTCTGAAGGAAGAAATGAAGGAAATGATGAGAAAAGAAATGCGAAACTTTTGTATTCAATTGGTATAAAATAACGCTGGACTGGATATTCATGATATACAAGGGTGTGCCGGATCTAATCTTCTTTCACATGTTGATGCAAGTAGTGCACGAGCTATGAGAGGCCAAAATCTGCCACATTCTTCTGGCTCAACTCATGCTCCGAGTCTTGGAAAGGTATTTATATTTCACACTATTGAAAAATAACTAAGGTTAACTTACAACACCATGCTTTTCTAAATTATTTGCTTTTCATAGAAGGTAAAATATTTGCTTTTGATGGTTGTGTTACATAACATGAGTTATGAATGAACGGTTGGAAAATATATTTCAGAAATAGAAAGAGCTTCTCTGGAAATTGCTAAAATTGGAAAGACTTACCAACTTGTCAACTCAGATGAACATTCCAACTTTCTTAAGAAGAATAATCGAAACCCTTCTTATTATCAACCTGATATTGCTCATCAGGCAATGCTTTCAATTTTAGATAGCCGAGTGAATAAAGCTGGGAGATTAAAAGCTTTGTATGTGAAGACTGAGAAAGGTGACCTATTTGAAGTAAAACCTCATGTTCGTATCCCTAGGACGTTTAAACGATTTGCTGGCATTATGTTGCAGCTGCTACAAAATCGGAGCATAACTGCTGTTGGTAAGCGAGAGAAACTGTTACGTGTTATAGGAAACCCTATTTCAAAGCACCTACCCATTGAGTGTCGAAAGATAGGCTTCTCTCATAGTTCTGAGAAGCTGGTGGATATTCAGGAATATGTTAATGGCATCAACAAGGACATGAACCTTATTTTTGTGGTTGGGGCAATGGCCCACGGGAAAATTAATAAAGATTATGTCGAAGATTATCTATTGATTTATGATTATCCATTGAGTGTTTCATACTGCATATGGGATCACAAATGCTGTGGAGCGCAAATGGAAGATTTTGTAGACTTGGTACCTTACTCTGGTCTTAGTTGCAACGTGTACTTTCTAGAATATTTTGTTTGTTTTCTTTCCTATAGGTTTTTTTGGTTGGTTAATCTATTATTATGTAAAATATTAAAGAAGTGTTAAATGGTTCTTTTCTACATTTAGAATGCCCTTAGGTCATTTACAATCAATTTGAAACGGCCATAAAAAAAAGATGACTTTGCCTAATATGATAGTGGAGATTTTTAAACCTAACATCAGTTGTTATAATATTTTCAAATACATAGAACTTCTTGACCGCGCATTTTCTGTGTGCATGTCTGTGTGTTCTGAAGGTAATATTAGACCTACTTAAATAGGAGTCCAGATTACTATCAATTTTTTTCAATGCATTTCAATTAGTTTTGATGAATGGTTTGTTGTGGTATAAATTGATAACTTTGACTATTTCATGTGTATACTGCAAGTAGTTTGATTCTTTTTCTCAGTGTTATAGACACCTTATCAGTTTCTTGATTGGGTTTGAGACTCTGTTTATGCAAGCTTGTGAAGATATTCAATGATTCTTGTCTTTTTTCAGATCTACATACTACTATTATGCATACGCTTTCGTATTGACTTTGTGGGTTATCTAGGCAAAGTTCTCTGCATATTATATGTATGTTTTTCCCTAATTTTTAATTTTATTTTGAATGTGTAGGAAAATGCGGGTGATACAATTGAAAGTGGTGGCTACAAATCAATTTGACCTATTGAAGTGAATGGGGAAGACTTTTTGAAGAATTGTGATGTTTTTAGTAATATTGATAGTTATATGAACAAATTTTATTTTGTAGCATTTATTGCCGGCAAACTTGGAGTAGTGCTTTATTAATATGGGCAATACTATACAAATTATATTTCTTTGTTCAGGTATATTTCAAGTATATGCATTTGACCTATTTTTATTCTGTTACTTATTATCTTATTTAATGTTTGAGATCATAATGTATATGCTTGAAAGAAATGTGAATACAGAATTTATTGTAGGCAACTAAAATTTATTAACCACATAATTGTGGCAAAAATAAATATTTTAAAGCATACACAAAATTGTCACATTTAGAAAATGTGGCCATAGGGACAGTCAATTTGGCGCTACGATTGATGATTGTTGCTTTAGAAGCCACGCTTTAAAAGCGTGGTCTATAAGAACCAAAGACCATACTTTAAACATGTAGCTTTAAGTCATAAAAGTGTGGCTATAAGAGAAAATATAGGCGTAGCTTTTTTACCGCATTGGCCAAACTTTTGAAGCGTGGCTTCTAAGGCGACGCGTAATAAGTGTGGCCATAGGTCAAAGGTTACGGTTCTTTAGGCCACCCCGTAAAAGCGTAGCCTAAAGGCGTAAAGTGTTGCCTTTGATCAAATACTACACTTCTTGACATTTTAGGCCACACTTTTCAGGGGTGGCTGGAGGCCTTAAATGTTGTAGTGTTGTCGTCTTTCCCTTCTAAATTCAAAGTCAATAAGCCAAAATTTAGTGAAGAGACTACCAAACCTAGAAAGGCCAAACATGTGGATGATCAAGGTAGGTGAAGATGTCGCGGAATTTGGAGAGATGCTGCTCATAATTAATTTCGCAAATCAATGAAATTGCCTTTTTTGAAATAGACCTTTACGAGCATGAGTCCATCGTGTTTACACAAAATTGATTTCAAAAAGCGACCTCGACCTAGAAATTCTTTAAGCACCAGATTGTATAACGACGGCAAGTCGTGGAGGTAGTACTCCATCGCCGACGCTTGTGTCGTTTTCGCTATCTTATTCCCCATTTTTACTCTTTCTTCTCCCTTTTTTTTTGTCTTTGTTTTGTTCGGCAATGAGTTTCGAGTTGCTTTTAGCTATCGTCTATTATTGTTTTTGGGGTTTTCGCTATCCTTAGATAACTTTGAACATACACGTGTCAACAAAATGTGACTGAATGAATGATGTGGCTATACAAAATATTAAATTGAATCCATGTCAGAAGCAATTGAGCAGCACACACCATCACAAGTGTTTATTAGTAGTCATATTTTCAAGTAAAGGTATTCAAATATGAAACCCAAGAGTTCATATATCAGTTTTACAAACGGATGCAAGTTTAAGTGGTCAGAAAGCCATTTCGCCTAATTTGATTGAATGATTAACTCAAACCTCTAATCATTTCTCTTCTAAGTATGAAGTAAAGCGTTGTATGTTAAAGAAAATTAAACTTTTATGTGATAAAATCTAATAATTTCAGTCGTGTTATTTAAAAAGTTATAGATACATGAACTCAAGCATATTTACACTACAAAACAAAAATCTAAATTACTGAAGGAATTCATGATTCGGGCAGAAACCTAATATTTAGATAAGCAAATAATCATAGCAGTCATTTTAGCCTTGTTAAGTGCGGCATGGGTCTTAATTTGAGCAATGGGAAGTTTAAAATACATCTATTTTATTCGATGAAAAATTATTTTATATGAAAAGTAAAATGTGTGATTAAAATAATATAGCTATATTTTGTAATATTCACACCCGGAGTTAACCCCAATCTTGCAAAATTTTATAACCAAAGTGCTGACCTACACAAAGAGAACATAATAATAACCATTTAGAAAAGAACTAATAAACAAAAGATTAAATAGACAAAACCAAAAGAATAAAACAAAGAAAACCACCTGGCACAACTCGGAATTCCCACCCTCGGGAGTCGTAATGACGCCTACTAGTGAAAGCTAGGCTAGCCAACCATTTGAACAATTTACTTTTTCTTATTTCTAATCCTTAAATAAATGTGAATCAACAGTTATAAACAGCGGAATTTAAACAAGCGGAAGAAACAATTAAACCATTTAAATAATTCCAATACGATTTCTTAAACAAAAGCTACCCAGAACTAGTGTCACAACTTCACAGACGGTCTAGGAATACTACACACAAGGTCCGAAAAAAAAAATGCAACACTGTTTCTGAATTACATAAATGAAACAGGAACAAAGGATAGAGGGAGACGCCAGAGCCTGCAGATGCCTGCCGGACTACCTTGGATCTCCATGTGGACTGAAGGCAGCCACCCAAGCTAAGGTCCAAAAGCTGCTGAGCCGGGATCTGCACACAGTGCAGAGTGTAGTATCAGTACAACCGACCCCATGTGTTGGTAAGTGCCTAGCCTAACCTCGGCGAAGTAGTGACGAGGCTAGGACCAGACTACCAAATAAACCTGTGCAGTTAAATCATATACAGCGGAAAATAAAAGCAGGAATGTACAGTTTAGAATGGGAGGGGTAAACATGCTGCGGGGACATCGAATAATAACAGAAGAACAATAAATGAATATGAGGTTCACCACAGTTCATTCAAAAATAGGAAGGGGAAATCATGTTGCGGGGCACAACAAGTATCAACAGGAAACCAACAATTAGATGTAGAGAAACCATAACTCAGTTATCAATAAGAATCAGGAAAATCAAGGACAAGTACATGTCATCACCCTTCGTGCTTTAACACTCTCTCACCAAAATAATACACGGCATCACCCTTCGTGCTGTAACACTCTCTCACCAAAATAATGCACGACATCACCCTTCGTGCTTTACACTCTTCCTCACCCAAGCAACAATCACAAAACAATTAGGGCAAGGGAATCAATAACATCACAATAAAGTCAAGTAACAACAGAAAATCAGTAAATAATCGTAAAGAACACCATAACTCAATCATCAGCAAGAATCGGGAAAATCAGGGACAAGTGCACGACATCACCCTTCGTGCGTTTACTCTCGTCCTCACCATAAAATCAATATAAATGGCACGACATCACTCTTCGTGCTTTTACCTCACATAATTATGACACGGAATGATCCTTCGTGCATTATCACTCGCATAAAGGAACGGAATGGTACATCGTGTGGCACGACATCACCCTTTGTGTTTTAACACTCTTCCTCACCCAAACAATAATCACAAGCAATAAGGACAAGGAAATGAATAAAATCACAATAAAATCCCGGCAAGGGAACAATATCAAAGGCATAAACATCCCGACAAGGGATATAACATTAAAAACAACAACATCCCGGCAAGGGAGACAATATAATAATCCTTTTCTCTTTTTCACATTTACTTCACAACTTACTTCATAACTCGAGCCAATGCTCGATAAGGTTCAATTGCCAATTATACTTCCACAATTCATTTTACAACTTGAGCCAATACTCCTCAATATTCAATTACCAACACTACTTTCACAAGCTTTCCTCAACCATAAAAATCATCACTAAAGGCATGAACAATAAAAACGAAGTCATAATAATCATAATATAAGACTCACAGGCATGCTTGACACCAACGTATAGATACTCGTCACCATGCCTGTACGTCGTACTCAACAAATAACACATAGCAAATAGGACACAACTCCTAATCCCTCAAGCTAAGGTTAGACCAAACACTTACCTCGATGCCACGAATACAATTCAAGTCTCAACTATCGCTTTACCTCTTGATTCCACCACCAATTCGCTCGTATCTAGTCACAAGTTACTTAACTATATCAATAAATGCTAAATGAATCAATTCCAATGCATGAAAATAGGTTTTCTAAAGTTTTTCCCAAAATGTCCCCGGGCCAACATGGTCAAAAACCGAGATTCGAACCAAAACCCGATTACCCATTCCCCCACTAACCCAAATATATAATTTATTTTGAAATCGGACCTCAAAACGAGGTCCAAATCCCCAAAATTTGAAAAACCTAGGTTTTACCCAAAACACCCAATTTTCCCATGAAAACCTTTGATTTAGAGTTGAAATCATGAGAAAAGATGTTAAAGATTAATAAAAACAAGTTGGAAATGACTTACAATCGATTTGGAAGAGTACTTGTCTTTGAAAAATCGCCCAAGAGTGTTTTGGTTTTGAAAGAGTTTGGAAAATGAAAGATTTTCGGCTAAGTTATGAATTTGCAGGTCGCAGATGTCGCAATTGCGACCAGGGTTCGCAATTGAGAACCCTTCAAAAGACTGCTATCATCATATTTGCAATTAATGTTTGCAATTGCAAACTCGCTTTTGCGATAGGATTGCCGCATTTGCTACACTGAGGGATTCCAGGCCACTTCGCAAATGCAATGGGCCCTTCGCATTTGTGACATCGCTTTTGCGATGACCACGTCGCATTTGCGACCCCAAGGCATACCAGGTCTCTTCGCATTTGCGATAGACTTTCGCATTTGCGAGCCAGGCTTCGCATTTGCGAAGCCTGTAGACCTGCAACATACCAGCTCAAAACCTGCAACTCCCTAAGTTCAATTTCACTCTATGGCCTATCCAAAACTCACCCGAGCCCTCGGGGCTCCAAACCAAACATGCACACCAACCTAAAAACATCATACGAACTTGTTCGTGCAATCAAATCATGAAAATAACATGTAAAACTATGAATTAAACCTCAGAACTCATCATTTTCATCAAGAACACTTTAAAGTTCATAAATTTTTGATCGGAGGTCCAAATCACGTCAAATAAACTCCATTTTTCACCAAATTTCACAGTTATCATTTAAAAACTATAACAAGTTTGTACCAGGCTCCGGAACCAAAATACGGGCCCGCTACCAATGGTTTCAAATATTAATTCTTTTCTTTATTTCATAGATAATTCTGCAAAATAATTTTTTTCAAAAATTGATTTCTAAGGCTTGGGACCTCGGAATTCATTTCTGGGCATACGCCCAAGTCTCATATTTTACTGCGGACCTCCCGGGATCGTCGGAACACAGATCCGGGTCCTTTTAATCAAAATGTTAACCAAAGTTAACCATAATCAAATTTTAACTCTAGAAATTTTTATTTCTCATATTTTCACATAAAAGTTTTCCAGATATACGTCCGGGCCACACACGTAAATTGAGGTAAGGTGAAAAGGAGGTTTTAAGGCCTCGGAGCACTGAATTTGTTTCTAAAATAAGTGATGATCTTTTGGGTCATCACATCCTCCACCTCTAAAACAATCGTTCGTCCTCGAACAGACATAAGAAGAAGGTACCTGAGTCGGGGAAAAGATGGGGATAACGGCTCCGCATATCGGACTCGGACTCCCAGGTCGATACCTTAGTAGGCTGACCTCTCCACTAAACACGAACAGAAGGAAAACTCTTCGATCTCAACTAACGAACCTGCCGATCTAGAATAGCTATCGGCTCCTCCTCATAGGACAAGTCCTTGTCCAACTAGACAGTGCTAGAATCTAACATGTAGGATGGATCTCCATGATACTTCCGAAGCATGGACACATGAAACACTGGATGCACGACTGATAAGCTAGGCGGCAACACAAGTTTGTCATCCACCTCTCCCACTCGATCAAGAATCTCAAACGGGCCAATGAACCTAGGGCTAAGCTTTCCCTTCTTCCCAAATCTCATCACGCCCTTCATAGGTGACACCCGAAGCAATATCTTCTCACCGACCATGAATGCCAAATCTCGAACCTTACGGTTGGCATAACTCTTTTTCCTGGACTGAGCTATACGAAGCCTATCCTGAATGATCCTGACCTTATCCAAGGCATCCTGTACTAGATCCGTACCCAACAACCGAGCCTTTATCGGCTCAAACCATCCAAGCGGTGACCGACATCGCCTACCATATAAAGCCTTATAAGGAGCCATTTGGATACTTGGCTGGTAGCTGTTGTTGTAGGCAAACTCTGCTATAGGCAAAAACTAATCCCACGAGCCTCCAAAGTCAATGACCCAAGCTCGGAGCATATCCTCCAAAATCTGAATAGTGCTCTCGGATTGCCCGTCCGTCTGATGATGAAATGTTGTGCTCAACTCAACCCGCCTGCCTAACTCTCGCTAAACTGATCTCCAGAAATGTGAGGTAAACTGCGTACCTTGGTCCAAAATGATAGACACGGGCACACCATGAAGATGAACAATCTCCCGGATATAGATCTCAGCTAACCTCTCGGAAGAATAGGAGACTGCTACCAGAATGAAATGTGCTAACTTGGTCAGCCTATCAACAATGACCCACACTGCATCGAACTTCTTCTAAGTCTGTGGGAGTCCAACAACAAAGTCCATAGTGATACGCTCCAACTTCCACTCAGGAATCTCATTCTTTTGGAACAAACCACCAGATCTCTAATGTCCGTACTTGACCTGCTGACAATTCAAACACCAAGCTTCGTATGCAATAATATCCTTCTTCATCCTTCTCCACCAGTAATGCTGCCGCAAATCCTGATACATCTTAGCGGCGCTCGGATAAATAGAGTATCGAGAACTATGGGCCTCCTCTAAAATCAACTCTCTAAGCCCATCCACATTAGGCATACAAACTTGACCCTGTCGCCTCAAAACTCCATCGTCTCCTAATGTAACCTACTTGGCACCACTGTGCTGCACCGTGTCCCTAAGGACACACAAATGAGGATCATCATACTACCGATCTCCAATAAAGAAGAACGAGCGACCGTGCAAGCTAACACACGGCTGGGCTCAGAAACATCCAACTTCATGAACTGATTGGTCAAAGCCTGAACATCCAAAGCAAGCGGTCTCTCACCGACTGGAATATATGCAAGACTGCCCATACTGGCTGACCTCCTACTCAAATCATCGGCCACTACAGTGGCCTTCCTAGGATGATATAAGATGGTGATATCATATTCCTTTAATAGCTCCAACCACATTCTCTGCCTCAAATTTAGCTCCTTCGTTTTGACCAAATACTGAAGACTTTTGTGATCTATGAACACCTCACATTACACGCCATATAGATAATGCCTTCAAATCTTCAATGCGTGAACAATGGCCGCTAACTCCAAATCATGAACCGGGTAGTTCTTCTCATGAATCTTTTACTGACTCGAAGTATATGCAATAACCTTACCACCCTGCATCAACACCGCACCAAGTCCAATACGAGATGCATCACAATAAACTGTATAAGGCCCTGAACCTGTGGGCAAAACCAACACCGGCGCCGTAGTCAAAGCTGTCTTGAGCTTCTGAAAGCTTACCTCACACTCGTTTGACCACCTGAACTGGGCACCCTTCTGGGTCAACCTGGTCATCGGGGCTGCAATAGATGAAAATCCCTCCACAAAGCGACGATAATAGCCTGCCAAACCCAAGAAACTCCAAATCTCTATAGCTGATGCAGGTCTAGGCCAGTTCTTGACTGCCTCTATCTTCTTCGGATCTACCTGAATACCCTCTGCTGATACAACATGACCCAAGAAAGCAACTGAACTCAACTAGAACTCACACTTCGAAAACTTCGCATACAACTGACTATCTCTTAATGTCTGGAGGACCACTCTCAAATGATGCTCATGCTCCTCCCGGCTGCGGGAATAGATCAAGATATCATAAATGAAGACTATCACGAATGAATCCAAGTAAGGACTGAACACTCGGTTCATCAAATCCATAAAAGTTGTTGGGGCATTTGTCAACCCAAATGACATCACCAAGAACTCATAATGCCCGTACCAAGTGCAAAAAGCTGTCTTAGGGACATTGGATGCCCTAATCCTCAACTGATGGTAGCCAGATCTTAAGTCAATCTTCGAAAATACACTGGCACCCTGAAGTTGATCAAACAAATTATCAATTCTCGGCAATGGATACTTATTTTTGATTGTAACCTTGTCCAACTCCCGGTAATCTATACACATTCTCATTGATCCATCCTTCTTATTAACAAACAACATCGGCGCACCCCAAGGCAATACACTAGGTCTAATGAAACCTTTTTCAAGCAAGTCTTGCAACTGCTCCTTCAATCTCTTCAACTCAGGTGGGGCCATACTATACGGCAGAATAGAAATGGCCCGAGTGACCAGAGCCAAATCAATGCAGAAGTCAATATCCCTGTCGGGTGGAATGCTCGGCAGGTCTGAAAGAAATACCTCAGGAAACTCACGAACAACAGGCATAGAATCAATAGAAGGAACCTCGGCACTAGAATTACGAACATATGCCAAATAAGCCAAACACCTCTTTTCGACCACATGTCTAGCCTTCATATATGAGATAACACTATGGGTAGAATGACCAGGGGTCCCTCCCCACTCTAAATGATGTAAATCCGGCAAGGCTAAGGTCACAGTCTTGGCATGACAGTCCAAGATAGCGTGGTAAGGTGATAACCAGTCCATCCCCAATATGACATCAAAATCAACCATGTCCAAAAGTAACAAGTCTACCCGGGTCTCAAGACCCCCAATCACAACTATACATGAATGATGGACACGATCTACCATAATAGAATCACCCATCGCTGTAGACACATATACAGGAGCACTCAAGGAATCACTAGGCATGACCAGATACAGTGCAAAATAAGATGACACATAGGAGTACGTAGATCCTAGATCAAATAGAACTGAAGCATCTCCACTACAAACCAGAATAGTACGTGTGATAACTGTATTGGAAGCCTCAGCCTCAAGCATGGCTGGAAGAGCATAACATCGGGGCTGGGCCCCACCACTCTAAACTACATCTCTGGGCCGGCCTGCTACTTGCTGGCCTCCACCTCTAGCGGCCTAACCTCCACCTCTAGCACCTCTACCTCCACCTCTAGCACCTCTACCTCCACCTCTAGCGGCCTGACCTCCACCTCTAACACCTCTACCTCCACCTCTAGCTGGCTGAGCGGGCTGAACGAGTCCCTCAATGAACCTCCTCACTCTCTCTCTCAATGGAAAGTATAAGAAGAACATGACGGGCCAAATCAATAAACCCGGTCTCGTACTGAGTAACAGTCATAGAACCCTGTTGGAGATGCTCAAACTGCCTCCGATAGATCTCTCTCTGAGTGACTGGAAGAAACTTCTCAAGAAATAGCTGAGAAAATTGATCCGAAGTCAAAGCTGGGGACCCAACTGGTCTAGCCAAACAATAATCTCTCCACCAAGTCATGGCGAATCCAAACAAGCGAAAAGTAGCAAAGTTGACCCCATTAGTCTCCACTATCCCCATATTCCTGAGAACCTCATGGCAGCCATCGTAACAATCCTAGGGTTCCTCAGAAGATGCACCGCTGTAAGTGGTAGTGAAGAGCTTGGTAAAACCTATCCAACCTCCATAAATCCTCCGAATACGTAGTTGATCTATCACCGGTCTGTGATGCTACTCGGCTGAAGAAGTAGTACGTGACTTCGCCATTCGTGAAAGGACAAGAGTAGAGGTTTCAGTTTAGCATTGAGAGAACTAAATCACACGATAGAGAAGAATAGAAGTGAAACTTTCCCTAACTTTGTAGCCTCTGGGGGATAAATACAAACGTCTTCGTACCGATCCTTCAGACTCTACTAAGCTTGTCTGTGAATTGTGAGACCTATGTAACCTAGAGCTCTGATACCAACTTATCACGACCCGAACTTCCCATCGGCGGGAGTCGTGATGGTGCCTACTAGTGAAAGCTAGGCCAGCCGACCGTTTGAACAATTTACATTTTCCCATTTTTAAACCATAAATAAATGTGAATCAACAGTTTATAAACAGTGGAATTTAAACAAGCGGAAGAAATAATTAAATCATTTAAATAATTCCAATATGATTTCTTAAATAAAAGCTACCCAGAATTGGTGTCACACCTTCACAGACGATCTAGGAATACTACACACAAGGTCCAAAAAAATAAGTGCAACACTATTTCTAAATTACATAAATGAAACAGGAAGAAAGGATAGAGGAAGATACCAGGTTCTGTGGACGCCTACAGGACTACCTTAGATCTCCATTTCGACTGAAGGCAGCCACCCAAGCTAAGGTCCCAAAGCTACTGAGCCAGGATCTTCACACAGTGCAGAGTGTAGTATCAGCACAACCGACCCCATGTGCGGGTAAGTGCCTAGCCTAACCTCAGCGAAGTAGTGACGAGGCTAGGACCAGACTACCAAATAAACCTGTGCAGTTAAATCATATACAACGGAGAATAAAAGCAAGAATGTATAGTTTAGAATAGGAGGGGGAAACATGCTGCGGGGACATCGAATAATAACAGAACAACAACAAATAAATATGAGGATCACCACAGTTCATTTGAAAATAGGAAGGGGGAATCATGTTGTGGGGCACAACAAGTATAAACAGAAAACCAACAATTAAATGTAGAGAAATAATAACTCAGTTATCAATAAGAATCAAGAAAATCAGGGACAAGTGCACGGCATCACCCTTCATGCTTTAACACTCTCTCACCAAAACAATACACGGCATCACCCTTCGTGCTTTAACACTCTCTCACCAAAACAATGCACGACATCACCCTTCGTGCTTTACATTCTTCCTCACCCAAGCAACAATCACAAAACAATTAGGGCAAGGGAATCCATAACATCACAATAAAGTCAAGTAACAACAGAAAATCAGTAAATAAATGTAAAGAACACTATAACTCAATCATCAGCAAAAATCAGGAAAATCAAGGACAAGTGCACGCCATCACCCTTCGTGCTTTTACTCTCGTACTCACCATAAAATCAATATAAATGGAACGGCATCACCCTTCGTACTTTTACCTCACATAATTATGACACGAAATGATCCTTCATGCATTATCACTCGTATAAAGGCACAAAATGGTACATCGTGCGGCATGGCATCACCCTTAGTGCTTTAGCACTCTTCCTCACCCAAACAACAATCATAAGCAATAATGGAAAGGAAATGAATAAAATCACAATAAAATCCCGGCAAGGGAACAATATCAAAGGCATAAATATCCCGGTAAGGGAGATAACATTAAAAGCAACAACATCCTAGCAGGGGAGACAATATAATAATCCTCTTCTCTTTTTCACATTTACTTCACAACTTGAGCCAATGCTCGATAAGGTTCACTTGCCAATTTTACTTCCACATTCGTTTTACAACTTGAGCCAACACTTCTCAATATTCAATTACCAACACTACTTTCACAAGCTTTGCTCAACCATAGAAATCATCACTAAAGGCATGAACAATAAAAATGAAGTCATAATAATCATAATATAAGACTCACAAGCATGTTTGACACCAATGTATAGAAACTCGTCACCATGCCTATACGTCGTACTCAACAAATAACACATAGTAAATAGGACACAGCTCCTAATCCCTCAAGCTAAGGTTAGACCAAACACTTACCTCGATGGGATGAATACAATTCAAGTCTCAACTATTGCTTTACCTCTTGATTCCACCACCAATTCACTCGTATCTAGCCATAAGTTATTTAACTATATCAAAAAATGCTAAATGAATCAATTCCAATGCATGAAAATAGGTTTTCTAAAGTTTTTTCCAAAAAGTCAAAAATTGCCCCCGGGCTCACATGGTCAAAACCCAAGGTTAGAACCAAAACCCGATTACCCATTCCCCTACGAACCCAAATATATAATTTGTTTTAAAATCTGACCTCAAATCGAGGTCCAAATCCCAAAAATTTGAAAAACCTAGGTTCTACCCAAAACACCCAATTTTCCCCATGAAAACCTTTGATTTAGAGTTGAAATCATGAGAAAAGATATTAAAGATTAATAAAAACAAGTTATAAATGACTTATAATCGATTTGGAAGAGTACTTGTGTTGGCCCAAGAATAGGTGAAGTTTTGAAGACTGACAAAAGAACTCAAACATGGACCAGGTCCACCCTGTGAAGCATAGTCAAGATCAACCCAAACAAGTGAGATGCACGTGAAGGAGATAAATCTAACTTATCAAGAAGCAATATCTCCTGATCTAATCGAAAAGGTTGCATATTGGATGAGGAGAGGAAGACTCCTTATATGAAGAGAACACAATTTAGGAAGAGGATAGTGTTAGAGTTTGAGATCAACATGAACTTTTCTACGATAGAAGAGTAGCATTTGAATCCCAGTCAATCTCTAATTACTAACCCATTAAATATATTTCAGGTATTATGACTTGTGCGCATGATCGGAATTGAATTCCCGGAAGTTCTGAGTTGATTTGGAAAAAGAATTCTCATTTCGGAAGCTTCAAGTTGAGAGAATTGACTAAGGTAGGATTTTTTAGTAAACGACCTCAAAATCATGATTCGAAGGTTCCATCAGGTTCGTATGATGATTTCAGACTTGGGCGTATGTTCGGATCGGGTTTTGGAAGACCCAGAAATGTTTTGGCGCCTATTATGGAAGTTAGCATTTTGGAAGAAATTTCATAAGTTCGGGTTGAAGTGCATTTCAGTGTTATCGATGTCCATTTGGGATTCCGAGTCTGGGAGTAGCTCCGTATACTGATTCTGGAGTTGGGAGCGTGATCAGAAGTGAATTCGGAGGTCCGTAGGTCATTTTGGAGTCATTTGGCTAAAGATAGAAATTTTAAAGTTTTTGAGAAGTTTGACCGAGAGTTGACTTTTTGATATCGGGGTCGAATTCTGATTCTGAAAGTTGGAGTAGGTCCGTAATAGCAAATATGACTTGCGTGCGAAATTTGAGGTCAATCGGACGTGATTTGATAGGTTTAAACATCGAAAGTAAAAGTTTGAAATTCTAAAGTTCATAAAGCTTGGATTGGA
Source organism: Nicotiana tabacum (assembly GCF_000715075.1). NCBI lineage: Eukaryota > Viridiplantae > Streptophyta > Magnoliopsida > Solanales > Solanaceae > Nicotiana > Nicotiana tabacum. Next base: position 133,608,963 of record NC_134101.1, on the reverse strand, counting down.
GGTCGATTCGTGGTTATAGCGTTGTTTGATATGATTTAAGGCCTCGAGTAAGTCCGTAATGTGTTTTGGGATTGGTTGGTATGATTGGTTGGGGTCCCGGTGGCCTCGGGTGGATTTCGGGTGGTTAACAGATCGAAAACGGAATTTTGGAGAAGGCTGAAGTTGCTGGTGTAACCGCACCTGCGAAAGTAGGGCCACAGAAGCGGCCTTCGTACCGCAGAAGCGGAAATGGATGACTAGGCTGGGACTGCAGATGCGGTCATTTTGCCGCAGATGCGGGACCGCACCTGCGAAAGGAGACGCGCAGATGCGGAAGTTGAAGGCTTGGGGGAAGACCGCAGAAGCGGTCAATAGACCGCAGGTGCGAAAGGACTGGAGGTAGTGAGTGTTTTAAAAATCGGGATTTGGCCATTTTCTCTCATTTTTCTCGGCTTGGGCAATTCTTGGAGGGTTTCAAGAGGGGGTTTTCATCATCAACGATAAGGTAAGTTATACCCACCTATCTTGAGTTAAATACATCGATTATGTACGGATTTGAGCATGAAATTTGTAGAAACTTGGGGTTTGAGGGAAAACCTAGAAAATCGATATTCTTGGAATTTGACCACGATTTTGGGTATGAAATTGAGAGTAAATTATATATTTGAGTTCGTGAGGTTATGGGTAAAGTTTATCTTTGAAAAATTTAGGAATCCAGGCACGTGAGCCCGAGGGCAATTTTGTCAACTTTTTGATCGAGGTTAGGATTTGTTATAAATCGGGTTGTAATGAGTAATTGAATGTATATTAATGGATTTGCATAATTATTGGCTAGTTTGGAGCATTGTGCATCAATTCAAGTCTCCGGAAGAGCGTGGAATGCCGGTTATGGATCTTTGGAGCGAGGTGAGTCTCCTTTCTAACCTTGTAAGAGGAAATTGTCCTCATAGGTGAAATAATTGGTTATGTGCTCCTTGTGAGCACGTGATTTTTGCCCTATGAGAACTACTCCAAAAGAAATCAAAAATAAAACAAATTTCCGTGCTGTACAATTTTTAGAATTTGCGTGGCATTTTTGGATAATTATTTGTGTTTTTGTCTGTGAACGCTTATCCTGTTTTAAGTAATTAAAATACAAAAAAAACACGTTGCATGTGCACTTAGGATTTTTATTTTTACAATTAGGAATTAATTAACAATAGTTTGGTTTTAAAATAAAGAAAATCACAAAAAATACATATTTTTTGTATTTTTGGCATTTAATGTCCAAGTGCCCGATTTTGTTTGTAATTAATATTTTATTTTTGTGCGATATTTATTGTTAAAGGTCAATTAGTATTTCTAAGTTAATTTTGTTTTTTTTACAATTTATTTTGGGAATTTTGGTATTTAGGAATTAAAAGGAAAATGAAAGAAAAAGAAGAAAAGAGTGAAAATCGGATTGGGCCATTATTTTTGGACCAAAAATCAGGCCCAAATCACCCATTTACCAGGTCCAGTTGGCCTGGCCAGAGACGTCTTAAAACGACGTCGTTTGGTCACTCTTAATCAAGGCCGTTGGATTAAATCGATCCAACGGCTGAGATTCAATCTCCCTTACCCGTTCCCAAACTCGACCCGCTACCCGGATCCAGCCAACCCCCCACTTAAACCAAACAGTACCGTTTCTCATTAATGAATTAATCCTAGCCGTTGATCTAAATTGATCAAACGGCCAAGATCTAATTCCCTCCCCCATATATAAGTCAAACCTCTCACCCCACACCCCCCTAAGCCATACCCCCCGTTCCTATCTCGTCTCTCTCAGAGACCAAACAGATCCTCTGCCTCTTACCACCGTGCTCCGCTCACCGAAAATCGCCTCACGGCGGTTCCGGTGGTCCAAACGACCCCATCTTTACACCACTGATTCCTCTCGACCTCCCCAATCAGAACCCCTAACCCTTATCCCTTGAATCCCAGCCGTTTGCTTCGAATATTAGATCGAAAATAAGGCTGGAACCCTAGTTCGTCCAATGACCCCCAATTTCACACCACAGCTCCGCCCTGACCTCTTCTCTCCAAATCCACCCTCCCCTTCCTTCGAAGCTAGTCCCAGCCGCTCGAATATTGATTTTGAGCCAAGAACCCTAGCGCCGCCACAAGATCCCCTGGTGGCGGCGCCTAACCTAAACCCTCCCAAACTCATACCTTCTAACCACTAGCCCACCCTCGTCCCAAGTCCCCTACTAGTTTTGCTCGAATCAGAGCGGAGTTGGTCGAATCTCAAACGAAGGCAAACCCTAGAGGATCCAGCTTCAGGCTGTGTAAGAAGTTAAGGGTTTGAGGTCCTAACCGACTTTAGTCGAGTGTTCTCAGTCGAGAACACTCGATTAAAGTATGTTTTACCCCAAAAGGCTCAAGTCAGAGTTACGAGCAGAGCGAGTGAGAGATAGGTCTGAGTTCGGAGGTATTTCTTCTGTTTCTCTGTTTGTTTTTCGTGTTTTGTTATTTGTTTGTTTAAGATGAGTTCAACTTCATCTTTTATCAATTACTCTTTTCTTTCTCCAATCAGACCTTTTATTTGGTCCAATTTTATCATTGCTTCTGTTTGTTATCGATTGATATATGTTATAATTTGTGTAATCGATTGAATAAGTGTCGTCGATTAGTTTGGTATGCTTGAATGTTAGATTAGCATGATAATAGTTTAATTTGTGGTTCATTCCAGTAGGTTTACCCTCCTGTTTCTTTTCTGTTCTAATTTTGTGTTGAAATAAGCCTGTTGGTATCATTTGTTTCAAATTGTTCCAATTTCCTTTTCTCATTGTTACTCACCATGTTTTTTCATATGAGTTCAGTTAGTTTGTCGATTTCAGTATGTTTACTGTGATCATTCCTTATGCCTAAGTTTGATTTAGAATTGTGAATGCAGTCAGTTAATCCCATGTACATATGCATCTTAGCATCTTTGCATCAGTCTGCTATTTGATCTAATCTGAGTTCTAAGTTCAAACTGCTAGGGGAATTGAATTAAATTGGTTATAGCTGCTGTAATTTGCTGATTAATTAGGAATCAGTTTAGTTATCTGATTAAGGAGATTGGTTATAGCTGATGAGGTAAAAGGGATTGGGTAGGACAGTAATTTCACGGGCTTTAGGAGGGTATTTTGGGATTGAAAAGGTTTGAAAGTAGTTTAAGTTGAATGGTCTGACATTAGGGTACTAAAATACCATTAAACTAATGAATTATTTAAGTGCTAATGGGGAACAAAACATAATGGTAGGGGAAAGTTTAGAGGAAATGGATTAAGAAATAGGTGCTCATACCTATTTGAATTTAAATAAAGAAAAGACAAGGGTAGTGGGGAACAGGTGAATTAAAAAGAGAACAAAACATGTAGTAGCGGTCGAGGAATATCATGAGCAGAAAATCTGATAGTTTCAAGGCAGAGAAGGCAACCTGTTTTTGGGTTATAAATAGAGTCATTTTAGACAGATTGGGGGAATTATTCTGAAAATCTGAAGGGGGCTTTTGAATCTGAATAAAGATCACTGTTTGAGAGTTTAAAAAGGGTTGGCTTTTGAAAACACCACTCTTTCAAGAAGTCACACGTTTGAAAATCAATGGAAAAGGGTCCTAAAATCAGTCTAGGATAGATGTTAAGTCAGTTCTTGTTTCTTCTTTAGCTTGGGAGAATCAGCTTAAAAGGAAAAAAGGTTAGGCATTCATGGAGTTTGTTACTATGCCATTGGGGTCCAGAGTTGTTGCTGATTTGATTTTGAGTAAGTTGGGTCTGTTGTAGCTGTTTGGTTTCCTTCATGAAGTTAAAACTAGTGCGTTGTCTAGTTAAAGTTGACTCTTGGACTGCTTTCTGCTACTCTTTTGGTTTGAAGTTGGTTTCAAGTTAGGTTTATTTTGGGTGTTGTTATTGCTGTGTTGGTTTGTTTGTGTTGCTGTTTGGTATAGCTGGAGAATTTTTAACTGGTTTTCCTGAGTTGCTGCTGGATATCTGTTACTGTTGTTGTTGTGTTGTGCTATCTGTTGTGCTGATCACTCATTCTTCTTCTCCATTGTATTCCATTTCCAGGTACACATTCTAAAAAACCTGTGTTTATGTAAGCTCGAATTTGAAGTTGAAGTTGAGATGAAATGGAAATGCAGCTGTTAGTTCTATTTGACATGACTGTATAAATAAACTGAAACTGTTTCTTTATTTGCTAGATTATCACTCGATATGTCTTGAATGTATATAAGCATGTGATCTCGAGCAGTGGTTGTATTTAGTTTTATGTTAGGTTAATAGGATAGTTAGATTAATTTCAGTTTTGGTAATTTGTTTCATGAAGTCATTTGAAAGCGATTCACATTGCAATAAACCTTTAGTAATGGTCGTCATGTGTTTTGTACTAAAATAGGACTGTTTATTTTCTACATCATGGCATGTTAAAATTGGCCCATAAAGAGTGTTGTGGTTATTTTGTTCAAGTTGTTCCAAGTAGAACGACGTACTGCTTTCACTATGAAATCAGGATGCTTACCTAATGACATGCAAATGAATAAGCAAATGCTTGACTTCAGGGGCTCGATCCCTCGATCTCTCCTACGCAGCTTGGCACGCCCCATTCGGTTTTGGGCTTGCCTCAAGGCCCACCTGTTGTTGTTCGTTCACAAGTAGAATTAGTTAGCCCATTTAATTTGGGCCTGATTTAAAGGTTTCAGTATATAGTTAACACAATATAAGTTTGGGGCTTTGAGTTAGGTAGCGGGTTCAAATTAAAAGGTCCGTCCTTTTGTTTGGACTCGAACTTGAACTCGAAGCCCGCTTTTATAATATTAACTAATTAGGACCTTTTCTTTATCTTTAGAAAAAAAATAGAAAAATCTTAGTCGCTTTAGGATATCCTTTAAATAAAATATGAGACGAGCCTCGCCAAATAAAACGTACAAATGGCGGGGCCCTCAATAAATGGTTATTTTAATTACTTAGACTTCGGGATGAGCCGTTTAGCAAAATTTCACGGCCTTCCCCAAAATAATAATACGCTAATCGCTTTAGGCGCGCATTTTAATAATCTTACCTTCTTAAGCTCGGGTGTGCATTTCATGCGACCCAAATCCAAATCCCAAAACATTGAATAAAATGTGTTCCGGATTGCGGGTGCATTTCATGTGACGCAATCCAAAGACATGTTTTAAACAATGTTCATATTCTTTAAAAATAAATAAAAGCGGTTAAAAGTCAAAATTGGAACATGGGTTCAAAGGTTTAAAAATCAGATAAATAAGCTAAACATGACAGTTGAGCGACCGTGCTAGAACCACGGAACTCGGGAATGCCTAACACCTTCTCCCGAGTTAACAGAATTCCTTACTCGGATTTCTGGTGCGCGGACTATTAAACAGAGTCATTCTTTTCTTCGATTCGGTATTAAACTGGTGACTTGGAACACCATAAATCTCCCAAGTGGCGACTCTGAATTAAATAATAAATCCCATTTCGATTGTCCTTTAATTGGAAAAACTCCCATAATCCCTCTGCGCCCCAGCGAGCGCGAGTAAAAAGGAGGTGTGACAGCTCTGGCGACTCTGCTGGGGACCGAACCCAGAATCTCTGGTTCAGGTTTCAGAATTCGAGCTTAGATAAATTGTTATATTTGGTTTTATCTGATTTTGTTACATGTTTGGGCCTAATGTGCTAAATGATGCTTTTACCTCTTTGATATTATCTGAACTGTATAAAAACTGTGCCGAAACCCTTCTCTTCTTACCTCCGGGGATGTGCTTACCGGTTGAGACTCCCTATTCTGTTAGTGTCATACCCTGAAATAAGAAAGAGGCCGGACAAGTTACTAAGCCGGATGACCTTTTGGTTCCCGGTACATAGCCCCCTCCTCGACTCGAGTTGTCCGCTCGGGTACACAGTCTAGAACAAACACCCAGGTTATAAACCTAGCATAACTCAGCTTCATGCCGGATCCCTAGTAGGAACGTTTGTTTGCATCACGTGCATTTGACTTTGGAGGCTCAACACAGGGGTTGGGTCTGCCTAGGACAGGTGTACCAAAATGACAAAAGACCATCCTGATGCATCTTATTGGCTACTTGTGCATTTGTTTGCTTCGGACTTGCATGCTGACCGGGTTTTGAATATTTTGAGGAAAGAGAGATAGAGGTACGATGGTTAAAGAGAGTTAATCGCCTGTTTGAAAAAAAAAACAATGTCCAAATAATGCCGAAACTCTGCCGAATTTTTGAGAAAATGAAAAAAAAATAGTTTTATTTGCCAATGAAAAGAGTCTTGTTTTCAAAAGAATTTTGTTTTATCGGCCCGAACTACGCCAGTTTGATTCCCACAGGGTATGAGATACGTAGGCAACCCCCATCGGGTCCAACTTTACTTTTTGCGAAAATAGCCAAAGGAACTAAAATTTTATTTGAAAATAATTAGGGCGACGCCATTTTTGCTAGAAATAGCCGAATGTCCCAAAAAGGGCGTCAGAAGGCTATTTTTGCAAGAACTGTTGCCTGAGGTCATTTTTAGGTTTTCACCAGTTAACCGACGCAACCTTAAAATCTTCGACCCCGAGATGCTAAAAGGCCGTATTGGCAAAATCGGGTTTTATTTTAAATGAAAAAAAGAAGAGAAAGGTGTCCATGTTATCTTTGAGTCAATTGAATCGTGATTTTTTAACCACCCTAATAAATGTGCAGAATGAGCACAAGTCAGAATTTACACGTAACAATTGTGAACAAGATCCCTTTGGAGTTGCACATGTGGTGGGATGACTTGGGCGAATCAGGGTGCGACACAGTCAATCTATACCTGGGAGGCCTCACTGGGTTGCTGAAGATCAATCCTAGGGGGGATGTCGTAAAGGCCTTGGTCGCTTTCTGGGACATGGCTCACAACGTATTTCACTTCTCGGATTTTGAACTTACCCCAACATTGGAAGAAATAGTCGGATACATCGGGGGTCCCAAGGTTCCTCTGAGACACCAGTACCTGATTGCTCCAAGGGTCGTAACCGTACACAGGTTCCTAGACTCTTTGAAAATAAGTAGGGAGCTCCAAAGTGCAGACTTGGCAACTGGTTTTTGTACTTTGTTGTTTATATACAACAGATATGGCCACATAGGGGGGTTCAACAAGCCGGAAAACAAAATCTGTAGCAAAGGAAACCGCCTTAAGTGGGAAGAACATAGGTGTTTTGCATTCATGGTAGCCTTTCTGGGACTCCTGGTGTTTCCTAGAAAAGACGGCAACATTGACATACGAGTAGCTGGGGTTGTCAGCACTTTACTCACCCAGGCCAACAACACCCTCGCACCCATGATAGTAGCTGAAATCTTCCGCTCTCTCACAGCCTGCAAAGCTGGGGGAAACTTTTTTGAGGGGTGCAATGTGTTGCTGCAGATGTGGATGATTGAACACCTATGTCGTCATCCTCAATTTATGAGTTATGGGTCAACAGAGAAAACATGCATAGAGGAATTTTCTACGAGGATTGACGGAATTATCTTACCAGAAGGGGTCACAGAATGGATAGAACGCCTCCGTTCTGTCACTGCGGGCCAAATAGAATGGACATTTGGATGGTTGCATGTGGATGAAATCATATATATGCCAGCCACTGGACCCCATTTCCTTTTGATGGAACTCTGGAGTATTCAACCCTATGCCCCGTATCGAGTCTTGAGACAGTTGGGGAGATGCCAAATAGTTCCGAAAGATGAAGATCTTAGTGGCCAAGTAGTCGAGATCGGGCCCAACGGACAGTTTCCTGAAGCAGCAATCCGACAAATTTGGAGCGAGTGTCAATACTTAACAGCCAATACATGTGTACGTGATCGGTCCAAGGGTGAAGTTTCGCCGGGATACCTTGCTTGGTTTAGGAAAGAAATCGAGTTTGGGAGACCGGCCAAAAGACCCCATCTCCAGGAGTTCGTCCAGGCGTCGCAAGAACAGTGGGATTGGTTGGCTAAAGAAGAGAGTTACAGGGCAGAAATAGGCAAGCTGAGGCAACTGATTAGAAACCTGGAATTTGAAAATAGTCTGCAAGTTGATGCCGATAGTGGAGAAAAGAGCAAATTTTCCCAAGAAAATGAGGTGCTGAAAGCCCAAATCCGAAAAATGAGGAGAGATGCTGACAAACAACAAAGGAGTCGGTCAGATGAGCGGTTAATAAAAGGATTGAAAAAGGAAATCTGTGAGTGCCGGGATGATTTGAAGAAATCTGAGGATACCATAGCACAACTCCAGGCACAATGGGCAAAGAGAACGAAAGAGCGCACACAATACTTACAACAGGCGAGGAAAGATTATGAAAAGACCATTGTCAGTCTAAAAAGGAAGGTGGCCACCCTAGAGAGCAAGGCGGCTAAACAAGCCAAGGCTTTTGAAACCGAGAGTAAACACTGCTATAATCTGATGGCTTCAATGGAAGATGAAATACAGCAGTTACGAAAACAACATCTGCATGATTCTCTGGTTTTGAAGGCTAGAGGGGATTAGATAAAACGCCTACTCCTAGAGAAAGACCGAACCAGGAACAAGATCCTGACTATTGCTCATGCTATTACCAGGAAATGTCGGGAGTGTGAAAACATGACCCGTACTACCTTCTTCTCGGTGGTGATGATATTTGTGAAGCAGATCATGTATGAATTGGAATAGCTGGAAAGGAACCTTACACCTAAACCCGCGGCGAGGCCAAATGACGCCCCGCGGGCGCCAAAATTCAAAACTCTGAAACATTCATAGTTTGAGTCTGTATTTTCCTTGTCTTCGGAGTCTGTTGTCCGTCGGAGTTTGTATTTCCCTTTTTGGCATAAAGTCTGTAGTCTGTATCAAGTCTGTCAATTTCCTTTCAAAAAAATGTTTTGGCTTGTAATAAAACATTTTGCTAGTAAAGGTTGAAAAATCCAAAAATGGTGTCTTTATTTTCCGCACTTGTGGCAGAATTAGGCGCGGTTTGATTCATGCGGGGACATGATACGTAGGCAATCCACATAAGATTCGACCACCACTAAAAAGAAAAAGAGAAAGGCAAAGTGAATAAAAGAAAGGAAAAGAAAGAAATAAAAAGAGAGATAAAGAAAGTTTCAGAAACACTTAAACGAGGCACAAACAAAGTAAGCCGGAATGACGCATGCGGTCGAAGCAAAGACATGTTAGAAATGGTTAAACTGCCTAGGAACATTGCATCCCCCAACGTAAAATTGCAATATGTGTTAAACTCTAACACTAACAAGTTTGTTGTTTCCAGAGATTTCGAACCAGTTAATTTGTTCTGGCAGATTACCATTACCAAACAAGATCCAAAGGGCCCACACTAAAAAGCATGACTAGTTCAGACCAAAGTGTCGAGGATGAAAGGACGGAGAATCAAATACTGAAGGAGGAAATGGATAAGATGAGACAGGAGATGAAAGAAATGCAGCTGGCCTTAGCTAGGGTACAAAAAGTGTCTGACCCTCCCGTTACTCCCACTCTCCCACCAGGACACACGCCGGAATACCCTCCCCCTGGCCCTTCGACAAGCTTCCCCAGTCACCAATACTATCAGGGAAGAAATGCCTATGATCCCCAAGCTTCACAACCCAATCAGAACCCTCCTCCACCAAATGTTCCTGTTTTCGTGGCACCCCCATCAGCCACGCTGCAAAGATCATCCAGCGAGCCGTTGTTTCAGGCTCACGATAACCAATATTACCCCTCTGAACCAACCTTCAAAGCACCCGAGCCTCATACTTATAATACTCACTTCGAGATCCCGGTAGAGACTGAAAAGCCGGTTAAGAGCCCAGAGCAAGACGAAGTGCTTCGAAAGTTTAAAAGCCTGGAGTAGTCCTTCAGGAATATCCATGGGTTAGGCAACCAAGTCAGTGTGGCCTACAAAGATCTGTGCCTATTCCCCGACATTCAATTGCCGACAGGGTTCAAGATGCCAAAGTTTGGTCTATACGAGGGGCACGGTGATCCAATGGCACATCTGTGAGGTTTTTGCAGTAAGATGAGAGGGGCCGGGGGAAAAGATGAGTTGTTGATAGCTCATTTTGCTCAAAGTCTAAGCGGGTATGCATTGGAATGGTACACAAGACAGGATCCTAGCAGGTGGTACACCTGGGACGATCTGGCACAAGCCTTTGCAGGCCACTTCCAATACAACCTTGAGATCGTCCCTGACCATCTCACATTGCTGAAACTTGAGAAGAAGCCTGGGGAAAGCTTCCGAGAATTTGGGTTCCGCTGGAGAGAGCAGGTGGCAAGAGTTGATCCTCCGATGAGAGAGGGGGAAATGGTGGACTACTTTCTGCAGACTCTGGAGCCAACTTACTTCGGTCACCTGGTGACATCAGTTGGCAAATCTTTCAACAAAGTAGTAGAAATGGGCGGTATGATTGAAGAGGGACTTAAGTCCAACAAAATCCTGAGCTATTCGGCGATTAAAGCAACCACTTAGGCCATCTAGAGCGGCACGGGAGGGGCGCTCGGAAAGAAGAAAAGGGAAGATGTCGGAACAGTCGAGGCAGATACTTGGTCCAGATCCGGAGTCCCCCCCTCACTACCAACCTAGACCCCATCACTCAAATTACCCACACATTCCATACGACCCTCCACAGCCCTACTACCTACCACAAGAGCCATATTTCTCTGTCCATCACACCCAAACTTACACCCAACCTCCGGCTCGCCCGCAAGGGCGTGCGCTGGTTCCTCAGAATACATATCCACCTCCACAAAATACATATCCACCTCCACAAAACACATATCCACCACCAAAGGCCTACAGGAATCCTTCGGGACCAGGTTTCCGTGGGAATCAGACTTTCAGGAATGAAAGGGTGCAGAGGTAGAGAACATTCACTCTGCTGGGAGAAACCTATACTACTCTGTTCCACAAATTGAGGCAGTTAGGCCTATTGAGTCCTGTGGAGCCCAAATTGCCAAATCCCCTTCCCAAAAATCTGGACCACTCGGTAAGCTGTGAATATTGTTCGGGGGCTCCCGGGCATGATACTGAGAAGGGTTAGAAGTTGAAGACTGTCGTACAAGATCTTATTGACACAAATAGGATCGAGGTCCAGGAGCCAGAGGTACCTAACATCAATCAGAACCCGTTGCCGGCATACCATGAAGCCCACATGATCGAACTAGTGCACGAAGGAGGGAAGCTCAAGAAGCCCTCACAAACGGTAATGATGATCCGTGCCAGTCCGAAAGAAAAGTCGATCAATGGAGAAGCGGTAGTACAGTCGGAAAGGGTAGAAGGCAAACCAGTGGTGGTGATGAGGAAGAGTTCGTCTGATGTTTCCAAGAATCCAGAGCCGGTCAAAGTAATGGTGCAAGGGATATCAAGCAAGCCAGTAGCCGTGAAGGGGGCATGCATATGACCAGTTGTTATCAGGCCAGTAATGCAGTTGCCGATAATCAGCGAGAAAGCTGTGCCATGGAGCTAAAGTCAAGTAATGGTAATGCATGAGGGGAAGGAAGTTGTGGAGGAAATATGTGAGGCACGGTGGTTAACTCGTTTGGGAAGGTGTTTTGCTCGGGCAGAGTTAAGAAGGGCCAATCCAGTAGCGACAAAGAATCCAGTTACCGAGGAAGAGGCGGAAGAATTTTTAAAGAAAATGAAGGCGCAAGATTACTCCATTGTGGAGCAGTTGAGGAAGACCCCGCACAAATCTCATTGTTATCGTTGTTGATCCATTCAGACGAGCACCGCCGAATATTGATGAGAATTCTGAATGAAGCCCATGTTCCGGATAAGATGTCTGTGAACCATCTGGAGAAAATAGCAAACAAGATTTTCGAGGTCAACAGGGTCACTTTTTCAGACGACGAGTTGCTCGTGGAGGGTACAGAACATAATAGAGCCCTTTATTTGACCGTGAAGTGCGAAGACTCGGTAGTCACTCGAGTACTGATTGATAGTGGGTCCAGTGCCAATATTTGTCCTTTGACCACATTGAACAAACTGAAGGTCGATGGTGACAGGATTCACAAGAACATCATCTATGTTCGAGGGTTTGATGGTGGTGGTACAGACACAGTGATTGACATCATACTTGAATTAACAATTGGTCCAGTCGAGTTCACCAAGGAGTTTCAAGTGTTAGACGTGGCAGTGTCATATAATCTTCTGTTGGGGCAACCCTGGATCCACGCCGCCAAAGCAGTGCCTTTTACATTACATTAGATGATCAAATTCAAGTGGGATAGGCAAGAGATCGTAGTACATGGGGAAGACAATGCAAGCACCATAAGTGATGCCATCGTACCCTTCATAGAGATTGATGATGATAAGGGACCGTGGGTTTACCAGGTTTTCAATACAGTTTTAGTGGACAAAGTTCCCGAAGGTGAAAGCGTCCCACTTCCCAAAATAGCAGCTGCAACTATCATGGTAGCCTCGGAGATGTTGAAGAACGGGTTTGTGCCAGGCAAAGGTTTAGGGGTTGATCTTCAGGGTATTGTTCAGCCGGTTTCTTTGCCCAAAAATCTGGATACCTTTGGGTTGGGGTTCAAGCCTACAGCGGCGGATGTGAGACGGGCCCGCAAGTTGAAGAAAAGAGTCTGGGTCCTTCCCAAGCCAATCCCGCGCCTATCCAGATCATTTGTCAGAGCAGGTATCAGAAAGTTGTCGGTCCCGAAAGTTCTCGGACCACTGTTTGGGCCAGATGGAGATTTGAATGAGGGCCTTGAAAGGCTGTTCGCCGATGTCAACATGATAGAAGCTGGAGAAGGGTCCAGTAGGTTAGATGTACAGTTTGTGGGGCCCAGGGCAAATATCAACAATTGGATGGCTACTCCCTTTCCTACCCGGAGGGAGTCTTGGTAGTGGGCTCTGATTTTTCTTTCTTGTTTTTTTGGATTATTCCAGGGTTGTAATTCAGTTTTGTTTTGTATTCGGCAAAGTGTGAAACTCTGTTATCCCGTATTTTAAAAAAAGTGAAAGCTTTTCTCTTCTTATTTTGTTTTAACTTTGTTTTCTTCTTTTCTCTTTCTGAACAGTTCTCTTTATATTGGTTCTAATAACATGGCATGCACAACGGATCTTCAACCTAGTCTAAAAAATCAATCTGATTCTGAACTAATTGTACAAGAGGTCGATTATGATGATGAATCGGAATACGATGAGGATGAAGCCTTCGAAGAGATAAACAGAGAGTTAAGCCAGTTTGAAGAGAAATCCAAGCCCAACTTAAATGACACAGAAGCCATCAATTTAGGGGATGCAGATGATATCCGGGAAACTAAAATAAGCATCCACATTGCACCGAATATCACGGAAGAACTAATCAAAGCACTTATTGAGTTCAAAGACGTTTTTGCATGGTCGTATGATGACATGCCGGGGTTAAGCACGGATTTAGTGGTTCACAAATTGCCCATTAACCCGGCATACTCTCCCATCAAGCAGAAATTGAGGAAGTTCAAAACAGACATGAGTGTGAAGATTAAAGAGGAAGTAACCAAGAAGCTGCAAGTAAAGGTTATTCGGGTCACTCGATATCCTGATTGGTTGGCTAATGTGGTGCCAGTGCCGAAGAAAGATGGGAAGATCAGGGTGTGTGTCGATTACCGCAATCTGAACAGGGCAAGCCCAAAGGATAACTTTCCATTACCCAACATCCATATCTTGATCGATAATTGTGCCGGACGTGAGATCGGGTCTTTTGTTGATTGCTATGCTGGGTATCATCAGATTCTGATGGATGAAGAAGATGCGGAAAAGACGGCTTTCATTACGCCGTGCGGGACTTATTGCTACCGGGTAATGCCATTTGGTTTGAAGAATGTTGGGGCAACGTACATGAGAGCAATGACTACTGTGTTTCATGACATGATACACAAAGAGATTGAGGTATACGTGGACGATGTGATCATAAAATTCAAGCATCAGGAAGACCACGTAGCAGACCTAAGGAAGTTTTTCCAAAGACTTCGAAGGTACGATATTAAGCTCAACCCGGCCAAATGTGCATTTGGTGTTCCATCTGGAAAGCTATTGGGATTCATCGTTAGTCAGCGAGGCATTGAGTTGGACCCGTCAAAGATCAAATCCATCCAAGATTTGCCACCGCCGAAGAACAAGACAGAAGTAATGAGTCTGTTGGGAAGGTTGAATTATATCAGCAGGTTTATTGCTCAACTCACAGCAACTTGTGAACCCATTTTTCGGCTACTGAAGAAAGATGTTGCGGTAGAATGGACGGTAGAATGTCAGGAAGCATTTGACCAAATCAAGGGATATTTATCAAATCCACCTGTGTTGGTTCCACCTGAGCCGGGAAGACCGTTAATTCTTTATCTAATGGTCCTGGAGAATTTGTTTGGCTGCGTACTGGGGCAACACAACATTACAGGAAGGAAGGAGCAAGCCATATATTATCTCAGCAAGAAGTTTACAGGCTATGAGGTTAAGTACACTCAACTCGAGAAGACATGTTGCGCCCTAACTTGGGTGGCCTAGAAATTGAAGCATTATCTGTCATCATATACTACTTATCTCATTTCACGTTTGGATCCACTGAAGTATATTTTCCAGAAGCCTATGCCCACAGGGAGATTGGCAAAATGGAAGATATTACTCACAGAATTCGACATCGTATATGTGACGAGGACGGCCATGAAGGCCCAAGCATTGGCTGATCACTTGGCTGAGAATCCTGTTGATGAAGAATACGAGCCCTTGAGGATGTATTTTCCTGATGAAGAAGTGATGCATATAGATGAGTTGGAAATGACCAAGGAACCAGGATGGAAGCTTTTTTTTTATGGAGCCGCAAATGCGAAGGGAGTTGGAATAGGAGCGGTACTTATTTCTGAAACAAGACATCATTATCCTGTTATGGCTCAGCTGCGTTTCTATTGTACCAACAACATGGCTGAGTATGAGGCATGCATTTTGGGTCTACGGCTAGCTGCAGACATTGATGTCCAGGACGTCTTGGTCTTGGGAGACTCAGACCTCCTGGTGCATCAGATTCAGGGCAAATAGGAAACAAGGGATTTGAAGCTCATACCATATCGACAATGTTTGCACGATCTAAGCAAGCGATTTCGATCAGTGGAGTTCAGACACATCCCAAGAGTTCATAATGAGATTGCCGATGATTTGGCCACCTTAGCATCAATGTTGCACCACCCAGACAAAATTCATGTTGATCCGTTGCATATTCAGGTTCGGGATCAGCATGCTTATTGCAACATGTTAGAGGAAGAACTGGATGGCGAACCATGGTTCTATGATGTCAAAGAATACCTCAGGTTGGGGATATACCCAGAGCAGGCCACCGGAGATCAAAAGAGAGCCATTCGGCGACTGGCAAATGGATTTTTCCTCATTGGAGGAGTGTTGTACAAAAGAACACCAGATTTGGGTATTGCTGAGATGTATAGATGCTAGTCAAGCTACGACAGTTATGACAGAGGTACATGCTGGAGTTTATGGGCCACATATGAGCGGATATGTATTGGCGAAGAATATTCTTCGAGCAGGGTACTATTGGCTCACTATGGAGCGTGATTGTATCAGTTTCGTGCGGAAATGCCATCAGTGTCAGATACACGGAGATCTGATTCATTCTCCGCCGACAGAATTGCATACAATGTCAGCATCATGGCCATTTGTTGCCTGGGGCATGGATGTCATTGGACCAATTGAGCCAGCAGCATCCAACGGGCATAGGTTCATCCTGGTGGCCATTGATTATTTCACCAAATGGGTTGAGGCCAAAACTTTCAAGTATGTGACCAAGAAAGTAGTGGTTGATTTTGTTCACTCAAATGTCATCTGTTGATTTGGAATCCCAAAGGTGATCATCACGGATAATGGTGCTAATCTTAACAGCAATTTGATGAAAGAGGTATGTCAATAGTTTAAGATTACACACCGCAATTCCACCCCATATCGTCCCAAGGCGAATGGAGCAGTTGAGGCAGCCAATAAAAACATAAAGAAGATACTTCGGAAGATGGTAGAAGGTTCGAGGCAATGGCATGAAAAATTACCATTTGCATTGTTGGGTTATCGCACTACTATTCGTACTTCAGTAGGTGTAACTCCTTATTTGTTGGTATACGGAACTGAAGCGGTGATACCGGCAGAAGTTGAAATTCCATCCCTTCGGATTGTCGCTGAGGCTGAGATTGATGATGACGAGTGGGTCAAAACCCGTTTGGAGCAGTTGAACTTGATTGATGAAAAGAGATTGGCAGCTGTGTGTCATGGCCAGTTATATCAAAAGAGAATAGCAAGAGCATACAACAAAAAGGTGCGTCCCCAGAAGTTTGAAGTGGGCTAGCAAGTGCTGAAACGCATCCTCCCACATCAGGCTGAGGCAAAAGGCAAGTTCGCCCCGAATTGGCAAGGGTCATTCATTGTAACCAGAGTGTTGTCCAATGGCGCTTTATGTTTAACAGATATCGAAGGGAAATGCGTCGACATGGCTATCAATTCTGACGCAGTTAAGAGATATTATGTATGATTTCTTTTAATTGTAATTGTTGTTTGTTTGCATTTGGCATGGTATCGGAGAATGAAATGATGGAGGCAATTTGTTCTTCCATCCAAACACTTCAACCTTTGCTTCCCCTTTTGAGCCTTATTTATTCTTTCATACCCCTCTTTTGGAATCAGTAATGAAAATGAAAGAAAAAGAGAAGAGAAAAATAATAATAATAAAGACAAAAGAAAAGTCACAAGAAAAACAAAGGAATTGGGAACTACGTTTGACCTGATTCCTCAAAAAGGATACGTAGGCGCCTCACGGCTCGGTCATAGTGTAACAAAAATAAAAATCCCCAAGCAAGAAACTGGGGCAGAAGTTGTGTTTGTAATTTTGGGAAGGAAGTTTGATTCCAAGAGTTGTACTGTTTTACCCATCAAAATTATTTTGAACCTTTTGATACCCCTTTTCTTTTAGCCATACACAAAAATCCATATTGATATCCAAAAAAGACCTCCCGATCAGTATCCGAGAAGTGCCAAGTCATGCAAATGGAAGTCGGGAATAACACTCTGATCCCCAGCAGAGAAGAGGATCATAAGCTGGAAATGAATTGATAGCTGAAAGAATCCCCAGCAGAGAGAGTCATATCGGTAACACTCCAATCCCCAGCTGGAAGAAATAAAATAAAATGAGAGAGTCTTATCGGTGAAAACCTCCACAGGCACCATAAGGCGACATAAGTTGAGAGAAATAAAACGAGAGAGTCTTATCGGTGAAAACCTTCACAGGCACCATAAGGCGACGGGAGTTGAGGGAAATGAGAGAGTTTTATTAGTGAAAATCCATCGAAGGGCACTATGAGGCGATAAGGGGTCAAAAGAGGCAAACAAGATAAGATTGACCGAAAGGATCCGTCGAGGCATCAAGCAGTGCAAAGATGTTGAGTCGACAAAAGAATTGGGCGCTTACATATCCCCAACAAAGTAAGGCCATTAGAAAGATTGATTGATTTAATAGACTGGGTTGGTTAATCCAAAATGCACGACATGATCATTGGGATCGGTTGTACCATTAAGAAAACTATTCTTCTCTTATTTTCTTGAATTCATTATTCGTCATTTTTTATTTTTAAAGACTTTATCTCCCCACCAGTTTGTTTTTGAAAAGGATTTTCAGAGCTTATTACCAATTTCCAAGATAGTGCAAAAACACAATGTGGATAGGACGGGCCAAAGATAATGCAATGGAACGAGAAAGACGTTTGTTGCAAGACCAAATGATAGATTGGTCTAGGATTTCGGGGAGAGTATGGAGAAAAGTGGGAAGCAACAATTGGTGAATAAAGAATCGTCAAGAAACAAGAGCATCCCTGGCAGATTATCGACCAAGTTCCAAGAGGGTCAGACAGCACGGAGCAGGGAAAGAAGAGGGGGAAAATCATCCCCAGCAGGAATATCATCCCCAACAAATAATCTCATCCCCAACAAGCTTTGGTAATGTAATGGAACACAAAGCTGGGAAAGAAGGAAGAGAAAACCATCCCCGGCAGGAATGACACGACCATTCACCACGTTTTAAACTAACAAAATTTTTTCTTTGATTTGAAGCAGGGACAGGAAATGTTATAGATGATGAAAAGACATCATGATACAAGAAAGATTGTCAAACTGGGGCGGAAAATTTTCCTTCATTTTGAAAATTTTCTGGAAGTCCTGTACCCACTCGGGGAAGAAGCAAGATAACACAAGTTTGGGGAAAAATGGTATCCCCAGCAGTTTTCGAAAGAAGGCCAAACAAGTTTTAAAGGAAGCAATTTCGGAAGGAAGATAACACAAGTCTTAAGGGAAGTAGTTCCAGTGGAAGGAAAGCACCAACTCTAAGGGAAGTAGTCTTTGAAGAAGGAAAATAACATATTTGTGAATAAAATACCGGTGTTATCCCCAACAGTTTTCAGAGGAATGAAACACCAGTTTTGAGGGAAGCAGTTCTGAAAGAAGATAATTTCAAGTTAGAAGGAAAATGGTCCAGGAGGCAGGAAGGAGCAACAACAATAAAATGCATTTTTTAAGAGGTTGCTGAAGTCAGGAGCCCGCCTGGAGAATGGAGGTGTTATGTTTATAAGAAATAGTCGAAGTCAGGAGCCCGCCTGAAAAATGGAGGTGTTATATTTTTAAGTTGTAGTCAAAGTCAGGAGCCCGCCTGGAGAATGGAGGTGTTATATCTTTAAATTGTAGTTGAAGTCAGGAGCCCATCTGAAGAATGGAAGTGTTGTATCTTTAAGTTGTAGTTGACGTTAGGAGCCCGCCTGGAGAATAGAGGTGTTATATTTTTAAGAAGTTGTTGAAGTCAGGAGCCCGCCTGGAGAATGGAGGTGTTATGTTTTTAAGAAATTGTTGAGGTCAGGGGCCCGCCTGAAAAATGGAGGTGTTATATTTTAAGTTGTAGTCGAAGACAGGAGCCCGCCTGGAGAATGGAGGTGTTATGTTTTTAAGAAATAGTCGAAGTCAGGAGCCCGCCTGAAGAATGGAGGTGTTATATTTTTGAGTTGTAGTCGAAGTCAGGAGCCCGCCTGGAGAATAGAGGTGTTATATTTTTAAGAAGTTGTTGAAGTCAGGAGCCCTCCTATAGAATGGAGATGTTATGTTTTTAAGAAATTGTTGAGGTCAGGAGCCCGCCTGAAAAATGGAGGTATTATATTTTAAGTTGTAGTCGAAGTCAGGAGTCCGCCTGAAGAATGGAGGTGTTATATTTTTGAGTTGTAGTCGAAGTCAGGAGCCCGCCTGGAGAATAGAGGTGTTATAGTTTTAAGAAGTTGTTGAAGTCAGGAGTCCGCCTGGAGAATGGAGGTGTTATGTTTTTAAGAAATTGTTGAGGTCAGGAGCCCGCCTGAAAAATGGAGGTGTTATATTTTAAGTTGTAGTCGAAGACAGGAGCCCGCCTGGAGAATGGAGGTGTTATGTTTTTAAGAAATAGTCGAAGTCAGGAGCCCGCTTGGAGAATGAAGGTATTATCTTTAAATTGTTTATTGAAGTCAGGAGCCCGCCTGGAGAATGGATGTATTATCTTTTAAGTCGTAGTAGAAGTCAGGAGCCCGCCTGGAGAATGGAGGTGTTATGTTTTTAAGAAATTGTTGAAGTCAGGAGCCCGCCCGGAGAATGGAGGCTGCATTATCTTTAAATTGCTATTGAAGTCAGGAGCCCGCCTGGAGAATGGAGGCCGTATTATCTTTTAAAGTCAAGTTGGAGTCAGGAGCCCGCCTGTGGAACAGAGGAGTACATTTCAAAACGAAGTCAGGAGCCCGCCTGTAGAACAGAGGAATAAATTTCAAGTTTGAAGTCAGGAGCCCGCCTGTAGAATAGAGGACTACACTCAATTTCATGTCAAGAGTCAGTAAAGCGGAGGGTTACAACAAAATATCCCCAGCATAAATTCCGCTGCAGAAGTCAGAAGGAAGGCCCAAGAGCAAGTTTGAAGATAGATAAGATGTTGTAATCCCTAGTTTAGTCTAGCTTCTTGTCTTCTTTTAGCACGGTGCAATAAGGAGGTCGGAAAGCAGTAGTAACAACATGCAGCAATAGTAACAGCAAAATTACAGCTTCATGGTAGTCCCAACTACCGAAACTTTCCGAACTATATTGACCTGATTCCCCTTTAGCCAGGGATATGTAGGAAACCTTTAAAGCAGAGGTTCGGTCCAATCTTTCAAAAAATGCTTCACACGGGGTAGCCGAACGTGCAAAAATCGCTCGTATCCGCTCACTTTATCTTTGCATGGAAACTCTTTGTGTTTCCGGACAAAAAGGGGCAGCTGTGAGCACGTGATTTTTGCCCTATGAGAACTACTCCAAAAAATATCAAAAATAAAACAAATTTCCGTGCTGTACAATATTTAGAATTTGCGTGGCATTTTTAGATAATTATTTATGTTTTTGTCTGTGAACGCTTATCCTGTTTTAATTAATTAAAATACAAAAAAAAACACGTTGCATGTGCACTTAGGATTTTTATTTTTACAATTAGGAATTAATTAGCCATAGTTTGGTTTTAAAATAAAGAAAATCACAAAAAATACATATTTTTGGCATTTAATGTCCAAGTGCCCGATTTTGTTTGTAATTAATATTTTATTTTTGTGCGATATTTATTGTTAAAGGTCAATTAGATTTTCTAAGTTAATTTTGTTATTTTTTACAATTTATTTTGGGAATTTTGGTATTTAGGAATTAAAAGGAAAATGAAAGAAAAAAGAAGAAAAGAGTGAAAATCGGATTGGGCCATTATTTTTGGACCAAAAATCAGGCCCAAATCACCCATTTACCAGGTCCAGTTGGCCTGGCCAGAGACGTCTTAAAACGACGTCGTTTGGTCACTCTTAATCAAGGCCGTTGGATTAAATCGATCCAACGGTTGAGATTCAATCTCCCTTACCCGTTCCCAAACTCGACCCGTTACTCGGATCTAGCCAACCCCCACTTAAACCAAACAGTACCGTTTCTCATTAATGAATTAATCCTAGCCGTTGATCTCAATTGATCAAATGGCCAGGATCTAATTCCCTCCCCCGTATATAAGTCCAACCTCTCACACCACACACCCCCTAAGCCACACCCCCCGTTCCTATATCGTCTCTCTCAGAGACCAAACAGATCCTCCGCCTCTTACCACCGTGCTCTGCCCACCGGAAATCGCCTCACGGCGGTTCCGGTGGTCCAAACGACCCCATCTTTACACCACTGATTCCCCTCGACCTCCCCAATCAGAACCCCTAACCCTTATCCCTCGAATCCCAGCCGTTTGCTTCGAATATTAGATCGAAAATAAGGTCGAAACCCTAGTTCGTCCAATGACCCCCAATTTCACACCACAGCTCCGCCCTGACCTCTTCTCTCCAAATCCACCCTCCCCTTCCTTCGAAGCTAGTCCCAGCCGCTCGAATATTGATTTTGAGCCAAGAACCCTAGCGCCGCCACAAGATCCCCTGGTGGCGGCGCCTAACCTAAACCCTCCCAAACTCACACCTTCTGACCACTAGCCCACCCTCGTCCCAAGTCCCCTACTAGTTTTGCTCGAATCAGAGCGGAGTTGGTCGAATCTCAAACGAAGGCAAACCCTAGAGGAACCAGCTTCAGGCTGTGTACGAAGTTAAGGGTTTGAGGTCCTAACCGACTTTAGTCGAGTGTTCTCAGTTGAGAACACTCGATTAAAGTCCATTTTTACCCCAAAAGGCTCAAGTCGGAGTTACGAGCAGAGCGAGTGAGAGATAGGTCTGAGTTCGGAGGTATTTCTTCTGTTTCTCTGTTTGTTTTTCATGTTTTGTTGTTTGTTTGTTTAAGATGAGTTCAAATTCGTCTTTTTTCAATTACTCTTTTCTTTCTCCAATCAGACCTTTTATTTGGTCCAATTTTATCATTGCTTCTGTTTGTTGTCGACTGATATATGTTATAATTTGTGTAATCGATTGAATAAGTGTCTTCGATTAGTCTGGTATGCTTGAATGTTAGATTAGCATGATAATAGTTTAATTTGTGGTTCATTCCAGTAGGTTTACCCTCCTGTTTCTTTTCTGTTCTAATTTTGTGTTGAAATAAGCCTGTTGGTATCATTTGTTTTAAATTGTTCCAATTTCCTTTTCTCATTGTTATCACCATGTTTTTTCATATGAGTTCAGTTCGTTTGTCGATTTCAGTACATTTACTGTGATCATTCCTTATGCCTAAGTTTGATTTAGAATTGTGAATGTAGTCAGTTAATCCCATGTACATATGCATCTTAGCAGCTTTGCATCAGTCTGCTATTTGATCTAATCTGAGTTCTAAGTTCAAACTGCTAGGGGAATTGAATTAAATTGGTTATAGCTGCTGTAATTTGCTGATTAATTAGGAATCGGTTTAGTTATCTGATTAAGGAGATTGGTTATAGCTGATGAGGTAAAAGGGATTGGGTAGGACAGTAATTTCAGGGGCTTTAGGAGGGTATTTTGGGATTGAAAAGGTTTGAAAGTAGTTTAAGTTGAATGGTCTGACATTAGGGTACTAAAATACCATTAAACTAATGAATTGTTTAAGTGCTAATGGGGAACAAAACATAATGGTAGGGGAAGGTTTAGAGGAAATGGATTAAGAAATAGGTGCACATACCTATTTGAATTTAAATAAAGAAAAGACAAGGGTAGTGGGGAACAGGTGAATTGAAAAGAGAACAAAACATGTAGTAGTGGTCGAGGAATATCATGGGCAGAAAATCTGATAGTTTCAAGGCAGAGAAGGCAGACCTGTTTTTGGGTTATAAATAGAGTCATTTTAGATAGATTGGGGGAATTATTCTGAAAATCTTAAGGGGGCTTTTGAATCTGAAAAAAGATCACTGTTTGAGAGTTTAAAAAGGGTTGGCTTTTGAAAACACCACTCTTTCAAGAAGTCACACATTTGAAAATCAATGGAAAAGGGTCCTAAAATCAGTCTAGGATAGATGTTAAGTCAGTTCTTGTTTCTTCTTTAGCTTGGGAGAATCAGTTTAAAAGGAAAAAAGGTTAGGCATTCATGGAGTTTGTTACTGTGCCATTGGGGTCCAAAGTTGTTGCTGATTTGATTTTGAGTAAGCTGGGTCTGTTGTAGCTATTTGGTTTCCTTCCTGAAGTTGAAACTAGTGTGCTGTCTAGTTAAAGTTGACTCTTGGACTGCTTTCTGCTACTCTTTTGGTTTGAAGTTGGTTTCAAGTTAGGTTTATTTTGGGTGTTGTTATTGCTGTGTTGGTTTGTTTGTGTTGTTGTTTGGTATAGCTGGAGAATTTTTAACTGGTTTTCCTGAGTTGATGCTGGATATCTGTTACTGTTGCTGTTGTGCTGTGCTATCTGTTGTGCTGATCACTCCTTCTTCTTCTCCATTGTATTCCATTTCCAGGTACACATTCTAAAAAACCTGTGTTGATGTAAGCTCGAATTTGAAGTTGAAGTTGAGATGAAATGGAAATGCAGCTGTTAGTTCTATTTGACATGACTGTATAAATAAACTGAAATTGTTTCTGTATTAGCTAGATTATCACTCGATATGTCTTGAATGTATATAAGCCTGTGATCTCGAGCAGTGGTTGTATTTAGTTTTATGTTAGGTTAATAGGATAGTTAGATTAATTTCAGTTTTGGTAATTTGTTTCGTGAAGTCATTTGAAAGCGATTCACATTGCAATAAACCTTTAGTAATGGTCGTCATGTGTTTTGTACTAAAATAGGACTGTTTATTTGCTACATCATGGCATGTTAAAATTGGCCCATAAAGAGTGTTGTGGTTATTTTGTTCAAGTTGTTCCAAGTAGAACGACGTACTGCTTTCACTATGAAATCAGGATGCTTACCTAATGACATGCAAATGAATAAGCAAATGCTTGACTTCAGGGGCTCGATCCCTCGATCTCTCCTACGCAGCTTGGCACGCCCCATTCGGTTTTGGGCTTGCCTCAAGGCCCACCTGTTGTTGTTCGTTCACAAGTAGAATTAGTTAGCCCATTTAATTTGGGCCTGATTTAAAGGTTTCAGTATATAGTTAACACAATATAAGTTTGGGGCTTTGAGTTAGGTAGCGGGTTCAAATTAAAAGGTCCGTCCTTTTGTTTGGACTCGAACTTGAACTCGAAGCCCGCTTTTATAATATTAACTAATTAGGACCTTTTCTTTATCTTTAGAAAAAAAAATAGAAAAATCTTAGTCGCTTTAGGATATCCTTTAAATAAAATATGAGACGAGCCTCGCCAAATAAAACGTACAAACGACGGGGCCCTCAATAAATGGTTAATTTAATTACTTAGACTTCGGGATGGGCCGTTTAGCAAAATTTCATGGCCTTCCCCAAAATAATAATACGCTAATTGCTTTAGGCGCGCATTTTAATAATCTTACCTTCTTAAACTCGGGTGTGCATTTCATGCGACCCAAATCCAAATCCCAAAACATTGAATAAAATGTGTTCCGGATTGCGGATGCATTTCATGTGACGCAATCCAAAGACATATTTTAAACGATGTTCACATTCTTTAAAAATAAATAAAAGCGGTTAAAAGTCAAAATTGGCACATGGGTTCAAAGGTTTAAAAATCAGATAAATAAGCTAAACATGACAGTTGAGCGACCGTGCTAGAACCACGAAACTGGGGAATGCCTAACACCTTCTCCCGAGTTAACAGAATTCCTTACTCGGATTTTTGGTGCGCGGACTATTAAACAGAGTCATTCTTTTCCTCGATTCGGGATTAAACCGGTGACTTGGGACACCATAAATCTCCCAAGTGGCGACTCTGAATTAAATAATAAATCCCGCTTCGATTGTCCTTTAATTAGAAAACTCCCCTAATCCCTCTGCGCCCCGGCGGGCACGGGTAAAAAGGAGGTGTGACACTCCTATTTGTGGGGGATACGTACGTACGAGGTGACGAGAGTCCGTGCGTAGCTACTATTATGCTATTGTCCGGGTAGTCTAGGACCCAAAAGCATGTTGTACTTGGAAATATTTGTAATCCTATTGACGATTTGACTTACTTAAATTCTATCGAATTGGTAAATGAATTTCTAAAAGGATTAAACTTCATTTTTCTTAATCGTTAAAGACAAGGGAGGATTTGGATTTTCCTTGGATAGTTGTTCCCTAATGAAGTTTTGATTAACTGTTTGAATATGTGATTCTATGTGTACCTGCGTCGCATGTATGATTCGCGAGCAGGGTGTTTGTTTATTTTATGTTGACCGCGTCTTATGGATGATTCACGAGCGGGGTAATAGATGCATCTATCGTTCGCGGCGTTCGACCCTCAGCAGTGCACATTTTACATTTATGTTGAATCGGGTCGTATGACCTCGGCATGATATGTGCATGCTTGTATTGTTGCTTGGGATTTATAAATGTTCTCATTTGCCTTTCCTGGCCGGAGATAAATTGATAAAGATAATGAAAAGTAAATTCTTTGGAAATTAATTATTATTTGGGAAGTTGTTTACCTGCTATCTGGCTTTATGAATTATAATTGTTGTTTTAATAAAATTTCATGATCTCCTCACATTTTTACTATATTATCGTTGGACCACTAGTAAGTGTCGAAGTCTACCTCTCGTCTCTACTTCTTCGAGATTAGATGGAATACTCATTGGGTACACGTTGTTTTCATACTCATACTACGCTTGCCGTGCATTTTTTTTTCACAGGTTCATATGTGGCTAGTGGCTTAGTGGCATAGCGGCATGGTTAATACAGAGACTTAGGTGAGTTGCATTTATCGAGACGTCCGTAGCCAGCAGAGTCTCCTTCAGAGTATTGTACTGTATTTTCATTTCTGTCCACTTGTATTCCGGACAGTTACTGTATTTTATTTCATTCCCTAGAAATTGCTCATGTACTTGTGACACCGGGTTCTGGGATGATCACGGGATTTTTCAGTAGTTAAATTTTGTAAAGACACCCTCTTTTATCAAGCGGAGTTTATTATTTATTATTTATTTGTTTAAAGGAAATGATTTCAAAATAATTTAAAATGAGAGATTGCTAGTAAATTGTAGTTGGCGTGCCTGACGGAGATGTCCGACGTCATCACGATCCTTAGTGGAATTTGGGCTGTGACAAAAATACTTTTCAATTTTGTACTCCAAACATTCCAAGAATGTGTGACGCTTGACGTGGTTGCAAGAACGTTCATTGGTCTATTTGCATTATAGAAAAGGACACAAGTAAACTATATAATTAATAGATTAAAGGTAGTCGAAATAATGCTTGATTACCAGCGATGATGCAATTGTCTCTATATCTATATAAATCTGCAAATATAAGAAGGTTAGAAAAAATTATTAACTTTCGTGCTATATAACTTGATGGAATAAAATATGTTGATTTCGTCAGATTTCTTAGGGTCCATGTTCTCTTTAATGAGAAGTTGCATAGACGTAGGACCTATTCTAATTAAATTATAACTTAGTATTTCCTTACCGTTTTCAAACTACACAGCTTCTATCACCAAGTGAATTAATAAGAAAAGATTCCTTGGTCTTGTTCAGCCATGTAAGACAAGGGTTAGTTTGATGTGGCGGTGATTATCATTTACCAGTCCACGAATTATACCCGATATCAATTTTGTAGGGTCGCCATATGTGTAATTTAAATCGAACAAGAATTTCATCATTGGATAAATTACAATTATATTCTTAAATTATATAAATATTTAAGGATATTAAAGTCGATCAATGTACAGGGATATTTTAGTCGTTCAACATTTAATATAAAATATTCGTATTTTTATAATAATATAGATATAGACTAGTCTCTACACTCGTGCGTTGCACGAATATCTCAAGTTAAGTATCATAAAATTTATTGATAAAATAAAGCTAATTGTTGTGAATAATAAATTACCATGGCGAAATTTTGTATTAGTAGTCTCTATGTTGAATTCAACTTTTGTTTTCCCACATTCACATAATTATAAATGAATTGTAATTGTCAATAGCAAGATGTTTTTGTATATTTTGATTTTTTTCGTTTTTTGGAGTTTCTTCATTTTCACAATATTCAAGTTGATCATAATTTTTGTAAATCTAATCTAAAAAATTAACAATAATCTAATAAAATTCATAAAGTTTAAGATTTCAATCTTAATCCAAAATGAAATAATGATGTCATATTTTCAAATAAACATTGTTGAGAATTAAAAAGTTTAGGGTTATATTTTCGAGTAGTTTTTGGTGCAAAGCGATTATAGTTTGATACTATTAAAGAATAAGTTAAGTCTCACTTTTAATTAGTTCATCATTTTTTCCATGTCATTGTTTTATAACTTTACTATAGAAATATAATAATATTGACATCTACAAACCATAACTTTCTATAGTTTATATATAATTTCTTGAATTGTAATTCGTTCTCCTTATTTTTTTTTATTTTCTTGGATACGATTAGTCAATTTGTTAGGAGATGATTAGTATTTTCTGGGGAACATTCTATTTATAAAAAGTACTCTATTATTTGCTAATATTACTATTAAGCTTTTTGAAAATAAGAAATAAATAGGACGATATTTGAATGACAAAACTAACATTATAAGCTAAAATAATGAAAAAAACAAAGGACAAACTTACACAAATGCACTACAACTAAATAAATTTGAGGAAAAATCAATGGTTGAAGTTCTTTAATTACCCAAAAAAAAATCAAATAGTCTGTTCTAATGGTCTTAACTTTGATAGTTTGGAGAGTCCTTTGGAAGCTGAAGGAGTATCAACCCATAATATGATCAACATAAGAAGACGCATGATTAATTAGAGTGTTCTTGAATTGCAATCAAGGTTATGCCTCAAATTGTGGAAAGTGTTCCTTATATATATAGATTAAAAAACGGTGGAAAAGTATTGCTACAAAAGGGTTCTGGAGGATGAAAAATTTCAGTTCCTTCCAACTAAGAGCAGATCGTCCTAATTTGCTTAAAAAACATGTTATTTCGATGGACAAGGAAATACTACTCTTAAACCCTATAGACTTTCATTCCTTACGTGATTCTATCAGAAAGGTTAAAAGTATCAAAGTTCTTATTTTGCAAAATTCTAATTGTATTCAAGTCCAAAATATTAGGAAAAGTTCTTAATATGACAATTTTATCCAACGGCTAATTATGTTTTGCAATAATAATTCAACTTTCAAGGGATATAAAAGTCTATTGATATTTTTTCATCTAACATTTAACGTTTTAAAATTCGTGCTTTTATAATAATATAGATACTAATAAATTTGATCGCGCGAAGACATCAATATTTTAGAAATAATAACTCTACGTTTTCAGGCATGATAGAAAAATTAATATTTATCACGTGTATATAAATATAATATATATATAGTTGAAATCACAAACACAATTTTCTCTTAGAATATAAGCTTAGACTAACCTCATTTTATCGAATTTTTTTTAAATAAGGGAAAATAGTTTGTAAGAAAACTTTTCACACATACAGACACACATTAATTACATGTGTTATGTGTATGCATGATTCTATTAGTCAAATTATATATTAGATACATGTTTATATGCACCTGAACTTTTGTTTATTAGATAGTAAAGCTTTCTAAATAATAAAATTTTCTTCTAGTCAAATAAATGAAACATGAAATGAAACAAAAAAAAAGATCAGAAAAGAAAAGTAGAAAGTGAAGAACTACAAATAGAAAGAGAGACAGAGAGAGAAAAATAAATAAATAAATGGCAACGCAAGTTGCTCTCTCTGTCCGTTACCAGTTCTTATTTCTTTTCTATCAAGTAATATTATTTTTTCTTTAATAATTTTTTTCATTATTCTTCTGTTCTTTCCTTTTCAATTATTCATCCCCTCAATTCTTCGTACCTTATTGGTTTTAATAAGGAATTTTCAAACTTGTCAAAGCGAAATTGGCACGGGACTGAAATTAGGACTCTTGAAAACTTTCAAAATACAATTGAAAAATTTAATAATAAATTAATTATTTGCGATTCATTTGTGTTTAGTTTGAAAAAAAGAACTCGTAAAGGAATAGAAGGCAAAAAGATTATGTTAATAATTAAAGCTACACAAGACATTCTAGAGAAAAGAGCGTATAAATTATTAAAACATCTAATAAATACAGAATTATAAAGTAAGGGGAAAGATCAAAATTATATATACAAGTCATACCTGCGATAACCACATACTTGAAATAGTTGATCTGTTCATGTTTAAGTTGGAGTGTATAAATTTCATAAGGCATGTGATTATTGAGATATTGCTTTCACAATCCAAGAAAACATTTCACCAAAATAAATTATACATAATTGAGAAAGAAAAGAAACATCCTAATGAAAGACAACAATGAGTTCAGGACTAAAAATAAAGAAATTATCTGTCACAATTAAAGTCAGAAGCACGATCAAGTAATATATGTTTATCACATCTCCCATTTACAATAAGCAAAAGTTGGTATAACCCAAAGACTTGAATATAATGGGTCATTAATTTACCATCATATCACTGTAGTCTTTTACCTCTGATTTAGATTCTACCATAACTGAGAAAACATCACAGACAAATAGAGGCAGAGGATCTAAAACCAAAAAACAAAAAACCAAAGAAAGAATAAGATAGGCTTAAAGTTCTATTCTAGAAAAAACTAAACAATATGAATATCAGAAGTGACTCACTGGAAATTGTATAGATCTTATGCGTTCACTATCTTTATATAAATATTTGCTAAATGAGAAATATGAAACGGTGAAGAGCTATAGATTCCATTCCTTAATAACTGAAACGTTACATTTTGGAAACATGAATCCTTTGGGAAACGGTGTTCTCCTTTAATTGAGTAATTAAAAGTTAATGAGGAAAAAAACAAAATAAAAAGGAAAATAGGATAAAAGCCAAAAAATTGACAAAAAAGATAATTGACTTTCTTGGGCATATAGAATGCCAACTTTATCTATATTTTATATCTATATCTATCTTTATTATTATAAAAGCATGAATATAATAAGAAGCATCGGAGATAAGGTTCGATGACCAAAGGAAATGAGATCGAATCCAAACAGGCGCAACCCTGACCATTGGTGCGAGTTTCATAATGACCACGAACATATAACAGCAGATTGCAAATTTTTACAAAGTGAAGTTGATCATTTATTAAAACAAGAATATCTTACTAAGTTGTTCAGTGAGAAAGGCAAGCAAACTTACATGAAGAACAGGCAGGAGCCTCCAAAACCACCTTATCCCAAAAGAATTGTCAACGTTATAAGTCGGGATGAAGACGTCAATGGTATATCAGATACTGCAGCTAACAAAATTTCCAAAGTAACAATTACCCAAGGGAAACGGGTGCGGCATATTTTAGAGGAAGACAACTTTACATTCAGTGACGCAGATGCAGATGGCGTATTAACCCCTCATAACGACGCACTAGTAATATCTTTAATTGTACATGATACTAATGTGAAATGAGTTTTGATTGATCCAGGTAGTTCCGTGAACATTATTTTACTAAGAGTATTACGTGAGATGCAAGCTGAAGATAAAGTGATACCAAAGGCGCATATATCTAGATTTGATAATTCTAGTGTCCTCACGAAAGGAGAGGTAACACTCACCACATTCGCTGAAGGAGTCGTTAAAGATACAAAGTTCCAGATGGTAGATATGGAGATGGCTTACAACATGATTCTTGGGAGACCATGGATCCACGAAATGGATATTGTTCCTTCAACCTTGCATCAAGTTATTAAATTTCCATCGCCATGGAGAATCTGTCAAATTCGTGGAGATCAACATACAACCAGGGCTATCAACTCTATTGCATATATAAGCACGAGAATGAAGGTAATAGCAATCACAGAAGGCAGTTGAGGTCACCACAATACAAACCTCAACTGAACAAGGGCAAATAGATGTAGATTCAAGGCTTGATACCATTCAAGAACTAGAAGAAAATGAAAATATCAAAACAACAATAGAGGAATTAGAGCCTGTCGTGTTATTTGCTCAATGGCCTGATAAAAAAATCTATGTTGGAGCCAATCTTAGCCAAGGTATGAGAGATAAGTTAATTGAATTTTTGAAAACTAACGTGGACTGCTTTTCTTGGTCCCATTCTGACATGACAGGAATACCACCGGAGGTGATGATTCATAAACTAAATGAAGATCCATCATACCCTCATGTCAAGCAAAAGAAAAGAAAGCAAGGAACTTTCAAGAATCAGGTGATTCAAGAAGAAGTCCAAAAATTGCTAAAAAATGGTTCCATTCGTGAGGTAAAGTATCCTAATTGGTTAGCTAACACTGTTGTAGTTCCAAATAAGAACGGTAAGTGGCGGGTTTGTGTAGATTACACAGATCTTAATAAAGCCTTCCCTAAAGATTCTTTTCCACTACCACACATAGATCAATTGATTGATGCAACTGCAAGTCACGAACTATTAAGTTTTTTAGATGCATATTCAGGTTATAATCAGATCAAAATGGATCCGGGAGATGAAGAAAAAACTTCATTCATAACAGACAAGGGGACTTACTGTTATAAAGTAATGCCCTTTGGTCTAAAGAATGCAGGTGCAACATATCAGATGTTAGTTACCAAAATGTTTCAAGAGCATTTAGGAAAGACTATGGAGGTATATATAGATGATATGCTTGTTAAAACTCAGTATTCAAAAGATCACATATCACACTTATCTGACATATTTTCAATTTTGCGCAAATTTAATATGAAGTTAAATCCCGAAAAATATGCATTTGGCGTTGCATCAGGCAAGTTTTTGGGTTTTATTGTTTCTAACCGTGGTATTGAAGTGAATCCTGCACAGATTAAGGCCATTGAGGAAATCCCTAATATACTTTCAAACAAGAAAGAAGTTTAAAGATTAACAGGGAGAATTGCAGCCTTGGGAAGATTCATTTCTAAATCGTCAGAGAAGTATTTTAAATTCTTCTCAGCCCTTAAGAAGCAGGATCATTTTGAATGGAATGAGGAATGTCAACAGGCACTCAAGAATTTGAACGTACTTATCAAATCCACCTTTACTGGCAAAACCAAAGGCTGGGGAAAGACTATTCATTTACCTTGCTGTTTCGGAAGTTGCGGTAAGCGTTGTTTTGGTCCGAGGAGAACAAGGTAAACAATCCCTTATCTACTATGTTAGTAAATCTTTGTTAGTTGCGGAGACGCGGTATCCTCAGTTAGAAAAACTTGCACTTGCATTAATCATGGTATCTAGAAAGTTAAGACCTTACTTTCAGTGTCATCTTATCGATGTAGTAACTGCCTACCCTTACGTAATATATTACATAAGCATGAGTTATCAGGTAGGTTAGCTAAGTGGGAAATAGAGTTAAGTGAATACGAAATCACATACCAACCTAGAACTGCTACAAAATCACAAGTGTTAGCTGATTTCGTGGCTAATTTTAGCCAAGGGATGCAATTAGAAGCAGAAAAAGAATTACAGGTATTCAATGAAACTAACCCGGGAACTTGGACTTTATTCACTGGTGGCTCATCTAATGTAAAAGATGCAGGTTTAGGGATTGTCTTGGTACCACCTATGGGTAAGACCATTCGACAAGCTATTAAATGTCACTCCATAACTAACAATGAAGCGGAGTATGAGGCTATGATTGCAGGTCTAGAATTGGCACGAGAGTTTGGCATAAATTAGATTATAATTAAGAGTGATTCGCAACTCGTGATTAATCAAATGCTGGAGACTTATACAACTAGGGAAGCAATGATGCAACAATACTTAGAAAAGGTACGGGAATTGATAAAGCAATTTCAAACCTGGAAAGTTATACAAATACCAAGGGATGAAAATGTTGAAGCGGACGCCCTAGCTAATCTCGTATCTGCAGCTGATGTGGCAAGTGATGCAAACGCCTCAGTTATACATTTATTTCATTTAGTTCTCGATCCTGATAAGAATGAGATAAATTTTAATAACTTAACTTGGGATTGGAGGAACGAGATTGTTTGCTTTTTTGCAGTATGGTATCGTCCCTGATGATAAGAAGAAAGCTCATGCGCTTCGAAAGAAGGTTGCTCGGTACTGCTTAAAGCAAGGCAATTCATATCGTAAAATGTTCGGTGGTCCCTTAGCAAGATGCCTTGGACCTTCGCAAACGGAGTATGTAATGAAAGAAATACACGAGGGACATTGCGGGAATCACGCAGGAGGAAGGTCATTGGTAAGAATCTTAATTAGGGAAGGTTATTATTGGCCTAAAATGGAAGAAAAAGCAGAAAGTTTCGTGTCCAAATGTGATAATGTCAAAGGTACAGTAACAATATGCATAGACCTGCGGAGTTATTACACCCGGTCATTGCACCATGGCCACTATGAAATGGGGAATGGATATCGTGGATCCATTACCACAAGCAAAAGGACAGGTAAAGTTTCTGCTCGTACTTACTGATTATTTTACTAAATGGGTGGAGATAGGTGCATTTAAATAGGTGCGAGAAAAGGAAGTCAAAGATTTTATTTGGCGGAATATCATATGCCGATTCGGTGTACCAAAGGAGATCGTGTGTGATAATGGCCCTCAATTTATTGGAGCTCAAATCACGGAATTCTTTCAAAGTTGGTAAATTTAAAGGATTACATCAACACCTTATCAGCCGATGGGTAATGGCCAAGCAGAATCAACGAACAAGGTTATTATCAATAATTTAAAGAAACGATTAGAGGAATCAAAAGGTAACTTGCCTGAAGTGTTACCGGAGTTTTATGGGCATATCACACAACTGCAAAAACAAGTACAGGAGAAACACCGTTTTCATTGGTTTATGGAGCTGAGGCTTTAATTCTAGTTGAGATAGGGGAACCAAGTACACGGTTCACACATGCGACACAAGAATCTAATGACGAGGAGATGCGGGTCAATCTAGATTTACTCGAGGGGAGGAGAGAAACTGCATTAATAAGAATGGCAGCACAAAAGCAAGTCATAGAACAATATTACAACCTAAAAGCACGCCTCAGATTCTTCAAAGTGGGGGACTTTGTGCTTAAAAAGGTTTTTCAATCTACAAAGGCAGCTAACGCGGGTAAATTAAGTCTAACATGGGAAGGACCCTATAGAGTTCGTGATATTGCAGGAAAGGGAGCATATGAGCTGGAGACAATGGATGGCAAGATACTACCTTCACATTGGAATGTTGTTCATTTGAAAAGATACTATTTCTAAGGAATACCCACGGTCAGGTATCACCATTTTAAATTTAATTTTTGAATTGTTAAAATTTTACTAATGATTTTAGATGATAGGCAAAAAGCTAACCCGTACTAAATGATGAGTCACGACCTGTAAGGCACACGGAATAACCTAAAATTTCCGGCCTAGGATTACAATTATTCTGATAGAAATTCATACGGATTAAGCAGTCTTCATCTATAATCGCGCCTCCGAGTCCCGTATGTTTTTCCTTTTCAGGAAAAGGACCAAATGAGAGAAACTATCAAGTGCTCGAGGCTTCATACTTCAACACTCAAACACTTGGGGAACTACATAATATACACAGACATGTGTATAAAGAAGGCAAAGAAGATTAAGGAAAAATCAAGCCTAAAAGAGTCAAGTGCAGAGTAAAAGTCACAAAGTCACGAGATGGAGCCACGAGCTAAGGCCAAAGAAAAACCTCACTATAGTTAGGGTAAAGGCTATGTACTAAAACAGGCTATAAGGAAAAACCCCGTGTCTATTATTTTTCTTTTGAAAAAATTTGTTACAAGAAAAACAGTTACGAGAAAGTTATAGATGTAATTCAAATACATATAAAGTATTATTCAAAACTTGTCAAAGTTATTTCAAAGAAACATGTGTGTTCTTATTTCTTTTATCGTATGACAACACCATTATGAAGTTGAGACGTCTTCTTCATTAAGTGTCGAAATATAAAAGGGCCCTCTTTTATAAAACTCATGTTTAAATTAATTAGTCATGAGGTTAACAGAAGCATTTTCGAAAAACAAAAATGCAAATTATTCTGTAAGTCCTTAAAAATAAAGGCAAGAATAAAGCAAACAGAAGTTTAAGATAATAATATGAAAAACTTCTTAATATGTAAAAAATCTAAGACTAAGTTCGAACTTAGTCATAAAACTATGAAATTGTTTATACAGATTGCCCCATAAAAGACTTGGGGACTTGGGTTTCCAAAATCAACCCTCAAATGAAGCAAGGGTTTGATTACAATTTTCCAAAATAAAAATAAAAACAAAAACAGAATCATTCAAATGATTAAAACTGGTCACTAAGAAGTTTGTGGAACTGAAGCAGGAACATCAATAGCAGCGGGCTCAATTTGGGTAGGTGCATCAACAGATGCAGTTTCAACTTGGCTTGCAGCAACGGGCTCGATTGGGCTTGAAAGAGTTGGGATACCCGTATCAGCTTCAATATTCACGGGAGCTTCAACCACGGGAGAAGGGAAGTCCTGAGTTTGCTGAGATTTTTCAATGGTTCCATTGATCTTAACTAACTCCGACTCCAAGTTGAAGTTTTCTTGGCCAGCTTCAATTAGGGTATCACGACGTGAATTCAAAAATGCCCAACTTACCTCAACAGCAAATATTTCTTCAAGGGTCTCATAATCCTTTTCCCAATCAGCAATCTCATTCTTTAGCTCTTCATTTATAGCCAAGGCGGAGTTGTAAGAAGCTTGAAGAGGGCATGGGAGCTCTCTAAAGCACGAACCTTATCAGCCGAGACTCGAAGGTCTTCTTGTGCTTGAGTTAAGTTTTGCACGAGCTCCCCAGCGTAAACTTCTTTTTGACTCAAAAGAGCCTTCAACTCTTTGTTCTCTTTGCTGGCCTTCGATAGTTGCTCTGAGAAGGAATATTTAAGATGTTCTTTGTCTTTTTCTTCTTGGCTTTAGGAAGCTTTTACAACCGCTAACTCTGAAGTTAAAGCTCGCACCTGCTGCTCTAAGGTACTCTTGCTTTCTTGTAAATCTTCCATATCAATTTGTGCACTCTCAAATTTTTCCTTCCAATGATCGCCTCCAACTGAGAATCACGTGATACCTTCTCCAAGAGAGGGATTCTGTTCATCATTTCTGTGCCGATAAGATTGGCCTAAAAAAGGAAGGGAATAAGAATATAAGAATCCCAAAGATAAAAAAAATTTACAAAGTAAAGAAGGGAGAGAAGGAAAATACCGTCAAAGTGGCATGCACGATATCATTCATTAGAGTCAGGGAACTATGGCTCTCCAGCTTTGTTTTTTCAATTGGACCAATTAAAGGTTCCAACCATACATCTGCGTGACCTGACTTCCTCAAAAGGCTACTATCAGCAGGAACTTTAATAGTTACCCTCCTCATAGCGGCATTTCTACTTGAAGAGCCCACTTCTGTATAGTGAACGATAGGAGGGGGAATTGTCGAAGGAGGAGCGGTAGAGGAAGTGAAAACAGTAGAAGAAGGAACAGAAACAGCTGGGGCTGGTAAGGAAGGAATCACGGGCACGGGAGTTGAAAAAGAAGATAAGGGTATTTCATCTAAAACAGGCCCTAAACTTCCACTACCAAAACCACTAAAGAAAAGTTGATCAATAGACTCATGAGTATCATGGGAGTGACGTCAACGTCAGGAATTATTAATAAGGTTTCAATAGGTTCAGTAAGAGAAACAGAAAGACGAGGGGAAACTTCAGCTTCGTCATCAGAGATGATGCGTCTCCTAGTTCGTAACCTCGTCACCAGGGAACCCCCATCTTCCTCTTCTTCAGAGTCTTCTTCTTCAGCAGTTTTCCTTTTTGCAGAAGAAGAACCCAAGACTATTTATCGTGCTCTTTCTAAAGAGATACAGGTTCCCGAAGGAGTACGGGTTCCCGAATAGACACGAGAGGTCGCAACTGCTTCAGCAGTAACTCCTCGAATAGCAAATCCTGATAAAAAGAAGGATGGAAGTTAGAACAATAAAGGAAAATATATATATGCGTGAAAGATGAAATAAAAACTCTTACCATGAGTCTTTACTTTCCAACCGTAACGGTTAGAAAGTGTTTTCCAAGACCTACCATCTATTGGTGCGGTCTTCAGCAATTTATCTACCCAACCACGGAAATTGGAAATATCCTCCGCCACTCCCGTGGTTGCTAAAAAAAAGCAAAATTAGAGAAGTTGATAAACTTGAAAGAAAAAGGCACGAGATGGATAAAAGACTTACGTGCAAAATTCCACTTCTCAGGGAAGGGAATGTTATTCTCACCCACTAAACCAACAGTGGGGGTAGCAACAAATCGGGCGTACCAGCCACGGTCCTTGTCATCTTCAGGGCTCACTAAAACCCTCTTACTCCTGGCCACTAGGGTAAAAATGCCATTACGAAAAAGTCTAGGGGAGTAAAGATGAATTAGGTGAGGGAAAGTAAAGGAAACGTCAGCCATATTAGTTAAATGCCTCAAATAGGCAATATCCCTCCATATGATTGGGCCAATTTGACCCAAACAGACATTAAAGAAACGGCAAAATTCAAGAATGACTAGGTCAATAGCTGGTTTATACCCTAAAGTGAAAGGGTATGTATAAACAAAAAAGAACCCAGTCAAGTAAGAAGTAATTCTCTGATTTGGATTAGGGATAATAATGGGAAAATCATTACTCCAATGGCAGTCTTTGCGAACTACAGGAGTCAAAACTTCTGTAATTTGAGTGGGGTAAACGTCAGCACGATCTAAAGCGAAAACCTGATTTCTAAGAGATTCCCTATCATGGTAAAAAGATAGTTATGTAGGGACTATCTCCTCTAATAAAGGCTCATCTAATGGTTCAGAAGGTTCTTTATCCCTAGAATAAGATTTGTGAGAAAGGGAACCTCTGGTTCTAGGAGAATGACCAGAACTAGGAGAGGGTATAGACGAACCACCACCGCGAGTAGACCCTAAACTACGAAGCCTACCTTCCCTTCTATGTCTAATGGGGGCATTAGGGAAGGTATCAACAAATAACCCAGCGCCCGTACCTATGTAAGTTATTTATGTCCGAGAATCAAAAGGAATGAATCTGACAATAGAAAAGAGTGCAGACGACATTTAATATGCATTAAATGTGGAATACGTTAAGAGAATTTGTATTGAATGTAATGATTATGTAATATAGCATTCAATGTCTTTAATTACTCATAATAGCCTCATTATAATTTGGCAAAACGTATACCTCCAAGATATCTATAAAAGGGAGATATCTAATCAATTGTAAGGACACGAAATACTATTGATATAAACTTTGGTTTACTTATTTTTCTCTTGATTACTCTCTTGCTACCTAAATTACTTCCTTTTATACACTCTTTTGATTATCAGTAACATGTGTTCTTCTAAATTGTAGCTTTGACTAAAATTTCATTATTTGGTTAAACACCGTGGAATGCAGTTATGCATTTGTTTTTGTTTTTCTCTGTTGTAATTCTTCCAATTGGCAATAAAATGTTTATTTACCAAAATAAATAAATGATAGTTTTGAGTTAAAAAATAAAAATAAGAATCCTAAAATTAGTGAATATTAATCTCATTTAGCTAGTTCTATAAAATAAACACCATATCCAACAAAACTTCTCATATATGTTATTGTGGCTTCTTAGGTCCTTTGTGGAATATGTAGTGATTACCACTAGATCACACACAAACGAGGGGAATTTATATCTGATTGCATTGAAATTACAATACGAAGTTACAAGGAAAGCCAAAGATTGATAGAAAATGCACTGAAGGAAATAAGAAAGGGATGAGATACTAGAACAGAGAAGGAAGACGAGGGAATAACAGAAAATGCAAAAATTGCAACACAATACGCATCCCCTTACACTCGCACAGTCCGATACAATTTTCCTCTTGTCCAGCACATTTTTTGACATCTATACCTCAACTTCAAAAAATTGGAAATGCGCTTTTTTGGGGTTCTTCAATTTTTGACCCCCGCTTACTCATAGGTAGAATTTCTTTAAAGTTAAAAGTGTTGCTCATGAGGCAAGGAAGTGATACCACTTGTTAAACTTGAACTCCTGCAAAGGTGGAACATGGATTTAAACCTTATGGATTCGAAATTGTAATCCTAAGTTCTAGGGTTCTAAATTAATAAGTTGTACATATTCAATGGATTTCTTAAGAAAAATACATAGGTTGAACAAAAGCTATTGGATTCGGACAAACCCGCATCCCGTACTTTACCTCTGCCCCTGAGTCCTGCCTACGGGGTAAGCAGAGACAAAAATTTAAGATCAACCACTTTGAGAACTATTTGTGTACTTCACTCCTCTCAACTTGGATCCCAATTGTAGCCCAATAACTTCTTGGTAATATGGGATTTTTACTTAGTTATATTATATTAGAAACTTATTTACCTATGTTCTCAATGTTTTGAAATTTTTAATAAATATCTAAGTTTTTCTTACAAATTATATACATTACTTCTTAAAGAATCCTACTCAATTATTAGTGCCTTCAATTAAGGGATTCAATTATATCCTTTCCACTTTTTTTCCCACTCTCCTCTTCTCTTTTTTTTTTTACATCAAAATTCATTAATCTAATCCCAGAATCTCCATTTTCTCTCTTTCCTAGCTTTATATTATTAAAAAATATTCTGAAATTTTTATGATAATTGTATGATAACTTTATCATAATTATATTTGAATTGTATCAGATACATCAATGCCTAAAACACAAATGTATCATACTTGTATCACAATTGTATTTAACTTGTATCTGGTATATTAATACCCAAAATAATACATGATACAATACTAACAAATTAATATACAATTATCATACTTGTGATACAAACTGTGAAA
This sequence comes from Nicotiana tabacum, assembly GCF_000715075.1. Classification (NCBI taxonomy): domain Eukaryota; kingdom Viridiplantae; phylum Streptophyta; class Magnoliopsida; order Solanales; family Solanaceae; genus Nicotiana; species Nicotiana tabacum. The sequence continues at coordinate 133,569,235 of NC_134101.1, read as the reverse complement.
CTCCTCACGAAAGCACAACTGCTCATAACAATATACAATGAATATACAACTATCATACATTTGTAATACAATTCTTGCAACAATTATGATACATATACAATTATAATACAATCGCGATACATTTCTGAAAAATTATGAAAGAATTATGATCTTCATCTTCTTCAAGTTTCAATCACAACTATACTTTGAAAATTTAATATAATTGTATTAGTGTTGTATCAAGTATTGTTTTGGGTATTGATATATCATATACAAGTCACATGTAATAAAGATTTTAGAAAGAAAGAAAACAAGATTCAACGCTTACCCTGTAACTTGATTCTAGAGCAATATTTTTGAATTTCGTCTGCATTACATCAATAAAAATAGAGATTTTGGGTGATTAGTAAGAAAGAGAGAAATTGAATTTCAAAAGCTTTGGAAGAGCGGGGTGGGGGGTGGGGAGGGAGGGAGGATAAAAATGGATAAGCAAGATTTTGGATAACAATAGGTAAACGAAATTTCTTACTGTGGGTAAGATTAATTTTGGATAATTATTAAGAAAGAGAAAAGATATTTTTGTAATCCTTTGGAAAAGGAAAGAATCTTAAATGTATGGGAAATTATTGAAAATGGGGGTTGGTGTCATGTAACTGATAGGCTAGATTTAATGGATCTTGAATTTCTTCTTTTTATGATTTTGTATATAACTAGTAAATATAGATATACAAAGTAATTAATAAGGAACCTAAATAAATGTGGTAAATAGGTTTCTATTATAGTATAGCTAGGTAACTTTGTAACTCATACCCAAGGCCAAGTCCGTGTTTTGGTCTGCCTTGTTCACAGCATAATATCATATGATTTCTTTGGGAATCTTACATAAATGTTCCAAATAAGTTCCAACTCACCAACCTCTAGCCATTAACCATAAACTTATCAAATAGCCAAGCACATATAAAAATTAAAAACCCAAATAAATAAGGTTCTTTCTCTCCAAGATCACAGGCAAAGATCTTCTTCCATATTTTAAGTATGATCAGTAACATTAGATGCAAGACGGAAAATTTCATGAACGAGGTAGCAAACAAGGTGATGAAATATAAATATATAAATAAATAAATAAATAAAGATTCCAAAAATCTAAGCAAAAATGAACTTCTTTCAATGGGTATGGTTGAAATTCATTGAAAACATATAGATGAGTCAATATACAAATTTTGAGGAAGATTGGAGGTGATTTGGACTGATTTGGTATCAAAATTTATAGTTAAAATCGAGTTCAAAAAATTCTTCGGCGACACATGTATCACGCATGTATCACACACAGGTATACATGGATATACATGTGATACACATCTGATACAAATATCATGCATATGTGATACACATATGATACACAGTGTCATACATATATATCATTTTTTTCATGTTTCATCTTCTAATTCGAATTTTCAATTCAAACCACCTCAAAACTCCGCCAAATCATCCAAAAACTGAGATTCAAACTCATTAAGAAGTATCCAATCTATTCTAATAACACCCACTCAAAAGAAAGCAAAGATTTGATCTTTTTTTAGCTACAAATAGCTAATTGACTAATATTGGTAACATTTGGATAACATTAGTAATATTTAATGAATTGACCAATGTTTTATAATAAGCTACTTATAAATGGACATAGCTAGTAGTTTCCCAATTTTTATTGCTATTTATTATTCGAGTTAATACACAAAACAAACAAGTAAAATAAAAGTTATTTTTATCATGATTCTTCAGAGTTTTATCATATAATATAAGTGAAAGATTTGAGAATGGGTATATCCATCTAAGAGTTTAACTAAAATTTGCTTGGATTTAACTAATATCACCCGACTATGTAAAAGATAAATTTTTGCTAATTTGGTTGCTTTATATGTTTCAAAAATTAAAAAATTTACTTATAATTACTGATTATTTGTTACCTTTAAATGAGTATGATAATATAAAATTTATAGACAATATTAGTGTATAGAAATTAAACTCAACTTCTTTTTTTTAAGATTGGGAGCTGATTTACACCGTTACACAAAAAAAACCAAAATGAAAGAATTACTTATAAATCGTCCTTTAGCATCAATCTTTTTATCCACACATTATTCGTGTTATATATTTTTTTTAATGTGTTTTCCTTATACTTTCTATGAAGGTCAAATGATATACCTAAATCTATGAAACAATTTGGATTTCTCATACGTCGTATAAAAATTCTAGGGTGAGCAATGCAAGTAAGTTGACTTCAACTCAAGACGATATGCTGGTATCTATTTGTTTTAAGATTTAATTTAAATACATTCAAAGTGTTACTTTTTTGGGATTTTTACTTATTTGTACAACACATGAAATTTATTTACCTTTCCTAATCAAGTTTTAACTTAATTAAATTGCCATATATATAATTTACCAATTATATACAAATGAGTTTTAAATGAGTTTCCCTTGATTGTAGTCTTTTAATTTGGTAACTGAATCCGACACCTTCAGCTAATTACCCAATAATCTCTCTTCGTCTCTCTCTTTGTTCTTCCTCACTCTGAACTTCTTTGATAATAATCGTCGGTTGACAGTCCGCGATGCCACCTCCCACCATAATGTACTCATAATATTATTTAGTTTTTAGATCAATTGATTGGCTCTCTATACTGCCATCTGGAGAAAGTTGGTGATGACCTATTAAAACAGAAGGTTGATGTGTAGATTACACTGGACCATGACGGGTTTCTCTTGACCTTTGAGAACAACAATGAATCATTAACAAAAGCTTTGAAGCCTTGAATTCAAATTCGAATTTTAAACAAAATATTGTTTGTTTGGATTGAGTGTTATTGCAAACGATTGGGAATATTCTATGGAGTTTATACCTCAATTTTGAGGGTATTTGGTGAAGATTAGATTTGATAGACTTTTCAGATTTCAATTCGAAGAAGAAGCAGAATAACACACCACATACAAAATATAAGTCCAAGGATGAAGGTAGAGCAAACCTCACGAAACAGAGGGTACTGTGGGGAAGAACCTTTGCTCCTGTCATTCTTGACATGAATGGGATGCGTCAACTGGTTGACATCTGTGAGTTTCAAAAGTGGACACACCTGTTCACAAATGAGAGCCCCAAGGTATATGAGGAAGAAGTGTGTAGCTTATACGCAGACATGTTCACAGTGGAAGATGATAACATCTGTTTGAAGGTGAATAGAGTAGACTTTTGTGACAGACATGGCTGTCTTGGAGAGCATTTTGGAAGTGCCTACTGAAGGGATCTCATCCATTAAGGGGACCTATTCTCCCGATTTCGGAAGTGTCATTCTAAAGGATAATATTACATACCGGGGGAACAGGTGCAAAAGAAGGCTATCCTTCTAGTGTATCAACTTCTGTTCGAAATGGTGAACAAGTTCTTGCTTCGACGTGCAGAAAGGTGCTCCAATACGTTAAAACCAGACCTATTCCTCATGGAAGCACTGGATGCCTACAATCTGCCTAGTCTCATGATCAAACATATGAAGAATGTAGCAGATTTTAAGGATGAGAATCATGGTTTTCCATAAGGGTTCTTGCTCACCAAGGTGTTTAATTTCTTCAAAGTCCCTTTGGGAAAAGCAATAATGGGCACTCGCAAGCAGACCTTCTCAAAGACCACCTTAGAAAATGTTAGTGTATTGATAAGAAATGAGGTATTGGCAACAATTCCACTATCTCTCAATTGATTGATGCTCAGAATGCTGCAAATGAGGAGATAAGGAGGTTGAAGGCACGGAATGTCATTCTTGAAAGGGCGGCTTAGTCAGTCCCAGGAGGCATCGAGTTCTAGCAGTGCACAAGGCAGAGAGATTGCTCGCCTGACTAAGGAAAATGCAGATCACAGGAAACAGGTCGAGAACCTGAAGGAGCGGCTGCTTAACGAACAAGTGTCTAAAAATGCTTGAACGGACATTCTCCTTATAACCCTTGCCTCCTCATCCATGCCTCCTCCTTCTAGTGCTCCATAAAATAGTCTCATTCCCAGTGTCTAGTCAAAAAATGTTTATCCTACCTTGGTCCTTTTTGTTGTTTTTGTGGCGGGTACTTTTAGGTTATTTTTTTGTGAATGGTTGTGTAACAATTGTACTACTAATTTTGTTCTCTTTTCTATCAAATTAATGAGCATCTTGTCTTTTTGCTATGCATGTTTTATTTTTATGCTATGTTTTTAGCCATGCTTGTGTGCACACATGTGGCATGAGTTAACCATGCTGGACTTCTTTTTGCTTATTATTTGTGCATAATATTTTTATGATTCCAAAGGGGGAAGAAAATTGACAGGGGAAACAGGTTCTCAGGGGGAATACAGGAAATATTGTATGGTGAACTGGTTCTTAAGGGAAACTTCAATTATAAGTTTGTTATCATCGAAAAGGGGGAAATTGATAAGTTATGTGTTTTTATATTTTGATGATCTAACAAACTTTATGATAAGAACCAGATCAGAAACCTGTTACATATTCTCAAGGTGCTCAAGAACAACAAGTCTCAAGTCGAGCACAAGTTCCAGCAACTAGAGTCAAAGAAACGACAGAGGGAACAAATGGACATCAGTTCCCTTACAGACTGTACCAGTCAACTCACCACAACTGTAAAGTTGCTACAACTGTTCCTCTGCACACACACAACAGTGCAAACAATGCGACCGTCACTTTATGGGGAATGCCTTGTACCGGATAATTTCTTGCATTATCCAAGTGACATCACTTGTATATTATCAACATGAAGAAAAGGAAATATACACACTTGCATATCCTGAAATTAATCAAGTGTTCTGTCAAGTGTGTTGCCATCTTGCAAGTGATATTCAAGGCTTCAAGAACAAAGAACAATAGAACAAAGGACCAGTTTCCCACAGCGTGTTATCACATGTCCTTAGTTGTGTTGTAACTTTGTTTAAGCGATCTACTTGTAATCCTACTCAGCTTAGCTAGAAGCATTGAGTAAGAAACTATTTGTAAGATCATAAACCTTTTGTTTGTGTCTTGGCTAGACTTAGTCAAGTTGTGAGCTTTGTAATAGAGTTATTACGAAGAGGCTTGTAATAGAGTTATTAAAAGTGAGTGAGGGATTATTAGGAGTTTAATTTCTAGGTTACAATAGTTTGTAATGTGAAGTTTGCTCAGTAGTGAAGTTAAAATCCTATGAGTGTAGGTTATGATTTTTAATCCCGTGAGCTGACAGTTTTTCACGTAAAACTTTCCTGTGTTATTTACTATCTCTTATTGTGTGTGTTCTATGGGAACTGATAGAGAACCAGGTGTGACGACCCGGCCAGTCGTCTCATGAGTTACCACTCCATTTTCTACATCTCTGCTTCTTATAGCGTCTATCGGTTTTGTGTGTGATCGAGCTGGTTGGCGCGAGTTCAGAAAAGATTTGGTAAGGTTTGAGACACTTAGTCTCTTTTGAAGAAGCTTAAGTTGAAAAAGTCAATCGGATGTTGACTTATGTGTTGGAGGGCTCGGATGTGAGTTTTGATGGTTCGGTTAGCTTCAGGAGGTGATTTGAGACTTAAGAGCGTGATCGAAATGAGTTTTGGAGGTTCGGAGTAGATTTAGGCTTGAATTGGAAAAGTTGATATTTGGCAATTTCTGGTTGGTAGGCGAGATTTTGATATAGGGGTCGGAATGAAATTCTGAGAGTTGAAATAGTTCCGTTGTGTCATTTGGGATGTGTGTGCAAAATTTCAGGTCATTTGGATGTGGTTTGATTGGGATTTTGATCAAAAGCGGAATTCGGAAGATTTTTGGAAACTTAGGCTTGAATCTGATGTGTTTTGGTTGATTTGATGTTGTTTGAGGTGTTTTGAAGATTGGTACAAGTTTGAATAAGGTTATGAGATATGTTTGAGCTTTTGGTTGAGGTCCCGAGGGCCTCGGGGTGATTTCGGATGGTCGACCCGGGGAAGTTTGAGATTTTGTGAAGTTGCAGATTTTTCTGCTTCTGGTATTTCCGCACCTGCGGATTAGGGACCGCAGGTGCGATGCCGCAGATGCGAGGATGGGAGCCGCAGAAGCAGAAATGATCTAGGGAGGTAGAAACCGCAAAAGTAGTTTGGAGGATCGCACTTGCGATGTCGTAGATGCGGATATTTCATCGCAGATGTGGAAGAATGGAACTTAAGTCAAAACTGCAGAAGTGGTTGGTTGACCGCAAATGCGGTACCGCAAAAGCGGTAAATTGGCCGCAGATGCGAAAATGTCTGGGCCAGAAGGTATAAATTGTTTCCTTCGTGATTTTTGAGCTATTCCACCATTTTTGACTCGGCTTTGGAGCTATTTGGACGATTTTGAAGCGATATTTCAAGGGAACTTCATTGAGGTAAGGATTTTGGACCTAAAACTCGTCCCTGTGGTATTATTTCACGGATTAGAGCTAAAATTAATGGAATTTAAGGGTTAAAATTGGAAAAAACTAAGGCTTGGTATTGGAGACCTAGACTTGGGAAAATCCGACCTATTGTGGTCAGATTTTGGTACTTTTGATATGTATGAACTCGTGGGGAGATAAGGAACCTATTGATGTAAATTTTATCGAATTCCGAGACGTGAGCCCGGGGGTCGGGCTTTGGTAATTTCGGGATTTGTGTCTGTGAGCACGTGAATTTTGCCTCATACGAATTACTCCAAAAATAATTCCCAAAATTAGGTCTTGGCTTTAATTATGTGTTATTTTAGGAATTATTGTGTGATTTTTCTGATTGTTTGCATATATTTGTGTGCATGTTTAATTTTATTAATGCATCAAAAATACCAAAAATATAGCATTTGCATTTAAGATTTGATTTTTACATTTTTTAGAATTAATTAATAATTAGGTGTTTTACAAAAATGAAAATTCACAAAAAATAACATATTTTTGTATTTTGGTCAAATTGTGTGATTTTCTTTTAATTTAAGTGTTTAATTATTTGTGATAGGTGTTATTTAAAGTTAATTAATATTTTTGAGCTAATTTAGGTCTTCTATAATTTAATTTAGGATTTTTAAGTTTAATTTTTGAAAGAAAAAAGAAGAAAAGAAAAGAAAAAGAATTAATGAAAGAGAAGGAAGTCAGATTTGAGCCAAATTCAATTTAATTCAAGAGGTCCAAATCCAAATCAAATACACCTGAACCCCCCCCAGTCCGGCCCAAACCCGTCCCAACCCGGTCCGTCACCAGACTAAACCAAACGACGTCATTTGGACATGCTTTAATCTGGGCCGTTGAATTAATTTGATCAAACGGACCAAATTCTCACCCCATTTCCCAAACCCCGACTCGTTCCCACACCCGGACCGCCCCAGTTGAAACCAAAACGACCTCGTTTCCATTTATGATTTAATCAGAGCCGTTGGATTCCAATCATCCAACGGCCCTAATTAAATCAAACATTTAATATATCAAACCCCCCAAACCCTTACCCCTCTCAGGACCCCCCCCCCCCTCTTTTACCATAGAGACACCCCTGTCTCTCACCGCCTCACACCACCGCCCTCCGCCCATCGAAAATCGCCTCACGGCGGTCCCGGTGGCCCAAACAACCCCAAATTAACACCATCGATTCCCCTTCATCTCCTCATGCCAAATCCCCACTCCCTTTTCCTCGAATCACCCCATAACTATTCGAATCTTGGATCGAAGTTCGGACCCCTGAACCCTAACCTACCCAATCGACTCCAAATTAACACCACACAACCGCCTTGACCCCCTCATACCTAATCCATCACCAGTTTCCCTCGATTACCCTTGAAACCCCTCGAATCTGGATTTGAAAAAAACGAACCCCAAATCCCAAAAATCCAAATCGTTAGATGCTTGAAGATTTGAGATCGAAATCAACCTTAGTTGTGTGTTCTCAGTCGAGAACACTCGATTAAGGTCTATTCCGGCCACAAATTCGAAGAAAATCAAAGGCCTAATTAGAGACAGTATTCAAATATTTGGAGGTAGATTTCCTGATTTTAATTTTTTCTATTTTCTTATATTATTATTATCTTCTTCTACTCCTTTCACTGATTGAGAATTATTTTAAACTTCTGAAACAATTTCAACTCACCTGAGTGAGAAAGGTTTAGAATTGGTCTTCAAATTTGGTTTAAAGTTGTATGAGATATTGTTTGATTGGGGTTGTTGTTGCTGCTTGTGATTGTTGTTGTTATTACTGCTGATCTTACCTCCTTTCGACTTTCATTTCCAGGTATGTAAGGACATTTGAACCTTGAAGTAAATCTAGACCAGAAGCCTATGAAATCAAGCTGAAATGGTTGTTTTGTTCTTTCAAACAGAAGCTATTGTTTTTCTTGTGATTTCTGCACATTTATCTCGTTAAATGTAGTTTGTAGGTAAGACCAGAAGCCTGTAGTCTATTTCCTTTTCAGACTTGGGATTTGCACCAATGTGTTATCAATAATGTTAGACTATTGGACTATTACAGTGCTGTAAGTCAATGCTAAGCTCAGCCACACCTATGTCTTGTTCATGAATGTCACTCATGTCTTTGGGAAACTGTTAGAATATGTAGAGGAGTTTGACCTTCCCTGTATCATGTTCATCTATAATTGTTTAGCTGAAAATCTGTCATGTTTCGCATGTGCAAGCGGTACATTATTCTAGGTGCAAATTCTGATTGTGGCTCTCAATGGTTTGATTTGCTGGTTGTCCCATCGGATCTGATTTCTAGCACTTGTATAACCTTTCAAAAAATGTAAAAATGTGGTTCAGTCCATGCTCTTCATGATATAGGTTTGGTTACTGAGGAGAATTTGCTAGGACCTACCTGCATTTTTTAGGGAATATGCATTTGTTCTAATGTGTTCATCGTAAGGTTTATTTTCAGAAGTTGGGGTTTTGTTGTCTTTCTCTGTTCTTATATCGAAATTTATTTTATTCCGCTAAAGTTTGCTGGATTCGGATCATAGCTTTACTGTTAGTCTTCATAATTCAATCGTTAGTTTTAATACATGCCCGGTGGTATGATTCTTTGCGAGGGCGTTTCAAATGAATTATTAGAGAAATAGCTTTGGGCTTTAAGAAATCAGGTTTTGGACAATGGTTTGTGCTAATTTTTGGGGATTATGTCCAGCTCGCCTGGATATTCGAACTGGTCATGTGACCAGATTTAAAAGATGTAATTTCAAGCAAAAGAATATGGGCCTAGCAAATAAGCTGCCAGGCCCTTCTCCACATTAACATTTCTGGGCTGCAAATCCATGTGCCTCGAATTAGCCCATTTGTTGTTCACAATGTAGCTGGCCCATAACTTAAGGCCTTAGCAATCCTAACTCGATTTAGGGATAATTGTTGAATATTCGTAGAAAAACCTCTAAGGCCGTTTAAAATACAATTGTGATTGCGCACACGTTCGCGTGGCATGATTACAATTCTAAAAACTAAATTCGGAGTATGCGTTCGCGCAACTCCGAGCAAACCTTCTTAATAATAAAAAATGGGTTTTCGGAGGTTATTAAATTAAATTAGCTCATATAGTCCGAGGTATGCCGCCTACCATTTAATCATACAAAAATGACAAATGTACGTAGTTTGTTTTAGGTTCGCGCAATTACGGCCAAACTTTTAAAATAGTAATAAAGAGTTGTTAATTATGGACAAAAATAGTGTTATAGCATCCTTAAGTCACAAATAGGTTAACTTTTTCTAATCATTCTTGTGAATAGACTATAAACTATAATAAACTTTCTTTATAAGATTGTAGTAAGTTTCTTTTACATAAAGAAAAGTTTGTCTTCTCTAATTAAACATTTATAATTTTTAACTACCTAGCCATGAAAGTTGGAAATTTCTAAGTGTTAATTTGGTAGGAATGTTTTATTTTTAAAAAAAAAGAAGGGAGAAGAAAGATTATGTGCTAGAGAAAGATTATGTGCTTAAGATATATAATTCATAAAGTGCTCTAGGTAGCTTGTTTGAAGTTTTGTTTTAATATCAAAAGACTATAAAGTTTCATTTTTCGTTTTGCTCAGTTTTCTGTTAGCAAAGTTTGTCGCTTTGTGTGGTAATATTTTTGTTTTCTGTTAACATAGTTCTTAAGACTGCGAGTATTTAATTTTTTTTAAAAAAAATTTAATCCCAAAATGTGAGAATGAGGAAGGCTCACTGTTGATCTATAAAAATCTTACATCCACATATTTACATCAGAATCAAATCGATAGTATGCTTTTAGGTATGATCTTAATAAATCAATCATCGTGATTGCGTACATGTTCGCGTGACATAATTACGATTTTCAAAATAAATTAAGGTACGCGTCCGCACGACTTTGACTAAGTTTTTTTTTTAATAAATTAAGTGTTGTGAATTGTGTACACGTACGCGTGACATGACTCTTGACACGCCAAACCACACGAGTATATGTATGCGTAACACGATAATTCTTTAAGTACGAGCAAATCACGTAGTTAAAAGCGGTAAAGGTAAAATGAATGCAGTTTCTAAACACGTAATTAAATAATTTAAGCCAAGTATAAATTGTTAAGCGACCGTGCTAGAACCACGGAATTCGGGAGTGCCTAACACCTTCTCCCGGGTTAACAGAATTCCTTACCTGAATTTCTGGCTCGCGGACTATAATACAGAGTCAATATTTTCCTCGATTCGGGATTCTAACCGGTGACTTGGGACACCATAAATTATCCCAAGTGGCAACTCTGAATTTAATGTAAATAATCCCGTTTCGATTGTCCTTTCATTGGAAAAACTCTCTTATACCCTTTATAGGGTGTAGGAAAAAAGGAGGTGTGACAGCTCTGGCGACTCCGCTGGGGATCTAACCCAGAATCTCTGGTTCAGGGTTCAAGAATTTGAGCTTAGAATAATTGTTATATTTGGCTTTATTTATTATCTGGTTTATTCACATGTCTGGGCTTAATGTGCTAAATGTTATTTTTTACCACTTTGATATTATCTGAACTGTATATATAAATTGTTACGAAACCCTTTTTCTTTGTGAGTCTTCTGAATTTATGGAGCACACGTGCGCGTGGCCCACCTTTCTGTTAGAAGTCATACCAAATAGAACGAAGTTGGGCCAAGTAACTAGGCCGGGTAGACTTTCGTGCTCCCGGTACGTTGCCCCCACTTCGGCTCAAGCTGTTCGCTTGGGTAAGCTAGGTCTAGAACAGTATACCCTAGGTTTTACACTTAGAATAACTCAGCTTCATGTCGGATCCCTAGTAGGAACGTTTGTTTGCATCATGTGCATTTGACTTTGGAGACTCAACACAAGGGTTGGGTCTGTCTAGGATAGGTATACCCGAAATGAAAAGACCATCCTGATGCATCCTACTTACTACTTGTGCATTCATTTGTTTCGGATTTGCATGTTGACCAGCTTATAGGGAAAAGTTAGAAAAGGAAAATCAATGTGAGAGCCGAGAAAGAAAATTGGCTGTTTTTGAAAAAATAATTTCCAAAATATGTTGAAATTCTGTCAAAATTTTGAAAAGAAAAGGAAATGTTGTGTTTCTTTTAAAAGTAGTTTTATTATTACGAACTACGTAAGTTTGATTCTCGCCGGATATGAGATACGTAGGCAACCCACATCGGGCCCAACTATTTAAAAAAAATAGTTAATAAATCATTAAAAATGTGGGTACATAAATGTCATTGTGTTGTCATAAGTAAGGCGATGTCATGCTTGTCCAGAATATGCCGAATGTCCCCAAAAGGGCGTCGGAAGGTTGTTTTTGCAAGAACAGCCGCCTTTGGTTGTTTCAAAAAAAAGAAAAAAAATTTGCCGGTTAGCAAACACAACCTTTAAAGCTTCTTCATCGAAGTTTTTTTTTTAATGATTTTTTTTTTCAAAATGAGTCTTGATTTTGTTTATTTTAAAAAAAAATTAAAATCACTCCCAGGTACAAAATGAGCATCGTCCAAAACCCACCATTCACAGATGCAGATAAGTTTCTATTTCGGCTTCAGATGTGGTGGCGTGAGTTAGGAGGAGATGGTCAGAAATGGGTCATTAAGTATTTGGGAGCTCTCACAGATATTATGAAAGTTAAATCACGCGATGATTTGATTACGGCACTAGTGACTTTTGGGACCCTGTTCACAATGTCTTTCGCTTCTATGATTTCGAGCTTACTCCCACATTAGAAGAAATAGCTGGATATTCCGGTTTTGACGGAGATTTGAGAAACCAGAATCTTATATTCCCAAAGGCTCCCTCAGTACACCGATTCTTTGGTCTTCCGAATATCAGTAATCAAATCAGAAAAAGCAACGTTGTCAAAGGGTGTTGTTCTTTCAACTTCCTATATTCAAGGTTCGGAAAGCCGGATGGATTTGAAATTCATGAAAAGAGCCTTACTAACAAACAAAACAAGGACACCTGGCAGATTCACCGTCGCTTCGCTTTCATGGTGGCTTTTCTAGGAATCATGGTCTTCCCAAACAAAGAGCGGACGATTGATATTCGCATAGCCAGAGTCGTACAAGTCCTCACTACCAAAGAACATCACACTCTTGCCCCGATCATTCTCTCAGACATTTATCGGGCGTTGACTTTGTGTAAATCCAGGGCAAAATTCTTCGAAGGTTGCAATATTTGTTGCAAATGTGGTTGACTGAACATCTCCGACATCACCCCAAGTTCATGCAGTATGGTCCAAGCAAGGACAATTTCATCGAGAGTTATGAAGAAAGAATAAAAGATTATAAATCTCCAGAAGGGGTGGAAGCCCGAATATCCCACTTAAGATCTTTAATGGCAAGTCAAATTGAGTGGACTTTGGGATGGCTCCCGGTAAGAGAGGTGATACACATGTCAACCTTAAAGAGTTATTTGTTGTTGTTGGGTTTAAGAAGTGTCCAGCCGTATGCGCCACAGAGAGTTCTAAGGCAGTTAGGGAGATACCAAGTGGTGCCTAATGATGAAGATTTGAGTGTGCAAGTGATTGAGCTACACCCCGAAGCCACTCTCCCTGAGGCTTTAATCCAGCGGATTTGGAATGGTTGTCGATACTTGAAAGATGATACCCAAGTTCCAGATCCTGAGAAAGGTGAGATAAATCTGGGCTATGCTAGGTGGTTTGAGAAAAGATCTCGTGTGGATGATGCACCAGAACCTGATCCTAGAAGGCCCATAAAAAGACCGCATGTTCAAGCCTTTGATGACAAAATCCAAGAACGGTTGGCTTGGGGAGAAAAAGAAAAGGGGTACAAAGCAACTATTCATGCCTTAGAAGAAAGCCTGAGGAACCTCTATTTGGAGAGAGACTTACAAGCACAAGAAACAGAAGGTGAAAAGAAGAGTCTGATTAGCGAAAATAAAACTCTCCGCGCTCAGTTTCAACAGATGAAGAAAGCCTTTGAAGCGCCAGTGAGAAGTTGGAAAGATTAGAAAATCATTGCCAATATGATGGAAAAAATGCAAGATTATGACTCCATATTGACAAAGACTGAAAAGGCGTTAGACAAAGCTAAGGAAAAAATCATACAGCTAAATGAGGAGGCCAAATCTAGTAAGGAACGCCAAGTAATGAGATGTGAAGAAGAAATGGCTCAATTCAATAGAGAGAAGAACTATTGGATACATTCAGAAGCTCAACTCCATGCACAGTTGGAAGAAATGAGAAGGTACAATAGAGAACATCAGCACGCAGATATTGATAGGGAGAGAGCACAGGCAAGACTCGATCAGGCCAGACTTCGAGCTCAATTGGAGTCAGCTTTAGATCGCGAAGACCACATAAGAGATATAGCCACCACTCGCCAACATCGATTGCAAAACTAAGACGAAAATCTCCAAGATTTCAGAGCACAAATCCATGATTTGGCCGTTTATACTTCTCAAAGTTACGTGAACTGCCAAGGGATGGATTATGAAAGGTTTCTAGAGCACGCACCTACTTTTGCCCGTCATCTGGCAATGGAGTTAGAGAGGATGTACCGTACACTAGGAGGTCAGCCGGGTCAAGCCCCACCGTGAGCAGATGTTCCAGTGATTAAAAGCAAAAGATTATGGAGTAAAGCGTAGTCATAGTTGTTGGAACTTTTCATATAATAGTCATGTTTTAGTTTAAGTCCATGTTGAGTCTTTTAAACCATTTTCTTAAAGTGTTGTCCAAATGTAATGTCATTTCTGTCTTTGTACTATTTCGTTTGTTAAAATAAATAAAAGTAACAATAATTGTTTCCACCAGAACTACGCTCGGTCTGATTCATGCAGAATCATGATACGTAGGCAATCTTCATAAGATTCGACCACAACCAAAAGAAAAGAATAAAATGAAAAAAAGGGAGGGAATAAAAGATAGGCGACAATAAAAGGGAAAGGTCAGGAAAAGCTGGGATGACACAAGCAACCGAGCAAATACATGGTAGAAATGACTAATTGCCTAGGTGCATTGCATCCCTATATGTGGTTGTTTATTTGTTAAAACTCTGATCACTAACAAGTTTTGTTGTCATTATTCCAGAGAATTCAAGTAGTTAGTTTATCTAGAGTATACTGGCACATTATCATTACCAAACCAGATCAAAAGGACCAATACCAGAAATCATGTCTATCCCGGATGTCGACACAAGTGTTGAGGTAGAGGAGTTGGACGTCAGTAAAATGAAAGAGGAGATGCTCAAACTTAAGCAATAGATGGCCGAGATGTATCAGGCTGGTCTAAAGGACAATCACCCCCAGCTTACCCTGTTAACCCTGCTTCCACCCCACCACCGGCTCAAACTCAAGATCATCCTGCCACCGATCTATCCCCGAGCTTTCCCATTTACCAGCACTACTGGGGCACCACTTCTCATACACCACAATCTCCACCCCCTAAACCAATTCCATACCATCCTCCACCAGTAACTCCTGTCTTCGTAGCACCTCCACCAGCTACACTCCACAAATCTCCTAGCGAGTCTATTTTCTAGGCCCAGGACAACCAATACTACCCTTCGGAACCCACTTTCAAACCTCTAGAAACCCATTCATATACTCCTCGCTTTGACCTCCCGATAGAAGCTGATAAACCAGTCAAAAATACCGAACAGGAGGAGATGTTCAGGAAAGTTAAAAGCTTAGAATAATCATTCAGAGACATGCGGGGGTTGGGAGGGCAAGTCAGCGTAGCCTACAAGGACCTATGTCTGTTCCCGAATGTGCAATTACCGGCAGGTTTCAAGATGCCCAAGTTCGATCTATACAACGGGCACGGCGATCCAGTAGCCCACTTGAGGGGTTTTTGCAACAATATGAGGGGAGCTGGAGGAAAAGATGAATTGTTAATGGCTTACTTCAGTCAGAGTTTGAGTGGATCAGCATTGGAATGGTATACCCGCCAAGACCATGGGAGATGGTACACATGGGATGATCTGGCGCAAGCATTTGCTTGTCACTTCCAATACAATCTTGAGATCATTCCAGATCGACTGTCCTTGACTAAACTTGAGAAGAAGCACGGTGAAAGCTTCAGAGAATATGGTTTCCGATGGAGGGAGCAAGCAGCAAGAGTAGATCCACCAATGAAGGAAAGTGAGATGGTAGATTACTTCCTACAGGCTTTGGAACTTACTTACTATGGCCATTTGGTCTCAGCTGTGGGAAAGTCATTCAACGAAGTAGTAAAGATGGGGGGCATGGTAGAAGAAGGCCTCAAGTCGAATAAAATCATGAGCTATTCGGCTATCAAAGCAACTACTCAGGCTATTCAAGGCGGCATAGGAGGGATTGGGAAGAAGAAGAGAGAGGAAGCAACAATAGTTGATTCAGGAACTTGGTCCGGATCCAGAGGTTCACCTTACCACTACAATCAACCTCGACCCCACCAACAAACTTATCACCACAATCCACCCCAACACTACTATCCCCCACCAGAACCTCATTTTTCCGTACACCATGCACAAGCATACAACCAACCTCCTGCCCACGCTCAATGGCGTGCTCCTGTCCTACCAAATACTTATCCACATCCACGAGCCTACCAAAACACTCCCGAACCAAGTTTCAGGCCTAGTCAAGCACTCAAGGGTGAAAGGTTGTAGAAAAAGAAAACCTTTACTCCGTTGGGAGAATCATACACCAGTCTGTTTCACAGGCTAAAACAGCTAGATATGCTAAGGCCGATACAGTCCAAACTGCCAAATCCTCCTCCAAAGAATCTTGACTATACTGTCAGCTGTGAATATTGTTCTAGTACTCCGGGTCATGATATAGAAAGGTGCTGGCACTTGAAAAAAGCGATACAGGAGCTTATTGATACCAATAGAATTGAAGTTCAAGCTCCCGAGGCGCCCAATATTAACAAGAATCCAATGCCAGTCCACCAGGAGGCGAATATGATCGAAATAGTGCATGCGGAGGGAGAACCCAAGAAGCCATCACAGACCGTCATGATGATTCGGTCTAGTGGAGTCAAGACAGATGAACAATCAGCAAATGAGAAGTTGGTGCTCAAGCAGAGCAAAAAGAGTGTTGAGCCATCTGTGGCAGTTGAGAAGGGGTCTTTAAGCAAAGTTGCAATGAAACAGAAAGGGGTGAAGGTGATTGTACCGGGAGCGGCCAGCAAACCTATCATAATCGTGGAAGGAGCCCGCGCAGATCGGGTTATTATCAAGCCGGTAACCCAGTTACCAATAATCAACAGCAAGGCTATCCCATGGAATTACGAACAGGTAACGGTGATGTACAAAGGCAAGGAAGTCAAAGAAGAAATCTGTGAAGTACAGGGTTTGACTCGCTCGGGAAGGTGTTTTACTCTCGAGGAGTTAAGAAGAGCTAAAAATAATCCAGTACTAATAAAGAAAGTCGTAACTGAAGAAGAAGCAGAAGAATTCTTGAGGAAGATGAAGCTGCATGACTACTCTATCGTGGAACAATTAAGAAAGACGCCCGCTCAAATTTCCCTATTGTCATTATTGATCCATTTGGACGAGCACCGTCAAGCTTTAATGAAGATCTTGAATGAGGCACACGTTCCCGATAAGATCTCCGTGAATCACTTGGAAAAAATAGCCAACAAAATCTTCGAAGCAAACAGAGTCACGTTTTCTGATGATGAATTGCCTGTAGAAGGTACTGAGCACAACAGAGCTCTTTACCTCACATTAAAATGTGAAAACTCTGTGGTGACCCGGGTATTGGTTGACAACGGGTCAAGCGCAAACATCTGTCCTCTCTCCACTCTAAGCAAGTTGAAAATAGAAGATGAGAGGATCTATAAGAACAGTATTTGCATGCGGGGATTTGACGGCGGAGGTAAAGATTCGGTTGGGTACATAGTGCTGGAGCTGACGATAGGGCCAGTCGAGTTCACAATGGAGTTTCAGGTGCTGGATATAGCTGTTTCCTATAATTTACTGTTGGGTCGACCATGGATCCATGCCGCTAAAGCAGTCCCATCAACACTACACCAGGTAGTCAAATTTGAATGGGATAGACAAGAAATAGTTATGCATGGGGAAGACAGTTTATGTGCTCGCAGCAATGCCATTGTACCAGTCATTGAAGTGGGAGATGACCAGGGACCATGGGTCTACCAGGTTTCTGACACGATGTTGGTAGAGAAAGTTCCAGAGGGGAAATACATTCCAAAACCAAAGATAGCCGCCGCATCAGTCATGGTAGCCTATGAGATGTTGAAGAATGGTTTTTTACTCGGTAAAGGTTTGGGCTCGTCTTTGCAAGGCATCATACAGTCGGTGTTTCTTCCCGAAAACTTGGGAACATTTGGTTTGGGATTCAAGCCCACTGCCGCAGACATAAGAAAGGCCAGAAAGCTAAAACAGAAGGCATGGGTCCTTCCAAAGCCAGTCCCACGTCTTTCCAAATCATTTGTCAAGTCCGGTACCAGAAGTCGCCCGGTAACAACAATTCCCAGTTCTATGATTAATCCTGACGAGGAGTTAATTGAAAGATTTGAAAAGTTGTTTGACGGTGTGAACATGGTGGAAAGTGGTGAAGATCCTAACAATGCAGAAATTCAATTCGTTGGGCCACAAACAAAGCTTAATGATTGGAAAGTCACTCCTCTCCCCATTCGAAAGGAGTCTTGGTAGTTTATTTTGATTTTCCTTTAGTTTGTTTGGATCATTCCAGGGTTGTAATCCAGATTTTTATCTTTCAGTCTGTTTGAAGTGTGCAAACCTCATTATCTTCCATCATTCAATGAAATGCAGTTTCCCTTTCTTTATCATTCCTGATAATTTTTCTTTTGTTTTTCTTTTCTTTTCTGTACAGTTCTTTTTACACTGGCTCTAATGATATGGCATGCATAAGAAATCCCCAGCCCAGTCTTAAAAATCAATCTGATTCCGAAATAATAGTTCAAGAAGTAGATTGTGATTACGAATCAGAATACAATGAGGATGAGGCCTTCGAAGAGATTAGTAAGGAGTTAATTTACTTCGAAGAAAAACCCAAACCCAACCTGAATGATACAGAAGCCGTCAATTTGGGAGACACAGATAATATCCGAGAGACTAAAATAAGTGTCCACCTCGAGCCAAAGATTCGGGAAGAGTTAACCAAAGCACTCATCGAATTCAAAGATGTTTTTGCATGGTCATACGACGACATGCCAGGTTTGAGCACTGATTTAGTGGTCCACAAATTGCCCACTGATCCAGCGTTTCCTCCCGTCAAGCAAAAGTTGAGGAAATTCAAAACTGATATGAGTGTGAAGATTAAAGAAGAAATCACCAAGCAGTTGGATGCAAAGGTTATTCGGGTCACTCGATATCCTGTTAGGTTGGATAATGTCGTACATGTGCCAAAGAAGGACGACAAGATCAGAGTATGCATCGATTACCGCAATCTCAACAAAGCAAGTCCGAAGGATAACTTCCCACTACCCAATATCCACATTTTGATCGATAATTGTTCCAAGCATGAGATTGGATCTTTTGTGGATTGTTATGCAGGGTATCATCATATTCTAATGGATGAAGAAGATGCAGAAAAGACGGCATTCATCACACCATGGGGAACTTACTGCTACCGGGTAATGCCATTTGGTTTGAAGAACGCCGGGGCAACTTACATGAGAGCAATGACTACAGTGTTTCATGATATGAAGATTGAGGTATAGAGGTGTACGTGGATGATGTGATCATAAAATCAAAGCATCAGGCCAACCACGTTGGGGATTTGAGGAATTTCTTCCTGAGACTTCGCAGGTACAACCTCAAGCTTAACCCTGCCAAGTGCGCATTTGGTGTTCCATCCAGAAAGCTGTTGGGATTCATAGTCAGTAGACGAGGCATCGAGTTGGACCCATCAAAGATCAAAGCCATCCAAGAATTGCCACCTCCGAGGAACAAGACTGAAGTGATGAGTCTGTTAGGGAGGTTGAACTACATCAGCAGGTTTATTGCTCATCTCACGACAACTTGTGAGCCTATTTTCAAATTGTTGAAGAAGGATGTTGCGGTCAAGTGGACTGATGAGTGTCAAGAAGCATTTGATAAGATAAAAGGATACTTGTCAAACACACCTGTGCTGGTTCCGCCAGAGCCAGAAAGACCTTTGATTCTTTATTTAACAGTCTTGGAAAATTCATTTGGTTGTGCACTGGGGCAGCATGACATCACCGGCAGAAAGGAACAGGCCATCTATTATCTTAGCAAGAAGTTCACGGCTTATGAGGTTAAGTACACTCATCTGGAAAGGACATGTTGTGCCCTAACTTGGGTGGCTCAGAAATTGAAACATTATTTGTCATCCTACACTACTTACCTCATTTCGGGCTTGGATCCGTTGAAGTATATCTTTCAAAAGCCTATGCCGATAGGAAGACTTGCGAAGTGGCAAGTCTTGCTCACAGAGTTTGACATCATCTATGTGACTCGGACTGCAATGAAAGCCCAAGCGTTGGCCGATCATTTAGCCGAAAACCCGGTCGATGAAGATTATGAGCCATTGAGAACTTATTTTCCCGATGAAGAAGTGATGCATATCAATGAACTGGAGCAAATTGAAAAATCAGGCTGGAAACTTTTCTTTGATGGGGCTACCAACATGAAAGGAGTCGGAATAGGAGTTGTGCTCATTTCTGAAATAGGGCATCACTATCTTGTTATGGCTCAGCTTCGGTTTTATTGCACCAACAATATGGCTGAGTATGAAGCCTGTATTTTGGGACTAAGGCTAGCTGCAGACATGGATATCCAGGAAGTCTTGGTCTTGGGAGACTCGGATCTTCTGGTACATCAAATTCAAGGAGAATGGGAAATGCGAGACTTGAAGCTCATACCGTACCGACAATATTTACATGATCTTTGTCAACGGTTTCGATCAGTGGAGTTCAAGCATATTCCAAGGGTCCATAATGAGGTCGCCGATGCTTTGGCTACCCTGGCATCAATGTTGCACCATCCGGACAAAGCTTATGTCGATCCTCTGCATATTCAAGTCCGAGATCAGCATGCTTACAGTAACATGATTGAATAAGAACTTGATGACGAACCATGGTTCCACGATATCAAGGAGTACATTAGAATGGGGATATATCCAGTGCAAGCCACTAGGGATCAAAATATAACGATTCGACGGTTGGCAAATGGATTCTTATTAAGTGGAGGAGTTTTGTATAAGAGAACACCAGACCTTGGATTATTAAGATGCATAGATGCTAAACAGGCTATGGCTGTCATGTCCGAAGTACATTCGGGAGTCTGCAGACAACATATGAGCGGATATGTGTTGGCAAAGAAAATTCTCCGAGCAGGTTATTATTGTCTTACCATGGAGCGAGATTGTATCAATTTTGTGCGCAAATGTCATCAGTGCCAGATACACGAAGATTTGATTCATTCTCCACCATCGGAATTGCACACAATGTCGGCACCATGGCCCTTCGTTGCTTGGGGCATGGATGTCATTGGACCAATTGAGCCAGCAGCATCCAACGGGCACAGGTTCATTCTGGTAGCCATTGATTATTTCACCAAGTGGGTTGAGGCCAAAACTTTCAAATCGGTGACCAAGAAAGCAGTGGTCGATTTTGTTCACTCAAATATCATCTGTCGATTCGGAATCCCAAAGGTGATCATCACAGATAATGGTGCTAATCTTAACAGTAACTTGATGGAAGAGGTATGTCAACAGTTTAAGATTACACATCGCAATTCTACCCCATATCGTCCCAAGGCGAATGGAGCAGTCGAGGCAGCCAACAAAAACATAAAGAAGATACTTCGGAAAATGGTAGAAGGTTCGAGGCAATGGCACGAAAAATTACCATTTGCGTTGTTGGGATATCGCACTACTATTCGTATTTCGGTAGGCGCGACTCCTTATTTGTTGGTATATGGCACTAAAGTAGTAATACTTGCAGAAGTTGAAATCCCTTCCCTTCGGATTGTCGTTGAGGCTAAGATTGATGATGATGAGTGGGTCAAAACCCGTTTTGAGCAATTGAACTTGATTGATGAAAAAAGATTGGCAGCAGTATATCATGGCCAGTTATATCAAAAGAGAATGGCAAGAGCATACAACAAAAGGGTGCGTCCCCGAAAGTTTGAAGTGGGTCAACAAGTGCTGAAACGTATCCTTCCACATCAGGTTGAAGCAAAAGGCAAGTTCGCCCCGAATTGGCAAGGGCCATTCATTGTGACCAGAGTATTGTCCAATGGTGCTCTATGTTTAACAGATATTGAAGGAAAATGCACAGACATGGCCATCAATTCCGATGTAGTCAAGAGATATTATGTATGATTTCTTTGTTATAATTGTTGATTGTTTGTACCGGGCATTGTTTCAAAGATTGAAATGACGAAGGCAATTCGTTCTGCTATCTAAACACTTTACCCTTTGTTCCCCCTTTTTGAGCTGCATTTGTTTCTTTCATACCCCTCTTTTGGAATCAATAACAAAAAGAAAATAAAAGAAAGAAAAAGAGAAAAGAGAAAAGAAAAGAAGTGAAAAGAGAAAGTATAACAACAAGGAAATTCAGGTGTGAACTACGTTTGACCTGATTCCTGTTAAGGATACGTAGGCAGCCTCACGGCTCGGTCATAGTAAAATAAAATATCAAAAGATCCCCAAGCAAGAAACTGGGGCAGAAGTTGTACTTGTAATAAGAAATGTGATTCCAAGAGTTGTAATTTTAAACCCATGTCAAATTGTTTTGAGCCTTTGATACCCTTTCTTTCTAACCCCATCCAAAAGCCCACATTACGGTCCAAAGAAAGACCTTCCGATCAGTCTTCGAGAGATGCCAAGTTGAGCAAATAGAGGTGATTCATATCAGGATAGCACTCTGATCCAAGCTGAGAGAAAGTAAAAATGAGAGAGTCTTATCGGTGAAAACCTTCACGGGCACCATGAGGCGACGAAAGCTGAGAGAAAGTAAAAATGAGAGAGTCTTATCGGTGAAAACCTTCGCAGGCACCATAAGGTGACAAGGAATTGAGGAACAAACAAATAAGAGAGGCTTGTCGGTGAAAACCCTTCAGGGCACTGCAGGTCGAACAAGGTCCGTAATTTGGCGAAAAGTAAAATTGGGTTGTGGAAATCTTGGAGAACAAAGTAAAACAATTGGAAGGGAGATTGGTTAAATAGACTGGGCTGATTAATCCAAAATGCATACCATGATTATTGGTGCTAGTGACTCCACTCAGATAAGTTCCTTTTTCCTATCTCCAACAGTCATCCAAATTTGGACTTTCTTCTTTATTCTTAATTCTCAAAATCGTCGCATTTCATTGCTGTTAATTTTTACTCCTGTAAAGCTCTTCCAAGGTTAGCTTTGTTCCAACAAATAAGAAGGAATGTCAAAGTATACTACCAAGATTCAAAATTGCACAAAGCAAAATACGGCTAGGACATTCTGGAGATAATATGATGAAAAATGAGACATGGGGTGTAAGCAAAAGTGGAATCGGTGGAATGGTTTAGTAACGTCATGGGATATATACGAGTTCAGACAGAAGGGTCAGAAGTGAAAATAACAGTTGGGGATCCTGCAGTTAAGGATCAGTCATGAGGTCAAAACTGTCCTTTCGACCGGTTCAAGGCAGTCTGTTGAAGCAAAGCATGGCAAAGAGAAAACCCTCCCCAGCAAGAATGCCACAACTAACCACCATATTTTAAACTGACGAGATTTTCTTTGATTTGAAACAGGGGCAAAGATGGTATTTATTTCAGGAAGCACCCTCTGAGGAAAGTAAGTACCATGCAGGTTTGATCAGGACCCTCCTGGAAAATGGGACCCAGTTTAAAATTCAAAATGATCATGAGTAGCAAGATCTAGTATAAATGTACCCCAAAAGAATATAAGTTGGCTTTAAAGCTTTTATTGTTAGGATAGTCGTTAATTAAGAGTTTTCAGGACCCTCCTGGAAAATGGGACCTAGGTTAAACCCTAAAACAATCATAAGTAGTAAATATAGGACAAATGTGCACCAAAAGGAATATAAGTTGGCTTCAAAGTTCGCATAAGAATTGTCAAGACCCTTCTGGATAATGGGGCGTAGTTTAAAACTGGCTTGCATAACAAGATTTAGCAGAAGTAACACCTTTAGAAGATATAACTTAGATTTAAAATTGTCGTTTAGTTAAGAGTTGTCAGGACCCTCCTGGATAATGGGACATAGTTTAAAACTGGCTTAGATAACAAGATTTAGCAGAAGTCATACCTTTAAAAGATATAGCTTAGATTTAAAATTGTCGTTTAGTTAAGAGTTGTCAGGACCCCCTGGATAATGGGACATAGCTTTCAAATTCTTAATAATATTTGGTAATATAATTCAGTTTAACACTCACAGATGCGCCCAGCTACCAAACTGGGGCAGAAAATTTTCTTTTATTTTGTCTATTTTGTTGAAGTCAGGCGTCTACCTGGAGAACAAGGAAGAACAGTTGAAGTATCAGCAATCAGGCATCCACCTGGAGAACAAAGAAGAACAGTTGAAGTATCAGCAATCAGGCGTCCACCTGGAGAACAAGGAACAACAGTTAAAGTATCAGCAATCAGGCGTCCACCTGGAGAACAAGGAAAAGCAGTTGAAGATTCAGTAATCAGGCGTCCACCTGGAGAACAAGGAACAACAATTCAAGTTTCAGCAATCAGGCGCCCACCTAGAGAGCAAGGGAGTACAATTCAAGGTTCAGCTTTCAAGTTCTTACTGATGTTTGGTAACATGATTTAGTTTACACTCATATATATACCCAGCTACCAAACTGGGGCAGAAATTTTTCTTTGCTTTTGTCTATTTTGTTGAAATCAGGAGCCCACCTGGAGAACAAGGGAATACAATTCAAGTTTCAGCAATCAGGAGCCCACCTAGAGAACAAGGGAATACAATTCAAGTTTCAGCAATCAGGAGCCCACCTGGAGAACAAGGGAATACAATTCAAATTTCAAGTAGTCAGGAGCCCACCTGGAGAACGAAGGGAAGAAGCAATTCAAATTTCAAATAATCAGGAGCCCGCCTGGAGAACAGAGGAAAGGAAACAATAGTCAAAGGAAGACATTTAAAGGGTTCAGCAATCAGGTGCCCGCCTGGAGAAGAAGGGAAAGCATTTCAAAGAATGCCATTCAAGTCAGCCACAGAGGAAAATACAAGTCAACGAGGCAACATCAGTCACAAGATCAAGTTTGAAAATAAATCTTTGTAAAGCATAGATTATAGCTTAGTCTAGCTTCTTCATTTTTGTCATGGTGTAATAAGGAGGTCAGTAGGCAGTATCAGCAGCAGCAACATCAGTAACAGTAAAACCGCAGCTTCATGGTAGTCCCAGCTACCAAAACTTCCCGAACTATATTGACCTGATTCCTTTATAGCCAAGGATATGTAGGAAACCTTTGAAGCAGAGGTTCGGTCAAATCTTTCAAAAAATGCTTCCCACGGAGTGTTCAAACAAGCAAAAATCACTCGTATTCGTTCACTTTATCTTTGCACAAAAACTCTTCGTGTTTCCGGACAAAGAGGGGCAGCTGTGAGCACGTGATTATTGCCTCATACGAATTACTCCAAAAATAATTCCCAAAATTAGGTCTTGGCTTTAATTATGTGTTATTTTAGGAATTATTGTGTGATTTTCCTGATTGTTTGCATATATTTGTGCGCATGTTTAATTTTATTAATGCATCAAAAATACAAAAAATATAGCATTTGCATTTAAGATTTGATTTTTATATTTTTTTAGAATTAATTAATAATTAGGTGTGTTACAAAAATGAAAATTCACAAAAAATAACATATTTTTGTATTTTGGTCAAATTGTGTGATTTTCTTTTAATTTAAGTGTTTAATTATTTGTGATAGGTGTTATTTAAAGTTAATTAATATTTTTAAGCTAATTTAGGTCTTCTATAATTTAATTTAGGATTTTTAAGTTTAATTTTTGAAAGAAAAAAGAAGAAAAGAAAAGAAAAAGAATTAATGAAAGAGAAGGAAGTCAAATTTAGGCCAAATTCAATTTAATTCAAGAGACCCAAATCAAATACACCAGAAACCCTCCCCCCCACCCCCCAGTCCGACCCAAACCCGTCCCAACTCGGTCTGTCACCAGACTAAACCAAACGACGTCGTTTGGACATGCTTTAATCTGGGCCGTTGAATTAATTTGATCAAACGGACCAGATTCTCACCCCATTTCCCAAACCCCGACCCGTTCCCACACCCGGACCGCCCTAGTTGAAACCAAAATGACCCCGTTTCCATTTATGATTTAATCAGAGCCGTTGGATTCCAATCATCCAATGACCCTAATTAAATCAAACGTTCTAATATATCAAACCCCCCCCAAACCCTTACCCCTCTCAGAACCCCCCCTCCTTTGTCTCTCTTCAGAGACACCCCTGTCTCCCACCGCCTCACACCACCGCCCTCCGCCCACCGGAAATCGCCTCACGGCGGTTCCGGTGGCCCAAACAACCCCAAATTAACACTATCGATTCCCCTTCATCTCCTCATGCCAAATCCCCACTCCCTATTCCTCGAATCACCCCATAACTATTCGAATCTTGGATCGAAGTTCGGACCCCTGAACCCTAACCTACCCAATCGATCCCAAATTAACACCACACAACCGCCTTGACCCCCTCATACCTAATCCATCACCAGTTTCCCTCGAATACCCTTGAAACCCCTCGAATCTGGATTTGAAAAAAACGAACCCCAAATCCCAAAAATCCAAATCGTTAGATGCTTGAAGATTTGAGATTGAAATCGACCTTAGTTGTGTGTTCTCAGTCGAGAACACTCGATTAAGGTCTATTCCGGCCACAAATACGAAGAAAATCAAAGGCCTAATTAGATACAGTATTCATATATTTGGAGGTAGATTTCCTGATTTTGATTTTTTCTATTTTCTTATATTATTATCTTCTTCTACTCCTTTTTGTTATTAGAATATTTATTTGGTCAGTATTGCTCTATTTTTTTTAGTTAATAGATTGTTTGTTGATTTTGTTTGGTTTTGTTTTGTTTCTCAGTAGTTTAAACTCACAGTAGTTCTTGAATTGATTCCTGCTAATTTTATTGAAAAATTGAAATTGTTTCATTTTAAGAACTATTAGGCAGTCTGCTGGGAAAGTTTGTTTGTATAAAGATTGAATAACCTAAAATGATATGAATTGGGTTCAGCCTAGTCCATGAATTTCAAGTTTAAAAATAGAAACTTTAAGATAATAGTGGGAATTATTTAAGTGTTCACCTAATTAAGAAGCTTCTCAATAGTGGTAGGGTTAGAATTACACTAATTAGGTTAAGTGGACAATTAAGAAATGAAAAGATAAGTTGTAGTGAAAAATGCACTAATTGAATGCCCATTTAAGGGAGCTGAAAATCAGAAGAGAATGGACATTCTAAGAGGGATAGAGCTTAAGAAATAGAAGAGAGAACATTCTGAAAATACTGAAAAATACAGAGTGGAAAGAAAGGAAGAATTTCTGAAAATATTGAAAAAGACAGAGATTTTAAGATTGAAACATACAGAAAGATTCTGAGAGAGAGGGAGATAGGAAATAGATACAGAAAGAGAGCTTAAGAGATTCATTAGGACACAGACAGAAATTCAGGGTATTGGGAGAGAGATTTAAATTCTAAGAACTCTGAAAATTGAGGGCTAAGATATACACGGATATACACACACAAGAAGACAATTATACTATTTTATTGAAGTTTTCACTTGAGAATTATTTTAAACTTCTGAAACAATTTCAACTCACCTGAGTGAGAAAGGTTTAGAATTAGTCTTCAAATTTGGTTTAAAGTTGTATGAGATATTGTTTGATTGGGGCTGTTGTTGCTGCTGGTGATTGTTGTTGTTATTACTGCTGATCTTACCTCCTTTCGACTTTCATTTCCAGGTATGTAAGGACATTTGAACCTTGAAGTAAATCTAGACCAGAAGCCTATGAAATCAAGCTGAAATGGTTGTTTTGTTCTTTCAAACAGAAGCTATTGTTTTTCTTGTGATTTCTGCACATTTATCTCGTTAAATGTAGTTTGTAGGTAAGACCAGAAGCCTATGAGTAGTTAGTCATATAGTTTGTAGTCTATTTCCTTTTCAGACTTGGGATTTGCACCAATGTGTTATCAATAATGTTAGACTATTGGACTATTACAGTGCTGTAAGTCAATGCTAAGCTCAGCCACACCTATGTCTTGTTCATGAATGTCACTCATGTCTTTGGGAAACTGTTAGAATATGTAGAGGAGTTTGACCTTCCCTGTATCATGTTCATCTATAATTGTTTAGCTGAAAATCTGTCATGTTTCGCATTGTGCAAGCGGTACATTATTCTAGGTGCAAATTCTGATTGTGGCTCTCAATGGTTTGATTTGCTGGTTGTCCCATCGGATCTGATTTCTAGCACTTGTATAACCTTTCAAAAAATGTAAAAATGTGGTTCAGTCCATGCTCTTCATGATATAGGTTTGGTTACTGAGGAGAATTTGCCAGGACCTACCTGCATTTTTTAGGGAATATGCATTTGTTCTAATGTGTTCATCGTAAGGTTTATTTTCAGAAGTTGGGGTTTTGTTGTCTTTGTCTGTTCTTATATCGAAATTTGTTTTATTCCGCTAAAGTTTGCTGGATTCGGATCATAGCTTTACTGTTAGTCTTCATAATTCAATCGTTAGTTTTAATACATGCCCGGTGGTATGATTCTTTGCGAGGGCGTTTCAAATGAATTATTAGAGAAATAGCTTTGGGCTTTAAGAAATCAGGTTTTGGACAATGGTTTGTGCTAATTTTTGGGGATTATGTCCAGCTCGCCTGGATATTCGAACTGGTCATGTGACCAGATTTAAAAGATGTAATTTCAAGCAAAAGAATATGGGCCTAGCAAATAAGCTGCCAGGCCCTTCTCCACATTAACATTTCTGGGCTGCAAATCCATGTGCCTCGAATTAGCCCATTTGTTGTTCACAATGTAGCTGGCCCATAACTTGTGGCCTTAGCAATCCTAACTCAATTTAGGAATAATTGTTGAATATTCGTAGAGAAACCTCTAAGGTCGTTTAAAATACAATTGTGATTGCGCACACGTTCGTGTGGCATGATTACAATTCTAAAAACTAAATTCGGAGTATGCGTTCGCGCAACTCCGAGCAAACCTTCTTAATAATAAAAAATGGGTTTTCGGAGGTTATTAAATTAAATTAGCTCATATAGTCCAAGGTATGCTGCCTACCATTTAATCATACAAAAATGACAAATGTACGTAGTTTGTTTTAGGTTCGCGCAATTACGGCCAAACTTTTAAAATAGTAATAAAGAGTTGTTAATTATGGACAAAAATAGTGTTATAGCATCCTTAAGTCACAAATAGGTTAACTTTTTCTAATCATTCCTGTGAATAGACTATAAACTATAATAAACTTTCTTTATAAGATTGTAGTAAGTTTCTTTTACATAAAGAAAAGTTTGTCTTCTCTAATTAAACATTTATAATTTTTAACTACCTAGCCATGAAAGTTGGAAATTTCTAAGTGTTAATTTGGTAGGAATGTTTTATTTTTAAAAAAAAAGAAGGGAGAAGAAAGATTATGTGCTAGAGAAAGATTATGTGCTTAAGATATATAATTCATAAAGTGCTCTAGGTAGCTTGTTTGAAGTTTTGTTTTAATATCAAAAGACTATAAAGTTTCATTTTTCGTTTTGCTCAGTTTTCTGTTAGCAAAGTTTGTCGCTTTGTGTGGTAATATTTTTGTTTTCTGTTAACATAGTTCTTAAGACTGCGAGTATTTAATTTTTTTTAAAAAAAATTTAATCCCAAAATGTGAGAATGAGGAAGGCTCACTGTTGATCTATAAAAATCTTGCATTCACATATTTACATCAGAATCGAATCGATAGTATGCTTTTAGGTATGATCTTAATAAATCAATCATCGTGATTGCGTACATGTTCGCGTGACATAATTACGATTTTCAAAATAAATTAAGGTACGCGTCCACGCGACTTTGACTAAGTTTTTTTTTAATAAACTAAGTGTTGTGAATTGTGTACACGTACGTGTGACATGACTCTTGACACGCCAAACCACACGAGTATACGTATGCGTAACATGATAATTCTTTAAGTACGAGCAAATCACGTAGTTAAAAGCGGTAAAGGTAAAATGCATGCAGTTTCTAAACACGTAATTAAATAATTTAAGCCAAGTATAAATTGTTAAGCGACCGTGCTAGAACCACGGAATTTGGGAGTGCCTAACACCTTCTCCCGGGTTAACAGAATTCCTTACCTGGATTTCTGGCTCGCGGACTGTAATACAGAGTTAATATTTTCCTCGATTCGGGATTCTAACCGGTGACTTGGGACACAATAAATTATCCCAAGTGGCGACTCTGAATTTAATGTAAATAATCCCGTTTCGATTGTCCTTTAATTGGAAAAACTCCCTTATACCCTTTGTGGGGTGTAGAAAAAAAGGAGGTGTGACAGTGTCGTATATTGATTATTTTCGCTTGGGCTTTATTCCTTTAGCATATTTTGACGCCGTGATTATGATTTTGGATAGATTCGACGCGATTGGAGGCCGATTCGAGGGGCAAAGGTGTCGCGAGCTAGAGACTTGTCCGGTTTGGGGTGAGTAATGATTGTAAATGATGTTCTGAGAGAATGAAACCCCGGATTGCATATCGTTGTGCTATATTTAGGTGACACACACGCCTAATGACGAGCGTGGGGTCGTGCGCTATTGGGAATTGTGACTTAGTCCGTCCCGAATGACTATTTTACCACGTATTTGATTGAAAATCTCTTTGCTATCATCATTATTTGGGTTGAATGCCATATTTGGGCCTCGTGCCAACTATTTGAACCCTTTGGGGATTTATATTGATATTTCCTCACCGTTTTAACTTTATACTTGAACACAGTCATGATATATTTCACTATTTTCATAATCAGCCATGTTTACTATGTTTTAACACTTATATGATCTTTTAAATGATAATTGGGTTGAGAAATCCTGTTTTACTACTGCCGAGTGGCTTGTGAGGATTTTTGACTGAGTAAGGTCGAGGGCCTATGTTGTGAGGAAACACTAAGCTTGATTTGAGGTCGAGGGCCTGAGATATATACGCCACGAGGTGGCTTGATTGATATGAGGCCGAGAGCCTAGTGATGATGCCACGAGATGGTTTGATATTGCGCTTGGGCTGTAAGGGGCCCCTTTAGAAGTCTACACAACCTCAGTGAGCGCGGGTACACATTGTGATGTGAGATATAGCCCGAGGGGCTGGTATTGTTCTGAGATATTGCCCGAGGGGCGGATTTGTTGATACTGTGCCCGAGGGGCGAACCTTTATGTGTTTATTTTCCTTAATTTCCTGTCATTTACCTGCTCAAATTGTTGAAAAAGTTTTTCGTGAAGTTTAATTTGAGTTAAATGACCTTCACATATCTTTTACTGATTTTACTACTTCACTAGTTTTACTGCTTCATTATAGTCTGCAAATGTGCTTTACGTGATTTCCTACTTTCAGATTTTATTTATGATTATTACTCACTGAGTTGGAGTACTCAGTTTACTCCTTGCACCCCGTGTGCAAATTCAGGTGCATCTAGTCCTGCTCCCGAGTGCTGATCTTTCTAGCTCAGGTGGATCCGAGGAGTCTCTAGGTAGTTGTCGGCGTTCACAACCCAGAGCTTCTTCCCTATCTTATTTCTCCATGTTCTTAGTTACTATATTAAACTCTGTAGCTTCCTCTGAGTATTCCGGATTGTTTAGATGCTCATGACTAGTGATACCCCGGTATCGGGCTATGTTGGGTTGTATTCCGCAAATTATGCTATTATCTACTTAAACTTTGGATTATTTTATCATGCTTTTGACTGTTTCTTACGATTTAACTGTTAAATACTGAAATGGGAAGTGTCGGCTGGCCTTGTCTTCACGAGAGGCGCTATCACGATCAGGTCCACATCTTGGATTGTGACAAGTTGGTATCAGAACCTAGGTTACATAGGTCTCACGAGTCATGAGCAGGTTTAGTAGAGTCTCGCGAATCAGTACGGAGACGTCTGTATTTATCCTCGAGAGGTTGCAGAACCTTTAGGAAAAACTTCATATTCTTGAAATTTTTGTTGTGCGAATTTGTTGATCCAAGTACTAAACTTTTGTTATTCTATTCTCTCATAGATGGTGAGGACACGCACTACCGGTCAGGATGGACGACCACCAGTACCACCAACTATGGCCACCAGAGGCCGAGGACGTGGTCGTGGTTGTGATAGGGGCAGAGGTGCGGCTCGCACAACAACTAGGGCAGCACCTGCATATCCACCAGTCGCCCTAGTTCAAGATCAGATCCCAGTTATGGACGCTCCAGTAGCACCAGTTGTGCCCATTGTGAATTTGGGTCTTCAAAAGGCCTTGGCTCAGATCGTATCAGTTTGCACTGGCCTGGCTTAGGTGGTTTTAGCCACTACAGCCGCAGCTACTTCTCAGGTCGGGGGAGGCAATCAGACTCCCACCGCTCACATACCTGAGCAGGTCGTGCAGGGACTTTAGACACCAGGGGCACATCCAGCCCAGCCGGTTGTAGCTGTTCAAGATTATGTAGTTCCTGCCATGCTAGAGGACGAGCAGCGTAGGTTGAAGAGGTTTGGTAGACTTCAGCCTCCGAGAAGATCTTTTGTCTCATGGTAGCCTACTCCAGTCCCCTTTTCGAGGAAAGCATAAAATATAGGAAAGTCCCAGGTTAAATAAAAAAACTAAGACTACTTTTAGCGATGTAGAGGGCGAGGATGCCCAGGGTTCATTGGATAAGTGTAGAGGATGCTTCGTACAACTAGTATTCTAGAGACCAGCGGGGTCGCTTTCACTACTTATCAATTTTCTAGAGCTGCCTTCACTTGGTGGGAGAATTTCGAGAGGCGTAGGCCTGTTGGTGCAGCACCCCTTACCTGACAGCAGTTCTCCGTTCTCTTTTTGGAGAAGTATGTGCCGAAGTCTCGCAGAGAGGAGCTGCGCAGGTAGTTTGAGTGATTGTGTCAGGGGAGATGACCTGTGATGCAGTATGAGATGAGGTTCTCCAAGTTAGCTCGTCATGCTATTTGGTTGGTTCTGACAGATAGAGAGAGGATTAAGAGGTTTGTTGATGGCCTCACTTATCAGCTTCATATTCTCATGACCAGGGAGAGGGTGACCGGTGCTACCTTCGAGGAGGTTGTGGATATTGCCTATGAGATTGCTGTTCATCGCTAGGAGCGAGAGGTTAGGAAGGCCAAGAGGCCTCGAGGATCTGGTAGTTATAGTGGTGCTCCTTCGAGGGGTTAGTTCCAGCACGGCAGAGGTCGTCCATTCAGGAATGCTCAGCCAGCTCGCCCAGGTTATCGTGGGGCATCATCGGGTCATGGTTCTCACAGTTCTCATCAGGGTCAGTCATCACTTAGTGCCCTTTCAGCTCAGAGTTCATCCCGTGCTCCATCAGTTCAGGTTTTTTCTATGCCAGGTGCATCTGCTAGTCACTTCGGTACGAGGGGTTTCCTTTAGTCCCCTTCTCCAGCACTCGAGAGTTGTTATGAGTGTGGAGAGATGGGTCATATGTGGAGGCAGTGCCCTCGTCGTCTTGCGAGTTCATCTCAGTAGAGGGGTCAGTTATCGGCTTCAGTGCCAGTTACTTCCTCACCACCCGCCCATCTAGCTAGGGGTGGAGGTCAGTCAGCTAGGGGTCGCCCTAGAGGGGAAGGTCGATCAGGTGGCGGTCAGGCCCATTTCTATGCACTTCCATCCAGATCCGACGTTATTGCTTCATATGTTGTTATTACAGGTATTGTTTGCCACAGAGATGCCTCTGTATTATTTGATCCCGGTTCCACTTTTTCTTATATGTCATCATACTTTGCTCATGATTTGGGTATGCCCCGTGAGTTTCTTACTTTACCTGTTCATGCATCTACCCCGGTGGGCAATACTGTTATTGTAAACCGTGTGTACTGGTCGTGTGTGGTGACTATTAGGGGTTTAGAGACCCGAGTGGATCTTTTATTATTGTGTATAGTGGATTTCGATGTCATTTTGGGCATGGATTGGCTATCTCAGTGTCGTGCTATTCTGGACTATCATGCCAAGACAGTCATATTGGCTATACCGGGCGTGCCATGGATTGAGTGGCAAGGTGTGACTGATTACGTTCCTAGTAGAGTGATCTCGTTCTTGAAGGCCTAGCGTATGGTTGGGAAAGGTTGTCTCTCGTATCTAGCCTTTGTGAGGGACGTCGGTGCTGAGACTCCCAGTATTGATTCTGTTTCAGTTGTGAGGGATTTTCCTGATGTGTTTCCTGTAGACGTGTCGGGCATGCCATCGGACAAGGATATTGATTTTGGTATTGACCTGGTACCGGGCACTCAGCCCATTTCTATTCCGCCGTATCATATGGTACCAGCAGAGTTGAAGGAGTTGAAGGAGCAGCTTCAGGAACTCCTTGATAAGGGGTTCATTAGGCCTAGTGTGTCACCTTGGGGTGCGCCAGTTCTATTTGTGAAGAAGAAGGATGGCACTATGAGGATGCGCATCGATTATAGACAATTGAACAAGGTAACAGATAAGAACAAGTATCCTTTGCCTCGCATTGATGATTTATTTGACCAGCTTTAGGGAGCGAGAGTGTTCTCCAAGATTGATCTTCGTTCGGGCTATCACCAGTTGAAGATCAGGGACTCAGATATTCTTAAGACGGCTTTCAGGACCCGATATGGTCATTATGAGTTCTTGGTGATGTCTTTTGGGCTGACCAATGCCCCAACAGCATTCATACATTTGATGAACAACATGTTCCAGCCTCTTATCTCGACTCATTTGTCATAATCTTCATTGATGATATTCTAGTGTATTCGCGTAGTCAGGAGGAGCACGCGGAGCATTTGAGAGTTGTGTTGCAGAGTTTGAGGGAGGAGAATCTTTATGCAAAATTCTCCAAGTGTGAGTTTTGGCTTAGTTCAATGGTTTTCTTGGGGCACGTGGTGTCCAGTGAGGGTATTTAGGTTGATCCAAAGAAGATAAAGGCAGTTCAGAGTTGGACCAAATCGTCCTTAGCCACAGAGATTCGCAACTTTCTTAGTTTGGCAAGCTATTATCGCCGATTTGTTCAGGGATTCCCATCTATCACATCGCCCTTGACCAAGTTGACTCAGAAGGGTGCTTCATTTGTATGGTCGGACGAGTGTGAGGAGAGCTTTCAGAAGTTCAAGACAGTCTTGACCACAGCTCCAGTATTAGTTTTACCATCAGCTTCAGGTTCATATACCGTGTATTGTGATGCTTCGAGATTTGGTATTGGTTGTGTTTTGATGCAGGAGGGTAGAGTTATTGCTTATGCTTCTCGTCAGTTGAAGCCCCATGAGAAGAACTACCCCGTTCATGATTTGGAGTTGGTTGCCATAGTTCACGCGTTGAAGATTTGGATGCATTACTTGTATGGTGTGTTTTGTGAGGTGTTTACCAATCATCGTAGCCTCCAGCACTTGTTCAAGCAAAAGGATCTTAATTTGAGGCAGCGGAGGTGGTTGGAATTGCTTAAGGATTATGATATCACTATATTGTACCATCTGGGAAAGGCCAATGTGGTGACCGATGCTTTGAGCCGAAAGGCGGTGAGTATGGGGAGTTTGGCATATATCCCAGTTAGGGAGAGACCTCTTGCAGTTGATATTCATGCCTTGGCCAATCGGTTCGTGAGGCTGGATATTTCGGAGCCCAATCGGGTATTGGCTTGTGTGGTTTCTCGGTCTTTCTTATATGATCGCATCAGCGAGCGCCAGTATGATGATTCGCATTTGCCAGCACGATGATGCCAGAGATGTGACTATTGATGATGAAGGGGTGTTAAGGATGCAAGGCCGGATTTGTGTGCCCAATGTGGAAGGGCTTCAGGAGTTTCTGGAGGAGGCCCATAGCTCGCGGTATTCTATTCATCCGGGTGCCGCGAAGATGTATCAGGATTTGAGGCAACACTATTGGTGGAGAAGAATGAAGAAAGACATTGTGGGATTTATAGCCCGGTGTCTCAATTGTCAACAGGTGAAATATGAGCATCAAAGACCGGGTGGCTTGCTTCAGCGGATGGATATTCCATAGTGGAAGTGGGAGAGGATCACTATAAACTTTGTAGTTGGACTTCTACGGACTTTAAATAAGTTTGATGTTATTTGGGTGATTGTGGATCTGCTGACCAAGTCTGCGCACTTCATTCCTGTGTGTACTACCTATTCTTTAGAGCGGTTGGTAGATATCTATATCCGGGAGATTGTCAGTTTGCATGGTGTCCCCATTTCTATCATTTCAGATAGGGGCACTCAGTTTACTTCGCAGTTTTGGAGGTTTGTGCAGCGAGAGTTGGGTACTCAGGTTGAGTTGAGCATGGTTTTTCACCCTCAGACGGACGGGCAGTCTGAGCGCACTATTTAGATATTGGAGGACATGTTGTGTGCTTGTATCATTGATTTCAGAGGGTCATGGGATCAGTTTCTGCCGCTTGCAGAGTTTGCAATTAATAACAGCTACCAGTCGAGTATTCAGATGGCTCCATATGAGGCTTTATATGGGAGGCGGTGTAGATCTTCAGTTGGTTGGTTTGAACCGGTTGAGGCTAGGCTATTGGGGACAGACTTGGTGCAGGATGCTTTGGAGAAGGTGAAGGTGATTCAGGAGAGGTTTCATACAGCGCAGTCGAGGCAAAAGAGTTATGCTGACAAGAAGGTTCGAGATATGTCCTACATGGTTGGTGAAAAGGTTCTGTTGAAGGTTTTGCCCATGAAGGGTGTTATGAGATTTGGGAAGAAAGGGAAATTGAGTCTGCGGTTCATTGTGCCTTTTGAGGTGCTTCGGAGGATTGAGGAGGTGGCTTATGAGCTTGTTTTGCCACCCAGCTTGTCGAGTGTGCATCCGGTATTTCATGTTTCTATGCTCTGAAAGTATGTTGGGGATCTGTCTCATGTTCTCGATTTCAGCACGGTTCAGTTGGATGATGATTTGACTTATGACGTGGAGCCAGTAGCTATTTTGGGTCGTCAGGTTCGAAAGTTGAGGTCAAAGGATATATCTTCGGTGAAGGTGCAGTGGAGAGGTCGGTACGTGGAGGAGGCTACCTAGGAGACCGAGTGGGAGATGCGGAGTAAATATCCTCACCTGTTTGAGGCTTTAGGTATGTTTCTTGACTCGTTCGAGGACGAACGTTTGTTTAAGTTGGGGAGGATGTGACGACCCGACCAGTCGTCTCATGACTTACCGCTCCATTTCCCCCTTCTCTGCTTCTTATTGCTTGTCTATCAGTTCTGTGTGTGATCGGGTTGGTTGGCTCGGGTTCGAAAAGGATTTGGTAAGGTTTGAGACACTTAGTCTCTTTTGAAGAAGCTTAAGTTGGAAAAGTCAACCGGATGTTGACTTACGTGTTAGAGGACTCGGATGTGAGTTCCGATGGTTTTTTTAGCTTCAGGAGGTGATTTGGGACTTAGAAGCGTGATCAGAATGAGTTTTGGAGGTTCGGAGTTGATTTAGGCTTGAATTGGCGAAGTTGATATTTTGACGATTTTCGATTGGTAGGCGAGATTTTGATATAGGGGTCGAAATGGAATTCCGAGAGTTGCAGTAGTTCCGTTGTGTCATTTGGGATGTGTGTGCAAAATTTTAAGTCATTCGGACGTGGTTTGGTTGGGTTTTTTATCAAAAGCAGAATTTGGAAGATTTTTGGAAATTTAGGCTTGAATCTGACGTGTTTTGGTTGATTTGATATTGTTTGAGGTGTTTTGAAGAATAGTACAAGTTTGAATAAGGTTATGGGATATGTTTGTGCTTTTGGTTGAGGTCCCGGGGGCCTCGGGGTGATTTCGGATGGTCGATGGGGAAGTTTGAGATTTTGCAGCTGAAGATTTTTCTGCTTCTGGTATTTCCGTACGTGCGGATTGGGGACCGCAGGTACGATACCGCAGATGTGAGGATGGGATCCGCAGAAGCGGAAATGAGCTAGGGAGGTAGAAACCGCAGAAGCGGTTAGGAGGACCGCACCTACAATGTCGCAAATGCGGATATTTCATCGCAGATTCGGAAGCATGGGAACTTAAGTCAAAACCGCATAAGCGGTTGGTTGACCGCAAATGTGGTACCGCAGAAGCGGTAAATTGGCCGCAGATACGAAAATGCCTGGGCCAGAAGGTATAAATTGTTTCCTTCGCGATTTTTGAGCTATTCCACCATTTTTGACTCGGCTTGGGAGCTTTTTGGACGATTTTGAAGAGAGATTTCAAGGGAACTTCATTGAGGTAAGGATTTTGGACCTAAAACTCGTCCCTATGGTATTATTTCACGGATTAGAGCTATAATTAATGAAATTTAATGGTTAAAATTGGGAAAACTAGGGCTTGGTATTGGAGACCTAGAATTGAGGATTTGAGGGACCTACTGTGGTCAGATTTTGGTACTTTTTATATGTATGAACTCGTGGGGAGATAAAGAACCTATTGATGTGAATTTTATCGAATTACGAGACGTGGGCCCGAGGTTCAGGCTTTGATAATTTCGGGATTTGTGTTGTATATTGATTATTTTCGCTTGGGCTTCATTTTTTTAGCATATTTTGACGCCGTGATTCTGATTTTGGATAGATTCGACGCGATTGGAGGCTGATTCGAGGGGCAAAGGCGTCGCGAGCTAGAGATTTGTCCGGTTTGGGGTGAGTAATGATTGTAAATGATGTTCTGAGAGTATGAAACCCCGGATTGCACATCGTTGTGCTATATTGGGGTGACGCACACGCTTGATGACGAGCGTGGGGTCGTGCACTATTGGGAATTGTGACTTAGTCCGTCCCGAATGACTATTTTACCACGTATTTGACTGAAAATCTATTTGTTATCATCATTATTTGGGTTGAATGTCATATTTGGGCCTCGTGCCAATTATTTGAATCCTTCGGGGATTTTTATTGATATTTCCTCACCGTTTTAACTTTATACTTGGACTCAGTCATGATATATTTCACCGTTTTCATACTCAACCATGTTTACTATGTTTTAACACTTATATGATTTTTTAAATGATAATTGGGTTGAGAAATCCTGTTTTACTACTGCCGAGTGACTTGTGAGGATTTTTGACTGAGTAAGGCCGAGGGCCTATGTTGTGAGGAAACACTGAGCTTGATTTGAGGCCGAGGGCCTGAGATATATACGCCATGAGGTGGCTTGATTGATATGAGGCCGAGAGCCTAGTGATGATGCCACGAGATGGCTTGATATTGCGCTTAGGCCGTAAGAGGCCCCTTCAGGAGTCTGCACACCCTCAGTGAGCACGGGGTACACATTGTGATGTGAGATATAGCCCGAGGGGCTGGTATTGTTCTGAGATATTGCCCGAGGGCGGATTTGTTGATGTTGTGCCCGAGGGACGAACCTTTATGTGTTTATTTTCCTTAATTTCCTGTCATTTACCTGCTCAAATTGTTGAAAAAGGTTTTCGTGAAGTTTAATTTGAGTTAAATGACCTTCACATATCTTTTATCGATTTTACTGCTTCACTGGTTTTACTGCTTTATTATAGTATGCAAATGTGCTTTACGTGATTTCCTGCTTTCAGTCTTTATTTATGATTATTACTCACTGAGTTGGAGTACTCACTTTACTCCCTACACCCCGTGTGCAGATTTAGGCGAATCTGGTCCTACTCCCGAGTGCTGATCTTTCCAGCTCAGGCGGATCCGATGAGTCTCTAGGTAGCTATCGGCGTTCTCAGCCCGGAGCTTCTTCCCTATCTTATTTCTCCATGTTCTTAGTTACTGTATTAAACTCTGTAGATTCCTCTGAGTATTCCGGATTGTTTAGATGCTCATGACTAGTGACACCCCGGTATCGGACTGTGTTGGGTTGTATTCCGCAAATTATGCTATTATCTGCTTAAACTTTGAATTATTTTATCATGCTTTAGACTGTTTCTTATTGTTTAACTGTTAAATACTGAAATGGGAAGTGTCGGCTAGCCTTGTCTTCACGAGAGGCGACCGAGTCCGGATTTAGGGTCGTGACACCAGGTTTTCTATACAGAACCAAATCCTAAGTTTCCATCAAATATGCATGTTGTTGTAGATATATTTAAATTTGTATTAAAGTTTTTGAAATTTGTTTTTACTTTGTGTGTTGTTGTACCATACACTATTCTTTTCTTAAAATAGGTAATTATGGCAAAGAAAGAGAAGAGTTGCGCTAATTATGGCTTAAAATAGGTAAGATACAACCGGAAGGAGTCTTATCTAGATGGAAGGACAATTTGGACTTCGATCCTTTTGGTTACGCCCTTTTTCAAGCAAAACATCCCCTAATTTAAGGCACTGATAATGGATTGTATATAAATTGTAAGAAAAACTTGTTTAGGATGGGTAATATACAAAATTTGAATAATTTTAATAAATAAGTGTCAAATATTGTATTAAATAAGTTTCAAATATTGTATAGGAATGAAAAAATTCCTACTTGTTTTAGTATAATAAGCGTATTTTTCGATTGTAATGAGTCATTGATGTCATCTGTAGCAGGTTATCAATATGTATGTTACAAAAAGTTGCTGCTGATTTATTTTATAGACCTTATTCTACTATATAGTAAGTGAAGGTGTGAGGTACGACGAAGGGTAATTCGGTAATTGTGCCTTACTTTATGGGTAATTTGGTAAGTATATGATTCTTTCCTTAAGTAACATGTGTGCTGCTATACATAGTCCCACAGTAGTCACTTATCCTTTTACTTTTCGTTTTTCAATTCTTTCTCAATTTTTTTGCTCTTTCTGGTTTTCCCTCTTTCAAGTGTGAGCTCATTGATCTGGTAAGTTTTCTTGCAATCTTTTGTTTTTTGCCTATATGTTGATAAAAATCAGGATTTGATCTTAACTGATTCAAAGTTTATCCATCTTTCTTCTATTTGAATTTGGTGTGAGCTCTCTGATTTGGTGACTTATTTGTACTGTTTTTCTTTGTTTATTGTACTTGTTCTGCTGGTAATTAAAAATTAGATAGTATATGTTAGTTTTCTATTCGTTTGAATAATTTCTTCGTAGAATTTTTTACATGCATGTCAGTAATTGTCCTTGTTTTGCAGATGCATTATGAATTTTGTCTTTTGCCAACTAAATTAGTATAGAATTAAACCGTTCTACTGAAAATTTGACTTATCAAAATTTACTGCTGGAAGATTGGGTCTCAGGCGAAAAAGGAGGAGGAGATCTTCAATTGGATGAGACGAATTTGCGCGCTAGCAAGTCATGCAACAACAGAATAGTGGTAATTTTCACTTGAAGTTGATGGATTATTATATGCAGCGGAAGCAATTCCAGTATCAAAATCACATGTAATTTAGACAACTAGCATAAACGGGATTTCACGGGTTACCTCTTGAAGCGTGAACATATCTTTTCTACCACGTGAGCCTTCAGTTCCATAACTTCTTAATAGAATCTCCATCACCCGCACAATCGTGATCCTCGAACGTTCCCCGGTCTTCTACTGTGTTACCCAAATAATACCCGAAAATAGCAATTTCGTGTGGGCGAAATTTCTAGGAAAACTTGGCTAAAAATTTCAGTCACCATGTACTCATCCCTCTAGGTGGAAACCTTATGTATTTATAGCACAAGTTTTAAGGGTTAAGACCCTTTTCCAAAACCTGTTAGGTTTTCTTTTCCACCAGAAAAAGGATTCCTTTATTTCCTATTATTTAGGCACAGTAGGGACCACAGAATTTAATTAACAAGGCTTCCAATTATGGAATTAATTTGTAATTTTCGAAATTAATATCCACCATAATTAATTACGAATTATTCCACTAAAAATTCGTAATTACACTCCTTATTCAATTTCGAAATTCATCCATTAAATCTTATTTAACTCCTCATGTTAAGATTCAGATACGAATCAATTAAATTAAATTACTGGCGATTTAATTTATTGATTATTTCCTTTAGACTTTCGCTTAACTTATTTCATGTGTCGGATACAAAATCCACCGGCCGGGTTTACACGTGAAAACTTATAAGCTTTCATAAAGGTATATCATCAATCTCTAAACTGAGACATGGATTCCATCAACTAACTATTACTTCGCCAATATATATTATTATTATCCAATTTACCAGGCATATTGATCCACGAAAGAATCTCGCCTTTTAATAAATCAAAACAGTAATAATATACACAACTAATAATAATTATATCAAGATTAAGAGTATAAGTACATTTAATGGCTAGAGAGTTTATTTTATTAAGTCAGTATAAAATACTTATCTCTACCTGATCCGTTCAATACATACAAAATGTACTAGCACAAGAAGTTGGAATGAAACCATTCCCATAATCAAGATTAATTATATTTAATCTTGTGCTACAATCATTCCTGATGGTTTGTCCAATTCCATCATTAGATTGTGAACTCAAACTTTATACTTATATGAACCGATGATTTAATCTTCCGTGTATAAGCTAAACTATATACACTAAATCATCTACTATATAAGCAAAGGACACAGACTATTATATGATCTATTTAAAACTTTATTAAAACTGAATAAACAATTATTTCATAATAAATACTATATCTAAACCAAACTCATGGTTAATAGTATATATCCCAACAATCTCCCACTTAGACTTTTAACCATGATAATTATTAGAATATACTATATCCAAATGCATGGTTAATAGTATATGCCCCAACAATCTCCCACTTAGACTCATAACCATGCATCTACAACTTTCTCAGGCATTCTTTTACATGACTATTAAAAGTCTTCACCAAATAAGGTTTTGTTAAAGAATCTTGCCAAGTTATATCTGATGCAATATTTGTCCAGTAGTACTTTGTCGTAATTATCTAGTTTGGTATTAAACTCTTCAGAGATCCTGTTACCGAAACTATCCCAAGAATGAACACCGAACTATAATTTTCTTTAGCTTTCTCCCACTAAGACGAAGTACCACTAATATTACCTTCGTTACCTCACAACATTGAAATATTAGTGACTTCTTACTATAGTGTTCAATGTTCAAACATCACTCCCACTCGATAAAGGCATATTATGTCTATTAACGTTCTCCCACTACTTAAATGCAATGGAACGTCAATTCTGATGTGTGGGTTTTGATGTTCTTGAACATCTAGTTATTTCTTTGCCCAGTTCCTGTAAAAATAGTTTAC
This sequence comes from Nicotiana tabacum, assembly GCF_000715075.1. NCBI lineage: Eukaryota > Viridiplantae > Streptophyta > Magnoliopsida > Solanales > Solanaceae > Nicotiana > Nicotiana tabacum. The sequence goes on along the minus strand of NC_134101.1, from coordinate 133,526,617 downwards.
TTCTAGGAACATGTTTTATTAAACAGTCCTTATCTAGAAAAATGCATTTGTTTTAACAATTGCCTTATTTTCTTTAGGACAATAAAATAAAGCTTCATTCGTTTTCTTGGATATTCGATAAACATGCACCTATCCATCCTTAGTTCCAACTTACATATCTGCTTTCCCTTTCAGCACATATGCGGGATAATCCTATATCTGAAGATGCCACAGACCAAGCTTACATTTAGTCGACAGTTCTATAGATGTCCCAGGTACTAGCTTAGAATGAACTAAATTCAGAATGTAATTTGAAGTTTCCAGGAAATATTCCAAAAATAAATAAGGCAAATCTGAATAACACGTCATTAGTCTATCCATATCCAAAAGAGACTTATTTCTTCTTTCTACTACACGACTCTATTATGGAGTTTATGGTGTAGTCAATTGAGATGTAATCCCTATTCTGATATGTAACTAAAAAACTCTTTAGAGAGATGCTCGCCACTACAATCAAATTGTAGTAACTTAATATATTTCTTTGGTGCTTCTCTATTTCAAGTCTTAAAAACCTTGAATTACTTAATTCATTAAGACTTACAGTGCATCAAATAAATATATTAATATTTTGAGTAATCATTTATGAACGTCATAAAATACTCAAAATCTATCTCTTACGAGTATGTTCATTTAACCATACAAATCAGAAAGGATTCATTCTAGCTTATCACTAGTTTTATTTCCTTTTAAAGGGAAACATCTTTTAGTCAAATTTCCTTCCAAACAGGATCCACAAGTTGGTAGTGCCTCTACTTTCAATGAACCTTAAGGTCCATACTTGACCAACTTGAAATCCTATCCAGATTAATATGACTTAGATAAAAGTGCACATATAAGTTTTACTCAATTTTGAAGAACATATTCTCTTATGAGGTAGACTAATATTGTTCTGTTCAGGAGAGACATCAATATATAATAACAAGGTCATGCATTCATGTACCACAAGTGATAAAGTGTTTATTAAGCTCAATAACTCAAGAGTTATTCGAAAAATAAAGCAAATATCCATCTCTTATTTTGCCCAGAAACCGGAATTAAATTCCTTCTAACAAAAGTACATATATTGCATCCTTAAAATTAATGCCTTATCACTAAAAGAAAATTTTAACAAGTAATACGACAAATTGCATAAAATCATTGTGAAGTTGAGATAAAAATATTAAATAGATCATAATAAGTCAAAACACTGAATAGTAAATTTCAGACTGCATTCAATATTTATATACATACATGCATCTGGAATAATAAATTTCGATGGGAAAAGAATTATTCATGCAAAGTATATTATATAATGCAAGAATTATACAATCCAAAAATAAATAGAACCAACTCAGATGGAGAGCATACTATTATTTTCAGTCAATTGTATATAACTTTTTAATACAAAAATTTTAAAACACACTACACATATATGTCATGCATCTTGAATAGCAATTTCGATGGGAAAGAACTACTCATGCAACATACATATGCAATGCCAGATTATTCACTCCAATAATTAAAACAGACCCAACTCAGATGGAGAGTATACTGTTAATTTAAGTCAAGTGAACATCATTTTTAATAGCTCTAGTTTCATTGATCCAACATGTATACTCAGATGGAGAGTAAGTACACGATGTCAATTACTAGTATTTCACCTAGTGAGCTTACAATAAATTTATCCGATATGGAGGAAGACCTAAAGTCAACACATAAATTTATTACTCACTTGAAATTAATAGTGGAAGACCATAGAAATATATTTCTATCACCACTTAATCATGATTGTATTGTAGTTACAAAATTGATTCAACCCTTTAAGCTCAGATGGAGAGTTAATACTGGTTATCAATAACTAGTAACTATAGCCAGTGAGTTCATAATAAATTTATCCGATATGGAGGAAGACCTAATGTCAACACATAAATTTATTATCTCACTATAAATAAAAAATGAAGACAATAGGGGTTTATTCCCATCACCACTTTATCACAACCACGAACTTTTCTCTGAGGATTAAGTTCCATATTAAAAAAAATGCTCAATACCCATTTAAACAGTCTTAAAATACTAAAATTAATATTTCACACTGTATAGTGGTGATTATTGTTGACTGGACTATTTCTGATAAATCTACCAAATTTCATATCAATCAAAAATTGCGACCAAATTTGGAAAATTATCATTTTAAGCATTTTTTTAAGAATTTAAAATATGACCTACATTTTTTTTATCATATACCAATTCATGTCAAATCAACATGTGTTATCATGTTCCAGATTAGACATATAAAATGATAGAAAGAATGACTTTTCGTATGTAAATCACATTTTAATCCGTCAAACCTCCAAAAAACTCACCTAAACGATCCCAAATCGTCAAAATACGATGTGATTCACTGCATAGCAGTGAGTTCTTCTTAAATGATCGTTTCCAATGATCCTACCGAATTTCAGGTCATTCGGAGATCGTGAAATTCATGATCGCCAAAAACTAGACCAAATTCGAATAAATTATTTTTTTTGGCGTAGTCAGGATTAAATCCATGTGATTTGCATTCTTGCTATATATAATATCAAGTTGAATCATCATGTTTCAGATTTAACACAAATATAGCCGATATATAAAGAATAATTTTTCATATTTATAACAAATTCAATTTAATAAACTGCTTGAAAACCCATCTAGACGACCTCAAAATGCCAAAAAAACAACATGATTCACTGCATAGCAAGGAGTTTTTTTTCACTAGATCGTTTTCAATGAACCCACCAAGTTTCAGGTTAATCGGAGTCCGTCAAATTCATGACCACTAGCCTGTAACCAAACTCGGAGAATAACCGTTTTAAGTAGTTTCATGAATTAAAATAAATATGATATTGATTTCCATTCTCCTTATAATTACACTATGAGCTCAAGGCATATATTATTTTCTTCCTATTTCTAGGATATATAATATCTCCTTTTGCAATAAATTATCCTTTTATTAAATACATAAGAACCTGAGATATTATATTTTCTCCCGTTCAGTGAAAACCCCAATATCTCTTCTCATGGGTGGAGTTAGTTTCACTAGTACCAAAAGATAAATACTCTTTTTCTAGTTATGAACCTCCACCATTAATGTAGATTTCTCAAGGATAATTTTCACATGGTATATTAAACATATTTCAATGACTCAAATACATAGACCATTTTGTGGATCCTACTTATTAATCATATTGCTCAATCCATGAATAGATATAATTTCACATGTACAAATTTACTAAGAATTTTTCATGAGTTCAAATAAACAAACCACTTCAGTGGTAACTATTTATTACTCATAAAATTCTCAATTTACAAGTGAATATATATTTAGCTCATAAAATTATTTTATGGTAGACCATAGCTTAAAAGTCATACCAGCATTATAAAACTCATACAACATAGAACAAAATTCTTCATCGAAAATCCAAACTAGTAATCACGTAGGGCATGAAAATATAAACTTAAATTTGAGAAATTATTTATGCACAAACATGCCAAACGCTCCAATCATTAGTCATCCAGGATATCAAATAGAGAATTTTACTTTCTTACAAAATAATTATATCATTACACAATATGAATTATACCTTGTAAGACCTAGTCAATAAAATCTTACACCTCTATTATTGAATTTAATACAACAACACGTTTATTTGCTAATAGTCAATGTGTAAACCTATTATATGACTAGTATTTAATCATGGGGACCATGGGGAGTCATCCCCAACACCATTGAATTTAAAAAGAATTAAAATTATTAAGAAATAATTTCCAGAAAATAGAAAAACGTCCAAAACACAGTCCAAACGACCTCAAAACGCTGAAAAATACCATGATTCACTGCATAAGCAGTGAGTTTTTCTCACCACGTCGTTTCCGATGGACCCACCAAATTTCAGCTCAATCGGAGTCCGTCAAGTTCACTGACCTCCGAAAATTCCGGCTATTCGGTCAAAAACAGGTTTTGCGTTTTTCTAGGATTTACCCCAAAAAATTCAGATAATCTCAATCAAATATCAATAAGAAAATATATATCTCATGATTATAAGAATAATCCATAAATTATGCACAGTTAATTCACAAAACAGCAGTGCAGTTTTTCAGAAAATCACATATATATGTAATTCAAAAAATGCACATAAACACCATATTCTTGTTTCATGAAAAACTTAGCTATCTAATTAGATGTGAGTGAGCTCTGATACCAATTGATGGATTATTATATGCAGCGGAAGCAATCCCAGTATCAAAATCACATGTAATTTAGACAACTAGCATAATCGGGATTTCACGGGTTACCTCTTGAAGCGTGAACATATCTTTTCTACCACGTGAGCCTTCAGTTCCATAACTTCTTAATAGAATCTCCATCACCCGCACAATCGTGATCCTCGAACGTTCCCCGGTCTTCTACTGTGTTACCCAAATAATACCCGAAAATAGCAATTTCGTGTGGGCGAAATTTCTAGGAAAACTTGGCTAAAAATTTCAGTCACCATGTACTCATCCCTCTAGGTGGAAACCTTATGTATTTATAGCACAAGTTTTAAGGGTTAAGACCCTTTTCCAAAACCTGTTAGGTTTTCTTTTCCACCAGAAAAAGGATTCCTTTATTTCCTATTATTTAGGCACAGTAGGGACCACAGAATTTAATTAACAAGGCTTCCAATTATGGAATTAATTTGTAATTTTCGAAATTAATATCCACCATAATTAATTACGAATTATTCCACTAAAAATTCGTAATTACACTCCTTATTCAATTTCGAAATTCATCCATTAAATCTTATTTAACTCCTCATGTTAAGATTCAGATACGAATCAATTAAATTAAATTACTGGCGATTTAATTTATTGATTATTTCCTTTAGACTTTCGCTTAACTTATTTCATGTGTCGGATACAAAATCCACCGGCCGGGTTTACACGTGAAAACTTATAAGCTTTCATAAAGGTATATCATCAATCTCTAAACTGAGACATGGATTCCATCAACTAACTATTACTTCGCCAATATATATTATTATTATCCAATTTACCAGGCATATTGACCCACGAAAGAATCTCGCCTTTTAATAAATCAAAACAGTAATAATATACACAACTAATAATAATTATATCAAGATTAAGAGTATAAGTACATTTAATGGCTAGAGAGTTTATTTTATTAAGTCAGTATAAAATACTTATCTCTACCTGATCCGTTCAATACATACAAAATGTACTAGCACAAGAAGTTGGAATGAAACCATTCCCATAATCAAGATTAATTATATTTAATCTTGTGCTACAATCATTCCTGATGGTTTGTCCAATTCCATCATTAGATTGTGAACTCAAACTTTATACTTATATGAACCGATGATTTAATCTTCCGTGTATAAGCTAAACTCTATACACTAAATCATCTACTATATAAGCAAAGGACACAGACTATTATATGATCTATTTAAAACTTTATTAAAACTGAATAAACAATTATTTCATAATAAATACTATATCTAAACCAAACTCATGGTTAATAGTATATATCCCAACAGAAGTCAACTGAGATATCTCAATTATATAAGTATGTTAATATTTAGTTCTATTTATGGAAAACCTTTTGTCTCTGACTGAAATTTAGGAATTTCGATGTTTATGATTATATCCTTCATTTATACTCTTAGGCAACCTATCGGACGATCCCTTTTAGTGTGTCCTTGAAGGTGAGTTTGCGTTTTATTTTCTTTATTGGACGTATTTTTAGCAGTTCAATAAAAAGAGAAAATATCATTGATCCTTGCAATATCAAGAAGTATGATCTTTCTACGACTATGCGATAAGAGTGAATCAAGTAGACAGCTTTAGGCCTTGATAGTCGCATTTTACTGTACATTAGCTAATAAGAAGAGATTGTGAGAGTGATTGAAAGATATTACTAAATTATTAGTCTTCGACAAACTGTTTTCTTACAACCCTCATAAAAAATTATGTAGGTTTAATTTATCTTACCTTCTCCAAAAACAAAAAAAGGAAGTATGAATTTTCTAAACGATCAGATAGTGTTGTCTATAAAAGGTCCAAAAATATGATGAAGTTTATTCTTACGTGTGTTGATACCATAGCAGTTGGATTCTAAAGGATTCAAGAAAGACAATGATTTTAAGCTGTAAATACAATTTCATAAGTGTGAAATTTTTTAATGTAAAATGGTGGCACAACTACGATAAGTGAGTTGGCTAGCTTTCACCTGGTAAAAAATTAGTCCTTTTTTCTTTCTGTTTCAACCAGTTTCTAAGTTGTCAGTATTATGATATGCCATTTTTATTTTTCAGGTATTTAATAGATGTGATGATCTGATTAGATAGACAACTATTATACTTGCTATAATTACCTTTGCTTGAAGATCTCATTATAAGATAAATAAATATTTGCAGCAAGATTTTTGCACTACAAATGTTCTGCTATATAAAATACAATACTCATCTTTATAAAAAATAGAATATAATAGTCACTCAAGAAGCAGGTAAGCTTGACTTTTCGATACATGTGGTCGCATTAGGCGTTCTATGCAGGTCTTGCAAATGAAGTCAGCACTTTTAATTATTTGCAGTTTGAATTAGCACTTCCAACAGATGTATGTTCTCTAAGGTTATTGCTAAATCTTTTACCATTACTCTAATTCCTCTTTATAGATAATTTTGGATGCTGAAACTTAAAATATAGTACGTGAGAGGCATCGTCCTGCAACTCAAGAACTTAATGTAGTAATGTCTTCATCACAGAAGCTTATTGGTTAACTAAATACTTGCACATCCTTTGTAAAATAAGATAGTTGCACCCTATTCTATCGTCAATTGCAAATCCAAAGATATCAAATCTCACCTACTAAAATATTTGAAAAATTCATTCTACTCTGTCCAACATTTGTGTCCAAAAATTTATTCTACTCTGTCCATTAATATGGTCTATTTACAAGTAAAGATCTTTAAATGAGAGGAAGGAGTGCTCAGATTTCTCAAGGAGATACAACGATCCTGAATGATAACACAAAAATCATGCAAAATATTTGACTATGCTGATTATGAGATGGTAACCTATTCTATCTGGTTCATCTTTACCTATCATGTGGTTTCTAAATCAGTATGTTATTCATGAAGTAGGGATCATTGATTCTTTTAGTTGCTGGAGTTGCCCTCTCCTATGCTGCAGCTTGGAAATTGAATTCTTTTTTCTGACTGACGAGAAAACTCTTCGAGGTCCATGATTTTCTGCTTGATTTTCGCAATACATATTTTTCTAAGTGTAGTAGTAATTGGCCAATGTATTCTGCGTAATGGGTTGGGAAAAAAGGAAGGTTTTTGCATATAATCTCCTTTGTCACTCTACTAATTTAGGATTTAGGATTTAGGCTGGCTATTTCTACAAGTATGTGACTTCTTGTTATGTGTGTTGTAGTTTTTTCTCCTCAAATAATCTGTGTAACTGTATGTCTTGGAGTTTTTCCTGCCACGTTTAAAATTTATTTGGTTAACAGTATAGTAAGCCTATAAGATGTGCTTGTAAGCCACATTTCTTTTGCTTTGCTTGGAGCAGTGAGGTTATGACTCTTTCTGTTGATGACCTTTGTTAATGGAGTCTCTGTAAAAGTTAACCCTTTTCTTCTTTCTTTTTTTTTTTTGAAAAGGTAACCCTTTTGTTCTTTCGTGGAACTTCCATACTTATGTAGAATTTTGGATGTCATAATCCTGTGTGAATTTGAAAATCTTCTTATAAATGAGCGCATGTGTGTGCAGTGTATATTAGCTCTGACTCCCTGAATCATTGTATTATCAGTAGATAGATCATTGTTCTTTTCACTATTGAAAATGCACAGGCTAAAGTGTATCTTTGGGAATTTATTTCTATTAATGTTCAAGGGGTAGTATATTTAGCCTTCTGAATAAATGTTCAATTGGAATGCTTTAAATTCTTTCTGTTGCCTTATAGATTATTTGTGGCTGGCTTTCCTTTTCCTTCCCTTCACTTTTTCCCCCTTCATTTTTCCAGTTTTATTTGGTGGTTTTGTGTACTTCCACGCTATATTGATTCAATCCTTTAAAAAGTAGATGATAATTCAATTGCTCTCACTTTAATAATGTAGGTTGTAGATCTGGTACTAAAGTTTATGCGCATAATCCTTTCTTGGTTCATAATTCATTTTTCATTTTACAAATTATTCTCTATGCACCTGTAATTGATTCATTTTTATTCCTATTACTCTTTTGAATGCAGTGCCCTCCAGATCTTTAACTTGTGAAATGTAATCGGATTATCCAAGGATAATTTTTCTCCAAAATCCATTACTTCTTCGGTGACTATCCAGATTTAACGCGTTGAAGGGCTTTCCCACTTAACATCTATTTATTGTAGTTCTAATGTATGTTAGTTTTCCCTCAAGCATGGACATACGTATAGTTGGCTATTCTTAATATTACATATGGATGAATATGCTTTTGTATATGTATTTTGTGGAGGGAAGTGGTGGACTGAGTGATGGACACTTGTAAATGGTGACTGCGAATAGATTTTACAGTCATAAAAGTATATTATAGTGTTGCAGTAGATGTTGGATAATCAAAGTCAATAATTTGTTGGACTTGATTGTAATTTTATCCAAGCACTATGGTTGTGATCTTTTTTCACTTATATGTTGTAGAGCTTTGCTCATCGTATATAGTATGAAACTTTAACATGTTGGTTGAAAATATGTTTTTGCTTGGCTTTTGTAACCTTTTAGCTTGTGCGAATAAAACAGACAATATGTCGGGCATGCACGGGCACCACTCATCTAGTATGTAAAATAAGTATATTGTTAGTATATACTTATGTGAGTGCCTTTGAATGGACACGAATTTTAAAAAGAACTATTTTGTTTGAACTTGTTATCTAAAATAAGTCATAGACATTTTTGTTTATTTCATTAAGTGTAAAATGAGAATTTTAAAATTAAATTATTTTTAAATATAGAAAGATATCATACCTTATGGAACAAATTAAAAAGGAAAGAGTAAAGAGGAAAGAGTAAAGAGGAAACGGTAGCTAAACTTTTTGTGTTATACTCCCTTTCTTCCCTTTCGCTTGTCATATTTATTTTTGCACATGCTTTTAGAAAATATTAATTAACAATAATTTGACTAAATTAACCTTATCTTTTGTTTGATCTCAATTATTGCTTCTTGCTTTCATCAAATTAATCTTTCTCCACTTTATTAGTAAGGATAAAATTGGAAAGAAAGAATCAACTCTTTCTTGTTTTTTTCTAAAATGACAACTATTTAAAAATATCTACTTTTAGTAAAGGTGACATATTTTTCGGAACGAAGAGAGTAGTGAAAACACACATTTATATAAAATCTTTCTGATAAATTGAATGACAACTCCCTGAAGTTATTCTTTTGTTAGCCAGAACTCGCGAAGTTTTTAATTTCCGATCTCTAGACGGAGTTGGGTAGAATTGGTCTACCAAGAAATTCGTTCGTCTAAATGCACCAAAGTCTAGTCAAAACGTAAATCAAAAACCAAGTTGTATATGACGTCACTCTTGGTTGACAAAGTCTATTATATAAATTACTTCTAGCACGCCAATTGTAGATCTAATTCTTCATTAGTTCACTTTTCTCCATAATTCCAACTTTAGATACGTTACCTGAAAGCTGAACGCATTTACAACACTTAATCACACCATGCATTGAAAGCTACAAAGTACTTACCACATTAACAAGACTTTAAAGTCACAGAAAAAGCACTAAACTTAATTAAGACTAAAGATGCATGACTAGACAGACACTAGAAAGACAAAAGAAAAAGCACAAAGAAACAACGGGAGAAAGTAGAGAATGAAGAAGCGAAAACTAGACATGGCAACATTTGATTGGACAAAGACAAACACCTTAAAACAACCAATGACGAATTTTTGCTTGAATGCTCCTCTCTTTAATGGTATCTAAACTGGGTTTCCATCCTTTTCCTGACAATTGTCTGCTTAAGAATTCAGGTCTTCCTTCAAGAATATCACTGAAGTAATCATGTTTAGATCCTTCTTCCTCTTCTTCTCTTTTCACCAGACAAAGATTCTTGTCCGAATTAAGAACATAATCACGACCATTTCCCAATGATGCAGAGGAAACTGCTGCTGCTGCTGGACATATACGAGCGAATACTGGCAAAAACCCGGTATAAGAAGCTAACAGAGACTTGGATTTAAGCATAGAGCTAGTTTTCATTAGAATTCGTCGTGCTTCTTCAGATGAAAAGCTAACTGGCTTTCCTTTCTTTTTTGGAAGCATCACATAAACCTTGTTCCTCTCCAGTTTCATATCAGCAGGCAATGGAATAGGCTTTTTTCCATCCGTGATCGGCTTGAATTCAACCACTATTTGCTGGGGATGTTCCAGCATCAACTCTGCCACTGTTAAAGACTTGTCATAACTCTGAATCGTCCCATCTGTAAAAATAACCTTGCTTGTGCTATCTGATAACTTGCCCTGTGGATTAATGGAATTGCCCATTTTGGAGTTTGTTGGTGATGGTTTGAGAATCTAACTCAAGATGACTTATGGAGATGGAAAAATGAATAAATTAAAGCTGTGTGTTTTTAATGGGCATTGATAATAGATATTAAAGTTGGTATTTAAGAATGGAAGGTTTGAACTGTGAAGTAAAGAAAGGAGTTTGTTAAACCGCTCCATCTTGTGACTTCTTTGAGGGACATAATGGTGGAATTGGTAGTAATGACTCCACAGAGAATGTCAAGAAAAGGGTAATAAAAGATCTGTTTTGAAATCGTTTTCTTGATGATGGTTTGGGTTAAAGCTAAACTCGTTGACCTGCTCTTCTTCACTTTGTGATCTAATGAAGCCTAGAGCATGCAATCTAACACACGCAATATTAAATTTCAAAGGGAGTTAGACTAGAGAGAGAAAGAGTCTTACCTAACGAGAAATCAGCAAGTCAAGAAATGAGGAACCGTTCAACTGTTTATCAACTGCATCTCCAACTGATTCATATCAAAGTTGTGCCATAGTTATTGGAAACGTACTCAAGAAAAACCATCCAAAGGTGAATGTCTCTAAAGAATCCCGATTGAGAATATAAAGATCCCAGCTCGACTACAAAGTTTCGGTCATTACTGTGTTAAAGCTAACCAAAGCCAAGGTAGATGAGAAACAATCGCTGGAATTCGAACCTTGATCTCTCATAATTTTCACCTACTTCATTGATGGTTAGGTCACACCTTTGAGTGTTGTGTTAAACGTGTATATATATATTATATGATTTGCTATGTTAATTTGATTTAACTATACAAATGAGGGCAAGGTTAGCTGTAATTGCCCCGTCCTTATAGTCTAGCATCAGAAAATTAGATGTCGTGGTCGGGTGCCTATTCTTCAAATTCCCAGTGGCACGATGAGCCAGCAACTATGACTACACATCCCCGCGTGAGATATTACTGTCAATGTCAAGGGATAATTTACAGGTATGCTGAGTCACACATAATCCCTTGAGCGATTGTTGTAGATCTTTTCAAAAAAGCCTAAATTTTAGTCAAATGTTTGAGGCATCAAGTAGTATGCAATGGACATGTACACGAGAATTAATAGTTGGGGTTTACGAGCGAAAGAGCAAATCTTAGATATTTAAGCACTTGAACAAGTTACATGTACGAGTCTTTTGACATCAAGTAGACCAAAGGCATGTACCGAATGAAATCAACAGTTTGAGCAATACTCTGATTTCTGAACAGGAAAAAACATTACACTTCAATACAGATAAAAAAATATTATCACTGCTACAGCAGTAGCGAATAAGCATGAGTAACTAAGAAATGGAATAATAATATGGAGTTTTGACAATGTTCCAGCCTTAGGTAAATTTTACAGGGCAACAATAAATAGCTTCTCATCACACTAAGTAGATGTTCAACGCATACAAATTATAAGTACTAAAAGACCTCAACAGTTTGAGAACAAATGAACAGGTTCCATCTTTTCCAGACGGGAAAAAATAGTTGTACGAAAAGCATAAACGAGGACACAATCTGTTTCAACTTCTGGTTGCGTAAACTACTTTATATATTGAGAAACCCACTTAAAGCCATCACCATACCCCATTTTGCGTACAATACTGCACATAAACACCTCCAAGGGACGAACACTAGAATCAGCAACACTCACCTTTCCCTTGCCAGTAGTGACACCAGTCAAACCAAGGTGATAACGCAGCTCATCTTCCGAGGCAGCATACGGTATGTCTATCTTGTTTCCCAAAATGAGGAAGGGGACAGTAGCTAGGGCCTCATCAGATAGCAGTGCGTCTAACTCTTTCTTTGATTCTGCAAACCGCTCTTTGTCATATGCATCTACCAGGTATACAACAGCATCAACCTGCAAAAGGCAACTCATGCTTATTAAGGGAATGCTCAAATCATTTTTTGCTGGTGTAAAGTTACAAACATTAAAAAGCAAAAGAAAAGCAAGAAAAAGAATAGCAGGCTCAAATTTTAGAACAAAATAACTGGTTAAATGGCAAGCAACAATGCCACAAAGAGGAGTAAACGGACAAGATCAAGAATATTTTCAAAAAGTTCAGTGAAATTTGTGAACAATGATTGCATACAAGTTAGCTCCCGAACTTCTACTTGCTCTAGGGAGGTGGTCCTTACATCCACCAAACCCCAAACTTGGCCATTAGAATGGCCCATGTGCTCCCATGTAGCTTTCAGGGCTCAGCTGTACAATTCTCGCATCATATATGGAGAGAGGAACAAATGAATCTCAGACCAATTCGCCTTCCATTACACACTTGTCATTTGAAGTCTTCTCAGAAATCATTATGTGAAATATTAATTAAAGAGAACATGGTTGGTCCCATAAATGTTCTTAATCAAAAGAAAGTAACACTAACATTCCGTCTAGAATTTTTAGGACATTGTAAAAAGTTTCATACTCTTTCATTTCAATAGAACTTTCAAGAATTGAAATTCATTAAACAAGTATCCAGCATGTTTTAGCTCATCACTTCCTTGATCTATTGTTGAATTATTCGATAAGCACCCAAAAAAACATTGACCAAAATCCAATTCAATTTCAATAAGACATAGGAAATCATCTCGGTTAGCAGAATCACCCTTCTTTTCTTTTTTTTGCTTAAGTCAGTCATCCTTCTTTTCCTTTTTTTGCCCCAACGAGAAGGTGTGAGAGGTTGGCTATTGTGGGTCTAAGGAGAGATAAAGGTAGGCCGAAAAGTTGGGGAGAAGTGATTAGACAGAATATGACACATCTCCAACTTACCGAGGCCTGGACAGGAGGATGTGGATGTCGAGGATTAGGGTAGAAGGTTAGTAGGTAGTCGAGTTTGGGATTACCATATATGTTCCGTGTTTTTCATGTATTATTATTATTATCATTCTCCTACTATCTTAGCCTTCAATTTTTATTACTACATGTTGTTTCCCTTTGTTTCAGTTTTCTTATTGCATTGTTTTTTGTTGTTGCTAATGTTCTTGTCTTCATTGTTTTCAACATGGCTTCTTCGCTATTGTTTTTCCTTTTCAACCTGCTTAGAATTGCTTTCCTTGAGCTGATGGTCTACCGGAAACAACCACTCTAGCTCCACAAGGTAGGGGATAAGATCAGCGTACATATTACCCTCCCCAGACCCCACTGTGGGAATATACTGGGTATGTTGTTGTTTGGCTAAGTCAGAATCATCCTTCATAATTATCAAGAGCCTTGAAAAAATATCATCTCACTGAAAATCTGCTACTCTTGTACAGCAATACACTGCAAAGAGCACGGATAAGAAGAGTCACAAATATAAGCAGGTGCTTCCTAAATTTGCAACCAAAACATGACCTGATGCTACGAGATAAGTGTATCTATGATATAAGCAATTCTAAGAGAAAAAAGTAGATGAGCGCAGAAGGCAGAGAAATCTCTTTCCCAAGATTGAAAACATCGCGACATTTCCCGTACATCTTGGAGCACGCAGAACATTAGAAAAACAATAAACAGGTTGTGTATTTAACAAATAATTCTTCATTAACACTTTGACACTAATTTGTTCAGTCACTTATTAATCGATTAAATGCAAGAAAATTTTCAACAGTTCCTATATTTGAATAGTAAAGTAGGAATGAGATGGAGCAACTTAATGTTTCCAGTTGCAGAAGCGGGCTGAATCACCCTGGAGGCTATACTTAGGATGATAAGGAAGAGAAACGTCAACAAAGAAAGAGATAAGACATATTGACAAGGGAGAGAGACAGAGAGAGAATCAATGAATTTGGAAAGTAATATAAAAACCTTAAAATTGGGCGAGGAGGATAGTGTTTTCAATCTTGGACTCACTGCCCGGACTCTTCTATTTCTTTAGCAACTTGCATTGACGTGACAGCACACAAGTGCTACTATGGGATAAAAAGTGTCTATCTGGTAGAATTAATTAATTAATTTTTTTTAAAAGTGGTTGAATTAATTTTGATACTATGACTTCTACAATACTAGTAGATTTCAATGATAAAGAACGTCTTTACTGCTGAATACAAAACACTAAAGTAAAAGAATTTTTGTTCTTAGTTTTAACCTCATGCTTACACTAAGCATCTGTAAATCAATGTAGTATTCTTCTCGTTATATAAAAAGAGAATGAAATTTCTGATAATAAACACAACTTGATTATCATGCTTATCCATTGAATAATCGCGACGCTTATTCATATCAGCTAATCTAATACAAAGGCCTTGGGTAGACACACTCCTAGGCATGACCTGATGGCAACACAAAGGAATGCATGAGATTACGGATTTCGGCCTTTGCTGCAAAGCTTGACATGTAGGGAAAAGAACCGATTAATACAGCCAGCACAAAAGCATATTTTCCCAAGGTACTCTCACAAATCAGATGACTCTTCAAATAGGGGACTTTAAAAAAGGTCACATGCTACAAATAACAGCTCACTCTTCTTCAAGTCAAATGACAGAGTATCTTCATCTCTATCGAATATAGATATATCCCAGTTTTACACTTTGGGAGAAGGGGCCTGTATATTCATTTCCATTTCCGAGCGATAACAGAACTCTTTCTTTGATATCCCAATATGGGGATATATTGCTACAAACAAAAGCCTTACAAAAAAAATTGGCTAAAAAGAAAAGCACCTAAGAAAACAGTCCACTCGTAAATCCATGTCCAGAAAAAAAAAAAATAGTCCATCCCGTAGATAAAGATGAAAATTTTCAGCAGTCGCCAATGCTCATAAATACACATTTCCTGGTATCAAAAGATTCAAAACACAACCAAATAGGGTGGAGAAAAGTATGATCTATGTTAGGATACCTTGTCTTACAAAGGGCTAATGAGAAAAATTGATCATGTCTTTTTTCCCTTTTTTTTGGATAAGTTGATCAAGTAGAGCATATTTTAAGCACACTCCTTTATGAAGTTCATGGCTTCACCCATAAAGCAATAATCTCTTTGCTTCGGGTGCCAACATTTGTCCGGTAGGCAACTTCTCTTCCGAGAGAATAGAATTTAGGAAGTACGTTACTATGACAATATTTCATAATTACTAATGCCCATAAAGCCATAGCGCTTATCTGTTACTTGCCACCATCTGTTTTTTTTTTATGGGGGGGGGGGGGTGCAATTACAGAGGCCCCCCCTCAACTCACTGCAGAGTTTAACCCCTTCATTTTTTACTCACTTAAACCCATTCACTAATGAGAATGTAAGAATTGAACAATTCTGAAATCAAGCAGTATCTCCTGCATATTGAATTATACAAAACACATTTATGCCCTTGTATATATTTTAAGTAAATCATTAAATCCTAGCTCTTAACTTAGTATTAGGAAAAGATCCTGTATCTCCACCTTTAAAGTTCACTTGTTCCTTTATTTTGATATGGTAGCTGTTTTTTTCTTTTCTTACGAAGGTAACACTAAGAAAGCAACTAAAGGGAAACAGGTTTTCATGCCTAAACAGTTATAGTACTGAAGGATTCTAAGAAAATTTCATATGATAAAGGAGTTTTACTCTCTACTTTTTTCTGGTAATTTTTAACAGAATTCATACAGAAGTTTTGCAAAAGAAAATTACTTAGAGAGAATAACAATTACAAAGGAAAGAGAGTCATATCCAAAAAAATTACAAAACTTTCAGGTTCCATAAACATCAAGCATAGATGATCCAAGCTGAGTTCAAGATATACTCCTACGGTATATATTGAGACAATCACCTCTACTGTAGTGCCTTAAAAAATGATGATCTAATAGCCAGTGCATTCTTTTTTCAGATCTCGCCATTTTTCCAAATTGTGCCTAATTAAGGGCATAAAATGTCCTTGTTTATGTCACTACCTTTAGATGTTGTCCTGCATCATAAGACGGGGATCGAGCAGTTTATAGGCTTCCTCCCCTTTCTCAACTTGTGAGGGATCTTTTAAGGACAAAATCCTTCTGACCACAATTGTGGGCAGGACAATACCTCATAGGGAGTGGTTCCAGTCCGTTCGTATACCACTTGTTAGCAGCCCTGGACGGATCGATAATCCTTATCTAGACAAATGTCACTGGCGATGCAGATTTAGTTTTGAAATAATTCCATTCTAATATTACTTGAAGCTGGAGGGAATTGAATGACAACATAAACCTAAAGGGTCCAATTCCGTAGTAAGTCAGTCAACAAATATTAGTCTTTCTAATCCTTATGGTGAAGGTGAGCATCGTCTAGAAATCAACTTTTATGTTACAATAAGTGTAATCAGACCACCATATCAATCTATTGAAGTAGCTCTATGGAATCACTACCTCCAAATGTATTTAATGTATAGTGTCAATATTATCCATGTTCAATTGTCCAAAGAAAAAGATCATCACAAGGACCAATGGCATAAGACTTCAAATAGATAAATTTCAAACCCAAGAATACGCAAAAGTTTAACTTGCAACATAATAGAAGTTAAGCACCGGATCTTATAAATGGATCTGTAGAGTTAAACCAAGCAGTGCTCTCAAGTAATTCTTTTAATTCCCTCGGAGAAGCAGTAAAAGTGATTGGCGCGTCAATTGCAGCAATGATATAATACTGACTCTGCACCATGTAAGGAAGGATCCCCTACTCCGAAAATTAAGCTGCGCACTAGTGAAAGCAATTTTTTTTTGTATGTATACAAATTTTTGAATCCCTTCGAAATAAAAAAACTTCTAGTGTAGAGGCAAAAGCTGTTCAAAAATACCAGATGTGGCATTTCTACATTTTCTGAATCCCCTCATTAGAATTCCTAGCTCCGCCACTGCAACACCACGAGTGGACACATGGGCACGCACACATACAGATATATACACGCACACAAACACACACATATGCATAGGTGTGTATGTATGTATGTATATAAACACATACATTTCATATAATTCCTCAATGAAAAACTATTTATGTTGCTTTACGAATCCTTAATATTTCTTCCGCTCAACAATTCACGTCTATTTCATTTTAATAACTAAATATTTTAATATTGCAAGGCGAATTATTAAGCAGCCGTGTTAGGAGCTACGAAGAAATAAATGCTTTGAATACCTTGGCATAATAATCTTTCCAGACACGGCGAGCGATCTGATGACCTCCTAAATCAAACGCTTTGAATTTGATTTTTCCGATACTCAGCTCTTCCGATGTCGGATACTGCGTCGGCTGATGCTGAACTAATCTCTGCAAAATCAAACAAAATCAAATGCAAAATCAAATGAATCGAAACCATCAGAAAGAGTAAATAGCTAATTTGAAAAGCGAACAAGAAAAGGAGAAAAAAATACCTCGTCTTTGAGCATGTGAAGAAGAGTGGTTTTGCCGGCATTGTCGAGACCGAGAAAGAGGATCTTAGCTTCCTTTTGCCATAAACCTAGAGAAGACAAAACGCCATAGAACCAATCCCAGAGAAACATCTTTTCCGTTGATCGCCGATGGGGGGATCTCAGTTCTAGTTGTAATGTTCTTCTTCCACCAGATCTGGGATCTACCCTAATGCTTATTAATGCGTCGATTCTATTGTTCACGTCATCACGTGTTATATCATACCATTTCTATAAGAAATTAAAAAAGAACAAAGGAGGCAAATTAAATTTCCTCAGTGCTCGTCGGGAATAAATATACAAGACACGATTGTCCTCCCCCCCCCCTCCCCACCCCCCAAAAAATGATATTCCACTATTTCTTTAGTCTATTAAAAAGAAATTGCATCTTTCTTAACGAGAAATCATTTAATTTGAACTAAATTAAAAATAAAGGATAATTTTAAATAACTACACAAATATTATAACATATTTAAGATCATATAAGTATTAGAAGTTTTAGCGACACAAATCTAATCTAATTATTTAAAATTACAAATTTTAAAAGTAATATTTGTATGGGCTAAAATTGGTTAGTGACTGGTGGCCGGGTGACGGAATGATACATGGAACTAAAGACAGGTGGATGTGAGTCAGCAAACAGCTGGCACCGGATGTAAGCATGCAATCGGTGTTGAACGAATTTCGAAGACAGAGCAGCTGGTAACAAGGATTCAAAGCATTATCATCGGATAGCATTTAATGGGCAACCGTTACAGAGAATATCTGCATTTATAGCCAACTTTATGCAGTCATCAATGACAATTTTATTCTCATTCAAGAGAAGCTTGATTTAGGGATCTTGTCTCCCTCAATAGAGCTATAAATAGGAGGATTAGTATCCATTGTAGGCACGAAATATTTTGTACACAAAAAGCTATATTCTGCTCTTATTTTATAATTCTTAGTCTTTGTTTTTGAATACTGTTATTGCTTTTGCCACCAGAAAGGCTAGGCTTGTATTTCTTTTAATCTCATCTCACAATCTTGTTTTTTGCTCTTATTTACTTACTATTTTTGGGTCAAATCGATTCACTTGTCTATAAACCACGCTATAAATTTAACTGTATTGTTTTACGGGTAAATAATTTGGCGCCCACCGTGGGGTATAGACAATTGTGTAATTGTTTTGATCCATTTGTTTGTTACTCACAAATTTTGACTCTTTCAGTAGTAAAAGAAAAACCAGATATGGCAGCTAATGATGTCGACAATGTCTATAATATTGGAGCACACAACGAACGGGAATATGAGTTTTAGCGTGATGATTCAACTAGTGAAACCTGCAACGAAGGAGATGAGGCAAATTTGGTATGCGAAGGCCAATATCCTCGACATGTGAGGGGCCCAACTCCTGATGATACGGAGGATGAGCACGTTGTTCAACACAATCTTGAGAGAACAAAAAAAGGCGATTATGGATCACCGCTCAAGGTAGGATCGCGTGATGACGGAATTGAAGCAGCATTATTAGGTGCTTCTAATAATGCTAATGAAAGGGCTCTAGCTTTTCCCAGCGTTTCTGCAAATCAAACGACTCAAAGAACTGATAATAAGACTCCAAGGGATGAGGTCTGTTTCGACGAGGCCGGAGGGACTGGTAGTGGATCTAGGAACAACAACTTAAATGACCCTTTCAAAATCGAGCTCATGAGAGAAATGAATGAATGAATCAGAACGCAAAGGAGTTTCATGCTCGAATGGATCAGATCCTGGGTGCACCGCCGTGTTAAAGGGTCCAGATTCAAAGAAGTATACGAAGTTACCGTTTAAACTAAGTGTGGCACCGGAGTTGAACCCAAAGAGGTTTAAGATGCAAGATATATAAAAGTATGATAGGACTCCAGATCTACAGGAGCACATCACGACCTACACTACGGAAGTAACAGGAAACGACACGGCCCAGCATGAGATCAAATCGGTTTTGTTGAAGAAGTTTGGAAAACCCCTTATGAAGGGTGCCTTAACTTGGTATTAACTCTTACCTGAGCATTCTATTAATTATTTTAAAATGCTTGTAGATTCGTTCATCAAAGCTTATGCTGGAGCAAGAAAGGTTCAGCCCAGAAAGGCGAATATATTCAGAATTTCACAAAGAGAGTCCTTGTTGCGGGAATTCATGATCCGGTTCCAGAAAGAAAGGATGTTATGACCAGCGGTTCAAGACAAGTGTGCAGCGGAGGCATTTAAAAAGGTCTCAATCTGCTGAGTTCCGATGCATCCCGATAATTGAAGGAGAGCTTGCTCGAGTTTCAGGCAACCACATAGGCAAATGTTCACAATCGCTATGAGTTTAAAATAAGAATAGAAGATGATCAACTTGGCTCCTCGGCATCCTCCAAAGGACAGAATCATGATCGGAATCACAATAAATTCAAAAATAATTTTGATGAAGATCGGAGACCCTCCAGAAGTCGTTTTCAACCTTACGAGAGGGCCGATAGGTGTGGTAATAAAGGATTACAGTTATCGGATAGGTTCATTTCTGAGAGAAGGAGGGATCGTGGTCGGAGTAGCAGATCATTGCAGGAGAAAGAGGTGTCAGGGTACCGAGATTCAATATTTCCTAGGGTGATGCATATATAATGCCGTAACCTTTTCCTATATCCCATATACATATATTTACATATATATGCGTATATAATGACATCCGGTCATGGGTCAGTATAAATGAACGCAATGCGTGAAATGCATAAGAAATACGTTAATAAGATTTTTCTCGGAATGCCATAAAAATCAATATCCTTTTGGATAAACTTTATCAAATACGTATTTTTCTGAGACCCATGAACAGAAGATATAATAAGAATTCACATGGGAAATTGAGAATGTAGACACCCCTAGTATTTATATGAATAGAGTCATTTATGAAAGTTACGTATTGTGCTCGTTTTATTTGTATTATTTGGATCATGCCAAAACGAAAGAAGGCATAGCCTTAACATACCTGGAGTAGGGAAAACTCTGTATAATATTCTTGGAGAAGATTGCACTGTACTCCTTTAGAATCGCAAAATTTTACGTTGCTATGATTCTAACAATTCTCGTTGGAATTGTTTTGCTGCAAGAATCTCGTTGGAAGCCTCTGTGGATTGAGTTTAGCTTTTGTTCTTGAAGTATTTTGAACTATGAAGACTGATATATGATTCTTACGTTCTGATTTTTCTCCAAATGAAAAATGGAAACAAGACTTGTAACAAGTCTTTCTTATTAAATTCCTATTAACCTTAGCTAGCCACTTAATCATGAAATGACCACCTGATCAATAGGTATATGTTGATGATGTTGCCCACAATGGCCGAGACAAAATGATGTGATGTCCTTAGAGGCTTGATGATATTATGTACATCTATACCTATGCATGACACGACATTTATATGCACGTGCATGACATTATAAATATTTCAGGATTTACAAAGTTATTCAGATTTACAGATGAAGTTCTTTATTCCATGTTTCATCTATGTCTCTTATGTACTGATTTTCATGCCTTACATACTCAGTACATTATTCGTACTGACACCCTATTTCCTAAGGCCTGCGTTTTATGCCCGCAGGTGTAGGTAGGCAAGTCGACGGTCCCCCTTCTTAGGATCCTTGATTAGCGAGAGTTGGTGTGCTCCACTTGATCCGGAACTGCTTTTGATTTTGGTACGATATGTTTGTATATTTATATATATATATACAGCGAGAATTGACGTGCTCCGCTTGATCCAGAGCTGCTTTTGATTTCGGTATGATATGCTTGTGTATATATTTATATATGGGTATGACGTGGCTCAGTCCCGCCTTTGTATAGTTGTATTTCTATTAGAGGTCTATAGACAGTTATGTCCAGTTTGATAGTATGTGGCCTTGTCGGCTTTCAGTTTTTGGTATATATTTGTCTATCGCGGCCTTGTCGGCTCGCCCACTGTAATCCGCACGTATAGGTATATATGTCTTTTGGACAGGTTTTCCTTGTGCATGTTACTCTCGTAATTCAGCAGATATTATTCATGTTTATATCTTAGTCGCATGCTTAAGGGTGTTCGACAGGTAGGATTCAGGCACTCGTCGCGGCCCATCGGTTTGGGTCGTGACAAAATTCTTATGTGCCTTACCTGAAGTTGTTGCCTCATTTATTGTCATGCTATCCTTTCCGTAATTGCTTAACCTTAATTGAAATCATTATTATCTCTTTCGTAATTGCTTAACCTTAATTGAAGTTTGTTATCCCTTTCATTGGTAACATATTCTTATTTGGGGTCATTGATTCATGCTATGTCCCTTGTTGTCGAATTATATTTTTATAGATTCATTGTTACACATTACCTCTGCCTGGTTGAACTATTCTTGTTGAGACTATTATTTCCCTGTTGTGTCTTTCTTTATGAGTTTGTTCTTCCATTTCTTTGTGTTATGAAGTTCTTATGTTGATTTACTTATCGTGTTATTGTTATTGTTGTTGTTGTATTCAGTGTTATTGAGCCGAAGGCTATGCGTGGTTATGATATTGAAACTATTTTGAGGAAACGTTGTGGCATATGGGCACATATTGTGAAAATCATTTTGTTGAGTTGTTATGTTTTGGCACACATGTTATTGTTGAGAGGATTGTTATGATGTTTTCACGAGGTTTTTGCCGTGCTGTTGTTATTATTGATACGCATGCGGTGATAAAGTCTGGGTGTTGAAACGCATACGGTGAGATAAGGTGGACTTGATACGCGAGGCTAGTAGGGGAACTATTAGAAGTCATGCGGTGTGATAAGGTGGGCTAAAACTCGGGGTGCTATTTTGGAAAAAATGATTTTCAAAACTAAATGTAAAGGCTCTCGCAGTGATATAAGGAAAGATTGTGGTTCATTTTGTGATTTAAGACTACGAGGCGGTACCTCGGTAGTGGCTCTTGTTCACATTTCCCCATTCTTTTGTACTTGTCTTTGATTATTATTTCCTTAGCATACTATTAATTATCTTTCTCCGTGTAGCACTATTTGCATAGTTCTGTGTAGTTAATCTTGTTGTACAATTCGTGGTTTCCATTTTATGAATATCTTCATTACACTGTACATTTTGTGTTGATCGTTTCTTGTATGCCATTTATAGTCTCTACTCTTACTTGTTGACTTGAATTGTGGTAGAACACTTGCACAAGCATACACGTAGATAAATCACCCATATCGGTCTAAGAAGATGAATCCTGATGTTTTGACCATTTACATGTTCCCCAGTGTACTTGCCTTATGTGTGAAAGTTACCTTGTTGGCACATGAGTTGTCCGTGCAGTCATGAGTCATTATTATTGTTGGCATATGAATGGTCCGTACAGATATTAGATATTACACTCCTTAGGCAGTGTTTTTACGAATTGTAAAGTGGGCACAAGATGCCAAGTGATTAGGGTTCATGAATTGGGACCCGTGATTTGTGATTTTGAGGTTTGGTACCTTATGGAAGTTCTTGGATAAACCTGGTGTGAAAGCGGTTGTTCCAATTGAGTTGTAATTGTTGCTTTTAGCTTCCTATTACAAGCATTGAATTATTATTGTCATCATGCCTAGCTTTATAGAGACATTGCTCCCTGTTAGGTCTACATTTATACTTGTTCAGGTTGTTTAATCCAGTAGGTGTCTTGATTGTTCCTCATCACTACTCCGCCAAGGTTAGTCTTGATACTTACTGGGTACTAATGTAGTGTACTCATACTACGCTTTTGCACATTTTGTGCAGACCCAAGTGCCTCGAATATTATTGATTATTAACTGGCTAGTCGAGCATTGTTGTGGAAACTCAAGGTAAACCTGTTGTCGCATTCGTAGGACTCAGAGTCACCTTCTGATATTGTACTTGCACTGTTTAATTCTATCCAGAACAACTGCATTTAGGGGTTTTCTAGCAAACTTAGTAGAGCTTATGACTTGTACTACCGGCTTTGGGATTGTAAGTTGTGTATAAAGATTTCTATTTCCTATTTATTAGTTGATGGTTGAATTCTTCTATTAATTCAGTAAGTGTTAGGCTTACCTAGTCGTATAGACTAGGTTCCATCACGACATCCTACAGAGGGGAAACTAGGATCGTGACAACTTGGTATAAGAGCTCTAGGTTCATAGGTGCTAAGAGTCATAAGCGAGTTTAGTAGAGTCTTGCGGATCGGTATGGAGACGTCTGTACTTATCTTTGAGAGGCTACAGAACTATTAGGACAATTTCACTTCTTTCATTCCTATTGTGCGAGTTTATTAACCTCGGAGTTTGAACCTTTGTCATTTTATTCTCTCACAAATGGTGAGGACACGAGCTGTAGTTACCGACACAGCTAGAGCACCTATCAGAGCAGTAGTTGAGGAGCCGCCGGTAGCTCCGGTTGGGGGACAGGTACCGGAGGTGCCTGTTTCTACCTCGGGACTTCAGGAGATTTAGGCACAGTTCCTGAGCATGTTTGGTATATTGGCTCAAGCAGGGTTGATTCCTGTTGCACCAGCTACTTCACAGACCAGAGGAGGAACTCAGACTCCCGCCGCCCATACTCCAGAGTTGCGAGTCCACATTGGTTAGGTTCCAGGTGCCATGCTGACATAACATGTTATCCTAGATCCACCCGTGATTAAGGCAGCAACATCTGAGGAATAATAAATTAGACTTGTAAGGTTCCAGAAGTATTACCCTCATACTTTCAGTGGTTTGGCTTCAGAGGGTGTGCATGGGTTCCTACTGGAGTGCTACCGTATTATCTGCACTATGGGTATTTTGGAGATGAGTGGGATTGCTTTTACTATGGTCCAGCTTAAGTGTGCGACATATCAGTAGTGGCAAGCGTTTGAGTTGGGTAGTCCGGCCGATGCAACTTCACTTTCATGGACTCAGTTTTAAGAGGTGTTCTTGAGAGAGTTTGGGGATGTTTGTTCCCCAGACACTTTGGAAAGCATGGCGTGCGGAGTTAAGAAACTACACCAGGACACTATGTCGGTGTCAGAGTATGCCGTTAAATTTAATGATTTGTCCAGACATGCACCTGTTTTGGTTTCTACAGTTAGAGAGCGAGTCTGCAGGTTCATTGAGGGGCTTAATCATGATATCTGGTTCAACATGGCTCGGGAATTGGAGTCAGCTAGTCCATTTCAGCAGGTAGTAGAGATCGTTTATCGATTAAAGGGCACCAGGAGAGATAGGGCAGGGGGGCTAAGAAGCCTCGTAGGCCGGGAGGATATACTGGTCCCTATTTTGGAGGCAGGGTACGACATGGTAGAGGTTTTGTGGGTCAGCCAGTTCAGTTGCACTTCAAGCTTCACACGATATTTCAGGCACCCATGGGTCTCAAGATACCCGTGCTGGACAGCTTCTATAGACATGTCAGCAGAGAGATTGCATTGAGTGTGGAGATACTAGCCATATGGTGAGAGATTGTCCTAGACTCTGGACAGATGTGTTACAGTGGGGTATTCAGACTATGTCTGCTCTAGTTGCTGATATTCCTGCACCGCCAACTTGGGGTACAGGTCATGCGAGTAGAGGGCACCCAAGAGGGGGAGGCCCGACCCGTTGATGCGCTTTCTATGGTAGGGCTGAGGCTGCTACACCAGATGATGTTGTACAAGTATGGTTTTGATTTGTTATGTAGGTCCGTCATTCATATTTTGTTTCGGTTTTGCTTATCGGGTTGAGTCCTCCTATGTTACTTCACATACGGGTGAGTATAGTAATTTGGTACTCTGCTTATGTGTTTGCCTATGTTGGGAGATTTTATAGTGGTAGCCCGTGTCTTTCATTTTGTTTTCATTCATTATTGAGATATATGACTAGGAGTGGCCTTCCCTTACTCATTTCGGTAGTTTTGATGTGATTGTTGGACGATTGGTTACTATTCATGATTTAGATGCTCTACCAATGTGGGAGTTCAGTATGTGTCGTGATTTTTGTTAGCAAAATTGAATTAGTGGAAGCTTTCGGTTGTATGATGTGTATACTACTTGTGATTCAGAGCTGAGGATGGAATCCTCGCATTTTCTTGTGAATTGATATGTTTGGACCAGGCTGCGGGCCGTGCTAGAGTTATATCAGGATGAGAACCTCGTGATTATGATTAGTTCATGTCTTTTGATTCTCCCTTATGAAATTGATTCGTAGTATGGTACTGATAGGGAGTGGCGCCTGTCGAGCTTGTTTGATAGTTCTTTCATGTGTTTCCTTGTATATTCAATCATATTTGTGCTCTGCTTAGTGGGTTTTAACTTGCGAGGTGTGTTCCCAAGTGGTGTTGGGTGTGACTTGTTGATTTGAGTGAATAGTCATGGCATCTTCATGTTTCCTACATCGTTGTCAGTGTTGTGGATGTCTGGGAATGGGGTTCTAGCTAATATGAGGCTTATTGCCAGTGCATGATTTGATTATGGGCAGCTATTATGGCCAGATGAGTTGTTATGGACACATGTGTGATGTGCCACTGCGTATGGTTGTACCTTGTGGGTGTAGGCATAAGTTGTTGCAGCTGGTTGAGGCTAATACCGTGTGTTGATATAGTAATCGGGTCTTTAGAAATGGTCGGATGGTCAGAAATTCGGTTCTAAGGCTTATTGGTATTGGTGGAAGGAATAAATTTAAGTTGAGATGGTGTTGTTGGGCTTATGTGGATTGGGGTAACGTGGGATCACCCTGGGTATATGTGGTGAATACATTCAGTGATTTGATGACTTCAGGACAATTCTTGACACGTTCGAGGACGAATGTTTGTTTAAGAGAGGGAGAATGTAACGACCCGATCCGGTCATTTTGAGAATTAGAGTCTCTTTCGGTGGTTTAAGATCTCGAGCAGCTTCGCATTATGTGTTATGACTGTAGACATGTAATTTTTGACCTTCCCCAAGATTTTACACATTTTAACGTAAAATATTTAGTTTAGGTTTAGTATCGCTATTTTAAATAGTTTTGACTCTTTTACTTTATTTTATCATCATAAAAATAAAAATTACAAAAAAAAATATTTTTTATCTTTAGTTTAAAGTCAATTAGTATATTTATATTTATAGTATACAACATTTGAAAATACAAAAAATTAGTTTCACTTTTAGTATTTAGTTTTATATTAGTTTGTTTTAATTAAGAGTGATTTTTATACTTTATAGATACATTGTATTATTTGGTCTTCTTAGCCTAAATTTAAACCCAAAAAATACATGGTCCAACCCAATTTCTTAGATCCAAGCCCATACCCATTTCCCATTTGACCTAACTTAATTCCTACCCCTAATAAAATAATCCCTAATTCCTAAATCCTTAAGCTAATAACGGATCCCTCGCCTCTCAAAAAATGAGCCGCAATAGATAAAGAAAACAAAGAGGGAAAAAGGCAAAGTAGTTTCTTTCTTTAGTTGGAGGTCAACATAAAACCATTGTCCAATTTCCTAAACAAAAAGAAGCAGTAGCTGGGCAAAAATGATTTGAGCTCAAAGATAGACAAAAAATGGGAGATTTATTTTGTTAATAGAAATCGGCCGAAATTCCCCCATTTTTGAACCTAACGCCTCCTGGTTCTTCTTCTTCAACCATTGACGATCTTTACCGTATCACCGCTGACTCACGTAGAAGGAAGGTCCTGCTAGTTGAGCAAAAGAATAGAAATAATACTTTGAGGATAAGTCTTGGTTGCTTAGATCTGGCAGCAAGGCTGTCTGTTCCGAGGTTGGAGATTTCCGGCGAGGCTTTCCGTTTGAGGACGAGTCGAGGTCAGCGATCTTGGTTGGAACTTCATTGTTGGCGTCAGTTTGCATAGCTGAAGCTCATAATTTGTACGCAACAAAAAGGTTAGAAATCCTTCAATTGAAATGTCCACTCCTAAATCGTTCTTGGTTCAATGTTATATGCATATGGGAGTTTGTCTCTATTTGTGTGTATTTCTGTATGTATATATAATTTTGATTCAAAGTTATGGTATTTCTGTTGAAAGTTTGATTTTTGTAATAAAGTTGAATTTGGGTTTTATGTGTTTGTTGTTTGGTTGTTATATTATTGTTATGGGATTCTGGGTTTTCACTTCAAATAGCAATTCAGTTATGTTTAATCATTTGAGAACCAGTTGTTCGTTAAAGTAGCAATGTTGGGCGTTAATTCTTGATGATTAATAATATGTTATAATGGACGTCCTTTTGCTGCCCTTATAAAATTCACTGTGTCTACAATATAACCTTATAACAGTACATCTCCTCTATCCATTTCGACAATAATGTTTGATAATTCAATAATTTTTCACATAGGAATGCCAACAAAGTTTGATATTTACACATAGTTAAAAATTTTCCTTACATGATATTGATATATAGTTACTATCTCTGTTCTGTTAGTACTTCAAATATCCTAACATAAGTTCATTTTATTCTAGTGCCCAAAATGCACAAGCACCTCAGACTCACTGTTAGTGCAAAAATGCTTTAGGCGTGATTGATAAATAAATTATTGTGGCTATGAGTACAGTTCTCGTGTCATAGTCATGACACGTAATCTCCAATTCGAGTGTGCATTTCACGTGACTCGACCCTAACTTCAAACAATAATAAAATAAATATATCGCAAATCGCGAGTGCATTTCATGTAGCTTAGTTTGCAATGTGTTACAAAACAGCAAGTGTACGACAATCGTAACTTGTTCAAAAAATAATTTCATAAATCCTAAAAAGCGGTTTAAATAATTAAAAGTGGTTTAAAAGTTTAAAAATGCACAATAGGTTTAAAACATGTAATCAATCAGATAATTAGGCCAATATTAATAGTTGAGCGACCATGCTAAAACCACGGAATCCGGGAATGCCTAACACTTTCTCCCGGGTTAACAGAATTCCTTACTCGGATTTTTGTGTTCGCAGACCATAAATAAAAGTCAACTTCCTCGATTCGGGATTTTAAACCGGTGACTTGGGACACCATAAATTATCCCAAGTGACGACTCTAAATAAATATTAATAATTCCGTTTCGATTATTGTCACTTTAATTGGAAAAACTCCCTTATATCCGCTCTTTTGGGGTAGAAAAAAGAGGTGTGACAATGACTTGCATGTATGAGCGAGTTCAGTTTCCGGATGATTCGGGATCAATTTGGAAGAATGATTCCTGTTTTAGAAGCTTAAGCGGTAAGAGTTGACTGGAGTTTTGACTTTTATATAGACGACTCCAAAATAGCGTTTTGATGATTCCAATAGCTTCGTATGATAATTTTGAACTTAGGCATGCGTCTGGATTTGGATTCGGAGGTCCGTAGGATAATTTGAGGCATTTTGGCGAAAAATTGAAAAGTTGAAGTTTTGGAAAGTTTAGAGGTTTGACCGGGAGTTAACTTTGTTAATATCGGGCTCGGATTGCGATTTCGAGAGTTGGATTAGCTCCATTAAGTCATTTGGGACTTGCATGCAAAATTTGATGTCATTCCGAGTTGATTTGATATGTTTCAGCACGAGTCTTAGAAGTTGGAAGATTTGGAAATTCATAAATTTGATTCATGGTGAGATTCGTAGATTCGACATTGTTTGATGTGGTTTGAGGCCTCGAGCAGGTCCGCGTTGTGTTATGAAACTTGTTGGCATGTTTCGACGAGGTCCCGAGGGCCTCGGGTGTGTTCTGGATGGGTTAAGGGCCATTTCTTCATGCTTTAGAGTTGCTGATTCTGTCATCTGGTTTTCTTCATCGCGTTCGCATCAATGCCTTCGCTTTCGCGTAGTGTTATTTGGAGACAGTCAATATTGTTCTTCACGTTCAC
Organism: Nicotiana tabacum; assembly: GCF_000715075.1. Taxonomy (NCBI): domain Eukaryota; kingdom Viridiplantae; phylum Streptophyta; class Magnoliopsida; order Solanales; family Solanaceae; genus Nicotiana; species Nicotiana tabacum. The sequence goes on along the minus strand of NC_134101.1, from coordinate 133,496,927 downwards.
GTAGTGTTATTTGGAGGCAGGCAGTATTGTTCTTTGCATTCGCGACTAGGAGCCCGCGATCTTATAGCTTGGAAGATTGTTGCCATTGCGTTCGCATTCCCCCTTCCGCATTCGCATAGTGCTCTTTATTTAGGGGCAGTGATGTTCCTTCATTGCGATCTCACCCCTTCACTCGCGATTGCGACGTGTAGCCTGGGCACCTGGTATTTTTTTCACTTCCGCGATCGCATGAGTACATTCGCGATCACGTAGTATATTTTTGGGGCAGTAGTTATTTTTTCCGCGATCGTGATGTGCAAATACCTGGGCATCAGAATATATTTTCGAAAATCGTGGGTTTTGTCCATTTTTCATCTTTGAGCGATTTTTGAGGGGTTCTTAATGTGGTTGTTTGGAGTCAGTGATCTTTACCCGGTTTTGATATTGATTTCATGGGTTTATCTTTGTTTTCATCATTAAATTAGAGAATTAAGTGGGAAACTTGGGAAAAATTTGTAAAATCTTTCAAAAGTGTAAAATGATGATTTGAAGGACGAATTGATATCGGAATTTGATAATTTTAGTATGGTTGAACTCGCATGGGAATGGGTGTTCGGGTTTTGTGAAATTTGTCGGGTTCCGAGGTACGGGTTCGGGGGTTGACTTTTTAGTTTTAATTAAAGATCGAAGCTTTATTATCCGAAATTGTCTTCTATGAGTTTTATTTGTGATTTGAAGTTAGTTTTGCAAGATTTGAGCCGTCCGGAGGTTGTTTCACTCGAGTAAGTCATTTTAAAATAACAGTCTAGCTTCTTTGAGGTCAGTATCTTGCCTAATTATGTATGGGAAAACTACCCCTTCGGAGTCATTTGTGCTAATTGTGTCATCTGAAGGCCATGTACGCAAGGTGACGAGTACGTGCTGAGGCTTATTTTTGGAAATTTGACCCATTAGGGCTCTTAGGTTCTTATGTTCATTGGATATGAAGTTGTTTGTCATGTTAAATTCCCCATTTACTAAATTCACCCTTACGTTTCTTAATTGGAATTAATTGCTTAATGTTCTTCCCTTATTGCCGATTAAAATCTTATGTGCCTTACCTGAAGTTGTTGCCTCTTTTATTGTCATGCTATCCTTTTTGTAATTGCTTAACCATAATTGAAATCATTATTATCTCTTATGTAATTGCTTAGCCTTTATTGAAGTTCGTTATCCCTTTCACTGTTGACGTATTCTTATTTGGGGTCATATAGTCACGCTATCTCCCTTGTTGTCGAATTGTACTTTCGTGGAATCATTGTTACACATTACCTCTCCTTGGTCGAACTATTCTTGTTGAGACTATCATTTCCCTATTGTGACTTTCTTTGTGAGTTCGTTCTTCCGTTTCTTTGTGTTCTGAAGTTCTTGTGTTAATTTACTTGTCATATTCTCGTGTTATTGTTGTTGTTGCTGTTGTATTCAGTGTTGTTGAGCGAGGGCTATGCGTGATTGTGATATTGAAACTGTTTTGAGAAAATGTTGTGGCATATGGGCACATATTGTGAAAGTTATTTTGTTGAGTTGTTATGTTTTGGCACACATGTTATTGTTGAGAGGATTGCTATGATGTTTGCACGAGGTTTCTGTTGTGCTATTGTCATGATGTTTGCACAAGGTTTATGCCGTGCTACTGTTATTATTGATACGCATGCGGTAGTATAAGGTCAGGGTGTTGAAACGCATGCGGTGAGATAAGGTGGGCTTGATACGAGTGGCTAGTGGGGGAACTACTAGAAGCCATGCAGTGTGATAAGGTGAGCCAAAATGTGGGTGCTATTTCGGGAAAAATAATTTTCAAAACTAAATGTAAAGCCTCCTGTGGTGATATAAGGAAAGACTGTGATTTATTTTGTGATTTGAGACTATGAGGCGGTACCTCGGTAGTGGCTCTTGTTGAAATTTCCCTTTTTTTTGTACTTGTCTTTGATTGTTGTTTCCTTATCATACTATTAATTGTCTTTCCCCGTGTAGCACAATTTGCATAGTTCTGTGTAGTTAATCTTGTTGTACTATTTGTGATTTCCATGTCATGGCTGTCTTTATTACATTATACATTTTGTGGTGATCGTTTCTTATGTGCCATTCATTGTCTCTACTCTTACTTGTTGACTTGAATTGTGGTAGAACACTTGCACAAGCATACACATAGATAAATCACCCATATCGGTCTAAGAAGATGAAATTTGATGTTTTGACCATTTACATGTACCCCCGTGTACTTGCCTTATATGTGAATCTTACCCTGTTGGCACGTGAGTTGTCCGTGCAGTCTTGAGTCATTATTATTGTTGGCATGTGAGTGGTCCGTATGGATATTAGATATCGTCACTCCTTGAGCAGTGCTGCTGCGAATTGTAAGGTGGGCACAAGATGCCAAGTGATTAGGGTTCACGAATTGGGACCCGTGATTTGTGATTTTGAGGTTTGGTACCTTGTGGAAATTCTTAGATAAACCTGGTGTGAAAGCGGCCGTTCCTATTAAGTTGTCACTTGTTTTTCTTTATTTGGTTTCATCGGATTTAACTGTGTTCAGCTCACTCTACAATGTTGTACCTATTTGTTTCTTGTTGTTAATTGTTGCTTTTAGCTTCCTATTACAAGCATTGAATTATTATTGCCATCATTCCTAGCTTTATAGAGACGTTGCTCCCTGTTAGTTCTACATTTATACTTGTTCAGGTTGTTTAGTCTAATGAATGTCTTGACTGTTTTTCGTCACTATTCCACCGAGGATAGTCTTAATACTTACTGGGTACTGCTGTGGTGTACTCATACTACGCTTGTGACGGACCAATTTCTCCTATGGGCCGTGATGGTGCCCAACGTTATCGCTAGGCAAGCCAACAATGAATTAACTATGTCATCCTTTGTTTTAAAGATTTAAAATAGTTGATTTTTAAGTTGTGCATAAATAAAAAGTAAGATTTTTAATAAAAAATGATAGATCAGTTTTAAAAGCAAGTGAAACAAGTTAAATAACCAAGAGCCTTTAAGTGACTACTAGCATAAATCACCAGGACCTGGTGTCACAAGTGTAAGGGCTACTAGTAGAATATACAAAAGAATACTACTTTACTGTCTGAAATAAAATAGACAGAAAAATAAGCAAAAGGAAGACTCTGGCTGATGCAGAACGGGATCGGAAGGCAGCTCACTGTATAGTTTCGTAGAAGTGATCAAGTGTGCGCGTCAGACTGATATCCAAATACACCTGCCTCAAATTCTGCACGTTAAGTGCAGAAGTGTAGCGTAAGTACATAAACAATATGTACCCAGTAAGTATCCAGTCTAACCTCAAAGAAGTAGTGATGAGGGGTTGACTTTGACACTTACAATGGGCTAACAATAAAATGTTTAAAAATTATAGCTAAGCATGGATTACTTGAATATAGCTGAAAACTCCATAACAGGAATAATAAACAATCCTCTCGGTAATAGTAAATTCCAAGTTTATTTCCATCATTTAACAATTTATATCTCAAGCTAATGAAGCAATATCAATTATAAATAGTTCCAAAGATTCATTATACGCAATTATGTCGAGGTCGTACGGCCCAATCCAACATAAAGATATTTAAATTGTGCACTATCGAGGGTCAAGCGGCACGAACCATAGATGCATCTATCTGTTACCGAGGCGTTCGACCTGCTCCACAAGAAGAGAAAAATACATTAAAACAACCAACTCAAGACTTATTAAGGGGCATATATTCAAAGAGATACCAAATTCTCATTAACGATTCAATAAATGAAGTTTAACCTTTTACAATTCCTTTATCAAGTTCCAACATGATTTAAGTAATTAAATTAACAATTAGGGTGCAAACATCGCAAGCATAACATGGTTTGGCTCCTAGACACCCGGACATGAGCATAATTAGTAGCTATATATGGACTCTCGCCACCTCGTGCGTACGTAGCCCCCCTCCCCCACAAATAGAAGCACATATTAATTCAATTCATCTATGGGGTTAATTCCCTGTTACAAGGTTCGAAAAGAGACTTACCTCGTCTCAAAGCCTACTTTCTGGTCCAAGATTGTGCCTAAACCCTCAATTCGGTGCCGAACAATTCAAAACTAATCAAATGGTATATAAATTAATTATTACATGTTCAAAAGTTCGTATTCCAACTATTAAAGTGATTACCCAACCCTAAATATAGGATTCCTAAAATTCACCCTCGGTTTCACGTGCCCGGATTCCGAAATTTTTTGAAGAAAGTTGTTACCCATAACCTCATGAACTCAAATATATGAGTTTCACTAAATTCCATAACAAATTTCGTGGTTAAATCTTATTTTTATCAAAACCCTGGGTATTCTATCTAACCCTTAAATTTTGATAAATTTACATGTTAAAATCTACCCAAAATCTATGTTATAAACCAATATTATGTAGAAGTTACTTACCTCAAAATGCTAGGTGAAAACCCCTCTCAAGAAGCTCCAAAATCACTCAAGAAGTGAGAGAAATGGGTTAGAAATGGCTTAAGTCCCGTATTAAATGAACCATTCTGCCCCAGCGATTTCTGCACATGCGGTGCTTGGTCCGCTTCTACGGATGGGATCCTGCTTCTGCGGTCCCGATTCTGCGGCAAGCGTGTCGCTTTTGCGGCTGGGTTCGCACCTACGCCCTTCCTCATCGCACCTGTGCGTTCGCGGGTGCGCACAAAATTCCGAACCTGCAGTCCCTGACCAAACGCTCCCAAACCGCTTTTGCGGCCCAACCCTCGCACCTACGGGCTCGCACCTGTGGCCCTAAGCTCGCAGGTGCAGGCATACCAGAACTGGTGCACCAGCAGCCCTCTTGAATTTCAAACTCAATTTCCACACCATCCGAACAACATCTGTGGCAGACTCGCTCGCACCCTCGTAACGCACATAACAACATCAAAACTAAGAATCACACCCCAAACCAATTGAAATCAAGAATATGAACTTTAAGTTCTTCAATTTACTCCCAATGCGCCAAAATGTACTTAAATTACTCAGAATGACACCAAATTTTGCGTGCAAGTCTTAAATCACCATAAGGAACTGTTCCGGGTCTCGGAATCCCATTTGGACCTCGATATCACCAATACCTATTCCAAACCAAATTTAAACAACTTTAAAACCTTCAAAGAACCAACTTTCACTATTAGGCGCCGAGACACTCCCGGGTTATCCAAAACCCGATCTGAGCATACGCCCAAGTCGGAAATCATCATACGAATCTATTGGAACCATCAAATCTCGATTCCAAGGCCGTTTACTCAAAATGTTGGCCGAAGTCAAACTTAGCCTTTTAAGGCCAAACAATGAAACCAAATATTTTGATTTTAACCCAAACTCTTCCAAATCCCGAATTAACCATCCCTGCAAGTCATAAAACAGTAAAAACATGTACGATAAGTCTTATTTATGGGAACAGGGTTCTAGAAGGCAAAACAACTGGTTAGGTCGTTACATTCTCCACCTCTTAAACAAACGTCTGTCCTCGAACGGGTCTAGAATCATACGTGGAGTGCTGAATAAGTGTGGATGTCTGCTCCGCATATACTCCTCGGACTCCTAGGTCGCCTCCTCGACTGGTTGGCCCCTCCACTGAACATTCACTGTAAAAATCCTCTTGGATCTCAACTGGCGAACCTGCCTATCAACAATGGCAACTGGCTCTTCCTCATAACCCAGGCTCTCATCTAACTGAATCGTGCTGATGTCTAACACATGTGACAAGTAGGGCATGATACCTCCAGAGCATAAACACATGGAAAATTGGATGAACTCCCGATAGACTAGGAGGTAAAGAAAGCTCATAAGCAACCTCCCCAACTTGTCTCAACACCTCAAATGGGCCTATAAACCTTGGGCTCAACTTGCCCTTCTTCCCGAACCTCATGACCCCCTTCATCAGTGAGACTTTCAATAGAACCGTCTCGCCCACCATAAGTGATAAATCACATGCCTTCTGATCCGTGTAACTCTTCTGTCTGGACTGTGTTGTGCGAAGTCGCTATTGAATCAACTTTACCTTTCCAAGGCATCCTTCACCAAATCAGTACCATATAACTTAGCCTCGCGGGGATCAAACTAACCGATGGGAGAACAACATCATCGACCATATAAAGCCTCAAATGGAGCCATCTCAATGCTGGACTGATAACTGTTCTTGTAAGCAAACTCGTCCAAGAGCAAGAATCGATCCCACTGCCCTCCAAAGTCAATCACACATGCTCTGAGCATATCCCCCAAGATCTGAACTATCTGCTCTGACTGCCCGTCGTTCTATGGATGAAATGCTATGCTGAGCTCTACACGGATCCCCAACTCACTCTGTACTGCTTTATAGAAATGCAAAGTACACTGAGGGCCTCTATCTGATATGATAGAAACATGCACACCATGCAACCGAACTATCTCCTGAATATAAATCTGGGCCAACCTCTCCGAAGTATAAGTAGTTGCAACTGGAATGAAGTGTGCTGACTTGGTCAAGCTGTCAACAATGACCCAAACTGCATCAAACTTCCACAAGGTCCACGTCAACCCAACTACGAAGTCCATAGTAATACTCTCCCATTTCCACTTCGGTATAGTCATCTGCTAGAGTAGGCCACCTGGCCTCTGGTGCTCATACTTAACCTGTTGGCAATTTAGGCACCTAGCTACATACTCAACTATGTCTTTCTATATCCGCCGCCACCAATAATGCTGCCTAAGGTCGCGATACATCTTTGTAGCACCTGGATGAATAGAATACCTAGAACAATGTACCTCTTCTAGAATCCTCTCCCTCAAGCCATTGACATTAGGAACACATAGACGACCATAGAGTCGCAGAACACCATCCTCGCCGATAGTAACCTCCTTGGCACCACTCTGTAGTACCGTCTCTGAGAACCATCAAGTGCGGATCATCAAATTGTCGAGCCCTGATCTACTCCCATAGTGAAGACTGGGCAACAACGCATGCAAGAACTCGGATGGGCTGTGAAATATCCAACCTCACAAGTCTGTTAGCCAAGGACTGAATTTCCAAAGCTAGTGGTCTCTCCTCTGCTGAAATGAATGCCAAACTACCTATACTCTCTGCCTTTCTGCTCAAGACATCCGCAACTACATTCCCCTTGCCCGAATGGTAAAGAATGGTGATACCATAATCCTTTAGTAACTCAATCTATCTATGCTGCCTCAAATTGAGATCCCTTTGCTTGAACAGATGCTGCAAGATGCAATGATCAGTATAAACCTCACAGGACACCCCATAAAGATAATGCCTCCAGATTTTAAGAGCATGAACAATCGCAACCAACTCCAAATCGTGTACATGGTGATTTTTCTCATGGATCCTCAGCCAGCGTGAAACATATGCAATAACTCGCCCCTCTTGCATTAATACACAACCCAAACCGATGCGTGAAGCGTCACAATACACAGTATACATCCTCGAACCAGAAGGCAACACTAGAACTGGTGTTGTAGTCAAAGCTGTCTTGAGCTTCTAAAAGGTTGCCTCACAATCATCGGACCAATGAAATGGAGCACCCTTCTGGGTTAATCTAGTCAAAGGTGCTGCAATATATGAAAAGCCCTCCACAAATTGGCGATAATAACTTGCTAACCCCAAGAAGCTCCTGATCTCCGTTGTCGAAGTGGGACGAGGCCAACTTTGAACTGCCTCAATCTTCTTGGGATCCACCTTAATGCCTTCGTCTGATACAACATGTCCCAAGAATGCTACAGAATCTAGCCAAAACTCACACTTGGAGAACTTAGCATATAGCTTCTGTTCTAGTAATATCTGAAGTACCACTCTCAAATGTTGCTCGTGCTCCTCCATGCTGCGCGAGTAGATCAAAATGTCATTAATGAAGACAATAGCAAACGAATCAAAGTATGTCCTGAACACCCTGTTCATCAAGTCCATAAACGCCACTGGGGCACTAGTCAAGCCGAAGGATATCACTAGAAACTCATAATGGCCATATTTAGTATGGAAAGTAGTCTTCGGGACATCCGAGTCCCGAATCTTCAACTAATGGTACCCCGATCTCAAGTCAATATTGGAGAACACCCTAGCACCATGCAGTTGGTCAAACAAATCATCAAACGTGGCAACGAGTGCTTGTTTTTAATGGTAACTTTGTTCAATTGGCGGTAATCAATGCACATCCGCATAGTCCCATCTTTCTTCTTTACAAATAACACTGGTGCACCCCAACATGATACACTTGGTCTGACGAACCCCTTTGTTAGAAACTAATCAAGTTGTTCCTTCAACTCATTCAATTCTTTCAGAGCCATAAGGTATAGTAGGATAGCCATAGGCTAGATACCTAGAGCCAAGTCAATACAGAATTCGATATCACGATTTGGTGGCATGCCTAGAAGGTTAGAAGGAAACATATCGGAGAACTCCCGGACTACTGGTACTGAATTAATCACCGGAGCCTAGCTCTGCGGTAGTATCCCGAACATAAGCTAAATAAGCCAAACAACCCTTCTCGACCATATGTCGAGCCTTCAGAAAAGAGATAACCCGACTAGATGCACTGATAGATGAACCCTTCCACTCCAATTTAGGCACCTTTGGCATCGCCAAGGTAACAGTCTTGGCATGTCAATCAAGGATGGCGTGATATGGGGATAGCCAGTCCATCTAGGATGACCTCAAAATCGGCTATATCAAGCAACAGAAGGTCCTCTCTAGTCTTGTATCCACAGAATGTGACCACACAGGACCAATAAATCCGATCCACAAAATAGAATCGCCCATTGGAATGGACACATAAACAGAAGTACCCTAGGACTCACGAGGAATATCCAGGAAATGAGCAAACAAAGATCACATAGATGAATAGGTAGATCCTAGATCAAATAGTATCGAAGCATCCCTACCATAGACAGAAGTAATACCTGTGATCACGGCATCTGAGGCCACTGCATCTGGTCTGGCCGGAAAAGCATAGAACCTAGCTGGGGCACCGACTGGCTATCCCCCACCTGACTGGGTTGTAGCTGGCTGGCCTCCACCTGCCTAGCCTCCACCTCTAGGATGGCCCCAACCCGTTTGTCCTACGCCTATGGGCGGCCGGACAGCTGATGTTGTAGTCATAGACTGCTGGCCCTGCTGCACTGCCTTGCTTCGAAGCCTGAGGTAGAATCTCTGCATATAATTGAAATCTCTGCACTCGAAACAACCTCACGGTACAGTGATCTGCTGGCCTGAAGTCTGACCCTGATTGCCTGAGCACCCACTGGAAAAACCCTGAATGGCTGGTGGGCGGTAAGAACTCTCTAGCATGGCACTGAAATAGGGTCGCACTAGAGCACCACGAGGAGGCGGCGGTGCTGGATATGTGGGCCTGCTAGGCTGACCACTCCCAAACTGACCTCTGCCCCCAGCCGGGGCATCTTTAAACTCTCTAGAATAACAGACCCGATTGTTCCACTGTATCTGCTCTCTACCTCTCTGACCGTAACCCTCAATTCTCTGAGCTATCTCCACTACTAGCTGATAAGAAGTCTTCGTTGCAACCTCCCGGGCTATAGTGGCCTGAATACCTGAGTGCAACTCAGCAACAAACCTCCGCACGCTCTTTGTGTTCGTAAGAAGTATCATAAGTGCATGGCAAGACAACTTAGAGAACCTCGCCTCATAAACGGTCACTAACATCTGACCCTACTAGAGCTGCTCAGACTGGAATCGTAACTTTTCCCTCTGGGAGGGTGGAATATACTTATCCAAGAAAAGGCATGTAAACTGATCCCAAGCCATGAGAGGAGAACCTGCTGGTCTGCCGAGAACATGAGACTGCCACTACCTACGGGCCCTGCCCTCCAGCTGGAAAGTAGTGAAATCCATCCTATGGGACTCCAATATCCTCATGTTATGCAGTATGTCCCTGCACCGATCAATGAAGTCCTAGGGATCCTCATGTCGCTCACCCCCGTAGATAGGAAGGTGTAGCCTAGTCCATATGTCCAATAGCTTCTGCAGCTCGTCGGCCACAACTAGTCTGGCTCAGGTATGGATGCTGCTACTAGCTGGGCCCTGCGTACGGGTAGTGCGCCCAAGGTCTGATATACAACAGCTACATGCCCAGGAGCCTGAGCAATATGAGTCTGTGCTCCCCCTCCCGCCTAAGATGTGGCTGGGTCTGCTGGAAATAAACCAACTTGGGTCATAGAGTCCATGAACTGTAGCATACGACCCATAACCTCCTAAAATCCCGGTGCTAACATGAAATCAACCTGGACTGGCTCTGTTGTAGGCACCTCGCTCTGCTCCTCAATAATGGGATCCACCACTAGATCCGCTAGTGGTACAACTGGGGCAATGCTGGGACTTCCTCGTTCCCTACCTCAGGCTGGTGCCCTCCCCCGGCCTCTGCCTCGGCCTCTAGCAACAAGAGGAGCAGCCCCTCCTAGGTATGGAACGTCTGTCGTGCACGTTCTCACCATCAGTGAAAGAATAAGAGAAAGAAACTTAGTACACCATCAACTGCACGATAGGAGATGAAAAAGAGTAGTTTCCTAACACCCTATAGCCTCTCGAAGATAAGTACGGACGTCTCTGCACCGATCCGCAAGACTCTATTAGGCCTGCCCATAACTTGTGAAACCTATGTGAACCTAGTGCTATGATACCATGTTTTCACGACCCAATTTCTCCTATGGGTCGTGATGGCGCCAAACGTTATCGCTAGGCAAGCAAACAATGAACTAACTCTGTGATCCTTTGTTTTAAAGATTTAAAATAGTTGATTTTTAAGTTGTGCATAAATAAAAAGTAAGATTTTTAATAAAAAAAATGATAGATAAAGTTTTAAAAGCAACTGAAACAAGTTAAATAACCCAAAACTGTTAAGTGTCTACTAGCATAAATCACCAGGACCTGGTGTCACAAGTGTATGGGCTACTAGTAGAATATAAAAAAGAATACTACTCTACTGTCTAAAATGAAATAGATAGAAAAATAAGCAAAAGGAAGACTCCGGCTGCTGCAGAACAGGCTCGAAAGGCAGCTCACTGTGTAGTCTCGTAGTAGTGACCAAGTGTGCGCGCCAGAATGATATCCAAATGTATTTGTCTCAGATCCTGCATTTTAAGTGTAGAAGTGTAGCGTGAGTACATAAACAACATGTACCCAGTAAGTAACCAGTCTAACCTCAAAGAAGTAGTGACGAGGGGTCAAATTTGACACTTACTATGGGCTAAAAATAAAATGTCAAAAATTATAGCTAAGCATGGATTACATGAATATAGCTGAAAACTCCATAACAGGAAATAATAAACAATCCTCTCGCTAATAGTAATCCCAAGTTTATTTCCATCATTTAACAATTTATATCTCAAGCCAATGAAGCAATATCAATTATAAATAGTTCCAAAGATTCATTATATGCAATTATGCCGAGGTCGTATGGCCCGATCCAATATAAAGATATTTAAAGTGTGCACTGCCGAGGGTCGAACAGCACGAACCACAGATGCATCTATCTGCTACCGAGGCGTTCGACCCGATCCACAAGAAGAGAAAAATACATTAAAATAACCAACTCAAGATTTATTAAGGGGCATATATTCAAAGAGATACCAAATTATCATTAATGGTCCAGTAAATGAAGTTTAACCTTTAACAATTCCTTTATCAAGTTCCAACATGATTTAAGCAAATAAATTAACAAGTAGGGTGCAAACATCGCAAGTATAACATGATTTGGATTCTAGAATACTTGGAAATGAGCATAATTAGTAGCTACATATGGACTCTCGTCACCTCGTGTGTGTTTCAGATGCTCAACGGGTCATTTTTGGACTTAGAGAATTGCAGAAAAATGTTGCAGCAGTCAATTCTGGTTTCCTTATTTGCATTCGCGAGTAGGGTCTCGCGTTCGCGAAGAGGAGCTGGGGCTGGTGAGGAGTTAACACTTCGCGTTCGCGAGGCTGTGGGACTTTGTGCCTACACGTTCGCGAAGGCAGTCTCGCGTTCGCGTAGAGGAAGAGAAATGATCATCGCGTTCGTGGCTCAGGCATCACGTTTGCGAAGAGGGAGACTGGCCAGTGAACTTTAGTGCATCGCGTTCGCTACCGTGGCCTCGCGTTCGTGAAGAAGAACGCGCCTGGGCAGAATGTTTTCGTTCAAAATCGAGGGTTTAGCGATTTTTATCAAAACTTAAGCTTGGGAGCTCGGATTTGAGCGAGATTTTGAGAGATTTTCCGAGATATCGATTGGGTAATGATTCTTAACTCCTTTTTGCTTGTAACCCATTAATCTAAAAATGAATTCAACCTTTAATTTTGGAATTTGTATGAAAATTGGGGAAAAGTTCTTAGACCAAGAATTTGACTTTTGATTGGGGATTTTACATTGGATTAGGATAATTTTGGTATGGTTAGACTCGTGAGAATGTGAGGATTCTGGAAATGTAAATTTTACCCGATTTCAAGACACGGGCCTAAGGGGCGTTTTGGTCATTTTACCTAATTGCGCGTATTAGCTTAGAATTTAATTGTAAAATCAGTCAATTGAAGTGTTATTTACATTATGAAATTGAATTGAATAGATTCGGGCCATTTGGAGTCGAGTACTCGTGGCAGGAGCATGATTTTGGATTGATTTTGAGCCGGTTCGAGGTAAGTGGCTTGTCTAACCTTGTGTGGGGGACCTTCCCCTTAAGATTGTTATATTTGGTAATTGAAATGCCTTGTACTTAAGGTGACGAGTGCGTACTTGTGCTAATTATTGGAAATCCGATTTTCATTAAGTAATCACTAGTATATTTCCTTTCCTGTTTTTATTACTTGCACTATTAAGCCTGTTGTTAGCTTTGGAAAGCATGTCTAAGTGACTTAATTGTTTTATTTGCTCAACCTGCCTTACCTGAATTTTGTGCAGCATGCTACGTCAAAATCACTTGTTGCCTTAATATGGAATTTTTCCATTTCTGTATATTTTCCTGTTACTGCTGTGTATTTATTTTGGGACTATGAATGTGGGATTCCGGTAGCTCCCTCTTGTCTGTTTATTTTGGGACTACGGATGTGGGATTCCGGTAGCTCCCCCTTGTCTGTTTATTTTGGGACTACGGATGTGGGATTCCGGTAGACCCCCCTGCACGGTTATATGGAACTACGGGAATGTACTCGGTAGATTCCCCCAATACTAGGTATTTATATTTGAGACTACAGAACGGGATTCTAGTAGATCCTCGCACACTATGAGTTGGACTACGGGACGGGATCCTGGGAGATCCATTGGATATGTACATATGGAACTACAAGACGGTATCCTGGGAGATCCCATGTTGTTATTTTGGTGCTAAGTCGCATTTCTTTCCGTGTTTTGCTTGTTCCTGCAATAGTTGTTGCCCTTTTTATATCATGTGTTACTTTTACTGCTGTATTTATTTATACTGTTCTTTTCTACACTGTCAAACTTTATATTTTATTTAACCTCAGTAGGGCCCCGACTTTCCTCGTTAATACCCGACCGAGGTTAGGCTTGGCACTTACTAAGTATCGCTGTGGTGTACTAATGCCCCTTCTGCGCATGTTTTTCATTTGCAGATCCAGGTACTGCGACTCAGTCCTATCACCCTTGAGGCGAGGCGACTGCTCTAACGATTTCGAGGTATATCTGCCGCGTCCATAGACCAAGGAGTCCCTTTCTATTCTAGATTTTAAACATTTGCCCTTCTGTAATTCTTTCCCTTGTTAGATATTCTGGAGTTAGACATTGTAGATATCCAAAGGCTTGTGGTTCTGTGAGTTTTCGGGTTTTGAGATAGTGTACTTGATTCTGAGAATGTTGTGTTGTATATGCCGCGCGGCATTTTAACTATTATTTTCATTCGGTTATTTTGGCTTTTGATTATTTCTTCCGCAAGTTTCGTTTATGTTCTGTATTTATTAGGCTTACCTAGTCGTAGAGACTAGGTACCGTTACGACAGTTCACGGAGGGCGAACTGGGGTCGTGACAAGTTGGTATCAGAGCTCTAGGTTCATAGGAGTCATAGATCACAAGCCGGTTTATTAGAGTCTTGCTGATCGGTACGGAGATGTCTGTACTTATCTACGAGAGACTATATAACTGTTAGGAAATTCCACTTCATTTGATTTCCTTGTCGTGCGATATTTTGACATCACTATTATAAACTTCTGTCTTCTATTTTCTCACAGATGGTGAGAACATGTGCTACCCGAGATGATGAGGCACCGACGCCCCCTACTGTAGCCGTCAAAGGCCGGGGCCGGGGTAGAGGCCAAGGACGCACACGTGGTGCAGCCAGAGCACCTGCACGAGGTGCCGTCGAGGTACCACCAATAGTTCCAGCCGAAGTCCAGGCACCTGACACGCCTACTACTACTATTACTACTCTAGCTCTTCAGGAGACTCTACAGTTCATGAGCATGTACACCACTCTGGCTCAGGCAGGGTTGCTTCCCCTTGCTGCAACTACATCTCAGGCTGGGGGAGGAGTAAAGACTCCCGCCACCCACACTCCTGAGCAGCGAGTGCATGTTGAGTAGGTCCCTGAGATTATTCTTGTATCGCCTGCAATGCTAGTTTAGCCCGAGGTTAGGGCAGCGACTTCCGAGGATGAGTAGCTGAGGCTTGAGAGGTTCAAGAGGTACAAGCCTCCTATATTCAGCGGTCTAGCATCAGAGGATGCTCTGGGGTTTCTAGATGAGAGTTACTGCATTCTTCGTACCATGGGTATATCAGGATCGAGCGGGGTTTCCTTCACTACTTTCCAGCTTCGAGGAGCCGCCTATGAGTGGTGGCGCACCTATGAGTTAGATAGTCCGGATGAGGCTGCTTCGCTAACTTGGACTCAGTTTTTAGATATGTTCCTAAGAGAGTATGTTCCTCAGAGCCTCAGGGATGCATGGCGCACAGAGTTTGAGCATTTGCGCCAGGGTACTATGATTGTCTCAGAGTATGCAGTCTGTTACACTAGTTTGGCTAGGCATGCACCAGCCTTGGTTTCTACTGTTCGCGAGAGGGTTCGCCGGTTTATTGAGGGCCTTATTCCCAGCATCAGGTCTAGCATGGCTCGTGAGTTGGAGATGGATATTTCTTATCAGCAGGTGGTGAGCATTACTAGGAGGATTGAGCGTATGCATGCTAGAGAGAGAGAGAGAGAGAGAGAGAGAGAGAGAGAGGAGAGGAGAGGGAGGCCAAGATGTCTCGAGAGTCTGGCCATTTCTCTGGTGCCCATGCCCTAGTAGCCGGTCGTCATAGTAGGGGTTATATGAGTCACCTCGTTCATTTAGCTCTTCCAGCAGCCAGTGGTGTTCCATCTCCTCCTAGACCTTAGGAGCCTTATTATTCACCTCTAGTATCTAGTGCGCCTCCTACGCGGGGTGCTTTCAGTGGTCAGTCCAACAGACCTAGCCCGAGCCAGTCACAACCACCACGTCCTCCCAAAGCTTGTTTTAAGTGTGGTGACTCATGCCATATGGTGAGGGATTGCCCCAGATTTGGGAGGGGTGCACCTCTACAGACTTCTCAGCCACAGCGTGCCCCGCAAAGTTCTCAGGCTATGGTTATAGCTCCAGTTGCTATCCCACCTGCTCAGTCAGCTAGGGGTGGAGGTCGGGGAGGTAGAGGTCGCCCTAGAGGGGGAGGCCAGGCCAGATACTATTCCCTTCTTACTCGTACCGAGGTTGTTGCCTCCGATTCTATCATCATAGGTATTATACTGGCTTGTCATAGAGATGCATCGGTTTTATTCGATTCATGCTCCACTTACTCTTATGTGTCTTCTTATTTTGCTCCGCATTTGGGTGTATCTCGGGATTATTTGAGTTTCCCTATTTATGTTTCTACTCCTGTAGGAGATTCTCTTGTTGTGGACTACGTTTATCGGTCGTGTTTGGTTGCTCTTAATGGTTTTGAGACCAGAGCCAATTTATTGTTACTCAGCATGGTTGACTTTGATATTAACTTGGGCATGGACTGGTTGTCATCCCATTATACTATTCTTGATTGTCACGCCAAATCCATGATGCTGGCTATGCCAGGTGTACCGCGTGTTGAGTGGAGGGGTACTTTAGATCACACTCCCAGTAGAGTTATTTCTTTTCTTAAAGCTCAACGTATGGTTGAGAAGGGGTATGATGCGTATTTAGCTTATGTGAGAGATGTCAGTATTGATACCCCTCCAGTTGATTCAGTCCTAGTAGTACAGAATTTTCCCGATGTGTTTCCAGCTGATCTTCTAGGCATGCCGCCTGATAGAGATATTGATTTTGTCATTGATCCGTTGCCGGGCACTCAGTCCATTTCTATCCTCCGTATCGTATGGCTCCTCCTGAGTTAAAGGAGTTGAAGGATCAGTTGCAGGAATTGCTTGACAAGGGTTTTATTCGGCCCAATGTATCACCTTGGGGTGCGCCTGTCTTGTTTGTGAAGTAAAAGGATGGTTCTATGCGTATGTGTATTGATAATCTCCAGCTGAACAAGGTTACAGTGAAGAACCGTTATCCTTTGCGTCGTATTGATGATCTGTTTGACCAACTTCAGGGCACACAGGTGTTTTTTAAGATTGACTTGCGCTCAGGTTACCATCAGTTGAAGATTCGGGCGCCAGATATCCCAAAGACTGCTTTTAGGACTCGGTATGGTCATTACGAGTTCCTTGTCATGTCATTTGGGCTGACCAATGCCCCAACAACTTTTATGCACTTGATGCACAGTGTGTTCTGATCGTTTCTTGATTCATTCGTCATTATCTTTATTGATGATATTCTGGTGTATTCCCGGAGTCGGGAAGATCATGAGCGGCACCTGAGGACTATGCTTCAGACTCTAAGAGAGAAGGAGTTATATGCTAAGTTCTCAAAATGTGAGTTTTGGTTGGATTCAGTAGCATTCCTAGGCCACATGGTATCGAGTGAGGGCATTCAGGTGGATCCGAAGAAAATAGAGGCCGTGCAGAATTGTCCCAGACCATCCTCAGCTACGGAGATCCACAATTTCCTTGGCTTGGCGGGTTACTACCGTCGTTTTGTGGAGGGGTTTTCATCGATTGCAGCCCCCAGGACCAGGTTGACCCAAAAGGGTGCTCGATTCCAGTGGACGAAGGAGTGTGAGACGAGCTTTCAGAAGCTCAAGACAGCTTTGACCGGAGCCCCAATTTTGATACTGCCTACATGATTGGGGTCTTATACGGTCTATTGTGATACCTCAAGGATTGGCCTCAGAACGGTGTTGATGCAGGACGGTAGGATGATTGCCTACGCGTCCAGATAGTTGAAGATACATGAGAAAAATTACCATGTCCACGACCTTGAGTTAGATGCCATTGTTCACGCCCTGAAGATCTGGCGCCATTATTTATATAGGGTTCCCTGTGAAATTTATACTGACCATCGGAGCTTGCAGTACCTGTTCAAGCAAAAGGATCTAAATTTGCGCCAGAGAAGGTGATTAGAGTTGCTGAAGGACTATGATATCACTATTTTGTATCACATGGGCAAAGCCAATGTGGTGGCCGATGCTTTGAGTCACCGGGCAGAGAGTTTGGGGAGTTTGGCTTAATTATCGGCACCAGAGAGGCCTATAGTGATGGATGTTTAGGCCTTAGCCAGCCAGTTTGTGAGATTGGATCTTTCAGAGCCAAGTCGGGTTCTAGCTTGCGTGGTTTCTCGGTTTTCCTTATTTGATCGTATTAGGGAGTGTCAGTCTGTTGACCCTCATTTGCTTGTCCTCAAGGACAAGGTTCAGCATGGTGATGCCAGAGATGTAATTATTGGTGATGATGGGGTGTTGAGGATGCAGGGTCGGATTTGTGTACCCAATGTCGATGGGCTTCAAGAGTTGATTCTAGAAGAGGCCCATAGTTCACGGTATTCCATCCATCCGGGTGTCGTGAAGATTTATCAGGATTTGAGGCAGCACTACTGGTGGAGGCGGATGAAGAAGGATATAGTTGGATTTGTAGCTCGGTGCCTCAACTGTCAGTAGGTGAAGTATGAGCACCAGAGACCGGGTGGGTTACTTCAGCAGATAGAGATTCCGGAGTGGAAGTGGGAGCGGATCACCATGGACTTTGTAGTTGGGCCCCCACGGAATTTGAGAAAGTTTGATGCTATTTGGGTGATTGTGGATCGGCTGACCAAGTCTACTCACTTTATTCTTGTGTGTACTACTTATTCCTCGGAGTAGTTGGCGGAGATCTGTATCCGGGAGATTGTTCGTCTGCATGGTATTCTGGTTTCCATCATTTCAGATAGAGGTACTCAGTTCACATCACGGTTCTGGAGAGCCGTTCAGCATGAGTTGGGTACTCGGGTGGAGTTGAGTACAACATTCCACCCGCAGATGGACGGACAGTCCGAGCGCACTATTCAAATTCTTAAAGATATGCTCTGTGCGTGTGTGATTGAGTTTGGAGGGTCTTGGGATCAGTTCTTGCCATTGGCGGAGTTTGCGTATAACAATAACTATCGGTCCAACATTCAGATGGCACCGTATAAGGCTTTATATGGTAGACGGTGTAGATCCCTAGTGGGTTGGTTTGAGCCGGGTGAGGCCAGATTATTGGGCACATACTTAGTTCAGGATGCTTTGGAGAAGGTTAAGGTGATTCAGGATAGACTCCGTACAGCCCAGTCCAGATAGAAGAGTTATGCGGACCGGAAGGTTCGTGATGTTTCCTATATGGTTGGAGAGCAAGTTCTGCTTCGGGTTTCACCTATGAAAGGCGTTATGAGATTTGGGAAGAAGGAAAAGTTGAGTCCGAGGTTTATTGGGCCGTTTGAGATATTGAGGCGTGTTAGGGAGGTTGCTTATGAGCTTGCCTTACCTCCCAGCTTGGTAGGAGTTCATCCGGTATTTCATGTTTTGATGTTCCGGAGGTATCACGGTGACCCGTCACACGTGTTGGATTTCAGTTTAGTCCAGTTGGACAAGGATCTATCTTATGTTGAGGAGCCAGTGGCAATATTGGACAGGCAGATTAGAAAGCTGAGGTCAAAGAACATTGCTGCAGTAAAGGTTCAATGGCGGGGTCAGCCGGTCGAGGAGGCGACCTGGGAGACCGAGCAAGATATGCGTAGCCGTTACCCTCATCTTTTCACTACTTCAGGTATGTCTTTATGCTCGTTCGAGGATGAACGAATGTTTAAGTGTAGGAGGATGTGACGACCCAGCCGGTCTTCTTAAGAATTAATTCCCCGATCCCCTATTAACTGTTTCTCCAAGTTTACTTCTGCTATTTTGATTTGCCCGGACGTTCGGGTTTGGGTTTCGGAGAGTTTTGGGACACTTAGTCTCTAAATGAGAGCTTAAGTGTTGGAAAGTTGGCCGTCGTCAGAACAGTGTGAAGACGCCCTCGGAATGGAAATCTGATGGTTCCGTTAGCTCCGTTGGGTGATTTCGGGCATAGGGGCGTGTTCGGATTGTGTTTTGGAGGTCCGTAGCTAATTTAGGCTTGAAATGCCGAAAGTTGAATTTTTGAAGTTCCAATTCGATAGTGAGATTTTGATCCGAGGGGCAGAATGGAATTCCGGAAGTTGGAGTAGCTCCGTAGTATTTAATGTGACGTGTGTGCAAAATTTCAGGTCATTCGGACGAGGTTTGATAGACTTTTTGATCGAAAGTGTATTTTTAGAGTTTTTGGAATTCGTAGGCTTGAATCCGATGAATAATAGATGTTTTGATGTTGTTTTGACCATTCCTAAGGTTGGACCAAGTTTGAATGATGTTTTAGGATTGGTTGACATGTTTGGTTGAGGTCCCGGGGGCCTCGGGTGTGTTTCGGATACTCAACGGGTCATTTTTGGACTTAGATAATTGCAGAAAAATGTTGCAATAGTCAGTTTTGGTTTCCTTCTTCGCGTTCGCGAGTGGGGTCTCATGTTCGCGAAGAGGAGCTGGCGCTGGTGAGGAGTTAACGATTCGCGTTCGCGAAGGATCTTACGCGTTTGCGAGGCTGTGGGACTTTGTGCCTACACGTTCGTGAAGGCAGTCTCGCGTTCGCGTAGGGGAAGAGAGATGATCATCACGTTCGCGGATCAGGCATTGCGTTCGCGAAGAGAGATCAGCCAGTGGAATTTTAGTGCATCTCATTCACGACCGTAGCCTCGCGTTCGCGAAGAAGAACGCGCCTGGGCAGAATGTTTAAGTTCAAAATCGAGGGTTTAGCCATTTTTATCAAAACTTAAGTTTGGGAGCTCGGATTTGAGCGAGTTTTTGAGGAATTTTCAGAGATATCGATTGGGTAATAATTCAACTCCTTTTTGCTTGTAACCCATTAATCTAAATATGAATTCATCCTTTAATTTTGGAATTTGTATGAAAATTGGGGGAAAGTTCTTAGACCAAGAATTTGAGTTTTGATTGGAGATTTGACATTAGATTGGGATAATTTTGGTATGCTTAGACTCATGAGAATGTGAGGATTCTGAAAATATAAATTTTACCCGATTCCAAGATATGGTCCCGAGGGGCATTTTGGTCATTTTACCTAATTTCACGCATTAGCTTAGAATTTAATTGTAGAATCAGTTACTTGAAGTGTTATTTACATTATGAAATTGAATTGAATAGATTCGGGCCATTTGGAGTCGAGTACTCGTGGCAAGAGCGTGGTTTCAGATTGATTTTGAGCCGGTTCGAGGTAAGTGACTTGTCTAACCTTGTGTGAGGGACCTTCCCCTTAGGATTGATATATTTGGCACATGACATTTCCTTAGTCAAAATTTCCTTTACTCGAGCCATTGAAAATTCGGTTTTCATTAAGTAGTCACTAGTTTGTTTCCTTTCCTGTTTTTATTACTTGCACTATTAAGCCTGTTGTTAGCTTAGGAAAGCATGTCTAAATGACTTAATTGCTTTATTTGCTCAACGAGCCTTACCTGAATTTTGTGTAGCATGCTAGGCTAGAATCACTTGTTGCCTTAATATGGAATTTTGCCATTTCTATATATTTTCCTATTGCTGTTGTGTATTTATTTTGGGACTACGGATGTGGGATTCCGGTAGCTCCCCCTTATCTGTTTATTTTGGAACTACGGATGTGGGATTCCGGTAGCTTTCCCAGCTTTCCCTTGTCTGTTTATTTTGGGACTACGAATGTGGGATTCTGGTAGATCCCCCTGCACGGTTATATGGAACTACGGGAATGCAGCCGGTAGATTCCCCCAGTACTGGGTATTTACATTTGGGACTACGGAACGGAATTCCGGTAGATCCCCATGCACTATGAGTTGGACTACGGGACGGGATCCCGGGAGATCCATTGGATATGTACATATGGGACTATAGGACGGTATCCTGGGAGATCGCCGGTTGTTATTTTGGTGCTAAGTCACATTTCTTTCCGTGTTTTGCCTTGTTCTTGTAATAGTTGTTGTTGCCCTTTTTATATCTTGTGTTACTTTTACCGCTATATTTATTTATATTGTTTTGTTCTACACTGTCAAACTTTATATTTTATTTAACCTAAGTAGGGCCCTGACCTTCCTCGTCACTACCCGACCGAGGTTAGGCTTGACATGTACTGAGTACCGCTGTGGTGTACTCATGCCCCTTCTGCGCATGTTTTTTATGTGCAGATCCAGGTACTGTGACTCAGTCCTATCACCCTTGAGGCGAGGCGACTGCTCCAACAACTTCGAGGTATATCTGGCGCGTTCGCAGACCGAGGAGTCCCTTTCTATTCTATCTTTTAAACATTTGCCCTTCTGTATTTTTTCCCTTGTTAGATATTCTGGAGTTAGACATTGTAGATATCCAAAGGCTTGTGGTTCCGTGAGTTTCCGGGTTTTGGGATAGTGTACTTGATTCTGAGAATGTTGTGTTGTATATGCCGAGCGGCATTTTAACTATTGTTTTCATTCGGTTATTTTGGTTTTTGATTATTTCTTTTGCAAGTTTCGTTTATATTCCATATTTGTTAGACTTACCTAGTCGTAGAGACTAGGTGCCGTCACGATAGTTTACGGTGGGCGAACTGGGATCGTGACAGTTATCTTTTTTCTCAAATTTTTGTTATTTTCCCCTTTATTTTGATTTATGTGATATTTGTAAAGGCCCAAAAGACACCACTGTAAACGCTTGGTCCAGACTACAAGAATCCGAAAAGTTATGACTATTACACAAACGAACAATTAAAGAAACATTTCAGTTACAAATCAATTTTTTTTTTATATTGATGATACTTAATACTAATTTTATTACAACATTTATTGTACTTCAGAATATCACAAATGAAGCTTTTCAGTTACTCAAAGGACCACGAGCAACCAATTGTGATTTTTTCTACTGTAGTTGGTTCTATGGACTATGATGATTCATTTACCTTTTACAATTCATGTTTCTGCAATTAATTCTATCACGTTTACCGCCATACTTTCTGTATTTTCTAACTTCATTATCGCTCATGAAGTCTGAATGTATTATTAACTTACTCTATTTTCTCTTGTAGAAGAACCTATATATATGCTTAATCACGTATTACATTAATTTTCATGTTTTTGCTTTGTTGTTTCTTTATTTGAAAGTTCATTGACTTTGTATTTGTTTGTTATTCGGCAATTGACCGTTAAATTGAATACAACTTTTCATTCAAGAAGATTTGAGTATCTCACTAATCTTTATGGCTTAACTCAAACTGAAACAATGACGACAAATTTTTGATAAAATATTTGAATTATTAAATTTATAACTATTATTATCCTTATGATCTTCTTGGCCTTCAAGGTATCCTGTGTCCGGAGTCTGTGATAATATGAATTTAAAGCCGAGAATGATTAGTGTCGAAATAGCATGAGAATCTATTTCGAAAACGAATAATGTTTAAGAAAATCTGGCGTAAAAATATTTGTTTGGTTATTTTGGATGGAAAATAGTTCCAATGTGCTGTGAATAGGGCTCAAGTACGGGAGAAATTGAAAAAGCAATGGATGAAAAGGAAGGGAATGAAAGAGAAAATAAAAGGGAAACAAAGAGAAAGAGGATACAAGAAATGAGAGGGAAGAAACGAAAAAGAATTGCTGAAGAGTCGAATTGCATCCATCACGTAAGACCTCATATGTTTCTCTTTTTTTTTTCCCTATATATATTAAAAGCAGAAAATAAGAAAATGATATTAATTAATTACATTTTCTTCTCAGTTCTTCCAAAATAATTGCAGCATCCTAAATTTTGAAAAACAATTTAATTTGAACATTACATTTACTCATAATGATAAGCTTTTATGATTACACAAATATTATAACATGTTTAGGATCATAATTCCAACTTTCAAAAGTCCAATACTCCAAAAATATCACAAAATACATAAGGCCTCAAATTTTAAAAATTATTATTTCTTTCTTAAACTTCATGTCGGTGCCATTATGCTAGAATAATCTAAAATAGAGTGGATAAATTAAAATAAGAAAAGTTAGATAACATACTTACTAAGTAATATTAAATCTTTGTAAAATTTTAAAAAAAGAATCTCGAGATTTCTAATTATGTCTAATTACCGTCATGCGAGAATAGGGCCTTCTCTATATCTTTTCTACCTTGCACATGAATTGCTTATTTATTTATTTGTATCTTTTCTCTAATAGCAGAAAGAGACAAGTCGATATGTGAAAGTTATAGATTGGTTCTCAAATGATTACGAAAGTTAGAAGCTTTGCTCTTTTTACCGTTGGTGTGTATATAATATGTCATGATAGTTATTCTAATACATCAATTGTACTACTCCATGATTTATGTTGTATTCTTGAGTAAGTTGGCAATGACACTATATTTTTTCCTTTTTTATTTTCTCCATCACGGCTGGTACCGCGCAAAGCGCGGATATATATACTAGTTAATGTATATTTAATAACAAAATACAAAAATACAATAGGCTGGGTGATAAAGGTATTAGTAATCCAATAGGTTAAGTATATTAAATAAATACAACTAAACTTTGATTGTTCCTCTTCGTAGATTAAAAAGATATCTGATCATCTAATTAACCTTGACAAATGAGTCACCGTACAATAATCCGCATCAATCTCATTCACTACTTTATTTATTCATGTATAATAGTTTATTCAAAGCTTTTTTCAAAAATATATAATGATATTATTTTACAAAATCGTATTACATGACTCGACATAAACGTGCAACGCACGTACCGAGAAACTAATTAGTTAATAAAGACAAAAACCTTATAGATTTTCACTTGATTGTTGGTTGGCAAAATGTTAATGAAAGACTGGACTAGAATTTCAGTCTGCAGGATGTAGAGTCATTTATCTTACTCGCATGTTATAAGCATTTCTTTGCTCCTTTCTTTGTTGGACATACTAAGAATGTTATTACTGTTGTTGTTATCATCTAATTTCTCTGTTCAAGACTCAGTGATACATTCAAGTTTAGAATTCCTCGACGTTTATAAAGCTTTCATTGATTAAGCAGATTTCACACGAATTTGTCCATTTTAAGACTTTTTGCAAGTATGAAGCCTAGAATGATCGAATGTATTGAAAGGAAGCGTTAATTCCCTTATTTGTTAAAGGAAATTAATGTTGGGTTTTAAGCATGTTAAAGCTTAAAAATAGGGTGAATGAGAAATGAAGGAAAAAGTGAACATTTTGAATTTTCCTCTTTAACAAAGGGACATTGTTCCATATTGGATGAGAAAAAGAGTTTTGATGGGTATATATACAATTGTACTTCTTCTAGCTCTTAAAGAGTTGAGAAGAAGACAAGGCTCGTGCCGCAGTCATTCCTCGCTCGGCTTCGGATTTGGATTTGGTCAAATGATCTAATTGATTGATTAATTTCTTAGAACAAATTTATTTATTAATATTAACACAATATTGGTAATTTAATTTTTTCCTCAGTTTTATTTTTCCCATTTAAATTTGAATTCGGCAGTTTGCGTAAATGTCATGATCCAAAAACCGACCCGATCATGATGGCGCCTATCGTGAAATTAGGCCAGCCAACCCATTTCCAAACACTCCATATTTCATTTAAAACTTAAGTAAAACCATGTTTTTCTTAACAGAAATACGATAAAAGTTAGAAGGTAAAAAGTCAAAACAAAGCGGGAAATATAAGCCCGACCTCGGATGTCACTAAGCCATGAGCCAAATACTACAACGGTTCAAAATAAAACAAGACTAACATAGTCTGAGAATAGCCAACCAAATACACTAAAGGAAGATAAGGAAGGAGAAGGCGGGACTGCAATCGCCAAACAGCTACCTCACTATCTCCAAGGAAAGTCCACCACCGAAATGATCAGCAACCGCTACCGTGACCCGAGATACCTGGATCTGCACACAAGGTGCTGGGGGGTAACGTGAGTACACCAACTCAGTAAGTAACAAGTTCAAACTATGGACTGACAGGTAGTGACGAACCAAACCTCAACAGGTAAATGTACAGAAAAGTAGACATGCTTGCAGTTCAGGCAAAAAAACTCAACAGTAAGTAAATGCAGTCTGAACAATACGAAGTATAAAGCTCAGAAAATCTCTATGTACCAATGCACAGATAGCATAATCAATGTTGCGTGTACCTCCACTCACAAGTGCTCAACCACTCGGTATTGTATATGGCCCAGGGAAAACCCATCCCGGAATATATATATCACTGACCGCAGTCATCCAGTATCGAGGAAGGCTATTTCAAGCCTGTGGAGAAGATCCATCTCCAGGTATAAATATTTCGGACAAGATCCATGTCCAGGGAAGATCCATCCCTCAATATCATCAACTGCGCTCATTGAGGGTGTGCTACAGACTCCGGAGGGGCTCCTACAGCCCAAGCGCTAATATAATCATCAACATAACCGTTATGACGTGCAACCCGATCCCATATACTGTCAGTCACAATCAGGCTCTCGGCCTCACTCAATCATCACTCTCCAGTCTCACACACACGGGCTCACAATGTCATGATACTAGCCCGAACAATGATATAAGGTGTCACATAACAATAATCGAGACCAAGGCATGATATAAAATGCATGAACATGACTGAGTACAGAATATCAGTGAAGCTAATGATATGATAGCAAGAAATGACCTCTCGGGTCTCAATAGTATCGACGTGAAGCCCTAACAGGATATCTAGCATGTTTTCACAGCATATTTACTTAATCACATGATAGTAACACGTATATCAACAAGAAAGAGTCACTAAGCGGTGCCATGGAATGATCCAAGCCGCATCACTCACTGTGCATGCCCACACGCCCGTCATTTGGCATTGCGTCACCTCAATAGTAATCATAGAACACATAGTTCGGGGTTTTGAACCCTCAGAACCAAGTTTGGAAGCGTTACTTACCTCAAGCCAAGCCAAACTCTAGCCCGCGACGCCTTTTCCTCTCGATTCGGCCTTCAAATGCCCCAAATCTAACCAAAATCAGTATATAACCATCAAAATATGCTAAGGGAATGAAACCCATATGAGAATTATCAAATTAACTTAAAAATCCTGAAATTGGCCAAACCCGACCCCCAGGCCCACGTCTCAGAATTTGATAAAAATTATATCACCAGAATCCTCATCCTCCCACGAGTCCATACATACTAAGAACATCAAAATCGGATCTCAAATGGCCCCTCAAATCTCCAATTTAAACTCTCCAATACCAAACCCTAATTCCCCCAATTTTAGCCTTTAAATCTCACTAATTTCATGTCTAATTAGTTAGAAACTACCATAGAATCGAGTATTGAGTTCAAAAACCTTAACTCAAAGTATTTCCCTTCGAATCCCTCTCCAAAAGCTCCAAAAGCTCCAAAGCCGTTCAAAAATGGTGAGAAATGGCCTAAAAATAGCGAAGATTGCTTTATATACATTCTGCCCAGGTGTTTTTCCTTAATCGCGATCGCGAAGAACAACTTTGCTGGCTCCTGAAATAACCATACGCGAACACGTCAATCTCCACGCGAACGCGATGCTCTGCCCCTCACTCCTACACGATCGCGAACCACTGACCGCGTTCGCGATGAACAAATGTGTGGCCTCCGCTTTGATCCACTTAACCTTACGCGAACGCAACTTAGCCCACGCGTTCGCGATGCTTCACCTGCTTAACTAACGCGATCACAACCTTTACTATGAAAATGTGAAGAACAAACCTGGCTACCTTCACAAATGCTCTACACGATGGCGAGCCCCCTCACGCGATCGCGAAGAAGGAACCTCTGCAACAAAAATACCAACTGAATCTGCTCACCTTTCAAGTCCAAAAATGAGCCGTTGAGCATCCGAAACACACCCGAGGCCCTTGGGACCTCAACCAGTCATGACAACATATCCCATAACATTATTCAAACTTGTTCCAACCTTCAGAACACTCAAAACAACATCAAAACATCAAATCACCATCGGATTCAAGCCTAAGTATTCTAGAACTTCCGAATTCCGCAAACGATCAAAAAGTCTATCAAAACTCACCCGAATGACCTGAAATTTTGTACACACATCACAAATGACACAACGGACCTACTACAATTTCCGGAATTCCATTCCGACTCCGATATCAAATTTTTCACTATCGACCGAAAATTGCCAAATTTCCAATTTCGCCAATTCAAGCCTAAATCTACCACGGGCCTCCAAAATACATTCTGATCATGCTCCTAAGTCCCAAATCACCTAACGAAGTTATCCGAACCATCAGAATTCACATCCGTGACCTTCTACCCATGAGTCAACATCCGGTTAACTTTTCCAACTTAAGCTTACTCAAAAGAGGCTAAGTGTCTCAATCCTCTCCAAAACCACTATGAACCCGAACCAACCAACCCAATACCACATAATACAACTGAACAATACATAAAAAAGTAGAAATGGGGGAAACAAAGCAATAACTTATGAAATGACCGGCCGGGACGTTACATCCTCCCCCTCTTAAACAAACGTTCGTCTTCGAACGAGTCAAGAAACATACCTGAAGACTCAAATAGGTGAGGATATCTGCTCCGCATCTCCCGCTCGATCTCCCAGGTAGCCTCCTCCATGGGCCGACCTCTCTATTGCACTTTCACTGAAGTTATATCCTTTGATCTCAACTTTTGTACCTGCCGCTCCAAAATAGCCAGTGGCTCCACATCATAAGTCAGATCACCATCTAACTAAACTATGCTGAAATCCAAGACATGAGACGGATCGCCAATATACTTCCGGAGCATAGAAACATGAAATACCGGATGCACACTTGACAAGCTGGGTGGCAAAGCAAGCTCATAAGCCACCTCCCCAATCCTCTGAAGCACCTCAAAAGACCCATGAACCGAGGACTCAATTTACCCTTCTTCCAAAATCTCATAACACCCTTTATGGGTGAAACCTTTAGTAGAACCTTCTCCCCAACCATGTAAGACATAGAATGGACCTTCCTATCAGCATAACTCTTTTGTCTGGACTGCACTATACAAAGCTTCTCCTGAATCACCTTCACCTTATCCAGAGCATCCTGCACTAAGTCTGTACCCAAAAGCCTAGCCTCACCCAACTCAAACCAACCAACTGGAGATCTACACCGTCTCCCATATAAGCCTCATATGGGGTAATCTGAATACTTGACTGATAACTGTTGTTATAAGCAAACTCTGCGAGCGGTAGAAACTGATCCTATGACCCTCCAAAATCAATGACACAAGCGCATAACATGTCCTCCAATATCTGAATAGTGCTCTATGACTGCCCGTCCGTCTGGGGGTGAAAAGTTATGCTCAACTCAACCTGAGTACCCAACTCTCGCTGCACGACTCTCCAAAACTGTGAAGTAAACTGAGTACCTCTATCTGAAATGATGAAAACTAGGACACCATGCAAGCGAACAATCTCTCGGATATAAATCTCTGCTAACCGCTCTAAAGAATAGGTAGTACACATAGGAATGAAGTACGAACTTGGTCAGCCAATCCACAATTACCCAAATAGCATCAAACTTCTTCAAAGTCCGTAGGGGTCCAACTACAAAGTCCATGGTGATCCACTCCCACTTCCACTCTAGAATATCTATCAACTGAAGCAAGCCACCCGGTCTCTGATGCTCATATTTCACCTGCTGACAATTGAGGCACCTAGCTACAAATCCCATAATATCATTCTTCATTCTTCTCCACCAATAATGTTGTCTCAAATCCTAATACATCTTCGCGGCACCTCGATGGATAGAATATCGCGGGCTATGGGCCTCCTCCAAAATCAACTCCCGAACCCATCTACATTGGGCACACATATCCGGCCTTACATCCTCAATACCCCATCATCACCAATAGTCACATCTATGGCATCGTCGTGCTGAACTTTGACCTTAAGGAAAAATAAATGAGGATCATCATACTGGCGCTCTCTGATGCGACCAAACAAGGCAGATCGAGAAACCACACAAGCTAGGACCCGACTGGGCTCCGAAATATCCAACCTCACAAACCGATTGGCTAAGGCCTGAAAATCGACTGCGAGAGGCCTCTCCCCAATAGGAATATATGCCAAACTGCCCATACTCACAGCCTTCCTACTCAAGGCATCAACCAATACATTGGCCGTCCCCGGATGGTACAAGGTAGTGATATCATAATCCTTTAGCAACTCCAACCTTCTCCGCTGCCTCAAATTGAGATCCTTCTGTTTGAACAAGTGCTGGAGGCTACGATGATCAGTAAACACCTCACAAGACACACCTTACAGATAATGCCTCCAAATCTTCAACGCATGAACAATGGCAGCCAATTCTAAATCACGAACATAGTAATTCTTCTCATAGGGCTTCAACTGACGAGAAGCGTAAGCTATCACTCTACCCTCCTACATCAACACACACCCAATACCAACTCTCAAAGCATCACAATACACTATATATGAACCTGAAGCTGATGGCAAAACTAATACTGGATCTATAGTCAAGGCAGTCTTGAGCTTCTGAAAGCTCGCCTCACGCTCATCCGACCACATGAAAGGAGAGAACCCTTTTGAGTAATTTGGTCAAGGGTAATGCTATAGATGAAAATACCTGAACGAACCGATAGTTATAGCCCGACAAACCAAGAAAGCTGCGAATCTCTATGGTTGAGGACGGTCTGGGCCAACTCTGAACTGCCTCTATCTTTTTCGGATCAACCTGAATACCCTCGCTGGACACCACGTGCCCCAAGAAAGCCACTGAACTGAGCCAAAACTCACACTTGGAGAACTTTGCATAAAGTTTCTCCTCCCTCAACTGCTACAACACAACTCTCAAATGCTCTACGTGCTCCTCCTAACTACGCGAGTACACCAGAATATCATCAATGAATACGATGACAAACGAGTCTAGATAAGGCCAAAACATGTTCTTCATCAAATTCATGAATGCTGTTGGGGCATTGGTCAGCCCAAAAGACATCACAAGGAACTTATAATGACCATATCGGGTCCTGAAAGTTGTCTTAAGAATGTCCGAGTCCCTGATCTTCAACTGGTGATACCCTGAACGGAGATCAATCTTGGAGAACACCCTCGCTCCCTGAAGCTGGTCAAATAAATCATCAATACAAGGCAAAGGATACTTGTTCTTGATTGTGACCTTGTTCAATTGCCTATAATCAATACACATCCTCATAGTGCCATCCTTCTTCTTCACAAATAGAACAGGCACACCCCACGACGACACACTAGGACGAATAAACCCCTTATCAAGGAGGTCCTGAAGCTGCTCCTTCAACTCCTTCAACTCCGCCGGTGCCATACGATACGGTCGAATAGAAATGGGCTGAGTTCCCGGCACCAAATCAATACCAAAATCGATATCCCTGTCCGGTGGCATGCCCGGTAGGTCTGCAGGAAACACATCCGAAAAGTCTCTCACTACCGGAACTGAATCAATGGTAGGAGTCTCTGTACTAACATCCCTCACAAAGGCCAAATAAGAAAGACAACCCTTCCCAACCATCCGCTGGGCCTTCAAAAATGAAATCACTCTACTGGAAACATAATCCGTTAAACCTCGCCACTCAATCCATGGCAATCCTAGCATAGCAAATGTCACTATCTTAGCATGACAATCCAAAATAGCACGACACGGAGATAATCAATCCATGCACAATATCATATCAAAATCAACCATACTAAGCAACAAGAGATCCACTCGGGTATCCAAACCCCCAATAGTCACCACACACGACCGATATACACGGTCCACAATAATAGTATCGCCCATC
The DNA here is from genome assembly GCF_000715075.1 of Nicotiana tabacum. NCBI lineage: Eukaryota > Viridiplantae > Streptophyta > Magnoliopsida > Solanales > Solanaceae > Nicotiana > Nicotiana tabacum. The sequence continues at coordinate 133,465,749 of NC_134101.1, read as the reverse complement.
GGAGTAGATAATAAATAGATGAGACAAGAAACTCGAGAGGCATATCCAAGTAATGAGAAAAATATGATGACACATATGAAAAAGTGGAACCAGGATCAAATAATACAAAGGTATCTCTATGGCAGACTGAGACAACACCTATAATCATAGTATCTGAAGCGATAACATCTAGTCTGGCTGGGAGGGCATAAAAATGGGCCTAACCACCACCTGATCGACCTCCCCCTCTAGGGCGACCCTTAACTGACTGACCTCCACCCCAAGCTAAGTGAGCGGGTGGGGAAGTAACTGGTGCTAAAGTCGAAGGCTGACTCCTCTACTGAGAAGAACCTCCCGTAAGACGAGGACAAAACCTCTTAATATGACCCAAATCTCCACACTCGAAGCAACCTTTCCCGACAAATGGAGGTGGGGACTAAAGGGAGCCTTGAACACCGAGATGCCCACTAGAAGAACCTGGCATAGATGAGCCCTGAACTGATGGTGCCTGAGTCGAACTCTGAGCTGGAAGGGAACTGAGAGACAAGTGACGTTGATGTGAACTATGAGAATCGTGGCCAGATGACCCACCACGGTGGCCCAAACAGGCTGGCTAAGCATGTCTAAATGGACGGCCTCTACCGTACTGAAACTGACCTCCTAAAGGAACATCACCAAAACTACCAGATTGCTGAGGCCTCTTGGCCTCCCTCTCAACTCGCTCTTGGCGGCGAACCGACTCTATCTCTCGGGCAATGTCAACCACCTCCTCAAAAGAAGCACCAGACACCCTCTCTCTGGTCATAAGAATCCGTAACTGATAGGCGAGGCCATCCATGAATCTCTTGATCCTCTCCTTGTCTGTAGGAACCAACCAAACAACATAATGGGATAACTTAGAGAACCTCATCTTGTACTGCATCACAGTCATATTATCCTGATGCAACTACTCGAACTGCCTGCGCAGCTCCTCTCTGCGGGACTACAACACATATTTCTCAAGGAAGAGAGGGAGAACTGCTGCCAGGTAAGGGGCGCTGCACCAATAGGCCTACGCCTACCCTAAGCCTCCCACCAAGTGAAGGCAGCTCTAGAAAACTAAAAATTAGTAAATGAGACCCCACTAGTGTTACACCCTATGTTTTCGTATGTTAGAGTATCCGTAAGTCAATTGATGTAAGCTCAGAAATGAGATCAACTTTGAAAGTACGTAAAGTAAGTTAATACTTTTATAATGGAGGTTACAAATCTTTATGATCATGAATAACGAGTACCAAAAGGGTTGGAAAGCTTAGGCGCTAAATGAATTAAAGAAAATAAGTTTCGTCGAATGTCGACAAGTTTGGAATGTTATAACCTATACTTTTGGGGTGAGACAAGGGTGATTAACATGATGATGAGGTTATGTTATGATTTATTTTAGTTGTATGATAGTCGTGTGTTATGTTTTTAAGTCAAGCAAGTTGTGGAACAAAAGTTGGAAAAGGTCATCACAAGTTACATTCAAAAATGAGTTGAAACTTAGGTTAAATGTAGCTAAGCTTTTCTCCCTACATACTTTGAATCAAGAGATTATTTACATATTAAATTGAATATCTATGAGTCTAGTTTTCAACTCATTAAACCGTTTATCAATACGATCTCTGAGTATAGAGATATTTGTATTTTCGGGAGACCGCGCAGCTAGTAGGTGACAAGTAGGTGCATCACCTACTTGCCAAAAAGAGAGGCCTCAACTAAGTCGTTCAAGAGGGGACTTTTAAGGGATTATAAACTCAGTTATTTCACCTATCTTTCAGACTAAGTAAACCTAATTGAACCCCTGCAACTCCTCCCCAAAAATCCCACACAAACCCTAGGGTATTCCGGGTGTTACGATGCAATTCTAGTGCTGAAAAGTCCGGACAGCTTGCTAGTTTCTCTTTCTCCTTATTGTAGCCGTGTTGAGGAAATTATTTTTGATGAAAAAGGACCAGGTTTAGTGGGTTATACTCAGTACAAGGTAAGTTTATGCTTCTCTTTCCATTATCTGTGTGTTTGCGAGTTGTAACTCGATCGTAAAGAATAGACCTAGCTAGTTTCGAAAGAATGGTATGTTGTTTGTTCTTGTGTAATGGTTGGCTGGTTGTAAACTTATTTTTAAGTTGAATTCATGGCTGTTTTATTGGATAAGAGGTATAATGATTTACTTTTGGTTGTATTTCCCAATTTGAAAGAAAAGACAAGTCGAAACGTGTTTAAGTAAACTGAAAAATTATTTTTGACTTGATGAACTTGTGGGAATATTTTTGGGTTGTTTCGTGTTGGTATTGGGTTTTCTCTTTTAATACTATTTTTATGGAGTTGAGATGAGGAAGGTTGTGGAGAAACACCACATAATGGCAAGGTTGTTTGTTGGTCGTTCGTCGTAATATTTTTGGGTTGGTTGACACTATTATGGTTGTCGTGTTGTGTATGAAGTGATAGGGGTATGTTGGGCTGTTTGTGATTGTTTTGACTAGTGTGAAGTAATATATATAGGGGATGTTCTTTCCGTTTCATTGTAAAATAGGTTGTGGTCGATACATAATAGTTATGACGCTTAAACGATAATGAGAGTGTCATTTCTCTTATTGCAGACTAAGGAGCCATGAAATTGCATAGCTTGAGGTTGGGAAGAATATACAAGGTATGTTAAGGCACTTACTTCTTTCTTTTGGCATGATCTAAAGTGACATGAACATAAACGGTACACTAATTCATAACGGATCTACTCCTAGAAACTAAGGTTGTCCATGTTGTTCTTTCCTTATAAAGTTATTCTAAACAAGTGTGTATGATCCTTAAATCCCACTAAGGTTCATATTGATGGTAGGGATGTCCATAATGTTAATCGAAGGTGCAATGACCTTACATCACTCTGAAAGGGTTAGAACGTGATTCCATGAGTCGAGCATGCATTATATATATATGTATCTATTTTACTCTACCGAGCCGCGCTATAGTCGGCCATGTATGACACCTATTGTGCAACCACTGATCAGTTGGGTTTACCGAGCTCCACGTGGCCGGGTACGATTCTACAGAGCCTTATGATGGCCGAGTACGTTTTTACCGAGTCCTCTTTGAGGCCGGGTACGATACGATGATGATGATGCCCACAGAGGCGAATGTTTTTAAAAAAAGTTCATGTATATATATGTATTATGCATTTCATGTCAGTAGCCCCCAGAGGCACTCAGATGTTACAGGTTGTATCTCTTCTATCTCTCTTTACATTAATGTTCTTGTTTATGCTTTCCTACCTTACATACTCGGTACTTTATTCGTACTGACATCCCTTTTGCCTAGGGATGCTGCGTGTCATACCCGTAGGTCCCGATTGATAGGTTGACAGTCCTCCTAGTAGGCTATCAGTTCAGCGAAGGTGTTGGTGCACTCCACTTGCTCCGGAGTTGCCTAGTTGGTCAGTATGCTTTGGATATGTATTGATTGGTATGGCGGGGTCCTGTCCCGATATTTATGATTTTATGTACTCTTAGAGGCTTGTAGGCAGATGTCAGGTGTAGGGACACTTGTATGGCCTTGTCGGCCTATGTTTTGAGTTTACAAATTTTCATGTCGACCTTATAGGCCCGTATGTCACATATAAGTTTGTATATCATGTTGGGTCTTCATATGTTGAGTATTCCCTTATGTTTTATTCTTGTTATCTCATGACGGGTTTTCTGGCTCATTTACTCATGATAATATGATAAGAAAGATATGTTGTGTTGGTACTCGGTTGAGTAAGGCACCAGGTGCCCGTCACGGCCCTTCGGTTTGGGTCGTGACAACTAGTCTCCAGAATACCTGTTATACGTAACATCCTCTAACACTTGTCCAAGAAGCCCTGGGCATCCTTGCCCTCTACACCACTGAAAGTCGGAAGCTGAAGTCTACCAAACCTCTCTAATCGACTCTGCTCATCATCAGGCATAACTGGAACTACATAATCCTGACCAGGTTTAACCGACTGGGCTGGTGGTGCCTCTAGTGTCTGTAGTCCCTGAACAACCTACTCGGGTGCACGAGCGACGAGAGTCTGAGTGCCTCCCCTGGCCTGGGAAGTTGTTGTTGTAGTAGTAACCGCGACCACTTGAGCAAGACTGGTGCATACGGGCAGAATCCGAGCCAAGGTCTCCTAGAGATTCAGAATAACAATAGGCACAGTCGGTGCCGGAGCTGGTGTTGCTAGAGAATCCCCCGCTGGAGTCTGATCATGAACTGGGGCGGTTGGTAGATCTAGAGGTGCTACCCTAGCTGTTGTACGGGCTACATCCCTGCCCCTACAGCGGCCTCGACCACGTCCTCGGCCTCTAGTGGCCCCAACTGGTGGTACTGGTGGTCGTCCGTCCTGACCGGTAGCACGTGTCCTCACCATTTGTGAGAGAATAGAATAATAGAAGTTTACTACCAGAATCAACTGATTCGCACGACAAGAATTCAAAAATGTGAAGTTTTTCCTAAAGGTTCTGTAGCCTCCCGAAGATAAGTACAGACGTCTCTGTACTGATCTGCCAGACTCTACTAAATTTGCTCATAACTCGTGAGACCTACATAACCTAGGCTCTAATACCAACATGTCACGACCCAAAAACCGACCTGGTGATGATGTCGCCTATCGTGAAACTAGGCCAGCCAACCCATTTCAAAACACTCCATATTTCATTTAAAACTTAAATAAAACCATGTTTTTCTTAACAGAAATTCGATAAATGTTATAAGGTAAAAAGTCAAAACAAAGCGAGAAATACAAGCCCGACCTCGGATGTCACTAAGCCATAAGCAAAATACTACAACGGTTCAAAATAAAACAAGACTAATATAGTCTAAGAATAGCCAACTAAATACACTAAAGGAAGATAAGGAAGGAGAAGGAGGGACTGCGATCGCCAGGCAGCTACCTCGCTATCTCCAAGGAAAGTCCACCGAAATGATCAGCAACCGCTACTGTGACTAGAGATACCTGGATCTGCACACAAAGTGTAGGGGGTAACGTGAGTACACCAACTCAGTAAGTAACAAGTCCAAACTATAAACTGAGGTAGTGACGAACCAAACCTCAACAGGTAATATCATTAAAATGTACAGAAAAGTAGACATGCTTGTAGTTCAGGCAAAAAAACTCAACAGTAAGTAAATGCAGTCTGAACAGTACAAAGTATAAAGCACAGGAAATCTCAATGTACTAATGCACAGATAGCATGATCAATGTTACGTGTACCTCCACTCACAAGTGCTCAACCACTCGGTACTGCATATGGTCATCCGGCCCTAGGAAGATCCATCCCGGAATATATATCACTGACCGCAGTCATCCAGTATCGAGGAAGGCTATTCCAGACCTGTGTAGAAGATCCATCTCCAGGTATGAATACTTCGGACAAGATCCATGTCCAGGGAAGATCCATCCCTCAATATCATCAACTGCGCTCACTAGGGGTGTGTTACAGACTCCGGAGGGGCTTATACAGCCCAAGCACTAACATAATCATCAACATAACCGTTGTGACGTGCAACCCGATCCCATATACTGTCAGTAACAATCAAGCTCTCGGCCTCACTCAGTCATCACTCTCCAGTCTCACACACACGGGCTCACAATGTCATGATACTAGCCCGAACAATGATATGATGTGACAAATAACAATAATCGAGACTGAGGCATGATATAAAATGCATGAACATGAGTGAGTACAGAATATCAGTGAAGCTAATGATATGAAAGCAAAAAATGACCTCCCGGGTCTCAACAGTATCGGCGGGAAGCACCAACAGGATATCTAGCATGTTTTCACAACACATTTACTTAATCACATGATAGTAACACGGATATCAATAAGAAAGAGTCATTAAGCGGTGCCATGGAATGATCCAGGCCGCATCTCTCACGGTGCACGCACACACGCCCGTCACTTGGCATTCACATCACCTCAAATAGTAATCATAGAACACATAGTTCGTGGTTTAGAACCAAATTTGGAAGCATTACTTACCTCAAGCCAAGCCAAACTCTAGCCCGCGACGCCCTTGCCTCTCGATTTGGCCTCCAAATGCCCCGAATATAACCATAATCAGTATATAACCATCAATATACGCTAAAGGAATGAAACCCATACGAAAATTATCGAAATTGGCCAAACCTGACCCCCGGGTCTACGTCTCGAAATTAGATAAAAATTACATCATCAGAATCCTCATACTCCCACGAGTCCATACATACCAAGAATATCAAAATCGAACCTCAAATGGCCCTCAAATCCCCAATTTAAACTCTTCAATTCTAAGCCCTAATTCCCCCAATTTTAGCCTTTAAATCTCACTAATTTCATGTCTAATTAGTTAGAAATTACCATAGAATCGAGTATTAAGTTCAAAAGCCTTACCTCCAAGTGTTTCCCTTCGAATCCCTCTTCAATTCCTCTCAAAAAGCTCCAAAGTCGTTCAAAAATGGTGAGTTTTTCCTTAATCGCGATCACGGAAGGACCCTCGCGATCGCGAAGAACAACTTCGCTGGCTCCTAAAATAACCATACGCAAACGCGCCGATCTCCATTCGATCGCGATGCTCTACCCCTCACTCCTACGCGATCACGAACCACTGACTGCGTTCGCGATGAACAAACGCGTGGCCCCAACTTTGATCCACTAAACCTTACGTGAACACGACTTAGCCCACGCGTTCAGGATGCTTCACCTACTCAACTAACGCGGTCGCATCCCTTACTACGCGAACGCAAAGAACAAAACTGACTACCTCCACAAATGTTCTACGTGATCGTGAGCCCCCTCACGCGATCACGAAGAAGGAACCTCTGCAACAAAAATACCAGCAGAATTTGATTCCCTTTCAAGTCCAAAAATGACCCGTTGAGCATCCGAAACATACATGAAGCCCTTGAAACCTCAACCAATCATGCCAACATATCCCATAACATCATTCAAACTTGTTCCAACCTTCAGAATGCTCAAAACAATATCAAAACATCAAATCACCATCAGATTCAAACTTAAGGATTCTAGAACTTCTGAATTCCGCAAACGATCAAAAAGCCTATCAAACCTCTCCCGAATGACCAAAAATTTTGCACACGCGTCAAAAATGACACAGCGGACCTACTTCAATTTCTAGAATTCCATTCCGACCCCGACATCAAATTTTCCACTGCTGACTGGAAAATGCCAAATTTTCAATTTTGCCAATTCAAGCCTAAATGTACCACGGACCTCCAAAATACATTCCGATCATGCTCCTAAGTCCCAAATCACCTAACTCATCATAATTCATATCTGAAACCTTCTACCTGTAAGTTAACATCCGATTGACTTTTCCAACTTAAGCTTACTCAAAAGAGACTAAGTGTCTCAATCCTCTCCAAAACCACTCTGAACCCCAACCAACTAACCCAATACTACATAATACAACTGAACAACACATAATGAAGCAGAAATGGAGGAAATAGAGCGGTAACGCATGAAACGACCGGCTGTCGTTACAGTAAATGGCCATTTTATAAAACAATCATTTTGAGTTGCAGTCTTACATGAAGAGTTGCAACTCTTCTCCTTCTTCTTTCTGTATTGTTTTAACAGAGAAGAAAACAGTAAGTGTGATTTGCTACTATTCTTTGAGTTTGTTGGTCACTGGGGTTTGAAGTACCGCTACACCAGTGAGGGTAATCTATTATATCCTAGGAGGAAATAATCATAAACCTATGGCGCTAGGAGGGGATTAAGTTCCTTAAGGAAACACTGTGAATTCAGTGGGCGAGAATTTATTTCTGTTCTTCTACATTTCTGATTTCTCGTTACTATTGTGTTTGAATATATTTTTTGAATACAGAATATTAACAAGACTAACAAGCTTAAGGAATTTAAATTTATTTTTCTGTATTCATCTTATATTCTATTTGTGAGAGACTAAAGCCTAGTGATTTCTACTTTCGGTTTGAAGACTAAAATCTTCGGATTTTCTACTCCTTGGTTGATATTACGAGATTAAAATCTTTGTGATTTTCTACTCATTTTATATTCGGTTTGAAGAAATCAAATCTTCACCGTGGTATTTAATCTATTTCTGTTAAAGTTATTCAGTTTGAAGATTTTAAATACTTCACCGTTAATTAATTTTATTTCTGTTTTGTGATTAACAGAAATGACAGAAACAAGAACCCCCGTTGTTGTCTCTACGAGCAATGTTGCTTCTTCTAGTCATTCTATGCCACCACCGGCTCCGGTGGAAAAGTCCAAAAAAAATTCGAAATTAATTTCAAACGTTGGCGACAAAAGATATTCTTCTACTTGACTACTTTGAGTCTACAAAAGTTCATCAAGGAAGACATTCCGGTTCTACCAGAATCAACTCCTGAAAATGAATGTTTTATTGTGACTGAGGCATGGAAGAACTCAGATTTCTTATGCAAGAATTACATTCTTAGCGGACTGAAGGATGATCTTTGCAACGTCTATAGTAATGTGGAAACTTTGAAAAGACTACCGGAGGCATTGGAAAAGAAGTATAAAACCGAGGATGCCGGTTTAAAGAAGTTTGTTAAATCCAACTTTTTGGACTATAAGATGGTAAACAACAAGCTTGTCATTACCCAAGTTCAAGAGCTGCAAGTTATAATTCATGATCTCCTTGCTGAAGATATAATCTGAGTTAAAGCTTCTGTTGGAAGTATTAATTTTGTTACTAATTACGAATTTTTTGTTGAAGGTTTGGTCATCAATGAGGCATTTCAAGTTGCAGTAATGATTGAGAAATTGCCTCCTATATGGAGGGACTTTAAGAACTACTTGAAACACAAGCACAAGGAGATGAAACTCGAAGATCTCATCATTTGATTGAGGATCAAAGAGGACAATAAAGCTACAGAAAAGAAGACACTTGGGAACTCAACAATTATGGGAGCAAATAGTGTTGAGACTGCTCCAACTAATCCAAAAAAGAGAAAGAAGTCTTCTGGACCAAAAAACTTTCCCAGTAAGAAGAAATTCAAGGGAAACTGCTAGTAGTAAACTTGGACACAAAGATGCAGAATGTCGTGCTCCAAAGAAAGAGAAGAAAAAGGGTCAAGAAAATATGGTTGAAACAAATGATGATATTGATGACTTGTGCGCTATGTTGTCTGAATGCAACTTAGTGGGGAATCCTAAGGAGTGGTGGATTGAATCTGGAGCCATTCGCCATGTTTGTGCTGTTAGAGAAGCATTGCTTCATAAACTCCCGCTAGACCCGACGAGATCATTTTTATGAGAAATTCTGCAACGGCTAAAATTAAAGGTTATCATTTTTATGAGAAATTCTGCAACGGCTAAAATTAAAGGTTATGGAAAGATATTCCTGAAGATGGCCTCTAGCAAGGTGGTGACTTTGAACAACGTCTGTCATGTTCCTGAAATAAGGAAGAACTTAGTTTCTATTTCACTTCTCGTCAAGAACGGGTTTAACTGTGTTTTTGTTTCAGACAAAGTTGTAATAAGTAAGAACGAGATGTACTTAGGAAAAGGTTACCTTACTGAGGGCCTTTTCAAGCTAAATGTAATGGTTATTGACAACAATAAAATTTTAGCTTCTTCTTACTTGCTTGAGTCAAACAATTTATGGCATATACATTTGGGATATGTCAATTATAAAACCTTACAAAAAATAATTAATTTCAAAGCATTGCCTAAGTTTGAATGCGACAAATCAAAATGTCAAATATGTGTGGAATCTAAGTATGTTGAACATCCTTATAAGTCTGTTAAAAATAATTCAAATCCTTTAGACGTAATTCACACAGATATTTGCGACATGAAATCAATACCATCTCGCGGTGAAAAGAAGTGTTTCATAACTCTTATTGACGATAATACTCGATATTGCTATGTTTACTTACTTAATAGTAAAGATGAAGTAATAGATGCATTCAAGCAATGCAAAATAAAGTTGAAACACAACTTAACAAGAAAATCAAAATGATAAGAAGTGATAAGGGTGGTGAATACGAATCTCCTTTTGAAGAGATATGTTTAGAATATAAAATTATTCATCAAATAACGGCCCCTTACACGCCACAATCCAATGGAATTGCGGAAATAAAGAATCATTCATTAAAGGAGATGATGAACGCTTTGTTGATAAGTTCTGGTTTATCAAAGAACTTGTGGGTGGAAGTTATTCTTACGTCTAACCAGATACTAAATCGAGTACCCCATAGCAAAACTCAATCCATTCCATATGAAAAATGGTGTCACGACCCAAAACCGACCCGGTCGTGATGGCGCCTATCGTGAAACCAGCCGACACAACTCACAAATCAACCATTTTCTAATAAAAGTAGTTTTTATACCATTCATAAATAATAATTCTCATAATGAAATTTTTGAAGAAAAGTGCGGAATAATTACACAAGCCCGACATCGGGGTGTCACTAGTCATGAGCATCTACCAAGGTTCGAATACAACTAGAGTCTAAAAATATACTAAATACAGTAATGAAAATGAGAGGAAGGAAAGCAGTGCTGTGAACGTCATGCAACCACCTTGCTAACTCCGATGACTCCACCTCTGAGCAATCAACACCCGCTACCGGGTTCCGAAATACCTAAATCTGCACACGAGGTGCAGGGAGTAATGTGAGTACTCCAACCCAGTAAGTAATAAGAGTAAATAAAGACTGAGCAGTAAGAAAAGTCGTCAACCATGTCATAGCACCACAATGATTACAACATGTTCCCAAATCAGGATACCATTCAAATCATTTCGTTAAACTCCCAACTTCAGTAAAATCCTTTAAAATTTATCTTTCTAACCTTTTCAATATAGGTTTAATGAAATATATATATAGTGAAAGTGATAAAAATATCATAATCGGCCCCTCGGGAAAAACATAATCGGCCCCTCGGGCAAAACATAGTTCGTATACAGCCCCTCGGCAAAATAGAAATTTATACCCATTTCATAACTTAAAAACTTCAGTTTGAATGAAAGTTGTTTTAAAGCATTTGCTCAACATTTTCAATAGAGGCTCGATCTAACGATGAGTGAAAGCAGTAACTATATCAACATATTCGATAAAAACTCACTTTAAGGAGGAGTGAAAAATAGTAAGTTCATAAAATGCCCCTCAGGCAAAGTATCACTCATGTATATGAATATCTATAGCCCCTCGGGCAAGCCTCTCAGTCACTCATGACTCACTCTTACCGGCCAGCGTTCACACTCAGCACTCACACTCGGCACTCACACTCAATATGTACCATATGGTAACCGCTGCGGCACGCAACCCGATCCATATATTGTTGCAGCGTGCATCCCGATCCATATATCTCGTCGACGGCGCTCACTGGGGTATGCAGACTCCGGAGGGGCTCCTACAGCCCAAGCGCTATATCGCTGCGGCGTGCAGCCATATATATATATACTGCTACGGCGTGCAACCCAATCTATAAATATATAATGCTCCCAACCAGGACCTCGGCCTCTCTCGGTCATTATCACAGTCATCAACCTCATAATCAGACCCTCGGTCTATCTCAGTCATCATCCTCACAATCGTTCGGGCCATCAGTAAATGAAGGAACTCAGCCTAAACAGTTTTCACATTTTAAGAAGTAAAGTGACAAAAACAGATTTAAACGATAACAAGTAAAACATGACTGAGGATATGCTTTCAAAACAAATATAGTGAGGAAAAGTAGTGAAAGTTCTCTTAAGGGTCTCAACAGGTCGGCACAAGGCCCCAAACATGGCATACAACCCAAAATGTAATATCAATCTCTAAAATATGGAATATCATAAGATTTCAAATCAAATATGCGACTTGACAGTCGTACGGGACGGACCAAGTCAAAATCCCCAACAGTGCACGACTCCACGCTCGTCATCTAGCGTGTGTGTCACCTTAAAATAGCACAGCGATGTGAAATCCGAGGTTTCAAACCCTCAGGACAGTATTTACAATCATTACTTACCTTGATCCGGTCCAAACTCTAGCCTGCGATGCTTTTGCCCTCACGACTAGACCTCCGGATGCTCCAAATCTAGCCATAATCAGTACATAACTATTAAAATATGCTAAGGGAACAAAGCCCACTCGAAATTATCCAATTTACATCAAAAATTCCGAAATTTTTCAAACCCGGTCCCCGGGCCCACATCTCGGATTCCGATAAATTTTACATCAATAGGTTCCTTATCCTCTCACGAGTCTATACATACCAAGAACCTCAAAATCGGACCTCAATTGCCCCTTCAAATCCCCAATTTACACTCTCCAAATTCAAGACCTAATTCCTCAATAATTGGCTTAATTTCCATGATTAATTAGGTAGAATTCACACAAGAATCGAGTATTGAGTTCCAAAATCTTACCTCCAGGTGTTATCTCTTGAATCCCTCTTCAAATCCTCTCAAAAGCTCCAAAATCGTCCAAAAATGGTGAAAGTTAGCCCCAAAATCACGGACAATGGCTATTTAAACATTCTGCCCAGGCATCAAAAACCTTCTTCGCGAAGCGGTCAAAGCCTCGCATTCATAAAGTACAATCCAGCTTTGACCAAAATTCCTTCTTCGCGACGCGTCTTGCCACTCGCGAATGCGATGACCAATCACACATCCCTTCGCGAACGCGGAGCCTGCCTAGCGAACACGAAGGCTAAAATTCCAGCCTTCACCAGCTAACCCTTCGCGAACGTGAAGGCCATTTCTCTGCAGCACAGATCAACAATTTTCTGCAATTCCAAACAATATGAAATGGTCCGATTGACCACCTGAAACTCACCCGAGGCCTTCGGGACCTCAACCAAATGTGCCAACATATCCCATAACATCATTCAAACTTGTTCCAACCTTTGGAATGCCCAAAACAACATCAAAACACCAAAATCCCATTGGATTCAAGCCTAAGAATTTCAAGGACTTCCAAATTACGCTTTTGATAAAAAACCCAACCAAACCACGTCCGAATGACCTGAAATTTTGCACACATGTCACAAATGACACAACGGAGCTACTGCAACTTTCGAAATTCCATTTCGACCCCCATATCAAAATCTCATCTATCAACCAGAAAATGCCAAAATCTCAATTTCACCAATTCAAGCCTAAACCTTCCACGGACTTCCAAAATGCATTCTGATCACCCTCCTAAGTCTCAAATCACCTAATGGAGCTAACCAAATCATAAAAATTCCGATCTGAGATCATATACAAACAAGTCAAATCTTGGTCAAACCTTTCAAATTTCAAGCTTCAAACTGAGAACTGTTCTTCCAAATTTATTCCGATTACCCTGAAATCCAAAACCAACGATTTACATAAGTCATTATCCATCACACGGGGCAAGTCATGCCTGGGAACTGGCGAGCAAAATGTAAAAGCTCAAAACGACCGGTCGGGTCATTACATCCTCCCCCACTTAAATATATGTTCGTCCTCGAACGTGCCTAGAGTTGTTCCAAAAGCCAACCAATCACTGAATAACCTTACCATGCATATACCCGGGGGTGATCCCACGTCACCCTATCTCACATAGGTCCGATAATACAATATAACTGAAATTTCACAATCCATCCTAGCCCATAAACCTTAGAGCCACATTTCCACCACTGAAATCATCCACAAGATCAAAATCTCACATCTATACTCTGAATAGGCCCGAACAAGCTGTAATAACCCATACCTGCAACCATCAGGTGCAATTACACGACATACCACATAACTCAAACACTTGTAGCGATAACTTCTAATCACAACAGTTGCACACAACAGTCGAATATCGATAGAGAACCTCTTATCAAATAAAGTCTCATTCCAACACTTTCATATATTGCCAATGATAAATGAAACACGCAGTAAGCCATAACCATTTCCCAGATCAACCATTCATGAAGCCACTTCTCCTTTGGCAAAGACCATAGCAAATTCCTGAGCTGAACCTCGATATTATCCTTCCAACATACTGAAATCAAATCTGTTTGTATTCATTAAAGACCCCAACAATCTCATCTAATCCAACACAATTACTCTGGTGACATGACACATCAATGCATGCTAAAGCCACAACTTGTACAACCCGCGCACCAATAAGCAACAATCCGAACATACCCAAATCATGAAAATGATTCAAATGAAAGAGTTGTACCGCAAGCTCACCAGTATCACCACAACACAAGGCTGAGAACCCATCATACATTGTAGAAACAGAACACACAAATCTAACCCGCAGGATCATACCTCCACATAGCTTCGCTCCAATGCGCGACCTCATCCAAACACTGGTCCGCATGAAACACCTTAAGTCACTATGCTCAAAATCGACAACCGCGCGCAATATGATGTCTAAAGCCAAAGCTATCATCATAACCACCGCGAAGCAATTACATAACACCACACAACTCAAAAGGACATAACCTATACGCCATCCACCGAGCAATACCCAGTACTCTTCCCGCTCGAATTCCATTAAGAGGCCCTAATAAAGCCGTACCATATGTGCATATAACCAACAAATCCTAACGGCTCGCAACACGGAAAGGTAACTCATAGATCCCCCTGATTACTAATAAATCAATAACAACCGAATCAACACATCCCTCACCAATAGCAACTCGAAGTCAACAAAGCCGTCTCGATGCCAAACACACATCCATATAGGTCTACCAATGAACCACACATCAACTCTAGTTACCCACAACAGATAAATAATCCTCCGAAGGTTCACAATGACTAAATCATAGCACATACTATCATCTGACTAACTTACCCGCATCTTTGCTGTCCACAACCGCGAGCTAACCTGTATATGAGAACTTCCAGTTTCCAAGTCCATAAAGCACACGAATTACCATATCTGATCCCAATTCTGCCTCTCGCATATATAACACACCTCTAATACTTAATCATCTCATGAGAGGTACACCTATAATTCTTCTAAGCCACCAAACAAACTCGAATGTCATCTGTCGATCAAACAAGATAGTGCTGCAATACTAATAAAGCATCTGTAACTCGAACACATCGCCCTTTCTGAAATGTTATTCCCTCATCAACCCACACTTATCAGTGATCTCATTTATCTAGTCACCTAGAGCTGCCCATGCCATCTAAGAATTTGTGACCTTCCTTTCAAATCTGAACCGTGTCCTTACATATGCAAATATCAATCCTACACAACATACCGCGTAAACCGTACCATTCTAGGATAACCACGAGAACTTCATATCCCTTCCGAGCCATAAGCAACTATGTACTCCACAAGCCAAGAACTTCCCATTGATCCCATCTAGAAGAAAATCACTATACATCCCATGCTCCTCACGCTAATAGGAAAAATATACCCTTCTAACTGTGGTGGAAACCATCTAGAACTCTCTGAATTCCATTTGCACAACTCTAAATCATTAGGACTGAGTCCTTCTAACTCAACCGAGCTACGCAGGTCACTAAAACCCAAAAGAATTGTCGCAAAACACATGTAGAAATTCATTACCTCGTAAGCATCTAAGAACTAATCATATCCTTACCATACCGACTAGGCCTACTACCAAGCTATCCCATCTATCCGAGTTCCCTTCTGATTTACCTTCAACTTGATACTCCTTCTTGCTATAGCATCACAATTCCTCAACTCAGACTTACCACACGAGACCTAAGCATAAAGCCACACCGTCCTATGGTCCATAAGCCGCTAAATACTCTCTACATATTCCCAACAACACCACGTTCAAAATGCTTACCCTAAAGAGACTTCCTACAAATCCAAAGCCATAACCTTCACCTTCCTGATACTAATATATAGAATCCCATAATTAATATAGAAAATACCACAAGTCTTGACATCTTCCAATGAAAACTCAGTTTCTAGGAACATATACAACTTGAAAATACCTAATTGTTACATGTAAAATATTGAACACATTAGAACCATTCTCGAGAGTCATTCACTCTATTCAAACTACAATTAGCCTAATCAAATGAACTGAACCACCAGTGCCTCAATAGCACTCCAACACCGCAGAGTGTAACCTCATCCTAGAAAAACCAAGCAACTTCCTGCTCTACGCATAGAGCATCCATTACCAACAATAACTCAAGACATTCTGTGATTCTCATACACCTATGAAGCATGACATAAACTTTGTCAAAATTTTCCTTTACTCGAGCCACCCTCGGTCTCAATCTCCGTAAGCCATAACTGATTCACCCGCACGCCTTAAACTAGAACCAACATAGCACATAACCGTGCAATAGACTAATTAATAGTGGACTCCTCTTCTTGGCTCAAAGCCATAGACCAAAACATACACAATAACTCATAACGCATATACTTTATTGTTGTCATAATACCATAGTGAGATTAAACTCAATCTTTCATAAGCTCGTGGAACACAGACCATCTGGTACTTTATATCTTATGTAAATCTCGCATTCACTCTCGTAGTAGTCAAGCCTACTCTCTTGAGCAACCCAAATTCAAATTGTAAAACATATATTTCCCTAGTAATAGAGATCTTCCAATAAATGACATAAGGAATTACACAAACTTCAGAACAATCCGCAGGAGATAACCCACCCGCGTCGCCTCAGCAAACATCTCTTTATACCCTTCCATCGACATAGACATTACGTAGTCACTTAATCTTTCTGAGTCTAAACTCGCAACATGAAATTTACTTCACTCCCATCTAGGACATCTGAAAAGATTCTTCACACTCCCATAACTCGGGGCTATCCTTAAATCAAGATGAAAACCAAGCACCTAATAGTTCTTCTATCCTCCATCAGACCCTTCTTGTCGCTTCCAAATCATATGGATACATCTTGCAGCCATAACATACTCATTACATAGCCATTCGGCCATCAATTCTACCAATAGGGCACTACCGATAGTATAAGTTCAAAAACACTTGCTCACACAATCAGCACCTCGGTGCTCAAGCTATAGGAAAAAATCCGGCCTCGAGTCCTCCAGACTGGCCCAACATCAACACATAAAGATCACATCTCGCCTCTCGATCAGGGAATCACAAGCCATTGATGTACATCTGATACCGAGCGCTCATGCGCGCATACGAATGTGTAGAAGGAATTCCAAGAGTTACTTTTCAAGCTAAATGAAGGACGCACGATAAGAATTCAAGAATGTGAAGTTTTTCCTAAAGGTTCTGCAACCTCCCGAGGATAAGTACAGACGTCTCCGTACCGATCCGCGAGACTCTACTAAACCTGCTCATGACTCGTGAGACCTATGTAACCTAGGCTCTGATACCAACTTGTCACGACCCAAAACCGACTCGGTCGTGATGGCGCCTATCGTGAAACTAGGCCAGCCGACACAACTCCCGAATCAACCATTTTCTAATAAAAGTTGTTTTTATACCATTTATAAATAATAATTCTCAAAATGAAATTTTTGAAGAAAAGTGCAGAATAATTATACAAGCCTGAGATCGGGGTGTCACTAGTCATGAGCATCTACTAAGGTCCAATTACAACCAGAGTCTACAGTAATAAAAATAGGAGGAAGGAAAGCAGTGTTGTGAACGTTGTGTAGCCACCTTGCTAACTCCGCCGACTCCGCCGACTCCGCCTCTGAGCAATCAACACCCGCTACCGGGTTTCGAAATACCTGAATCTGCACACGAGGTGCAGGGAATAATGTGAGTACTCTAACCCAGTAAGTAATAAGAGTAAATAAAGACTGAGCAGTAGGAAAATACGTCAACCACGTCATAACACCACAATGATTACAACATGTTCCCAAATCAAGGTACCGTTCAAATTATTTCGTTAAACTCCCAACTAGAGTAAAATCCTTTAAAAATTATCTTTCTAACCTTTTCAATATAGATTTAATGAAATATGTATATAGCGGAAGTGATGAAATAAAAGTCCTTTGAAAAATGTCTGTCTAACAGTTTCAATAGAGGTTCAATATTGTTTATAGTGAAAGTGATGAAAATCATAATCGGCCCCTTGGGCAAAACATAGTTCGTATACAGCCTCTCGGCAATACAGAAATTTATACCCATTTCATAACTTAAAAACTTCAGTTTGAATAAAAGTTGTTTTAAAGCGTTTGCTCTACATTTTCAATAGAGGCTCGATCTAAAAATGAGTGAAAGCAGTAATTAAATCAACATATTCGATAAAAACTCACTTTAAGGAGGTGTGAAAAACAGTAAGTTCATAAACAGGCCCCTCAGGCAAAGCATCACTCATGTACATGTATATTTATAGCCCCTCGGGCAAGTCTCTTAGTCACTCATGACTCACTTTTACCGGTCAGCGCTCACACCTAATAAATACCATATAGTGCGGCGCGCAGCCCGATCCATATATCGCTGCAGCGTGCAGCCCGATCCATATATCTCGTCTATAGATATATATATATATTGCTGCGACGTGCAGCCCGATCCATAAATATATAATCCTTCCAACCAGTCCCTCGACCTCTCTAGGTCATCAACCTCACAATCAGACTCTCGGTCTATCTCAGTCATCAACCTCACAATCAAACCCCCGGTCTATCTCAGTCATCAACCTCACAATCACTCGGGCCATCAGTAAATCAGGGAACTCAGCCCAAATAGTTTTCACATTTTAAGAAGTAAAGTGACAAAAATAGATTTAAACGATAACAGGTAAAACATGACTGAGGATATGCTTTCAAAACAAATAGAGTGAGGAAAAATAGTGAAAGTTCTCCTAAGGGTCTCAACAGGTCGGCACAAGGCCCCAAACATGGCATACAACCCAAAATGTAATATCAATCTCTAAAATATAGAATATCATAAGATTTCAAATCAAATACGCGACTTGACAGTCGTACGGGATGGACCAAGTCAGAATCCCCAATGGTGCACGACTCCACGCTTGTCATCTAGCGTGTGTGTCACCTCAAAATAGCACAACGATGTAAAATCTGGGATTTCAAACCCTCAGCACAGTATTTACAATCATTACTTACCTCGATCCGGTCCAAACTCTAGCCCGCGATTCCTTTGCCCTCACGAATCGACCTCCGGATGCTCCAAATCTAGCCATAATCAGTACGTAACCATTAAAATATGCTAAGGGAACAAAGCCCACTCAAAATTATCTAATTTACATCAAAAATCCCGAAATTTCTCAAATCCGGCTCCCGGGCCCACATCTCGGATTCCGAAAATTTTTAAATCAATAGGTTCCTTATCCTCTCACGAGTCTATACATACCAAGAACCTCAAAACCGGACTTCAATTGCCCCTTCAAATCCCCAATTTACACTCTCCAAATTCAAGCCCTAATTCCTCAATTTTTGACTTAATTTCCATGATTAATTAGGTAAAATTCACACAAGAATCGAGTATTGAGTTAAATGTTTTACCTCCAGGTGTTATCTCTTGAATCCCTCTTCAAATCCTCTCAAAAAGCTCCAAAATCGCCCAAAAATGGTGAAAGTCAGCCCCAAAATCGTGGAAAATGGCTATTTAAACATTTTGCCCAAGCATCAAAAACCTTCTGCGCGAACGCGGTCAAAGCCTCGCGTTCGCGAAGCACAATTCGGCTTTGACCAAAAATCCTTCTTCGCAATCGCGTCTTGCCACTCGCGAACGCGATGACCAATCACACCGCCCTTCGCGAACGCGGAGCCTGCCTCGCGAACGCGAAGGCTAAAATTCCAGCCTTCACCAGCTAACCCTTCGCGAACGCGACGGCTTACCCGCGAACGCGAAGGCCATTTCTCTGCAACATAGATCATCAATTTCTACAATTCCAAACAATATGAAATGGTCCGATTGACCACACGAAACTCACCCGAGGCCCTCGAGACCTCAACCAAACATGCCAACATATCCCATAACCTCATTCAAACTTGTTCCAACCTTCGGAATGCCCATAATAACATCAAAACACCAAAATCACAATGGATTCAAGCGTAAGAATTTCATGAACTTCCAAATTACGCTTTTGATAAAAAACTCAACCAAACTATGTCTGAATGGCCTAAAAATTTGCACACACGTCACAAATGACGCAACAGAGCTACTACAACTTTCAGAATTCCATTTCGATCCCTATATCAAAATCTCATCTATCAACCGGAAAATGCCAAAATCTCAATTTCACCAATTCAAGCCTAAACCTTCCACGGACTTCCAAAATGCATTCTGCTCACCCTCCTAAGTCCCAAATCACCTAATGGAGCTAACTAAATCATAAAAATTCCGATCTGAGATCATATGCAAACAAGTCAAATCTTGGTCAAACCTTTCAAATTTCAAGCTTCAAACTGCGAACTGTTCTTCCAAATTTGTTCCGACTACCCTGAAAGACAAAACCAAAGATTTACATAAGTCATAATACATCACACGGGGCAAGTCATGCCCGGGAACTAGCGAGCAAAGTGCAAAAGCTCAAAACGACCGATTGGGTCGTTACAAATGGAAAGGAAGGAAGTCCAATTTGAATTATTTTAAAGTGGGGGGGGGGAGGGTATTTGGCAAAAGTGCAAGTTCTTAAACCCAAAAGGGTAAATATAGGACCGAAAACCATTGATTGTGTTTTCATAGGATATTCAACCAATAGTAAAGCATATCGATTTCTGGTTCATAAATCAAAAAATCCTGATATTCATAATAATATGATTATAGAATCAGATAGTACTGAATTTTAAAAAAATATATATACATATAAAAAGGAATGTGAGTTGATTGGTGAAGGATCTAAACGACCTCGGGAAGAAACAAAAGAAAGTACGTCTAATACGGAGGATCCAAGACGTAGTAAACGTCAAAGAACGTCTACTTCATTTGGAACAGATTTTGTATCTTTCTTATTGGAAAATGAGCCTCGAACATTTAAAGAAGCCATGTCTTCTTCGGAATTATTATTTTGGAAAGAGGCAGTCAATAGTGAAATAGAATCCATACTGAATAACCATACATGGGAATTAGTTGATCTTCCTCCAAGCAGTAAACTATTGGGCTCTAAATGGATTTTTGAGAGGAAAATGAATGATGATGGTACTATTGACAAATATAAGGCAAGACTTGTAGTAAAAGGGTATAGACAACGAGAAGGCCTTGACTATTTTGATACATACTCTCCAGTTACAAGAATTACGTCCATACAAACGTTGGTAGCATTAGCTGCAGTATATAATTCATCAAATGAGCATTAAAACGACCTTCTTAAATGGAGATTTGGAGGAAAAAAACTACATGGAACAACCTGAAGGGTTTGTGGTTCCAGGTAAAGAAAAAAGGTACGTAGACTTGTTAAGTCGTTTTACGGACTAAAACAAGCACCCAAATAATGGCATGCAAAATTTGACCAAACAACATTGTCAAATGGTTTTAAAATAAATGAATGTGATAAATGTGTGTACATTAAAAATGTTACAACTCACATAGTCATTATTTATTTATATGTGGATGATATACTTATAATGAGTAATGACATTGCCAATATAAGTGCGACTAAGCACATGCTAACTCGCAAGTTTGATATGAAAGACTTGGGAGTTACTGATTTAATTATGGATATTAAGATCCATAAGACTCCTAAAGATCTGGAATTGTCGCAATCTCATTATATTAAAACAGTACTTGAAAAATTCAACTACTTAGATTATAAAGTTGCAAAGACTCCAATTGACGTGAATCTTGCACTTGCAAAGAACAAAGGCCAAAACACATCATAATTGGATTATGCTCGTGTGTTGGGATATTTAATATATATCATGAATTGTACTCATACAGATAAAACTTGTGCTATAAATAAATTGAGCCGATACACGAGTAATACAGGTCAATCTCATTGGATGGGGATGAAACGAGTTTTGGGATATTTAAAACATATCCAAGACTTTGCTTTTCACTACAATAATTATCCTGTGGTGATTGAGGGATATTGTGATACAAATTGGATTACCGGTTCAACTGATTCTAAATCCACAAGTGGATATAAATTCACTATTGGTGGAGGAGCGGTATCTTGGAAGTCGCCCAAACAAACTTGTATTTCCTGCTCTACAATGGAGGCTGAGTTTATAGCCTTAGATAAAGCCGGTGAAGAAGTTGAATGGCTCCAGAATTTCTTGGAAGATATTCCATTTTAGCCCAAATCGTTGACACCAATACGCATATATTACGATAGTCAAGCGGCAATTAAAATGGCTGGGAGCGTTTTGTATAACGGTAAATCTCGTCATATACGACGAAGAGATAAAACTGTTAGGCAGCTACTCTCTAGGGGATCATCACAATTGACTACACAAAGTTAAGCAATAATATACCAGATCCGCTTACAAAAGGCCTAACTAGAGAGGTAGTTGAAAGATCATCGAAGGGAATGGGACTATGGCTGATGATAAGTCATTGTGGCGGTAACTCTACCTAGAAGACTGGATATCCCAACATCTAGGTTCAAGTAGATCAAACAAAGTCATTAATGACAGTTTAACGTTGTCAACTAAAATTTTGGTCCATTCTCGTGATGAGACAGTGTTCAGTACCAAGGATAAAGCATTAAGAGTTTGTAATAGTTTTTATATTTGATACGAGGTATATCAAAGAGTGTATCGATGGGATGACACGTTTAGAAATGACCTATGTAAGTGTGAAGTGTTAGCCGCTTCAAGGAGTATTTTGCAAGGCAGTTCTCAACGCACTTACGAAACTAGGTGGTGTTCACGGCTAAAACGAACACAACAATGAGAACCAAAGACGGTTAAGGGTTGATTGTGTGACTTATGGTTGTCTAGGTATACACAAAAGTTCAACAGTTCAAAGATATCAAATCTACCGACTGATCGAGTATATTCGACATAAGTTCACTACGAAAAGTTCAAAGGAAAACCTACTTATCCAGATGTGATTACTTCTTGCTTGTAAATCACATATTTTTTTCATGCATATTTTCGTGATATAACCATTCTCCATTCATGTGGTAGTTGTTGGGTTTTAAGCTTGTTAGAGCTTAAAAATAGAGTGAATGAGAAATGGAGGGAAAAAAATAAAAAGTTTAAATTTTCTTTTTTGACAAAGGGACATTGTCCCATATTGGAGGAGGGAAAGAGTTTTAATGGGTATATATACAATTGCACTTCTTCTAGCTCTTAAAGAGTTGAGAAGAAGGCAAGCCCCTTCGTCGTCCTCGCTTGCGCGGCTCGGCTTTGGCTCGACTTCAGCTTCGGCTTCAGATTTGGTCAAATGATCTAATTGATTGATTAATTTTTTGGACCAAATTTATTTGTTGATATTAATGCAATATTATTTAATCCAAATTAGATCGTTTCTGTAACGGTAATTTAATTTTTTCCTCCATTTTTTTCCCCATTTTAATTTGAATTTGGCGGTTTGCGCAAATGGTCGTTTTATAAAACAGCCATTTTGAGTTGCAGCAAGAGTTGCAACTCTTAGGTATTACCCAACGTTTTGGCTATAAATACTTGATCTCTCCCTCAGATTTAAAAATCCTGATTTCTCCTTCTTCCTTCTGCATTGTATTAACAGAAAAGAAAGCAGTAAGTTTGATTTGCTACTGTCCTTTGAGTTTGTTTGTTACTGGGGTTTGAAGTACCGCCATACCAGTGAGGGTAATCCGTTCCATCCTGGGAGGAAATAATCCTAAACCTCAGATATTAGTAAGAGATTAAGTTCCTTAAGGAAACACTGTGAATTCAGCGGGCTCAGATTTATTTTTGTTCTTCTATAATTGTGATTTCTCGTTGTTCTTTTTGCACATATTTTTCGAGTACAGAATACTAAAAATTAATTCCTTATTCTTCATATGTAGGCTACAATATAAATTAAACTTTCGTTATGTGATCCAACAGCTTCGTTAGACTTTACTTGCAGAAAACTCTTGGAGTGGTAGGACTAATAGCGATTCTGCTTTAATTCGGTTTAAAAAAAAAACTTGGTTAATTAGCTCGTGTAAAAGCCCACATAATTGGTTTATGGGAATGAGGAGGTAACTAAGGTTGTCTGCATTTGCATTTATCTCAGATTGCCTGAGTAGGAGCCTTCAGCTGGCACTAGAGTCCGTTTTCCTAAAGCAAATCAAAATAAATTCTTTTAAATTTTTTGCAGTCAACTGATAGCATGTGAAATGGTGGGATAAAAATAAAGAACATTTTCAGAAAGCCCAGGTAATTAAGTGATGATATTTATAAGCTTATTCCATGTCACGACCGCAGTTCGTCCTCCGTGAACTATCGTGACGACACCTAGTCTCTACGTCTAGATAAGCTTAACAAATGCGGAAAAAGAACAATTGCGGAAAGAAAATAATTAAAAACCGATATAACAAAATGAAATAGTGTTTAAGATGACGTCTGACATATAATAGTACAAAAATCTCAATCTAACACTCCCAAAATCCGGAACCCCATGAATCACAAGCTAAGAGTTTACATAAAAAGCTCTAACTCCAGAAATATCTATCAACAAGGAAAATACATAAGGGTTATACTAATACTGAGAATAGAAAGGGACTCTTCGATCTGTGGACGCGGCAAATATACCTCGAAGTCTCTATGAAAGTGCCTCGCCTCAAGTGTGATAAGACTGAGTGGAAGTACCTGGGTCTGCACATGAAAAACATGCGCAGAAAGAGCATGAGTACACCACAGCGGTACTCAGTAAGTGTCAAGCCTAACCTCAGTCGGGTAGTGACGACGAAGGTCAGGGCCCTACAGAAATTAAATGAAATATAAGGTATAATAGTACAGAATGAGACAGTACAACTAAGTGCAACAGTAAGAAATAACACAGAATAGAAAAAACAACAGCAACTATAACGGAGACAAAATAATCACGAAAAGGAGTACAACTCAACATAGAGATAACATCCGGGGATCCCTTAGTATCCTCAATATGTGTGTCGGGGATCTCTCAGTATCCCGAGGATCTCTTAGTATCCTCAATATGTATGTTGGGGATCGCTCGGTATCCCAAGGATCTCTTAGTATCCTCAATGTATGCTGGGGATCTCTTGGTATCTCGCACTACAGTCCAAATCGATAGATATGTGCAGGGAAATCTCCCGGGATACCGTCCCGTAGTCCCAAAGTAAACACGCAGCAACAACACGAAAAATACTCAATTAAATTCAATTTCACACCAAGGTAAAACAGGTATTTCTAACCTAATATGCTTCACATAGTCCAAATAAGGCAGTTTGAGAAAATAAAAACAATTAAGGCAATTAGACATGATTCTCTAAGCTAACAGAAGGCTTGATTGCAAGTAGGATAAACAGGAAGGGAAGACACAATTAAAGTTACTTAGTGAAAACAGGATTTTCAACAATTAGCACAAGTACGCACTCGTCACCTCACGTACAAGGCATTTCAAATATCAACAATACCAAATCCTAAGGGGAGTTCCACCACACAAGGTTAGGCAAGCCACTTACCTCAAACCGGTTCAAAATCAACCCGAAACCACGCTCTTGCCACGAGTACTCGACTCCAAATGACCCAAATCTATTCAATTCAACTGCTTAATGTAAATAACACTTCAAGTAACTGATTCTACAAATAAATTCTAAGCTAATACGCAAAATTAGGTAAAATGACCAAAATACCCCTTGGGCCCACATCTCGGAATCGAGTAAAATTTATATTTTCAGAATTCTCATATTCTCACGAGTCTAACCATACCAAAATTTTTCAAATCCAATGTCAAATTCCCAATCAAAAATCAAAATTTAGATCTAAGTACTTTCTCCAAATTTTCCCCAATTTCTCACCCCAAATCCGAAATTAGATGATGAATTCATGTTTAGATTAATGGGTAATAAGCAAAAAGGAGATAAGAATCATTACCCAATCGATATCTCTGAAAATCTCTCAAATCCTCGCTCAAATCCGAGCTCCCAAGCTCTAGTTTTCACAAAAATGGCTAAACCCTCGACTTTGAAATTTTATATCCTGCCCAGCTATTTCCTTCTTCGCGAACGCGGAAGGACCCTCGCGTTCGCGAAGCACAACCCCGCTTGGTCCAGCATTCCTCTTTCACGAATGCGATGCACAAGTCGCGAACGCGATGACAAACTTCTCTTCTCCTACGCGAACGCGGGACTACCTTCGCGAACGCATAGGTATAAGATCCCACAGCCTCGTGAACACGGGAATACCTTCACGAACACGAAGAATTAAACCTTCTCTAGAC
Source organism: Nicotiana tabacum (assembly GCF_000715075.1). Lineage (NCBI taxonomy): Eukaryota > Viridiplantae > Streptophyta > Magnoliopsida > Solanales > Solanaceae > Nicotiana > Nicotiana tabacum. Next base: position 133,439,596 of record NC_134101.1, on the reverse strand, counting down.
CCAACTCCTCTTCATGAACGCGAGACCCCACTCGCAAACGCGAAGAAGGAAACTAGAACTGATTGCTGTAACTTTTCTGCAATTTTCTAAGTTCCAAAAATGACCCGTTGAGCATCCGAAACACACCCGAGGCCCCCCGGGACCTCAACAAAACATGCCAACCAATCCTAAATTATCATTCAAACTTGTTCCAATCTTCGGAATGCTCAAAATAACATCAAAACACCAATTTAACATCGGATTCAAGCCAAGAACTCCAAAACTCTCAATTTACGCTTTCGATCAAAAAGTCTATCAAACCTCGTCCGAATGACCTAAATTTTTGCAACCATATCACATTCAAGACTAAGGAGCTACTCCAACTTCCGGAATTCTATTCCGACCCTGATATCAAAATCTCATTATCGAACCAGAAACTTCGAAAATTCAACTTTCGGCATTTCAAGCCTGAATAAGCTACGGACCTCCAACACACAATCCGAACACGCCCCTAAGCCCGAAATCACCAAACGAAGCTAAGGGAACCGACAAAATTCCATTCCGAGGCCGTCTTTACACTGCTCCGACTACGGTCCAAATTCTAAAGCTTAAGCTCTCATTTCGGGACAAAGTATCCCAAAGCACTCCGAAACTCAAAACCAAACATCCCGGCGAATCAAAATAATAGAACCAAACACGTGAAAAGTAGTTAATAGGGGATCGAGGCGTAAATTCTTAAAATGACCGGCCGAATCGTTACATCTTCCTATACTTAAACATTTGTTCATCCTCGAACGAGCATAGAGACATACCTGAAGTAGTGAAAAGATGAGGGTAATGGATGCGCATATCCTGCTCGGTCTCCCAGGTCGCCTCTTCAACCGGGTGACCTCGCCACTGAACCGGCACTGATGCAATGTTCTTTGACCTCAGCTTTCAAACCTGTCTGTCCAATATTGCCACTGGCTCCTCAATATAAGATAGATCCTTGTCCAACTGAACTAAAATCCAACACGTGCCGACGGATCACCGTGATACCTCCGGAGCATCGAAACATGAAATACCAGATGAACTCCTGCCAAGCTAGGATGTAAGGCAAGCTCATAAGCAACCTCCCCAACACGCCGCAATATCTCAAAAGGACCAATAAACCTCGAACTCAACTTCCCTTTCTTCACGAATCTCATAACGCCCTTTATAGGCGAAATCCGAAGCAGAACCCGCTCTCCAACCATATAGGAAACATCACGAACATTCCGGTCCGTGTAACTCTTCTGTCTGGACTGGGCTGTACGGAGTCTATCCTCAATCACCTTAATCTTCTCCAAATTATCTTGTACCAAGTCTGTACCCAATAATCTAGCCTCACCCGACTCAAACCAACCTACCGGGGATCTACACCGCCTACCATATAAAGCCTCATACGATGCCATCTGAATGCTGGACTGATAGCTGTCGTTGTAGGCAAACTCCGCAAATGGCAAGAACTGATCCCAAGACCCTCCAAACTCAATCACACACGCAAGGAGCATATCCTCAAGAATCTGAATAGTGCGCTCAGACTGTCCGTCCGTTTGAGGGTGAAATTTTGTACTCAACTCCACCCGAGTACCCAATTCATGCTATACGGCCCTCCAGAACCGTAATGTGAATTGAGTACCTCTCTCTGAAATGATGGAAACTGAATACCATGCAGACGAACAGTCTCCCCGATAAAAATCTCCGACAGACGCTCCGAAGAATAGGTAGTACACGCAGGAATGAAATGCGCGAACTTGGTCAGCCGATCCACAATCACCTAAATGGAATCGAACTTCCTCAAAATCCATGGGAGCCCAACTACAAAGTCCATGGTGATCCGCTCCCACTTCCACTCCGGAATCTATATCTGCTGAAGCAACCCACCCGGTCTCTTGTGCTCATACTTCACCTGCTGACAATTGAGGCATCGAGATACAAATCTAACTATATCTTTCTTCATCCGCCTCTACCAATAGTGCTACCTCAAATACTAGTACATCTTCGCGGCACCCGGATGAATGGAATACCGCGAACTATGGGCCTCTTCTAGAATCAACTCCCGAAGCCCATCAACATTGGGTACATAAATCCGACCCTGCATCCTCAATACCCCATCATCACCAATGGTCACATCTCTGGCATCACCGTGCAACACCTTGTCCTTGAGGACAAGTAAATAAGGGTCATCAAACTGACGCTCCCTGATACAATCAAATAAGGAAAACCGAGAAACCACGCAATCTAGAACCCGACTAGGCTCCGAAAGATCCAATCTCACAAACTGGTTGGCTAAGGCCTGAACATATATCGCCATGGGCCTCTCCGCTGCTGGTAAATAAGCCAAACTTCCCAAACTCTCTGCCCGACGACTCAATGCATCGGCCACCACATTGGCCTTGCCTGGGTGATACAAAACAGTGATATCATAGTCCTTCAGCAGCTCTAATCACCTCATCTGGCACAAATTAAGATCCTTCTTCTTGAACAGATGCTGCAAACTCTGGTGATCAGTATAAATCTCACAAGGCACACCGTACAAATAATGACGCTAGATCTTCAAGGCATGAACAATAGCAGCTAACTCGAGATCATGGACATGATAGTTCTTCTCATGTACCTTTAACTGTTTGGACGCATAGGCAATCACCCTACCGTCCTGCATCAATACCGCTCCAAGGCCAATCCTCGAGGCATCACAATAGATAGTATAAGACCCCGAACCTGTAGGCAATATCAAAATTGGGGCTATAGTCAAAGCTGTCTTGAGCTTCTAAAAGCTCGCCTCATACTCTTTCGTTCACTGGAACAGAGCACCCTTCTAGGTCAGCCTGCTCATAGGGGCTGCAATCGATAAAAACCCCTCAATAAAATGACGGTAGTTACCCACCAAGCCAAGAAAATTGCGGATCTCTGTAGCTGAGGATGGTCTGGGCCAACTCTGCACTACCTCCACTTTCTTTGGATCCACCTGAATAGCCTCACTCGATACCACGTGGCCTAAGAATGCCACAAAATCCAACCAAAACTCACATTTTGAGAACTTTGCATATAACTTCTTTTCCCTCAAAATCTGAAGCACAATCCTCAGGTGTTGCTTATGATCTTCCCAACTCCGGGAATATACTAGAATATCATTAATAAAAACAATGATGAACGAGTCAAGATATGGCCGGAACACACTGCGCATCAAATGCATAAAGGTGGTTGGGGCATTGGTCAGCCCAAATGTCATAACAAAGAACTCGTAATGACCATACCGAGTCTTGAAAGCAGTCTTCAGGATATCTGGCTCCCGAATATTCAACTGATGGTAACCTGAGCGCAACTCAATCCTAGAAAACACTCGTGCGCCCTGAAGCTGGTCAAACAAATCATCAATACGAGGCAAAGGATAATGGTTCTTCACTGTAACTTTGTTCAACTGGCGATAATCAATGCACATATGCATAGAACCATCCTTCTTCTTCACAAACAAGACAGGAGCACCCCAAGGTGATACACTGGGCCGAATAAAACCCTTATCAAACAATTCGTGTAACTGATCCTTCAACTTCTTCAACTCAGGAGGGGCCATACGATACAGATGAATATAAATGGGCTGAGTGCTCGACAACAGATCAATGCCAAAATCAATATCTCTATCGGGCGGCATGCGGGAAGGTCAGTTGGAAACACATCAGGAAAATCCCGTACTACTGGGACTGAATCAATTGTAGGGGTATCAATACTGACATCTCTCACATAAGCTAGATACGCACCACACCCCTTCTCAACCATACACTAAGCCTTAAGGAATGAAATAACTCTACTGGAAGTATGATCTAAGGTACCCCTCCACTCTACTCGCAGTATACCTGGCATAGCCAGCATCACGGTTTTGGCGTGACAATCAAGAATAGCATAATGGGAAGATAACCAGTCCATGCCCAAGATAACATCAAAATCTACCATGCTGAGCAATAACAAATTGGCTCTAGTCTCAAAACCACTAAGAGCAACCATACACGTCTGCTAAACGCGGTCCACAACAAGTGAATCTCCCATAGGAGTAGAAACATAAATAGGAGAACTCAAAGAATCCCTAGAAACACCCAAATGCGGAGCAAAATAAGAAGACACATAAGAATAGGTGGAGCCTGGATCGAATAAAACCAATGCATCTCTATGACAAACCAAGACAATACCTGTGATGACAGAATCAAAGGCGACAGCCTCGGTACGGGCAGGAAGGGCATAATATCTGGACTGGCCTCCCCCTCTAGGGTGACCTCTACCTCCCCGACCTCCACCTCTAGCTGGCTGAGCAGGTGGGGTAACAGTTGGAGCTGTAACCATAACCTAAGAACTCTGCGGGGCACGCGGTGGCTGAGAAGTCTATAGAGGTGCACTCCTCCCAAGTCTAGGGCAATCCCTCACCATATGGCATGTGTTACCACACTCAAAACAAGATCTAGGAGGACGTGGCGGTTGTGACTAGCTCGGTCCAGGTCTGCTAGACTGTCCTCTGAAAGTACCCCGTGTAGGAGGCGCACTAGATACTGGCGGTGTATAATAAGGCTTCTGAGGCCTAGGAGGAGCTGGAATATCACTAGCTACTGGAAGAGCTAAATGAACAGGGCGACTCATATAACCCCTACCATGACGAACTGCAGCTGGCGCACGGGCATTAGAATAATGGCCCGACTCTCGAGACCTCTTGGCCTCCCTTTCCTCTTTCTCCCTAACATGCATACCCTCTATCCTCCTAGCAATTCTCACCACCTACTGATAAGAAATATCCATCTCCAACTAATGAGCCATGCTAGACCTGATGCTAGGAATAAGCCCCTCAATGAACCGGTGAACCCTCTCGCGAACAATAGAAACCAAGGCTGGAGCATGTCTAGCCAAGCTAGTGTGATGGACAACATACTACGAGACAGTCATAGTACCCTGGCGCAAATGCTCAAACTCTGCATGCCATGCATCCCTGAGGCTCTGAGGAACAAACTCTCTCAGGAACATATCTGAAAACTGAGTCTAAGTCAGTGAAGCTGCCTTATCCGGACTGTCTAACTCATAGGTACGTCATCACTCATAGGCGGCTCCTCGAAGCTAGAAGGCAGTGAAAGAAACCTCACTCGATCCTGATTCCCATAGTACGGAGGATACAGTGACACTCCTCCAGAAATCCCAAGGCATTGTCTGATGCTAACCCACTGAATACAGGAGGATCATACTTCTTGAACCTCTCAAGCCTCTGCTGCTCATCCTTTAAAGCCGCTGCCCTGTCCTCGGGCTGATCTGGGACTGCAGGCGGTACAGGAATAATCTCTGGGACCTGATCAACATGCACTCGCTGCTCAGGAGTACGGGCGGTAGGAGTCTATGCTCCTCCCCCGCCTGAGATGTGCTTCAGCAAGGGAAGCAATCCTTCTTGAGCCAGAGTGGTGTACATGCTCATAAACTGCGCAAACATCTCTTGAAGCAATGGAGTGGTAGCAGCAGTAGGCATATCAGGTGCTTGGACTCCGGATGGAACCGTTGGTGGCACCTCGGTGGCAGCTCGCATAGGTGCTCTGGCTGCACTACGTATGCGTCCTCGGCCATACCCCAGCCCCGGCCTCTGACGGCTCCAGTAGGGGGCGCGGGTGCCTGATCATCTCTGGTAGCACATGTCCTCACCATCTGTGAGAGAATAGAAGACAGAAGTTTAGAATTGTGATATCAAAATCTCGCACGACAAGGAATTCAAATGAAGTGGAATTTTCCTAACAGTTACATAGCCTCTCGTAGATAAGTACAGACGTCTTCATACCGATCCGCAAGACTCTAATAAATCGGCTTGTGATTCATGACTCCTATGAACCTAGAGCTATGATACCAACTTGTCACGATCGCAGTTCGTCCTCCGTGAACTATCGTGACGGCACCTAGTCTCTACGTCTATATAAGCCTAACAAATGCGGAAAAAGAACAATTGCGGAAGAAAATAATTAAAAACCGATATAACAAAATGAAATAGTGTTTAAGATGACGCCTGACATATAATAGTACAAGAATCTCAACCTAACACTCCCAAAATCCGGAACCCCATGAATCACAAGCTAAGAGTTTACATAAAAAGCTCTAACTCCAGAAATATCTATCAATAAGGAAAATACAAAAGGGCTATACTAGTACTGAGAATAGAAAGGGACTCTTCGGTCTGTGAACGCGACAGATATACCTCGAAGTTTCTATGAAAGTGCCTCGCCTTAAGTGTGAAAAGACTGAGTGGAAATACCTGGGTCTACACATGAAAATCATGTGCAGAGAGGGCATGAGTACACCACAACGGTACTCAATAAGTGCCAAGCCTAACGTCGGTCGGGTAGTGACGAGGAAGGTCAGAGACCTACTGAGATTAAATGAAATATAATGTATAACAATATAGAATGAGATAGTACAACTAAGTGCAATAGTAAGAAATAACACAGAATAGAAAGAACAACAACAACTATAACAGAGACAAAATAATCACGGAAAGGAGTACAGCTCAACATAGAGATAACATCCGGGGATCTCTCAGTATCCCGAGGATCTCTTAGTATCCTCAATATGTGTACCAGGGATCTCTCAGTATCCCGAGGATCTCTTAGTATCCTTAATATGTATGCTGGGGATCGCTCAGTATCCCAAGGATCTCTTAGTATCCTCAATGTGTGCTGGGGATTTCTTGGTATCCTGCACTACAATCCAAATCGATATATATGTGTAGGGGAATCTCCCAGGATATCGCCGTAGTCCCAAAGTAAACACGCAGCAACAACACGAAGAATACTCAATTAAATTCAATTTCACGCCAAGGTAAAACAGGTATTTCTAACCTAACATACTTCACATGGTCCAAATAAGACAGTTTGAGCAAATAAAAACAATTAAGGCAATTAGACATGATTCTCAAAGCTAACAGCGGGCTTGATTGCAAGTAGGATAAACAGGAAGGGAAGACACAATTAAATTTACTTAGTGAAAATAGGATTTTCAACAATTAGCACAAGTACGCACTCGTGACCTCACGTACAAGGTATTTCAAATATCAACATTACCAAATCCTAAGGGGAGTTCCCCAACACAAGGTTAGGCAAGCCACTTACCTCGAACCGGCTCAAAATCAACCCGAAACCACGTTCTTGCCACGAGTACTCGACTCCAAATGGACCAATCAATTCAATTCAATGGCATAATGTAAATAACACTTCAAGTAACTGATTCTACAAATAAATTCTAAGCTAATACACGAAATTAAGTAAAATAATCAAAACACCCCTCGGGCCCACATCTTGAAATCGGGTAAAATTTATGTTTTTAGAATCCTCATACTCTCACGAGTCTAACCATACTAAAATTATCCAAATCCAATGTCAAATTCCCAATCAAAACTTGAAATTTAGGTCTAAGAACTTTTTCCAAATCTTCCCTAAATTCTCACCCCAAATCCGAAATTAGATGATGAATTCATGTTTAGATTAATGGGTTATAAGCAAAAGGGAGTTAAGAATCATTACCCAATCGATATCTCTAAAAATCCCTCAAATCCTCGCCCAAATCCGAGCTCCCAAGCTCTAGTTTTCACAAAAATGGCTAAACCCTCGACTTTGAAATTTTATATTCTGCCCAGCTATTTCCTTATTCGCGAATGCGGAAGGACCCTCGTGTTCGCGAAGCACAACTCCGCTTGTGTGATGACCCAAAAAGGTCATCACTTGTTTTAGAAACAATTCAGTGTTCCGAGGCCTAAAAACCTCCCTTTTACCTCACCTTGATTTACGTGCATGGTCCGGACCTATATCCGGAAAGCCTTCTATGTGAAAATATGAGAAATAGAAATTTTTAGAGTTAAAATTTGATTATGGTTGACTTTGGTCAACATTTTGATCAAACGGACCCGGATCCGTGTTTCGGCGATCCCGGGAGGTCCGCAATAAAATATGGGACTTGAGCGTATGCTCGGAAATGAATTTCGAGGTCCCAAGCCTTAGAAATCAATTGTAGTACTCTTAGACTGTCTGTGAAGTTGTGACACCAGTCTTTGGTAGATTTATTATGGAATGGTATTAGCAGTGTTATTAAAACTTGAAACTAAATCTTCCACTTATTAAATTTTGTTGATTATTAACTGTTAGTTCTTAATTATTAACGGATTTGGAATGGAAACAAGGTAAATAATTCAGTTGGTTGGCTTGCATAGTTTTCACTAGTAGGCACCATCACAACTCCCGAGGGTGGGTAAACCGGGTCGTAACAAGTTGGTATCAGAGCTCTAGGTTACATAGGTCTCACAATTCACAGACAAGCTTAGTAGAGTCTGAGGGATCGGTACAGAGACATCTGTATTTATCCCCCAGAGGCTACAGAGTTAGGAAAAGTTTCACTTCTATTCTTCTTTGTCGTGCGATATTGTTCTCTCAATGCTAAATTGAAACCTCTACTCTTGTCCTTTCGCTAATGGCGAGATCACGTACTGCTTCTTTAGCCGAGTAGCAGCACAGGCCGGTGATGGAGCAGCTATGTTGTTACAACCCATATCCACACGCGTTAGTTCATGCCATATATTAGTTAACATAAATTCAAGAAGGAATTACCTTTGAGATGATAAGAAGTTAATCCTATTGGTCTTAAGTGATACAAGGGTGTATAAGGGTGATTAACAAGTATTAGAAGTTAAACGAATCAAGGATGTTGTAACTCGTATTTTCAGGTAAACCTAGAGGTTCTTAATACACTCAAGGTCATGTATTAAGGTTTTTGAATCATATAATATCCGTATCATAAGTCTTGAAGTCAAACGAGTTATGAAACAAAAGTCGACAAACGTTGTCGCAACTTAGGTTCATAATTTTACTTAAACATTAGGTTAAATGTTTCTAAGCTTTTCTCCTAATTTACAAGGAATTACGGGGTGATCGACCCACCAAATTAAAGATCTACGAGTCTAATTTCCAACGCATTAAACCATTTGTCAATACGATCTCGGAGTATAGATATATTTATATTTTCGCAAGCCTGCGCAGATTGGTAGATGACAAGTAGGTGCATCACCTACTTGCCAAAATGATAGGACAAAATTAAAAAACCTAAGTTAGCCAAGAGAGGACTTTTAAGGGGTTATGAACTCAGTTATTTCATCCATATTTCAGTCCCTCAAAACCAAAGTTAACTCCTGCAACTCCTCCCCAAAAATCCCACACAACCCCTAATCGATTTTCCCTCTCTTTCAAGTTCTATTTGAAGGTAAAACCTAGAGTTTGAAGAACCAAGGGAAGGGCTGAGTTATCCAACAAGTATGGTAAGTTACTGCCATCTTTCATACATTTTTCTCTGTTGTGTATTCATGGTAATTCATTCTATACATGTAAGAACTCACGGGACGGTGATCGGAAGCCGTGAGTTCGAGTTATTCACTTGTAGCGAACTGTTTTGTGGATTGTTTTGTGTTGCTATTGGGCTGCGTGTTTTACTACTATTTTGTGTAGTTTTGGATGTGGAAGGGTGTGGAGTAACACCATATATATGTAGGGTTGTGGGCTGATAGTGATTCGTAACATTTCCGGGTCGTTTGACACGACTACGGTGGTCGTCGTATGTATGATGTAATAAGGTTGTGCGTGGACTGTTTTGGGAGGCTCAATATGTTTATTATTGATGTTGTTTGGGCTGTTTTGTGATTGTTTTGGAATGGTGTGAAGTCATATATATAGGGGAGGTGCTGTCCGTTTCAACGTAAAATAGGTTGTGGTCGATACATAATAGTTATGACGCTTAAATGATAACGATAGTATCGTTTCTCTTATTGTAGACTAAGGAGTTGTGACAATTGCATAGCTTGTGATTGGGGCAGTATATACAAGGTATGTGAAGGCTATCCCTTTTCTTCTTTTGCATGACTCCGATTGTATATAATGTAATGAACGAGCTTCCAAAGATACTCTACTCTTAGAAGCTAGCAGTACTTACATTGCTTTCCCTCTTATGGAACGATTGATGTTAATGTTGCTTATCTTATTCTTATGTTATCAATGTTGTTGGTACTTCCTGATTCTTATAAGGTTCGTAATGAAGAGTTGGTCCTAATAACGTGTACAGAGGATACTGACCTTACGTCACTCCGAAAGGTTTAGAATGTGATTCCATGAGTCGAGCATGCATTATATATATGTATCTATTTTACTCTATCGAGCCACGCTATAGTCGGTCGGGTACGACACATATTGTGCAACCACTGATCAGTTGGGTTTTACCGAGCTCCACGTGGCCGGGTACGATTCTAGCGAGCCTTATGACGACCGGGTACGTTTTTACCGAGCCTATTATGGCTGGGTACGATATGATGATGATGATGCCCACAGAGGCGTATGTTTTAAAAGCCTATGTATACATACATATGTATCATGCATTTCATATCAGTAGCCCTCAGAGGTACTCAGATGTTCCAGGTTGTATATTCTCTCTCCATGCTTACATTACTGTTCGTATTTATGGTTCCCTGCCTTACATACTCAGTACTTTATTCGTACTGACGTCCTTTTGTTTGTGGACACTGCATGTCGTGCTGCAGGCCCTAATAGACAGGCAGGTTCAGCTCCTCCACCACAGTAGGTTGTCCAGTTCAGCAGTGATTGGCGAGATCCCTTCTCCGGACTTGTCGTGGTCTTGGTATGCATTTCTGTTATAGACATTATGGGTATGTTGGGGCCCTGTTCCGGCTATGTTGCAGCACTTATGTTCATTTAGAGGCTCATAGACAAGTGTCGACTCATGTATAGTTTGGTATGCCTTGTCGACTGGTTTTTGTTGTATAGTCTTTCATGGTAGCGTGGTAGCTCATACCTTATATGTAGTTTCTTGAGTGTCTGGTCATCCCATGCTATGTATGTTCATGTCGTCATATTTTATTGCTGGTTGTCCATGATCCAGGTCTACCATTTATATTGATCTCATCAACCCTAAAAGATAATAAAAAAAGTTAGATAAAATGTACGTTGGTGCTCGGCAAGTATGGTCGGGTGCTAGTCATGGCCCTCCAGTTTGGGTCGTGACAAACTTGGTATCAGAGCAAGTCTGTCCTAGGGATTGTCTATGAGCCATGTCTAGTAGAGTCTTGATTATGGATGTGTAGCGCGCCACATTTATAATCAGGAGGCTACATGACATCTAGGGTTGTTACCTTCTTCCTGAATCTAGATCGTGCGTAGAGTTGAGTCGTAAGTGTTTGTCTCTAATATTCACCTTGTTTTCTTTCAGCGATGCCTTTGACTAGGAAGCAAACAATTAGTAGACGGCTTGATACAGTTGCGGGAGAGGGTACCAGTCAGGTGCCCCAAGCCAGAGCAAGCCAAAGTGAGGCTCAAAGTGAGATGTCGTCTCATACCTATCTACCCCGTCTCCTCCAGAGGATATTAGGAGGCACCCAGCACCTCCAGTTCCTCCGTCTGGCACTACAGACTAGGATATGCGGAGTGCTTTGCAGTTATTGACTAGCTTGGTAGCTGCTCAGGCTCAGAGGCAGAATACAAGTGCTGCTGAGAAACCAGTTAGTACGAGAGTTCGTGATTTTATTAATTTAGACCCTCCAGTGTTTACCGGATCAGACCCCAAGGAGGACCCTCAGACTTTTATTGACCAGGTTCATCGTACACTTCGGGTTATGCATGTTAGTGATACAAAGGTAGTAGAGTTGGCTTCTTATCGGCTATGGGATTTAGCGGTTCTCTGGTATGATAGTTGGGAGAGATCCAAAGGTTCGAACGCTCCTCCAGCCATGTGGAAGGAATTTTCTGAGGCCTTTCTTCGTCACTACTTGCCAGTTGAGATACGACGAGCTAGAGCTGATAAGTTCTTGAACCTTAGACAAGGTAATATGAGTGTGCGAGAGTACAATATGTAGTTCGATTCTTTAGCAAGGTATGCTCCTCATATGGTGGCCGATATGAGTGATAGGGTGCATTTGTTCGTGAACGGATTGGGACCACATCTGATAAATGAGTGCACGACAGCCTCCTTGGTGGAGGGCATGGATATTTCCCGTATTCAGGCTTATGCCCAGACCCTAGAGGATCGTAAGCGCCAGCAGAGGGCAGATAGGGAGCAGGATAGGGGCCAACATAAGAGGGCGAGATTTGCAAGGTATTATAATGACTTCAAAGGCAGCGTCAGGCCCCAGTCTTCGAGGAGTTCGGCGCCACCTGTAGCTAGTGCTCCCCCACAATTTTAGAGGCCTCAATATGATCGATTTACCCATTCTGGTCCAGGTCAGAATTCGCAGGCATCAGGCTCGCAACATCACAGGGATACTAGTCAGACGAGACCCACAACACCACGTTGTGATCATTGCGGCAAGGCCCACTTTGGACTGTGTCATCGAGGTTCTGATGCATGTTATTCTTGCGGACAGCCTGGCCATATGATGTGGGATTGTCCTAACAGGGGAGGTGATGGTATGGCTCAGCCGACTGGATCTGTGTCTGCTTCTTCCTCATCAGTTCAACCTCCAGCATGGGGTCTTCAGCAGTCGACAGGTTGTGGTAGAGGTAGAGGTGCAGTGCCGAGTTTGAGGGGTGGTCAAAATCGAACCTATGCTCTAGTAGGTCGACAGGATCTCGAGTCGTCTCCAGATGTTGTTACAGGTATTTTATCTGTGTTTTCTTATGATGTATATGCGCTGATTGATCCGGCATCTACATTATCATATGTTACACCCTTTGTGGCTAATAAGTTTGGAATTGAAACTGAATTGATAAGTAAACCCCTTGTGGTATCTACTCTGATAGGAGATTCTGTGATTGCTAGAAGGGTATATAGAGGTTGCACTGTGATGATCTGTAGTCGTCAAACCTAGGAAAATTTATTTGAGTTAGAAATGGTTGATTTTGATGTGATAATGGGAATAGACTGGTTGGCCTCATGCTATGCAAATGTTGACTGCCGTACGAAGATGGTTAGGTTTCAATTTCCTAGTGAACCCATCATTGAATGGAAAGGGAATATTGCTACACCAAAAGGTAGGTTTATTTCCTATCTTAAGGCAAGGAAAATGATCTCAAAAGGTTACATTTATCATTTCGTTCGCGTTAGGGATGCGGAGGCGAAACCGCCTACTTTACAATCAATCCCCGTGGTCAACGAATTCCCAGATGTTTTCCCAGATGAACTCCCAGGCCTTCCTCCTGAAAGGGAGATTGAGTTTAGCATTGATGTGTTGCCTGACACTCAACCGATCTCTATCCCTCCATACAGAATGGCCCCGGCAGAGTTGTGAGAGTTGAAGGTGGAGTTGAAGGACTTGCTGGATAAGGGCTTCATTAGACCTAGCACTTCACCTTGGGGTGCACCAGTCCTATTCGTGCGGAAGAAAAACAGGTCGTTACGGATGTGTATCGACTATCGACAGTTGAATAAGTCTACTATAAAGAACAAGTATCCACTTTCAAGAATTGATGACCTGTTTGACCAACTCCAGGGTGCCAAGTATTTCTCCAAGATTGATTTACATTCAGGGTATCATCAGGTGAGGGTTAAGGAGAAGGATATTCCAAAGACGGCCTTCCGGACAAGATACGGGCACTTTGAGTTCTTGGTGATGTCGTTCGGGCTAACAAATGCCCCAGCAGCTTTTATGGATCTCATGAATACTATATTTAGGCCCTATCTTGATGTGTTCGTGATTGTATTCATTGATGACATTCTAGTATATTCTCGTTCGGAGGCGGAACATGCGGGCCACTTGCGGATAGTATTACAGACGTTTCAGGATCGTAAGTTATATGCTAAGCTCTCCAAATGTGAATTTTGGCTGAACTCAGTAGCGTTCCTTGGCCATGTGATATCTGACGAGGGTATTAGTGTCGACACTCAGAAGATCGATGCAGTAAAGAATTGGCCGAGACCTACAATACCATCAGAAGTCCGCAACTTCCTAGGGCTAGCAGGATATTATAGGCGGTTTGTGGAAGGGTTTTCCTCTATATCATCACCATTGACTAAGTTAACACAGAAAGCTACCAAGTTCCAGTGGTCTGACACTTGTGAACGTAGTTTTTAGGAGCTGAAGAATCGATTGACATCCGCACCAGTGCTCACTCTTCCTGAAAGAATAGAAGGTTATGTGGTATATTGTGATGCCTCAGGTATAGGTTTGGGGTGCGTATTGATGCAGCGTGGGAAGGTGATTGCTTATGCATCAAGACAATTGAAGAAGCATGAAAAGAATTATCCAACCCATGATTTGGAATTGGCTGCAGTAATATATGCTTTGAAGATATGGCGACACTGCTTATACGGCGTCCATGTTGACATCTACACATATCACAAGAGTTTACAATACATCTTCAAGCAGAAAGAGTTGAATTTGAGGCAGCGTAGGTGGCTTGAATTATTGAAAGACTACGACGTCAAGATATTGTATCATCCCGGTAAAGCCAATGTTGTGGCAGACGTTCTCAGCCGTAAATCAATGGGAAGCTTAGTACATATTGAGGCAGGTAGATGGGGGTTGACTAAAGAGCTTCATCAGCTAGCCAATATGAGAATCAGATTATTAGACTCTGATGACGGAGGTGTTACTGTACAGAATACATCAGAATCATCTTTGGTAGCCGAGGTAAAAGCACGGCAATATGAAGATCCTATCTTAGTACGATTAAGAGAGAGCATTCAGCAGTGTAAAAGTATGGCTTTTGAGATCGGAAGAGATGGGGCACTGAGATACCAGGGCCGATTATGTGTGCCTAATGTGGCAAGGTTGCGAGAGAAGATTATGAATGAGATTCATCAATCCCGATATTCCATCCATCCCGGCTCGACAAAGATGTATCATGATGTCAAGGAGCAGTATTGGTGGGAAAACATGAAGAAGTCTATTGCAGAATTTATAGCCCAGTGTCCCAATTGTCAACAAGTAAAGATAGAACATCAAAAACCCGGTGGATTGCTTCAGAATATAGAGATTCCGACCTGGAAATGGGAGGTGATTAATATGGACTTCATTATTGGATTACCTCGCTCTTATCATAAGTTTGACTCCATCTGGGTGATAATTGATCGACTTACAAAATGTGCCCATTTTCTGCCAGTTAAGACAACTTACACAGCTGAAGATTATGCGAAGTTGTATATCAAGGAGATTGTTAGGCTTCATGGTGTGCCGGTATCTATTATATCAGACCGAGGAGCTCAATTTACAGCTAACTTTTGGAGGTCTTTTCAAAAAGATTTAGGCAAACAAGTGAATCTCAGCACTGCATTTCATCCACAGACTGACGGACAGGCTGAACGTACCATTTAGATACTGGAAGTTATGCTACGAGCATGTGTTCTAGATTTTAAGGGAAATTGGGGTGACCATCTTCCACTCATAGAATTCGCCTACAATAATAGTTACCATTCCAGTATTAAAATGGCCCCATACGAGGCACTATACAGGAAAAGATGTAGATCACCAGTTGGATGGTTCGAAGTTGGTGAAACAGAATTATATGGGCCAGATTTGATTCACCAAGCTATTGAGAAGGTGAAAGTGATACAGGAGCGATTGAGGACGGCACAAAGCAGGCAAAAATCTTATTCTGATGTTTGACGTCGTGATCTGGAGTTTGAGGTTGGTGATTGGGTTTTCCTGAGGATCTCACCAATGAAGGGTATTATGCATTTTGGGAAGAAAGGTAAGCTGAGTCCAAGGTATATCGGGCCGTATAAAATTCTTCGACGGATTGGACAGGTTGCTTATGAGTTAGAATTGCCATCCGAATTGGAATTTGTCCACCCGGTATTCCATGTATCTATGTTGAGGAAATGTATTGGAGACCCTTCTCGAGTCGTCCCTATCAAAGATGTACAGGTTACAGAGGACCTATCATATGAAGAAGTGCCAGTGGCTATATTAGATCGACAAGTCCGCAAGCTGAGAACAAAAGATGTAGCTTCCATCAAAGTATTGTGGAGGAACAAGAATATGGAAGAAATAACATGGGAAGCAGAAGAGGAGATGAAGTCTAAATACCCGTACTTATTCCAGAATGAAGATAACAAGGATGTTGGTGGAACACATGATACATTGGAAGGTGAAATGGCTCTATGAGGTAAGCAATAACTTGAGAATACTCTTCCTTAATACAAAATGGTGATATGCAGATAATGTACATGTCCATAATGCTTTGCATACTCTTGTAAGGCCATACGTTGAGTTAACCACTTGCAAGTTTGTCCTCTATTTATGGGAGAAACTTGACCTGAATCCACAATGATTTAAACTCCCCATGAACCCTTACATTCGAGGACGAATGTTCCTAAGGGGGGAAGGGTGTTACAACCCATATCCACACGCATTAGTTCATGCCATATATTAGTTAACATAAATTCAAGAAGGAATTACCTTTGAGATGATAAGAAGTTAATCCTATTGGTCTTAAGTGATACAAGGGTGTATAAGGGTGATTAACAAGTATTAGAAGTTAAACGAATCAAGGATGTGGTAACTCGTATTTTCAGGTAAACCTAGAGGTTCTTAATACACTCAAGGTCATGTATAAAGGTGTTTGAATCATATAATATATGTATCATAAGTCTTGAAGTCAAACAAGTTATGAAACAAAAGTCGACAAACGTTGTCGCAACTTAGGTTCATAATTTTACTTAAACATTAGGTTAAATGTTTCTAAGCTTTTCTCCTAATTTACAAGGAATTACGGGGTAAACTACCCACCAAATTAAAGATCTACGAGTCTAGTTTCCAACGCATTAAACCATTTGTCAATACGATCTCGAAGTATAGAGATATTCATATTTTTGCAAGCCTGCGCAGATTGGTAGATGACAAGTAGGTGCATCACCTACTTGCCAAAATGATAGGACAAAATTAAAAAACCTAAGTCGGCCAAGAGAGGACTTTTAAGGGGTTATGCACTCAGTTATTTCATCCATATTTCAGACCCTCACCAAAGTTAACCCCTGCAACTCCTCCACTAAAATCCCACACAAACCCTAATCGATTTTCCCTCTCTTTCAAGTTCTACTTGAAGGTAAAACCTAAAGTTTGAAGAACCAAGGGAAGGGATGAGTTATCCAACAAGTAAGGTACGTTACTTCCATCTTTCATACATTTTTCTCTGCTGTGAATTCATGGTAATTCGTTCTATACATGTAAGAACTCACGGGACGGTGATCGGAAGCAGTGAGTTCGAGTTATTCACTTGTAGCGGACTGTTTTGTGGACTGTTTTGTGTTGCTATTGGGCTGCGTGTTTTACTACTATTTTGTGGAGTTTTGGATGTGGAAGGGTGTGGAGGAACACCATATATATGTAGGGTTGTGGGCTGATAGTGATTCATAACATTTCCGGGTCGTTTGACACGACTACGGTGGTCGTCGTATGTATAATGTAATAAGGTTGTGCGTGGACTGTTTTGGGAGGCTCAATATGTTTATTATTGATGTTGTTTGGGCTATTTGGTGATTGTTTGGAATGGTGTGAAGTCATATATATAGGGGAGGTGATGTCCGTTTCAACGTAAAATAGGTTGTGGTCGATACATAATAGTTATGACGCTTAAATGATAACGATAGTATCGTTTCTCTTATTGTAGACTAAGGAGTTATGACAATTGCATAGCTTATGATTGGGGCAGTATATACAAGGTATGTGAGGCTATCCCTTTTCTTCTTTTGCACGACTCCGATTGTACATAATGTAATGAACGAGCTTCCAAAGATACTCTACTCTTAGAAGCTAGCAGTACTTACATTGCTTTCCCTCTTATGGAATGGTTGATGTTAATGTTGCTTCTCTTATTCTTATGTTGTCAATGTTGTTGGTACTTCCTGATTCTTATAAGGTTCGTAATGAAGAGTTGGTCCTAATAACGTGTACAGAGGATACCGATCTTACGTCACTCCGAAAGGTTTAGAATGTGATTCCATGAGTCGAGCATGCATTATATATATGTATCTATTTTACTCTACCGAGCTGCGCTATAGTTGGCTGGGTATGGCACATATTGTGCAACCACTGATCAGTTGGGTTTTACCGAGCTCCACGTGGCCGGGTACGATTCTACCGAGCCTTATGACAGTCGGGTACATTTTTACCAAGCCTATTATGGCTGGGTACGATATGATAATGATGATGCCCACGGAGGCGTATGTTTTAAAAGTTTATGTATACATACATATGTATCATGCATTTCATGTCAGTAGCCCTCAGAGGTACTCAGATGTTCCAGGTTGTATATTCTCTATCCCTGCTTACATTACTGTTCGTATTTATGGTTCCCTGCCTTACATACTCAGTACTTTATTTGTACTGACGTCCTTTTGTTTGTGGACAATGCATGTCGTGCTGCAGGCCCTAATAGACAGGCAGGTGCAGCTCCCCCACCACAGTAGGTTGTCCAGTTCAGCAGTGATTGGCGAGATCCCTTCTCCGGACTTGCCGTGGTCTTGGTATGCATTTCTGTTATAGACATTATGGGTATGTCGGGGCCCTGTTCCGGCTATGTTGCAACACTTATGTTCATTTAGAGGCTCATAGACAAGTGTCCTCATGTATAGTTTGGTATGCCTTGTCGGCTGGTTTTTGTTGTACAGTCTTTCATGGTAGCGTGGTAGCTCATACCTTATATGTAGTTTCTTGATTGTCTGGTCATCCCCTGCTATGTATGTTCATGCCGTCATATTTTATTGCTGGTTGTCCATGATCCAGGTCTACCATTTATATTGATCTCGTCAACCCTAAAAGATAATAAAAAAAGTTAGATAAAATGTACGTTGGTGCTCGGCAAGTATGGTCGGGTGCTAGTCATGGCCCTCCAGTTTGGGTCGTGACATATGTATGCCGATATTTTGTGGAGATTGGACAGCTTCACCAAGCTCTTCACTACTAACTTCAGCGGTACATCTTCCAAGGATCCCCAGGTTTATCTAGACAACTGTCATGAGGTTATCAGGAACATGGGGATAGTGGAGGCCAATGGGGTTGACTTTGCTACTTTTCGCTTGTCTGGATCCGCCAATACTTGTTGGAAAGATTATTGTTTGGCTAGACCAGTTGGGTCACCAGCTTTTAATTGGGATCAGTTTTCTCAGCTATTTCTGGAGAAGTTTCTTCCTGTCACTCAGAGAGAGATCTATCCAAGGCAGTTTGAGTGCCTCCAATAGAGTTCTATGACTGTTACTCAGTACGATACAAGGTTTATTGATTTGAACCGTCATGCTCTTCTTATACTTCCCACTAAGAGAGAGAGAGAGTGGGGAAGTTCAATGAGGGACTCGTTCAGCCCGCTCAGCTAGCTAGAGGTGGAGGTAGAGGTATTAGAGGTGGAGGTAGAGGTGCTAGAGGTGGAGGTACAGGTACTGTTCTAGTTTGTAGCAGAGATTCTTCAGTTTTATTTGATCCAGGATCTACATACTCCTATGTGTCATCTTATTTTGCACCATATCTGGTCATGCCTAGTGATTCTTTGGATGCTCCTGGTTATATGTCTACACCGGTGGGTGAATTCTATTATGGTAGATCGTGTCCATCGTTCATGTATAGTTATGATTGGGGGTCTTGAGACTCGTGTAGATTTGTTACTTCTGGACATGGTTGATTTTGATATCATATTGAGGATGGACTGGCTATCACCTTACCACGCTATCTTGGACTGTCATGTCAAGATTGTGACCTTAGCCTTGCCGGGTTTACCTCGTTTAGAGTAGAGAGGGACTCCTGGTCATTCTACCCATAGTGTTATCTCTTATGTGAATGCTCGGCGTATGGTCAAGAAGGGGTGTTTGGCCTATTTGACATATGTTCGTGATTCCAGTGCCGAGGTTCCTTCTATTGATTTTGTGCCTGTTGTTCGTGAGTTCCCTCAGGTATTTCCTTCAGACTTGCCGGGTATGCCACCCGACAGAGATATTGATTTCTGCATTGATTTGGCTCAGGGCACCCAGCCTATTTCTATCCTGCCGTATTGTATGGCCCCGCCTGAATTGAAAGAGTTGAAGGAACAATTGTAGGACTTGCTTGAAAAAGGCTTCATTAGACCTAGTGTCTCGCCTTGGGGTGCACCGGTATTGTTTGTTAAGAAGAAAGACAGATCGATGAGAATGTATATAGATTACCGGCAGGCAGTTGAACAAGGTTACAATCAAGAATAAGTATCCATTGCCGAGGATTGACGACTTGTTTGATCATCTTCATGGTGCCAAGGTATTTTCGAAGATTGACTTGAGATCTGGCTACCATCAGTTGAGGATTAGGGCATCCGATGTCCCTAAGACAGCTTTCCGCACTCGGTACGGGCATTATGAGTTCTTGGTGATGTCATTCGGGTTGACAAATGCCCCAACAGCTTTTATGGATTTGATGAACCGAGTGTTCAGGCCTTACTTGGATTCGTTCGTGATAGTCTTCATTGATGATATTTGACTTATTCCTGCAGCCAGGAGGAGCACGAGCAGCATCCTAGAGTGGTTCTTCAGACCTTGAGGGATAGTCAGTTGTATGCTAAGTTTTCTAAGTGTGAGTTCTAGTTGAGTTCAGTTGCATTCCTAGGTCATGTTGTATCAGCAGAGGGTATTAAGGTTGATCCAAAGAAGATTGAGTTAGTCAAGAACTGGCCTAGACCAGCATTAGCTACAGAGATTCGGAGTTTCTTGGGATTGGCAGGCTACTATCGTCGGTTTGTGGAGAGATTTTCATTTATCGCATCCCTGATGACCAGGTTAACCTAGAAGGGTGACCAGTTCAGATGGTCGAACAAGTGTGAGGCGAGCTTTTAGAAGCTCAAGACAGCTTTGACTATGGCATCGGTGTTGGTTTTGCCCACAGGTTCAGGGCTATATATAGTTTATTGTGATGCATTTCGTATTGGGCTTGGTGCGGTGTTGATACAGGATGACAATGTCATTGCTTATGCTTTGCGACAGTTGAAGATTCATGAGAAGAATTATCCGGTTTATGATTTGGAGTTGGTAGCCATTGTTCATGCGTTGAAGATTTGGAGGCATTATCTGTATGGCGTGGCATGTGAGGTGTTCACGGATCATAAGAGTCTGTTGTACTTGTTCAAGCAGAAGGAGTTGAATTTGAGGCAGAGAAGGTGGTTGGAGCTATTAAAGGACTATGATATCACCATCTTATATCATCTGAGAAAGGCCAATGTGGTGGTCGATGCTTTGAGTAGGAAGTCAGCCAGTATGGGCAGTCTTGCTTATATTCCGATCGGTGAGAGACAGTTTGCTTTGGATGTTCAGGCTTTGACCAATCAGTTTGTGAGGTTGGATGTTTCTGAGCCCAATCGTGTGTTAGCTTGCACGGTTGCTCGTTTTTCTTTATTGGAGCATATCCGTGATCGACAGTATGATGATCCCCATTTATGTGTCTTTAGAGACACGGTGCAGCACGAAGGTGCCAAGCAGGTTACCTTAGGTGATGATGGAGTTTTAAGATTGCAGGGTCGAGTTTGTGTGCCTAATGTGGATAGTCTTCAAGAGTTGATTTTAGCGGAGGCCCATAGCTCCCGGTACTCTATTCATCCGGGCGTCGCAAAGATGTATCAGGATTTGCGGCATCATTATTGGTGGCGAAGAATGAAGAAGGATATCGTTGCATATGTGGCTCGGTGTTTGAATTGTCAGCAGGTTAAGTACGAGCATCAGAGGCCTGGTGGTTTGTTCCAGAAGATCGAGATTCCTGAGTGGAAGTGGGAGCGGATCACTATGGACTTTGTTAATAGACTCCCACGGACTCAGAGGAAGTTCGATGCAGTGCTTATTGTTGATAGGCTGAGCAAGTCAGCGCATTTCATTCCTGTGGCAGTCTCCTATTCTTCCGAGAGGTTAGCTGAGATCTATATCCGGGAGATTGTTCGTCTTCATGGTGTGCCCGAGTCTATCATTTCGGACCGAGGTACGCAGTTTACCTTACATTTCTGGAGACCAGTTCAGCGAGAGTTGGGCACACGGGTTGAGTTAAGCACAACATTTCATCCTCAGACGGACGGGCAGTCCGAGCGGACTATTCAGATTTTTGAGGATATGCCCCGATCTTATGTCATCGACTTCGGAGGCTTGTGGGATCAGTTTTTGCCTTTATCAGAGTTTGCCTACAACAACAGCTACCAGTCGAGTATTCAGATTGCTCCTTATGAGGCTTTATATGGTAGGTGGTGTCGGTCTCCAGTTGGATGGTTTGAGCCGGGAGAGGCTCGGTTGTTGGGTACGGATCTGGTGCAGGATGTCTTGGACAAGGTCAGGATCATTCAGGATAGGCTTCGTACAGCTAAGTCCAGGCAAAAGATTTATGTCGACCGTAGAGTTCGTGATTTGGCATTCACGGTCGGTGAGCGAGTATTGCTTCGGGTGTCGCCTATGAAGGGCGTGATGAGATTTGGGAAGAGGGGCAAGCTTAGACCTAGGTTCATTGGCCCGTTTGAGATTCTTGATCGAGTGGGGGAGGTGGCTTGCAGACTTTCGTTGCCGCCGAGCTTATCAGTCGTACATCCAGTGTTTCATGTGTCCATGCTTCGGAAGTATCACGGCGATCCATCCCACGTGTTAGATTTCAGCACTGTCAAGTTGGACAAGGACTTGTCATATGAGGAGGAGCCGGTAGCTATTCTAGATCGGCAGGTTCGTCACTTGAGGTTGAAAAGTTTCCCTTCTGTTCGTGTTCAGTAAACAGGTCAGCCTGCTGAGGCATCGACCTGGGAGTCCGAGTCCGATATGCAGAGCCGTTATCCCCATCTTTTTTCCGACTCAGGAACTTCTTTCTTATGTCCAGTCGAGGACGAACGGTTGTTTTAGAGGTGGAGGATGTGATGACCCAAAAGATCATCACTTGTTTTAGAAACAATTCAGCATTCCGAGGCCTAAAAACCTCCCTTTTACCTTACCTTGATTTACGTGTGTGGTCAGGACCTATATCTGAAAAGCCTTCTATGCGAAAATAGAAGAAATAGAAATTTCTAGAGTTAAAATTTGATTATGGTTGACTTTGGTCAACATTTTGAGCAAACGGACCCGGATCCGTATTCCGACGATCCCTGGAGGTCTGCAGTAAAATATGGGACTTGGGCGTATGACCGAAAATGAATTTCGAGGTCCCAAGCCTTAGAAATCAATTTTTGAAAGAAATTGTTTTACTGAATTATCTAAGAAATGAAGAAAAAAATTAATGTTTGAAACCATTGTTATCGGACCCATATTTTTGTTCCGGAGCCCGGTACAAACTTGTTATAGCATTTGAAAGATAACTGTGAAATTTGGTGAAAATGGAGTTTATTTGACGTGAGGTACTTCTGGTTGAAGAGTTATGAACTTTGAGAGTTCTTGATGAAAATGTTGAGTTTTGATGTTTAATTTATGATTTTACATGTTATTTTGATGATGTGATCGCACGAGTAGGTCCATATAATATTTTTGAGTTAGTATGCACACTTGGTTTGGAGTTCCGAGGGCTTGGGTGAGTTTCGGGTAGGTTCCGGGATGTATTAGGCTTAAAACATGGATGTTGCAGGTTCAGAGAAGTGCAAATCTCTGAATCCGCCAGTGCTGACCGCATTGGTTTTAGTGCTGTCCGCGGTGGGGGCTGTGCGGCCGCACTCGATTTTGTGTGGTCCGCACAGGTTCACTGGTCCGACTTCGGAAGCCTATATCTTTTGATTTACAAGGAATTTTGAGATTATACAAAATCGAAAATTGTATCCCTTCGTGTCTAGTTTCCATACAGGTAAAGAAATCACAATTTGGACATACGTAGAGAAAGTTATGGCCAAAATACTAAAGCATGTCACTGCAGTCCACATGGAGAGCTGTCCGGCGGCACTCGATTTTGTGCGGTCGGCACAGGGAGTCTGAGAGGGGTATATTAAAACGGGATTTTCAGTTAGTTTTCATTTTTCAAAACCCCAAAAACATTAGAGGCGATTTTTCAAACAACTTTTCTTCTCCAAAATATTGGTAAGTGATTTCTAACTCATTTTCTTTACTCCTTAACTTCTTTTTACAAGATTTCATCCTAGAATCTAGGGTTTTCATGATGGAATTGGGAACTTTGGGAAAAACCTAAGAATATTGAAATTTGGGGAGTTAGACCTCAAATTGAGGTCGGATTCCAAAACCAATTATATATCCAGGCTCGGGGGTGAATGGGTAATCGGGTTTTGGTTCAAACCTCGGGTTTTGACCATGTGGGCCTGGGGGCGATTTTTGACTTTTTGGGAAAAATATTAGAAAACATATTTTCATGCATTATAATTGGTATATTTAGCATTTATTAATGTTATTAAGTAATGTGTGGCTAATAGGAGCGAGTTGGTGGTGGAATCAAGAGGTAAAGCGATAGTTGAGACTTGAATTGTGTTCGTGGCATCGAGGTAAGTGTCTGGCCTAACCTTAGCTTGAGGGATTAGGAGTTGTGTCATATTTGCTATGTGTTATTTGTTGAGTACGACATATAGGCATGGTGACGAGTATCTATACGTTGGTGTCAAGCATGCCCATGAGTCTTATACTATGATTAATGTGACTCCGTTTGTATTGTTCATGCATTTTGTGATGATTTCTATTGTTGAGCAAGGCTTGCGGAAGTAATATTGGTATTTGAATATTGAAGAGCGTTGGCTCAAGTTTTAAAATGAATTGTGGAAGTATAATTGGCAATTGAACCTTATAGAGCATTGGCTCAAGTTGTGAAGTGAGTTGTGAAGTAAATGTGAAAAGGAAAAAAGAAGAAGATTTTGATATTGTTCCCTCGCCGGGATTCGATTGTTGTACTGTTGTTCCCTTGCCGGAATTTTATTGTGATTTCATTTATTTCCTTGCCCTTATTTCTTGTGATTATTGTTTTGGTAAGAGAGTGTTAAAGCACGAAGGGTGATGTCGTGCACTTGTCCTTGATTTTTCCTGAATCTTGCTGATAATTGAGTTATGTTGTCCTTTACGTTATTTACGAATTTTCTGTTGTTACTTGATTTTATTATGATGTTATTGATTCCCTTGTCGGGATATTGTTGTTCCCTTATCGTTCCCTTGTCGGGGCTCCTTTGTGATTGGTGTTGAATTGTATATTGGGATCGGGTTGCACGCCGCAACAATATTATATTTGGATCGGGTTGAACGCCGCAATAATATTATATTTGGATCGGGTTGCATGCCGCAACAATATTATGATTGGATCGGGTTGCATGCCGCAACAACAATATAATTGGATCGGGTTGCACGCCGCAACAACAATATAATTGGATTGGGTTGCACACCGCAACAGTGATAAATGATATGGATCGGGTTGCATGCCGCAACAGTGTTTTTATGATTTGGATCGGGTTGTGCGCCGCAATAGTAGATAATAAGAGTTTATTGGTTGGTTATGATTTCCTTATTCTTTTGTTGTGAATTCTAAATTGTCTTTATGCTTTTCTCTCGAATTACTTTTGATAAATGATATTCCTCCGCAGCATGTCCACCTCCTATCTTTAATTGTTTATTTCTGTTTTATTTTTTGTTATATATAATGTAACTGCACAGGTTTAGTTGGTAGTCTAGTTCTAGCCTCGTCACTACTTCTCCGGGGTTAGGGAAGGCACTTACCAGCACATGGGGTCGGTTGTGTTGATACTACACTCACACTCTTTTGTGCAGATCTCAGTGCTGTAGACTTCGAACCACAGTGAGATTGCTGCTATGCGATCATTAGGGGACCCGAGATAGTCCTGCATGCGTCCGCAGGCCTTGGCGTCTCTTTCCATTTATTATTCCTGTTTCTTTTGTATTCCAAGAGACAATGTTGTATTATTTCTTTCAGACCTTTAATTGTAGTACTCTTAGACAGTCTGTGAAGTTTTGACACCAGTCTTAGGTAGATTTGTTATGGAATGGTATTAGCAGTGTTATTAAAACTTGAACTTAAATCTTCCGTTATTAAATTTTGTTGATTATTAACAGTTAGTTCTTAATTGTTAACAGATTTGGAATGGGAACAAAGTAAATAATTTAGTTGGTTGGCTTGCCTAGCTTTCACTAGTAGGCTCCATCACGACTCCTGAGGGTGGGTAAACCGGGTCGTGACAGCTTGGTCCAGCTTTCCTCTTTCGCGAATGCGATGCACAAGTCGTGAATGCGATGAGCAACTTCCCTTCTCCTACGCGAACGCGGGACTACCTTCGCGAACGCATAGGTATAAGATCCCACAGCCTCGCGAAAGTGGGAATACCTTCGCAAACGTGAAGCATTAAACCTTCACCAGCCCTAGCTCCTCTTCGCGAACGCGAGACCCCACTCGCGAACGCGAAGAAGGAAACCAAAACTGACTGCTACAACTTTTCTGCAATTTTCTAAGTTCCAAAAATAACCTGTTGAGCATCCGAAACACACCCGAGGCCCCCCGGAACCTCAACCAAACATCCCAACCAATCCTAAAACATCATTCAAACATGTTCCAATCTTCGGAACGCTCAAAACAACATCAAAACACCAATTTAACATCGGATTCAAGCCTAAGAACTCCAAAAACTCTCAATTTACGCTTTCGATCAAAAAGTCTATCAAACCTCGCCTGAATGACCTGAAATTTTGCAAACTCGTCACATTTAATACTACGGAGCTACTCCAACTTCCAAAATTCCATTCTGACCCCGATATCAAAATCTCACTATCGAACCGAAAACTTCAAAAATTGAACTTTCGGCATTTCAAGCCTAAATAAGCTACGGACCTCCAAAACACAATCCGAACACGCCCCTAAGTCCAAAATCACCCAACGGAGCTAACGGAACCGACGAAATTCCATTCCGAGGTCGTCTTTGCACTTTTCCGACTACGGTCCAAATTCTAAAGCTTAAGCTCTCATTTAGGGACTAAGTGTCCCAAAACACTCCGAAACTCAAAACCAAACATCCCGACGAATCAAAATAGCAAAACCAAACACGAGAAAAGCAGTTAATAGGGGATCGGGACGTAAATTCTTAAAACGACCGGCCAGGTCATTACATTCCACCTTGCTCACTCTTTGGCACGACTCGATCACAAAGGAGGATGTTCTTTCTCAACAATCCAAAAGTCGAGTATTTTCTTGATTTAAGAAAATGCTAAAAGCGCTTTCCAATATTTTTCGCATAAGTAATACTCCCTCTATTTCAGTATATACGATAATATTTTTTTTTTGGTCCGTTTTAAAAGAATGATAAATTTTTAAATATAAAAATAATTTAACCCAAACTTTTTATTTTATTCTTATTGAGAAGCTTTTATAGTCGCACAAATATCTATAACTTGTTCTAAACCACAAAATTTCATAAAGTCTTTTTTTTTTCTTAAACAACGTAAACGGTTCAAACTTTATTTGCCACATAAAGTAGAATGAAGGGAGTAATATTATAAATTTTCTTTAGGGAGAAAGGGAGAAGCGGTCTATTCCGTTATGTATTATTCAAATTATAGGTTGGATAAGCTCATATGGAAAATCATAGTTCAACGTCTAGTATTTGTTGACTGTTTTGTGTTAAAGAAAATGAAACTTGAGTCTAATTCAACTCTAAACTTTGGTTCATGAGGTGCAAACTATCTATGATCTCTTATACTCAATCAATGTGAGACTCTTGAAATCCCTTCGTACGTCCAAGACTAGGTACATTTGTTATATGTGGACAATATAATACAGAAACCCAACTTTGGCTTTGATCGTTACGATGCCAAGAAAAATTAATTTTGAATTACTCAATTCGAAAAACTAGCTTATCATCAGGTGAATATTGGGTCAGAGCATAAAAGGATTACAACCCATATCCTCAAGCAGTGTTGGACATTTTCAAATACTACTAGTTTTTCCCCTCGAGAATTCTCCAAAGAATGAAAAAGATGGAAAGGGAAAGACTAGTGGGGATCTACAACCAATAAAAGACACCTTACACGATAACACAATCAACTGCTTACTGCTGTAAGGTTATTTTTTATGAATATGATAGTTTTTCTTTTTTTGGACTCGGAGAGCTTTATTTTTGTGTGAAGGCAATTAATTGCAGGACCATTTTCGTAATTTAAACTTATGGTGTCATTTTTATATTCAGATGTGAGATAATGACAGGAATATCAACATTCTGCTATATATTAAAATATTTTTCAGTGAATGAATTGGTTGCATAAAGTGGGAACTCATCTGAAGGCAGTGGATTTTCATTTCCTATAATTTCAAAAAAGTGATGCCCAAGGAGGAGGTATTAGCTAGCTAATTGAATAAATTATTAGGACCTCAGAATATTCTTATTTAGTTAATTCATTGTTTAGCTGAAAAACAGCGACAATGACAATCAGTCAATCACCAGTTTACCGTCATTTATAGGAACCCTTTTTATTATTTTTAATATTTATAGAATAGGAACCTTCGTTGCATTATATTTTTTTTTAAATTAAAATTCGCAGTCACCATCAAAAAATAGTAGCAGCATAATTTGCATTATGCATCCGCTTATCTAAATTTTGAGATCCACTTCCATCTATTACTGGACTGTTCTTTTTTCATGTTTCATTTTTTTTCTTGGTTCACCATCTTTTTGATGGAAGAATATTTTATTATAAAACAGCAAAATTAGTAGTTATTGAAGAAAAGTGATTGAACCTCGTTTATATTTAATTATTGATATATAGTGCTATAAATTCTGCTATATCGAGAAGAAGAAGCCATGAGATTCCTCTCCCTTGACATTCTTAGACCGTTGGACAAATCACAAATGATTGGTCTGGACCCATTTCAATTATAAGAAACCCGCTCCCAGCCCAAGTATTGTTACATGATGATGCAGAAATAGTTTCAACTTAGACTCTTGAGTTTTCGTTTAATCATAATGCTTCTAGGAGTTCAATAATTATTAAAGAAAACATTAAGTCATTAATAATTAACTTATGTAAGCTAACCTGATTTTGCTCAACTAGGAAATATCATCCGGCTCCAATATCACTAACCTGAAAGTCAGGATTTCAGTAAGGGTTCAAACTACGAACAAGTAAATATATAAAGAAGTCAATGATTCCTTCTTTTTTTTATTTATCCTCTTGTTGGAGCTATTGCTCTTTTCGTGACTCGAACTCATGATCCTGAGATTATAAGTAGAGGGTGCTGACCATCTACCCCTCTTATTGAAGTCAATGAATTCAAATCTACTATATATATACATAAAAAATAACTTTAACATAATATATATAGTGTAATTTTACGGTCAACGGGGTTTTGTAAAGAATAGCAGAAGAAGAGTATTATTCGGAGACCTTCTGCTAGCCCAAGATCGTTAACCAAGATTGGAGGATTCAACTAAAGAAGAGGAAGCTTGAAAAATGAAGAGAGATTTTAGATAGGAGAACTTATTTAGGAAAGAAGGCTTTCTTGATTTTGGCTTACTTATAAATGAACAAGATACCCCCTATTTATACTAGCCTATGGATGATTCTAGATAATGTACAAAGAAAATTCTAGCAACCTTATCTTCTAACAACACTCTAGAATATCTAGATATGTCTTATCTTCCTACAACATTCTAGAACATCTAGATATGTCCACTAGATAAATATCAAGTATACTAAACTAGGACATTCTAGAGAATTCTATATTATTCCAAAAAATTAACTTTATTTTTTTCACACTCCCCCTTAAAGTGATTTTTTGGAAACTACTCCAAGCTTGTCACGGAAGAACTCGAACGAAGCTTTAGTAAGTGACTTGGTGAAGATATCAGTGATATTCTCCTGACTTCTCACTTCCAAAGTATTGATAGTTCCATCAAGAACCTTTTCCCGAACAAAGTGATGTTCCACCTCAATGTGTTTAGTTCTTGCATGGAATACTGGATTGTTTGCAAGCTTGATGGCACTTTGATTATCTCCATAGAGCACAGTTGGCTTTGATATAGGTAGATGCAAGTCTTCAGCAAGTCTTTGTAGTCATACACATTCTTGAGTAGTGAGAGCAGCTGCTTTATACTCTGCCTCCGTGGTTGACAAAGAAACTGAGTCTTGCTTTTTGCTACACCAAGAAACACTTGTTCTACCACAGAGGAAAATATAGCCCGATGTTGATCTTCGGTCATCCAAATCACCACCAAAATCAGCATCCGTATAACCAGCCAACACCAAATTATTCTTCTTTTGGAAGAACAAGCCCATGTCTGATGTTGAGTTGATATACTTTAGAATCCTCTTTGCAGCTTCTAAGTGAGGCTTTCTTGGCCTTTGCATAAATCTGCTGACATATCCCATCGAGAACGCAATGTCCGGCCTTGTAATAGTCAAATACAGGAGACTTCCAACAAGAGCTCGAAAAGGCTTGGAATCTGCAAGAAGTGAGCCTCGTCCCGCCTTAACCTTGTTCTTATCTCAAGAGGAGTAGAACATGTTTTGCTTTGCTTCAATCCAAACCTGTCAACAAGTTTCTTGGCATATCCTTCTTGAGTGACAAAGATCCCTTTGTTCATGTTTGTCACCTCTAAGCCAAGAAAATGGTGTAGTTCTCCCAACTTCTTGATGTCAAATCTTATGGAAAGCTCATCTTGAAGCCTAGCAACTTCATCTTCATTGTTTCATGTTATTATCATATCATCCACGTACAAAAGAACAACTATATGCAAGTCTCCTTGTTTTTTAACAAATAAGCTAGGATCTGATTGTGATGCATTATAGCCACAGAAATGTAGATACTGAGCAATTTTTCCATACCATGCTCGTGGAGCTTGCTTGAGGCCATAAAGGGCCTTCTTAAGTTTGCAGACATGATTAGGATGTAAGTTAGAGACATACCCGGGTGGTTGCTCCATATAAATATCTTTGTCAAGCTCTCCATATAAGAAAGCATTTTTCACGTCAAGTTGCCATAACTTCCAATTATGCGATGCTGCCAAGGCTAGCACAACTCGGACAGAGATCATCTTAGCCACCGGACTGAAGGTTTCTTCATAATCTTCACCATACTTTTGAGAAAATCCCCGAGCAACTAGCCTTGCTTTATATCTATCTATGTTGCCATCGGCTCTTCTTTTGATTTTGTAAACCCATTTATAAGAAATGGGTTGTACATCCTTCGGCTTTGGTACAAGGCTCCAAGTTTGATTTTTTATCAGAGCCTCCATTTCATCATCCATAGCAAGCTCTCATTCTTTGACTCCTTTAGCTTCTTCGAATGAGGAAGGTTCTTCATCATCAATTGGTCCTGCAAAGAAACAGGAATACGTACTGACAAAATTTTCATCTCTAAAGCGAGCTGGCTTGATAATAGTTCTTTTTGGCCTTCCCGAACCACTTGAATCATCTTCTTGTTGAGTTTCATGTTGTTGAGGTACAGGACTCCCCCTTTCTCTTAACTCCTCGGCAGTTGTATTATCTAGAGAAGCACCTGCAATGGACAAGCTTGAATCTCCATTATTTAAAGTTTTTGAATTCGCTCCATTCAATGTAGCTCCATAATACAAAGACACTTCGTCGAATATGACATCCCTTGAGACAACAAAGAGATGAGTTTTAGGATCCATGCACTTCCATCCCTTTTTCCTTTCATCATATCCGACAAAGATGCATTTCCTTACCTTGGCATCTAACTTGCTCCTTTGAGAATCCGGTATGTGAACATAACAAATAGAGCCAAAAACCCTGAGGTGTTTCACGCTAGGCTTTCCTCCAAACATTAATTCATAGGGAGACTTCATATTATTTGGAGAAAGCGGCATTCTGTTAATCACGTACGCTGCACATTTCATACCTTCAGCCCACAAGGCTCTAGGTAGATTTTTGGCATGAAGCCAACTCTTACATGTCTCAGTTAAGTGTCGGATCTTCCTTTCCGCCACTCCATTTTGTTGTGGCGTATCAGCACATGTCAGCTCTCTTTTAATGCCATGCTGACGACAAAAGGAAAGAAACTCATCTGATGTAAACTCACCGCCATTATCAGTTCGTAGCCGCCTTATTCTGGAATCGAGTTCACCTTCAACAGTTTCTTTGAACTCCACAAACTTACTGAAAACTTCTGACTTGTGCTTCACAAAATAAATCCAAGTAAATCTAGTAAAATCATCAATGAAAATTAGCATATAGGAGTAGCCTGAAAATGAAGGAGTTCTCGTTGGCCCCATTAAGTCACTGTGAATAAGTTCTAGTGGGGCATTGCACCTTGACAAGGATCTGTCAAATGGAAGACGATGTGCCTTTCCATATTGACATCCTTCACAAACCTCTCCTCCATCAAAATTTCTTAAGTTAGGCAAACCTTTTACTAGATTCAACTTTACCATGCCTTTTAATTTATCCATGCTTAGATGTCCAAGTCTAGCATGTCAAATATGTGTATTATCATTGCTACTCATCTTCTCAATATATGAATTAGAGGCAGATAAGACATATAAATCGTTAACTCTCTTACCTGAGTGAACGATATCTGCCTTGAGTACCTTGATATTTCGGAGGAACTTCACATCACGTGGGCCAAATAGCAAATAGTTTCCAGCATCTACAGCATTTGCAACTGAAAATAGATTTTTTTTCATACTTGGAACGTGAAAGACACTGTTGAGGGTGATAGTGTTTTTTTGCTTCTCGTTGATCACAACAGTGCCTTCCTTCTCCACATTATGGATTGTATTATCTGCTGTAACAATGACCTCATGTCCGTTGTATTCGCGAAAGGTGGAGAATTTGGATTGATCTCCAGTGAGATGGTGCCCGCATCCTGAATCCACGATCCAGTCTCTTTCAAAATTTATGGAAGCCATGGCATTTATTGCTCGAGTCTCCGCTGTGAAGCACTTTCCCCGGTCTTCTTCTTTTTCTTCTTCTTCAGCAACTTCCTCGATTTGAGTTATATTGCTCTTTTTGTCTCGACAATATCTTTTTATGTGCCCGACTTTGCCATAACAGTAACATTTTAAAGGCTTTTTACCGTTGTTGAAGACTCCCCCTTCTTTCCTAGCGAGCTCGAACTACTTGAGGATTGAAAGTGCATGCTATCTCTTGATTTCCCTTTAAAGTTCCTCTTATCGGTGACAAGAGCATTTCCTTCCCCTTCTTTGATGGATACACCAGCCATCTGTTTGGCTAATAGCTCTTGTGACGATAGCAAATTCTCAAATTCTTCCAAAGATGGTTGTTGAACCCATCCTTGAATCGATGTAACAAAGGGAATATATTCTGGCTTTAAGCCATGAATAATAATTCTTCTTATTCATGCTTCATAGATAGCCTCGTCCGGATTCAATAGAGAAATTTCAGAACATAGATTTTTAACCTTCAAAAAATACTCAGCGATCGAGAGATTACCTTGAGTGGTGTTAGCTAACTCATTCTCCAAAATCTGTAGCCGAGCTTCATCCTTCTTGTTGAATAGTCGATCGAAGGTCCTCCATATTTCGTGAGCTGATTTACACCTTATAATATGATCAAATAAATTATGAGAGATGGACCTCTTTAGGATAAACTTCGCCTTAGCATTAATCCGCTTCCACTTCTTACGTGCATTGCTATTTTCCGATGCGTCAGTAGGAGGACTTGTGTTACTCTCATTGACAACTTCCCACAAATCCTCACCAACAAGGTATGACTCCATACAAGTCTTCCATACCTTGTAGTTGGACTGGTTCAATAACTCAATCCCCAGTCCATTAGCACGACCACTCAAATCCATTTAGAGAAACTAGTTGAATCAACCACTAACCCGACCTTGAAATCCAGGAGCCGATTTATGGCTCTGATACCATGTAAAGAATAGCAGAAGAAGAGTATTATTCGGAGACCTTATGCTAGCCCAAGATCGTTAACCAAGATTGGAGGATTCAACTAAAGAAGAGGAAGCTTGAAAAAAGAAGAGAGATTTTAGATAGGAGAACTTATTTAGGAAAGAAGGCTTTCTTGATTTTGGCTTACTTATAAATGAACAAGATACCCCCTATTTATACTAGCCTATGGATGATTCTAGATATGATTCTAGATAATGTACAAAGAAAATTCTAGCAACCTTATCTTCTAACAACACTCTAGAATATCTAGATATGTCTTATCTTCCTACAACATTCTAGAACATCTAGATATGTCCACTAGATAAATATCAAGTATACTAAACTAGGACATTCTAGAGAATTCTATATTATTCCAAAAAATTAACTTTATTTTTTTTCACAGGTTTATCTCCCCTGGGCTCCGTCCATGCTTGAAATGTATAAGTATTGAGTCTAGAAATATAATTTAATGGTTAAGAAGACATAATTCAAATTGTTGTATCGTGAGTTTGAATCTCAATAACCTCTTTGACCATTCTTTCTCATCGAACATTGTCTATTCGCTTAATGTTGGAAATTGTTTGTCTTTTCCTAGTTTCTCATGCTTTTACAGATAAAAATAGGCAAACTTCAAAGACTCTCTTATATAACCTGGAATTGAGATACGTTACGAGCTAGTTCTATTCGCCAATTTTTATTTGTGAATTTTGAAAGACGTATAAAGAAATATATGAAAAGATAGCCTTATATGTGCGTGAGTATGTATAAAGCATATAAAAAGTGTGTGTACACACACACACACACATATATATATATATATGTTGCGGAATATCGTGGGTTAACTAGCACGCAATCACACACAAAGCAAAGAGAAAAGAAAAATTGACACAAGGATTTAACGAGGTTCGGCTAAGCCTATTCCTCAGGGCAAAAGCAGAGAGAGTTTTCCACTATGAATGAGAAGAAAAACACCGTACAATCTCTAGGATCCCCAACTACAACTCCTATATATAGATCCCAAAAAGGTCTCAAACATATAAGAGAAAGGTTTCCCAATTTGACAAGGACTGTAGGTTTTCCTTTCCCAAATCTATTAGGACAATGGGTTTTCCTAAACCTATAGGGATTATGGGTTTCCTAAAAATACAAAAAAATAATTCAAGCCACAAATAACATATCTTCCCCTTGGTTTGAATTCTCTTCATCAACAGGAACAACATCTCTCTACCTTGCCCTCAGCCCTCGCAAGGGCTCTATCCGTTGCCGCACACATCAACCAAGTCTAGGCAACGCTAAAATTGTTAAGAGACTCAATCTCTTTAGCCATAGCACTAATTTGTCGATTTGGTTCTATACTATGAATAGCATCTCAGTAGCTATAACACTCAAACGAATCAATGGTCTCTGCAACTGCCAAAGCAAATCCCACTGGATTCGTATATTCAAGAAGATTCCCATCAACTATGTTTGCAAATCTTTGTGGTCGGTTGATCACTCTCTTCTCTCTGCCTGTAGAAATGCTATATGGTGGTTGTTGCGCAGGTGCATCAACATAATCATCTTAATCAATATTTTGCACCTTCTCCACTTCCTCTACTTTAGAGCTACTGGGCTGAGCTAGTGGAAATTCAATTTCTAGCTCTATGCAGTCACTGACACCACGATCTGTTTCTGCTATTGCCTTCTTCCTCTGACTGTCAAGTGAGGCAGGTTCATTAAATGTTACATCCCTACTAATAATTAGCCCTGGAGTCTTTTGATCTGTGCACCATAACTTATAACCTTTCACTCCAGTTGCATATCCGAGAAATATGCACTTCTTTGCCCTCGGCTCAAGTTTTCCATCACTCACATGAGCATAAGCAGGACAACCAAATATCTTTAAATTTGAATAATCAATAGGTAAATCGGACCATACCTCAAAAGGAGTTTTGAACTCAACAATAGTGGATGGAGATCTGTTGACCAAGTAACAAGTTGTATTGATTGCTTCAGCCCAAAAATCTTTGATAACACATGAGTGTGAAAGCATGGTTCGTGCCCTATCACAAAGTGTTCTATTCATATGTTCTACAACACCATTTTGTTGTGATGTTCTGACACAAGTGTGGTGTCTCACTGTGCCCTCTCTGCTGCAGAAATTATCGAACTAAGAATTGCAAAATTTCAACCCATTGTCAGTTGGAAGACGCTTAACTTTTCTTTCCGTCTGCCTCTGAACCATCATCTTTCATTTAACAAAAGTTGAAAATGCCTCATCTTTTGTTTTCAGAAAATACACCCACATCATCCTTGAGTAATCATCAATCAAAGTCATAAAATACCCGGCACCACTCCTTGAGGGAACTCTGTTTGAACCCCACAAGTCTGAGTGTATATAATCTAATTTGACTCTGGTCTTGTGCTCGGCCTTCTTGCTGAACTTTACCATTGTTTGTTTACCAAACACACAGTGCTCACAAAAATTCCAACTTGATTTTTGTACCCATTTAGCAATTTCTGCTTACTCAACAAAGACAATTCATTATCACTCATATGGCAAAGTCGCAAGTACCACAACTAAGACTAATTCATATCACTTTTCCCAGAAGCTACAACAACTTCTCCTTCAACTACACTGGCCTGAAGATGATACAATTTAGAATGTAGTTTACCCTTCATGAGCAGCATGGAGCCTTTACACACTTTAAGTATTCCATTCCCGGAGTGAAATTTAACCTTGATCATCCAAAGTCGAAAGAAAGAGAAATCAAATTTCTCTTTATCCGAGGAACATGCCAACACTCAATGTTTCTGATAATTTCGTCGAACATTCTCAATTTGATGTTACCAACCCCCTTTACTGGTAATGGATTATCATCTCCCATGTAGACAGACCAACTAATTCTCTTGTAAGTTGCAAATCAATTCTTGTATGGATACATGTGGAAAGTAGCACCAGAATCAAGAACCCAAGAATTCTGCCCATGACTAGAACTCACAGCACAGACTTTCCTTACATAGTCACTATCATCAGAATTATTGCCAGTGTCAACAATATTTGCCGAGTTATCTATTTTCTGCTTCCCTCTTTTCTCCTTCAGCTTAGGACAATCTCTCTTGTAGTGACCTTGCTCCTCGCACTCATGAGAGTGTTGCTTCCTTGCTCTAGACTTTGATCTAGCAGTTGACTTTTTCCTATTAAAATCCTTTTGTTGTGTTCTTCCTCTAAACACAAGACCCTCGCCCTCAATTCTGCTGTCTTGAAAGCTCTTTTTCAACTTTTTAGATTTTAGTACATTATTAACATCTTCCAGTGAAATATTGTCTATTCCATATAGCAGCGTATCCGCAAAAGTATCATAAGACGGTGGTAAAGAACATAACACAATCAAGGACTGATCCTCACTCTTAATTTTGATATCCACATTCTCCAGGTCCATTATAATTGAATTAAACTCATTAATGTGAGTTTTAACAGGTGTAACTTCATTCATACGGAGATTGTATAACCTTTTTTCAGGTAGAGGCGGTTTATTAGCGATTTCTTAAAATACAGATCCTCCAGCTTCTTCCATGTCGTTG
Organism: Nicotiana tabacum; assembly: GCF_000715075.1. Taxonomy (NCBI): domain Eukaryota; kingdom Viridiplantae; phylum Streptophyta; class Magnoliopsida; order Solanales; family Solanaceae; genus Nicotiana; species Nicotiana tabacum. The sequence continues at coordinate 133,402,289 of NC_134101.1, read as the reverse complement.
CCGCAGAAGTTTCTTCAGCAATTTCCCGAAGAACGCTATCTGTAACGCTCATGAAGGTCGCACTCAAAGCCCTCTCCTTCAGATCTGCCTTCTCTGTCTCTTTTATAAAATCCTCATCAATTGCCCTCCATAACCCTTGTACACCAAGGACGATTTCATCCTAATCTTCCATGGACTGAAATAAAACCCTCGTCAAATTTCTCTACTTCGTACTTTGTTGAAGATGATGAAGATATCTTAACCCTAGATTATATGTAAAAATCCGAATCTTGCTCTGATACCAATTATTGTGAAATATCGTGGGTTAACTAACATACAATCACACACAAAGCAAAGAGAAAAAAAAATTGACACAAGGATTTAATGAGGTTCGGCTAAGCCTAATCCTCGGGGAAAAAGCAGAGAGAGTTTTCCACTATGAATGAGAAGAAAATCACCATACAATCTCTAGGATCCCCAACTACAACCCCTCTATATAGATCCCAAAAGTTCCCAAACATATAAGAGAAAGGTTTCCCAATTTGACAAGGACTATAGGTTTTCCTTTCCCAAATCTATTAGGACAATGGGTTTTCCTAAACATATAGGGATTATGGGTTTCCTAAAAATACAAGGAAATAATTCAAGCCACAAATAACAATATATGTGTGTGTGTGTGTACACGATCAAAATAAAGAATTGTCGATTTTGAGGCTTCTATGATACTCTGAATCCGGCCTTGATAGGCTCGGAGCACGATCTAGGTTATATATGTGTGTGTGTGTACACGATCAAAATCAAGGAAGGCCGATTTTGAGGCTTTTATGACACTCCGGAGTCCAACCTCGATAGGCTTGGAGCACGATCCAGGGCTTGCCCCTGAAGCACCCATCTCGAGAAGGTATACCGAAGACTCATCGTGGCATACCTCGAGGTAGCACGAAAATCGATGACAATCATGGAAAATCAGGAAGTTCCCAAGGGCACGTGATCGGAACTAACAGGGCATGCAAAAATAGGACAAGTTAGTACTGAGTCATTATACAGTTGTACCAATAATATTTCCTACCCCTCCTATATAAAAGGAACCCTTATCATCTTGTAAAAGATTTGGATTATTACACAACATTTTGAATACAATACAACATTCTCTACTCTTTGCTTAAACAATTGTTCTTCACATTTATTGTTTATTCTTTCACTGCTCATCCATTGTTCACTTATTGTTCTTCATTTATTGCTCACTATTAACCGCAAAAGGCCATCTTTGAGGCTCTCATTATCACTAATTCTTCATCAATTGTTATTAGCTCCATCTAGACCTCAAAGCTTTGCTCCAGCCAACTCGAGGCCCAGCCTTATAACCGTATCGGTTTGCATTTATTATTTTCTATGCTTACACTTAGCATCTATTATCTAACAACTAGTATTGAAATAAATCACGTATTTTTAGAACCACAAAATCAAATATAATTGTAGTTACCATTTTTAAGGTAAACGACTTGGCGTCCACCGTGGGGCTAAGGATAATAGTGATTGTTTTGGTGCTAGTTTCCTGATAACACACGTTACTCTTCACACTTTTTCTTGTCAAAGATTCTTTGATTTCAGGTCAAAAAATGTCTAACTCAACAAATGCACACAAAAACAACGGTATTAGGCTTCATGGAAAGAACGGACCAGAAGAACCTCAGCACATCATTCACATGATCATTGGAGGAACCGACGTCCCATAGGGACCCATGTTCAAATGGGTCAGAGTGTCCATCGCAGCGGAAAGGCAAACTCGGAGTTGTACACCCGAGGGTGCCCTTATATTTAGAGAAGAAGACAGCGAGGCCTTATCCCAACCACATGATAATGCGCTGGTAATCTCTTTTCTTTGGAATAATGTTCAAATTAAACATGTGCTCGTGGATCCAAGTAGCTCGGCCATCTTAATCAGGTCAAAGGTGGTGGAGCATCTCAGACTACTCGACCAAATCGCACCCACCTCTCGAATCCTCTATGTATTCAACATGGCAAGCGAGACAACGAAGGGAGAAGTCATCCTCCCAGTCACTGTGTCTGGTACAGTTCAGGACACCAAGTTTCATATCATCGAAGGTGACATGGGGTACCATGGATACACAACATGAGGGCGGTACCATCAACTCTTCACCAGAAGATGAAATTCCCAACAAAAGATGGTATAAAAATGGTGTACGGATAACAACGTGCAGCAAAGGAGATGTTCGCGGTAAATGATGTGGCACCAACATCAACTTCCACCATCCAGGACGGGTCAAAAAATGGGCCGACCCCCGAGGAACAAGTGGTCTATGAGCATTCGAACGAAGACAGCAAAGAAGACTTCCTCACTCCTCGGACCTTCATTAACCCCGAGGAATTGGATGCAACGAAATCAACGGTCAAAGAACTTGAATAGGTCGTCTTGATCAAGCATCTTCCAGATAGAAAGGTATACCTGGGAACGGGATTGACCCCAAACTCAGAAAATAAACTCATCCAATTTCTTGTTGATAACATTGATTGCTTTGCTTGGTCCCATTTAGACATGATAGGGATCCCACCAGAAATATACACCCATCAACTAAGCGTCGATCCCAGGTTCAAACCAGTGAAGCAAAAAATAAGGCCTCACTCTGAGGTAAAACACGTGTTCATCGAAGGCGAGGTAACAAAACTCCTCAAAATAAGATCGATTAGGGAGGTAAAATACCCTGAATGGTTGGCTAATGTAGTAATGGTCCCCAAAAAAGGAAATAAATTAAGAATGTGCGTAGACTATAAAGACTTGAATAAAGCATGCCCCAAAGATTCATTCGGATTGCCCAACATCAATCGTTTGATCGATGCCACGGCCGGCCACGAAATCCTCACTTTTCTCGATGTCTATTCCGGGTATAATCAAATTCAAATTAACCCAAAGGACAGGGAAAAGACTTCGTTTATCACAAAGTATGGTACATACTGCTATAACGTAATGCCCTTCGGACTAAAAAAACGCAGGAGCTACGTACCAACACCTAGTTAATAAGATGTTCGAACATTAAATAGGCCAATCTTTGGAAGTTTACATTGATGACATGCTAGTTAAGTCCCTACGCGCAGAGGACCATTTGACTCATTTGCAAGAAACGTTCGATATCCTTAGAAGTTACAACATGAATCTCAACCCCGAGAAATGTGCCTTCAGAGTAGGATCGGGTAAATTTTTAGGCTTCATGGTGTCAAATAGGGGGATCGAGATTAACCCCGACAAAATAAAGGCCATTGAAGAAATCACAGTGGTGAACAATGTGAGGCCGTGCAGCGGCTGACCCTTAAGGTCGTCAGATCGGAGTCATCATTTTTTCTCCTTGCTAAAAAAGAAAAACAGCTTTGAATGGAATCTGGAATGTCAGCACACTTTAGAGGAGCTAAAGCGCTATCTCTCGAGCCCGCCTTTGCTCCTCACCCTGAAAGAAGATGAAACGTTGTACATATATTTGGTCGTATCTGAGGTAGTGGTAAGTGGTGTGTTGGTTCAGGAAGAACAAGCTACGCAATTCCCTATTTATTATGTAAATCAAACTTTAGGAGATGCTGAAACCAGGTATCTCCACTTAGAAAAATTAGCTCTTGCATTAATAAGTGCATCTCGAAAATTAAAACCTTATTTTCAATGCCATCGTATATGTGTGTTGGCCCAAGTAAAGGTTAGTTTTGAAGACTGACAAAGGAACTCAGGATGAACCAGGTCCATCCCTCAGGTGCACAAAAATGGGCAGATTCGAGCATGTGGGTTGCACGTGAAGGAGATAAGCTTAACTTGGTGTATTTAATATCCCTGATTGAAAAGGTTGCATAATTGATAAGGAGAAGGACTCCTTAATCAAAGAGAACACTATCCAAGATAGGGAAGGAGTTAGAAGTTGAAATCAACTAGAACTCTTCCATCAAGGAAGAGTTGCATCAGAACTCTAGTTATTTCTTCATTTACTAACTCTATAAATTGCAGGATGTTCTCACATTACAGTGTTGCACAAAAACGCAGAAGTTAAAAGTGAATTGAGAGCAAAATAGCAAGGCTTTTTGCAAGCAGTTCGTGTGTGATTCAAGTATGCAAACCTGAAGTTACATGAACCAGATTGAAGAACCAGCTTTATAAAGAGTTTTATGTGTCTTTCTTTATTTCTAGTTCAATTGTAGTAGAAATAGGGTGGTAAAGATGGTGGTAAAGAACATAACACAATCAAGGACTGATCCTCACTCTTAATTTTGATATCCACATTCTTCAGGTCCATTATAATTGAATTAAACTCATTAATGTGAGTTTTAACAGGTGTAACTTCATTCATACGGAGATTGTATAACCTTTTTTCAGGTAGAGGCGGTTTATTTGCGATTTCTTAAAATACAGATCTTCCAGCTTCTTCCATGTCGTTGCCGCAGAAGTTTCTTCAGCAATTTCCCGAAGAACGCTATCTGTAACGCTCATAAAGGTCGCACTCAAAGCTCTCTCCTTCAGATCTGCCTTCTCTGACTCTGTTATAAAATCCTCATCAATTGCCCTCCATAACCCTTGTACACCAAGGACGATTTCATCCTAATCTTCCATGGACTGAAATAGAACCCTCGTCAAATTTCTCTACTTCGTACTTTGTTGAAGATGATGAAGATATCTTAACCCTAGATTATATGTAAAAATCTAAATCTTGCTCTGATACCAATTATTGCGAAATATCGTGGGTTAACTAGCATACAATCACACACAAAGCAAAGAGAAAAAAAAATTGACACAAGGATTTAATGAGGTTCGGCTAAGCCTAATCCTCGGGGAAAAAGCAGAGAGAGTTTTCCACTATGAATGAGAAGAAAATCACCATACAATCTCTAGGATCCCCAACTACAACCCCTATATATAGATCCCAAAAGTTCCCAAACATATAAGAGAAAGGTTTCCCAATTTGACAAGGACTATAGGTTTTCCTTTCCCAAATCTATTAGGACAATGGGTTTTCCTAAACATATAGGGATTATGGGTTTCCTAAAAATACAAGGAAATAATTCAAGCCACAAATAACAATATATGTGTGTGTGTGTGTACACGATCAAAATCAAGAATTGTCGATTTTGAGGCTTCTATGATACTTTGAGTCCAACCTTGATAGGCTCGGAGCACGATCTAGGTTATATGTGTGTGTGTGTGTGTGTACATGATCAAAATCAAGGAAGGCCGATTTTGAGGCTTCTATGACACTCCGGAGTCCAACCTCGATAGGCTTGGAGCACGATCCAGGGCTTGCCCCCGAAGCACCCATCTCGAGAAGGTATACCGAAGACTCATCGTGGCATACCTCGAGGTAGCACGAAAACTGATGACAATCATGGAAAATCAGGAAGTTCCCAAGGGCACGTGATCGGAACTAACAGGGCATGCAAAAATAGGACAAGTTAGTACTGAGTCATTATACATTTGTACCAATAACATTTCCTGCCCCTCCTATATAAAAGGAACCCTTATCATCTTGTAAAAGATTTGGATTATTACACAACATTTTGAATACAATACAACATTCTCTACTCTTTGCTTAAACAATTGTTCTTCACATTTATTGTTTATTCTTTCACTGCTCATCCATTGTTCACTTATTGTTCTTCATTTATTGCTCACTATTAACCGCAAAAGGCCATCTTAGAGGCTCTCATTATCATTAATTCTTCATCAATTGTTATTAGCTCCATCTAGACCTCAAAGCTTTGCTCCAGCCAACTCGAGGCCCAGCCTTGTAACCCTATCGGTTTGCATTTATTATTTTCTATGCTTACACTTAGCATCTATTATCTAACAACTAGTATTGAAATAAATCACGTATTTTTAGAACCACAAAATCAAATATAATTGTAGTTACCATTTTTAAGGTAAACGACTTGGCGCCCACCGTGGGGCTAAGGATAATAGTGATTGTTTTGGTGCTAGTTTCCTGATAACACACGTTACTCTTCACACTTTTTCTTGTCAAAGATTCTTTGATTTCAGGTCAAAAAATGTCTAACTCAACAAATGCACACAAAAACAACGGTATTAGGCTTCATGGAAAGAACGGACCAGAAGAACCTCAGCACATCATTCACATGATCATTGGAGGAACCGGCGTCCCATAGGGACCCATGTTCAAATGGGTCAGAGTGTCCATCGCAGCGGAAAGGCAAACTCGGAGTTGTACACCCGAGGGTGCCCTTATATTTAGAGAAGAAGACATCGAGGCCTTATCCCAACCACATGATAATGCGCTGGTAATCTCTTTTCTTTGGAATAATGTTCAAATTAAACGTGTGCTCGTGGATCCAAGTAGATCGGCCATCTTAATCAGGTCGAAGGTGGTGGAGCAGCTCAGACTACTCGACCAAATCGCACCCACCTCTCAAATCCTCTATGTATTCAACATGGCAAGCGAGACAACGAAGGTAGAAGTCATCCTCCCAGTCACCGTGTCCGGTACAGTTCAGGACACCAAGTTTCATATCATCGAAGGTGACATGGGGTACCGTGGATACACAACATGAGGGCGGTACCATCAACTCTTCACCAGAAGATGAAATTTCCAACAAAAGATGGTATAAAATGGTGTACGGATAACAAGGTGTAGCAAAGGAGATGTTCGCGGTAAATGATGTGGCACCAACATCAACTTCCCCCATCCAGGACGGGTCAAGAAATGGGCCGACCCCCGAGGAACAAGTGGTCTATGAGCATTTGAACGAACACAGCAAAGAAGACTTCCTCACTCCTCGAACCTTCATTACCCCCGAGGAATTGGATGCAACGAAATCAACGGTCAAAGAACTTGAATAGGTCGTCTTGATCAAGCATCTTCCAGATAGAAAGGTATACCTGGGAACGGGATTGACCCCGAACTCAGAAAAAAAACTCATCCAATTTCTTGTTGATAACATTGATTGCTTTGCTTGGTCCCATTTAGACATGATAGGGATCCCACCAGAAATATACACCCATCAACTAAGCGTCGATCCCACGTTCAAACCAGTGAAGCAAAAAATAAGGCCTCAATCCGAGGTAAAACACGTGTTCATCGAAGGCGAGGTAACAAAACTCCTCAAAATAAGATCGATTAGGGAGGTAAAATACCCTGAATGGTTGGCTAATGTAGTAATGGTCCCCAAAAAAGGAAATAAATTAAGAATGTGCGTAGACTATAAAGACTTGAATAAAGCATGCCCCAAAGACTCATTCGGATTGCCTAACATCGATCGTTTAATCGATGCCATGGCCGGCCACGAAATCCTCACTTTTCTCGATGCCCATTCCAGGTATAATCAAATTCAAATTAACCCAAAGGACAGGGAAAAGACTTCGTTTATCACAAAGTATGGTACATACTGCTATAACGTAATGCCCTTCGGACTAAAAAAATGCAGGAGCTACGTACCAACACCTAGTTAATAAGATGGTCGAACATCAAATAGGCCAATCTTTGGAAGTTTACATTGATGACATACTAGTTAAGTCCCTACGTGCAGAGGACCATTTGACTCATTTGCAAGAAACGTTCGATATCCTTAGAAGTTACAACATGAATCTCAACCCCGAGAAATGTGCCTTCAGAGTAGGATCGGATAAATTTTTAGGCTTCATGGTGTCAAATAGGGGGATCGAGATTAACCCCGACAAAATCAAGGCCATTGACGAAATCACAGTGGTGAACAATGTGAGGCCGTGTAGCGGCTGACCCTTAAGGTCGTCAGATCGGAGTCATCATTTTTTCTCCTTGCTAAAAAAGAAAAACAGCTTTGAATGGACTCTGGAATGTCAGCACACTTTAGAGGAGCTAAAGCGCTATCTCTCGAGCCCGCCTTTGCTCCTCACCCTGAAAGAAGATGAAACGTTGTACTTATATTTGGTCGTATCTGAGGTAGTGGAAAGTGGTGTGTTGGTTCAGGAAGAACAAGCTACGCAATTCCCTATTTATTATGTAAATCAGACTTTAGGAGATGCTGAAACCGGGTATCTCCACTTAGAAAAATTAGTTCTTGCATTAATAAGTGCATCTCGAAAATTAAAACCTTATTTTCAATGCCATCGTATATGTGTGTTGGCCCAAGTAAAGGTTAGTTTTGAATACTGACAAAGGAACTCAGGATGAACCAGGTCCATCCCTCAGGTGCACAAAAATGGGCAGATTCAAGCATGTAGGTTGCACGTGAAGGAGATAAGCTTAACTTGGTGTATTTAATATCCCTGATTGAAAAGGTTGCATAATTGATAAGGAGAAGGACTCCTTAATCAAAGAGAACACTATCCAAGATAGGGAAGGAGTTAGAAGTTGAAATCAACTAGAACTCTTCCACCAAGGAAGAGTTGCATCAGAACTCTAGTTATTTCTTCATCTACTAACTCTATAAATTGCAGGATGTTCTCACATTACAGTGCTGCACAAAAACGCAGAAGTTAAACGTGAACTGAGAGCAAAATAGCAAGGCTTTTTGCAAGCAGTTCGTGTGTGATTCAAGTGTGCAAACCTGAAGTTACATGAACCAGATTGAAGAACCAGCTTTATAAAGAGTTTTATGTGTCTTTCTTTATTTGTAGTTCAATTGGAGTAGGTATTTTATATTGTACCTTTCAGCTTTATCTAGAAGCAATTGTAATAGGTATTTTAAGTATTCAAGTTAGAGTTAACTTGAAGTTGTCGCAACAGTTAGAGGCTGGTTGCTACAACGGGATTAGAGGTAATCCTTAGGTTTACAAAGAGTTTTGTAAATGCTGTTTTGGCTCAGTGATTTAGTGAAGTGTTGGGGAAAATCTTACTGAGTAGTAAGTCGTGGTTTTTTTACCTTTTGAACCGGGTGTTTGTCACGTAAAAATCTCTGTGTTCTTTATTTTATGTACTTATTATTCCGCAAACAGTAGTAGTTAGAACACCTAGAAGAACCAGGTTCTTCTATAGCGAAAATTGGGTACCACACAAATCACCCCCCCCCTCTTGTGTGGTATTGACATTTAGAATATCAATTGGTATCAGAGCAGGTTATCCTTGAAGAGGCTAACACCTTAGGAACAGATCAAGATGAGCGCACCACCTAGAAACTGGGAAGGGCAATCCACTGATAGGCCTCCACTCTTTAATGGCCACTACTACTCTTGGTGGAAAAATAGGATGAGAGATCAAATCATCGGAGAAGACTATCAGCTATGGGACATTGTCACTGATAGTACCCTGGCTACCATGAAGAAGAATGGTGAAGGAGTAGATGTGCCAAAAATAAGAGTTGACTGCAATGCTGAGGACTTGAGAAAATGGGGAAAAATGCTAAAGCGAAGAAATGGCTTGTATGTGAACTTGGTCCATACGAGTATAGTAGAATTCAAAGTTGTACCACTACTAAGGAAATTTGGGACACATTGCAAGTGGCTGATAAAGGAACACCTCAAGTTAAGAGGTCCAGAGGAACACTGTTGTATTCTCAATATGAGAATTTCACCATGAAGGAAGGGAAACCATCCAGGAGATGCATACAAGGTTCACCACACTAACAAATAAACTTAAGTCTCTTGGAAGGGTTATTATTGAAAAATACAAGGTTGAGAAAATTCTGACAAGGGTTTTGCCTGTTACTTGGGAAAGCAAAATCACTGTTACTCAGGAATCAAAGAATATTGTCACTCTTAAGTTGGATGAGCTAATTGGAAATCTCACTGCCTATGAACTTAGAAGGCAAACCATGAAGATGGATGCACCCAAAAAGGAAAGGAGTCTGGCATTCAGAATCACTGAAGGTGCTGATCTAGAGAAGGATGAAATGACCATGATCACAAAAGACTTCAAGAAGTACCTAATGAAAGGAAAGGGTCCTTCAAGAAGTGGAAGCTACAGCAAACTAAGGGTTCCTGAAAAACAAACCAATGAGGGGTGTTACAAGTGTGGGAAGACTGATCGCCACATCAAAAACTGTCCTCAATGGGAAATTGAATGGAAGAAGGAAATAGCTGAACGAAGGAACATGAAGAAGGAACAGGTTCAACCCAGGAAGAACAAAGGATCAACAAAGGCTATGGTTGTTGCCTGGGGAGAAAGCTCAGATGAGGACTCAGAGGGTGAAGATGGAGATGAACAAGCACTTATGGTAATTGGAGAATCCGATGAGGAATCTGAGGTAAGTATAATTCATCTCAAAGACAAGATTAAACTTTTGTCTAAAGAAAGGCTATCTGAGTTACTCCTGGATTTCATTAATGAATCCGAGGATCTAAATAATGAAAAAGTACAGCTGTCTAAGGAGTGTGTGATTTTGAAAGCTAAGTGCAAAAATCTGGAACTTAGGGCTAGTGAAAGTGAAAGTAAAAATGCTGAGTTAAAGAACCAAGTTCATGAACTTGACATCACTATCCTAGAGCTTAGATCTGAAAGTCTAAAATTGAAATTAAGAACTGGTAAAAAGAAAACTGATCACGCACAACTCACTTTAGAAGAAAATGTAGGAAAAATGAAAGATGAGTTGTACAAAAGAGATGAGCAGATAAGAGTCCTTAAGCAGGATTTAAACAAGGTTAAGTACGAGCTAGACAGAACCTGTAAATGGAATAGGTCCTCCGATGCACTTTCAGGGCTACATGAACACCATAGTAGAAATAAGAGAGGACTTGGCTACGGGACCCCTTAACCTAAGTGGGATCCCAAAAGCAAGTACCTCACACTTCCTGAGAACATAATTTGCACACACTGTGGTAAAACTGGTCACTATAAATCTGATGTGTTGCAAAAGAAAAGGCTAGTAAAAAGAATAAAGAATTTGTTCAAGGGAAAAATAGGCTACCGGTTGGGCTAAAAAGAATCTGATTCACCCTTTTGCCTATAGAAAGGGACCCAAACTAGTTTGGGCTCTTAAGACTAACCCTTGATTTCCTTTTGTGGGTCCAAGTGAAGGGGAGCAGCCAAATATGGTACATGGATAGTGGTTGCTCAAAGCATATGACAGGAAGCAAGAACCAGTTCCTTTCACTTGAGGACCTCAAAGGAGGTAATGTCTCCTTTGGAAATGGGAAGAAATGTGAGATCATTGGGGTTGGAAAGGTAGGTAAGACTGATTCTCACTCTATTGAGAATGTCTACTTGATAGATGGCCTAAAATACAGCCTAATAAGACAATCACTATTGTGTGATAGAGGTAACTTGGTAGCATTCACCTCTACCAAATGTTTTGTGATTAATCTTACCACTAACAAGATTGTTTTGCAGGGAAAAAGAGTAAACAATACATACATTGTAGATTTGTCCATACTTTAAGAAAATGAACTCACTTGCTTAAGTGTGTTGGACAATGATCACCTCCTTTGGCACAAGAGACTTGGACATGTCAGTCTAAGTCAACTAAACAAACTAGTCTCCAAGGACTGGATGATAGGACTGCCTAACATTAAGTTGAAGGAAGACAAAATTTGTGAGGCTTGTGCAAGGAGGAAGCAAGTTAGATCCTCTTTCAAAAGCAAGAAAATGGTAAACACCACCAGAACGATGGAACTGGTCCATATGGATCTCTATGGTCCAATAAGAATATTAAGCAGGGGTGGTAAAAGATATGTGATGGTGCTTGTTGATGATTACTCTATGTTTACTTGGACATTGTTTTTAACATCTAAAGATGAAGCATTTGACATGTTTACTTCTTTTGTTAGAAAAACTCAGAAGCAACTAGGTAATCAGCTTGCATCAATTAGGTCTGATCATGGAACTGAATTTGAAAATACTAAGTTTGCTGAATTTTTTAATGCTACATCATAAATAGTTGCATGACTAGACCTCTTGTTAAGAAGATTCCCTATGAGTCACTTAAAGGGAGAAAGCTAAATATATCCCATCTTAGGGCATTGAGATGCAAGTGCTTTGTGCACAATAATGGCAAAGACTCCCTAGGTAAGTATGATCCCAAAAGTGATGAGGGAGTATTCTTGGGATACTTTTCACATAGTAACGCTTATAAGATATACAGTAAAAGGACTATGTGTGTAGAAAAAAGTGTATATGTTATTTTATTGAAAAATTAACATTCTTTCTAAGAGGAAGGAACAAGATAATGAAGAGATTGGGCTGATAAGAAATTCAAGTGGTGAAACCATAGTCCATCCTGAATATGCATCACAGGAAGGAATAGGTGATGAAACAGGTCCTTCCACCCAAGGCAACATGACAGGGGGGAACTGACTAGAGAGGAACTGATCCTCAAACCTCAGGTGAACCTATTCCTCAGTAACAAAACCAGGAAGGAACATCCAAAGAAATTGACACTCCTATTGCAACATCCACGAAATTGGATATAGATGAACCTGGTTCATCTGTTGATCAGAAGTTGTATAGGAGAATGATTGGTTCTCTTTTATATCTCACTACTAGCAGACCTGGCATTGTGTTCAGTGTAGGTCTTTGTGCTCGATTTCAGTCAAATCCAAAGGAGTCCCACTTGACTAATGTAAAGAGAATATTGAGATACTTGAAAGGCACCACTGACCTTTGCCTTTGGTATCCAAAAGGTAGTAATTTTAACCTAATGGGATATGTTGACGTTGTTTATGTAGGTTTCCTAGTGGATAGGAAGAGCACCTCAGGTATGGCACACTTCCTTGATTCATGTCTTGTGTCATGGGCTACTAAAAAACAAATTCAGTGGCCTTATCTACTGCTGAAGTTGAGTATGTTGCTACTGCTTCATGATTGTGCTCAATTGTTGTGGATCAAGAAACAGTTGATGGATTTTGGTATTGAAGTTGGTTGCATCCCTATTTTCTGTGAGAACACTAGTGCTATTAGTATGACTAAGAATCTGAATCATCATAAGAGAACTAAGCACATAGATGTTAGACACCATTTTTGAGGGACAACTATGAGAAAGGCTTCACTGTGGAGTTTTGTGCTACTGACAAGCAAATTGCTGACATCTTCACAAAGCCTTAAGTAGAGATCACTTTGAAAGGAACGGGTTGGAATAGGGATGATTAAGATCACCTAAAAGGACCAGTTCAAGGTTAAATGAAAAAAAATGAAAAAAAAACTGGAAAAAAATATATTTGGTTAGAAAATCTGTAAATTGTGTATAGTTAGATTAAATCTTGCTCAGTCTCATACTTTTCATAGTATACTCTTGTACCATGTGTTAAAATGACTCATTAATCTCTAATGATATTTTCTCTATTTTGGCAAATTTAGACTTACACAAGAGAACTATCAATGAAGAACCTGGTTCATCAAGATAACATGGTATGTTTTCTACACTCTGCATAATTTGAAATAACTATATTTGGATCATGAGCAGAGTCCTACCAAATACCAAAGTTCTTGTGAACTTATCTATTACAAGTGAGCCGGTTACGTTCAAGACTCCTGACCGTATTAAACTACCTAGATTCTTTTAAGTCTGCTACTCAGGGGGAAGAAAGTGGTTCTTCCGAAATTGAACAGGTATCTTCTGATTCTAAAGTTTCTCCTGAAATAATTTCTAAAGTTGCTACAGATTTGGAAACTAGATTTGTAGGATCTATAGCAAGTGTTGAGACTACAGAATCTGGATAAGTTGGTGGTAAAAATGAAAAAGAAAAAAAGGAGAGCAAGGGTGCTAGGAGTACTGTGAGGGGAAAGGGGACAAGAGTGGCTGATTCTTCACCCACTCCTGTGAGTTTAACCAAAGACGCATGTGCAATGGTTGTTTGGGGAGATGAACCTGGTTCATCTGTAGAGGAAACCCTCGCAAGACCTGCATAAGAAAGTGACTGAAAGCTATAATCCAACTTCTTGATAGAGTTATTAATGGCACCAAAACTCATACCATTCCCTATGACTTCATTCTCACAATTGTGCTTGCACATTTCAATGTACCTATGAAAAGGTGGGAGGTTAGTACAAGCATGGATCATTTTTGGGTTAGTACTCTGGTTGCTTGCGATATAAAGTCAATGTCACTCCTAAGAACCTAGTTCATCCAAAAAGGTACCAATGAATAGCAAGGTCAGAGCCTTGGTGCAAGAAAGTGGGGCTAAGGATGTTGAGATTGAAAGGCTGGAGAAGAGGTTGGTTGAGATGGAGACTAAGAGAGATGCTCTCAGAACTGAGCTGGCAAGAGAAAAAGAGAAGAATGATAGCATTCTTCAAGGTATGCTGAAACTCCTCCAAGTCAAAAACCAAGCACCTAGTTCTTCCCATCCTTAAGCCTCCTAGCCTAATGTAGATAAACCAGTGACCCAGTTCGGGACTTTTTGTTTCTTTTGCTTATGTTTTCAGTATTTTTATTTCTTCTTATGCTTTGTGGTAGAATCTTATCAATCATCAATGAAATTCACTATTTTTTCTCTAACTGTTTGTTCATATTTCTTTGATGGTTAAAATTATTAGCTTGATATATGATGATTAATCCATGATTGCATTTGAAGTAGCCTCAGTGGCCATGAGTAAGCTTTAAAATCTGGTTATCTCACATTTTTTATGCAACTTTTTGATGATACCAAAAGGGGGGAAAAGGTTGTGCTTTAAACAAGTGATGTTTATAACCTAATGTATCTGGTCCTTGATGATAGGTGATAAAAAGGAAAAATGTTTCTAACATTGTGTTGATGTTGAGTTGAGTTGAAACAGGCACAGAGTTTGTCATCATCAAAAAGGGGGAATTTGTTGGCCCAAGTAAAGGTTAGTTTTGAAGACTGACAAAGGAACTCAGGATGAACTAGGTTCATCCCTCAGGTGCACAAAAACGGACAGATTCGAGCATGTGGGTTGCACGTGAAGGAGATAAGCTTAACTTGGTGTATTTAATATCTCCTGATCGAAAAGGTTGCATAATTGATAAGGAGAAGGACTCCTTAATCAAAGAGAACACTATCTAAGATAGGGAAGGAGTTAGAAGTAGAAATCAACTAGAACTCTTTTACCAAGGAAGAGTTGCATCAGAACTCTAGTTATTTCTTCATCTACTAACTCTATAAATTGTAGGATGTTCTCACATTACAGTGTTGCACAAAAACGCAGAAGTTAAACGTGAATTGAGAGCAAAATAGCAAGGCTTTTTGCAAGCAGTTCGTGTGTGATTCAAGTGTGCAAACTTGAAGCTACATGAACCAGATTGAAGAACCAGCTCCATAAAGAGTTTTATGTGTGTCTTTCTTTATTTCTATTTCAATTTTAGTAGGTGTTTTCATATTGTACCTTTCAGCTTTATCTAGAAGCAATTGTAATAGGTATTTTGAGTATTCAAGTTAGAGTTAACTTGAAGTTGTCGCAACAGTTAGAGGTTGGTTCCTACAACGGGATTAGAGGTAATCTTTAGGTTTACAAAGAGTTTTGTAAATGCTATTTTGGTTCAGTGATTATGAAGTGTTGGGGAAAATCCTACTGAGTAGTAAGTCGTGGTTTTTTTACCTTTTGAGCCAGGTATTTTCCACGTAAAAATCTATGTGTTCTTTATTTTATGTACTTATTATTCCACAAACAATAGTAGTTAGAACACCTAGAAGAACCAGGTTCTTCTATAGCGAAAATTGGGTACCACACAAATCACCCCCCCCTGTGTGGTATTGACGTTAAGAACATCAATGTGTTTTAACAACATACCCTCTTCGAAACATCTTGCACAAGCCCGAACTATCGGGCAGACTGGCCAAATAGGTCGTCGAACTCGGAGGTATGATATCGAGTATCAACCTCGAACAACCATCAAGTCCCAAATTCTGGCAGACTTCGTGGCTGATTTTACGCCTGCCCTCGTGCCCGAGGTAGAGAAATAACTCTTACTAAAGACGGGCACATCATCGGGGGTATGGACCCTATTCACCGACGGTGCCTCGAACGTAAAAGGGTCCGGGCTCGACATCGTTTTGAAACCATATACGGGCGGCATGATTATACAATCTATAAAAACTCCGAAATTCACTATCAATGAGGCCGAATATTAGGCTATGATTGCAGGTCTCGAGCTGGCCACGAACCTAGGAGCAGAAATCGTCGAAGCAAAATGTGACTCCCTCCTGGTAGTTAACCAAGTGAATGGGAGTTTCGAGGTTCAAGAAGACAGGATGCAAAGATACTTAGACAAACTACAAGTCATATTGCATCGTTTCAAAGAATGGACTCTGGTTCACATTCCCCGAGATCAGAACAGCGAGGCTGATGCACTCGCGAACCTGGGTCGTCCGTCGAAGAAGATGACATATTCCCAGGGGTTGTTGTACTGTTGTCCAAATCGATGATCGAGGAAGGCCACGCCGAGATCAACTCGACAAGTCTAACGTGAGATTGGAGGAATAAATATATCGACTATTTTAAAAGGGGGAAGCTGCCCACGGATCCAAAAGAATCGAGGGCCCTCCGAGCCAAAGCAGCTCGATTTTCACTCAAAGAGAATGGAACACTATATAGAAGGACCTTCGACGGACCTCTAGCAGTATGCTTGGGACCGGGAGGCACCGATTATGTGCTTTGAGAAATCCACGAAGGAACTTGTGGGAATCATTCCGGCACCGATTCTTTGGTTCAAAAGGTGATCAGGGTAGGCTACTATTGGGACAGCATGGAGAAGGACACCAAGGAATTCGTTCGAAGATGTGACAAATGCCAAAGGTTTGCACTGATGATCACCAACCTAGTGAATAGCTTCATTCAGTCTTATCACCATGGTCGTTCATGAAATGGGGAATGGACATTGTCGGCCCCTTACCAGCGGCACCAGATAAAGCCAAATTTATTCTATTTATGACTGACTATTTCTCGAAATGGGTGGAAGCACAGGCCTTCGAGAAGATAAGAGAAAATTAAAAGAAGTCATCGACTTCATATGGGATCATATCATATGTTGATTCGGGATCCCTTTCGAGATTGCATGCGATAATGGGAAGCAGTTCATAGGCACCAAGGTAACGAAATTCCTCGAAGATCATAAGATCAAGAGGATCATGTCAACGCCCTATCACCCATGTGCGAATGGATAGGCCGAGTCCACAAACAAGACCATCATCCAAAACTTGAAAAAGAGGTTAGAAAATGCGAAAGGAAAATGGAGAGAGGTATTGCCCGAAGTACTATGGGCATACCGAACAACTTCAAAGTCAAGCGTTGAAGATGTTCTCTTTGGTATACGGGTCCGAGGCTCTGATACTGGTCGAGGTCGGAGAGCCAACCGCTAGATTTTGGCATGCCACTGAGGACTCGAACAGTGAGGCCATGACTATAGCCCTCGAGCTACGAGATGAGAAGCGAAAGGCTGCACTAGTCCGAATGGCCACCCAAAAATAGAGGATCAAGAGACATTATAATAGGAGAACAAAACTCCGACACTTCGGAATCGGTGACTTAGTCCTAGGGAAAGTCACCCTCAACACTCGAAACCTAAATAAAGGGAAACTAGGCCCGAGTTGGGAAGGACCGTATTGTGTCCTCGGAATAGTAGGCAAGGGGTCTTACAAACTTGGCACCATGGAAGGCGATCAACTTCCAAGCAATTGGAACATATCGATGCTCAAATGCTATTATTGCTAAAGGTATAACCTTCTCCCCTTTTGCTTTATGAATCAAACAAATTTCTTATAGGTGTTTGACAAAAGACGCTGAAGCACCCTTCGACTCGAAAACCTCAGGTTTTAAAGCATGCGTTGCACTCTTTTTCCTTAGATCGGATTTTATCCCGAACGGGTTTTATCGGCGAGGTTTTTAACGAGGCAACATCTATATGCCACCCAAGGAGAATTCATCAAGTATTCAAGGCTTCTCTTCGATCAACCTCAAATACTGGGGGGCATCACCCCGGGAGGAGGTCACCTCTTGGAAGAAACCAAACTACACCTAGGAAGATCTCGAAAGGAAAATGTTGTATTGGGACAAATGGTCAAATGAAACATATCCATGTAGAATAGTCGAGCCTCCAAGGGCAAAAAACATGTACGCATACATCAAGTAATTGATGAAGCCTTTTGTTTATCGAAGCACTTTGTGTCTCAAAGAAGTTCACTACTTTCTCATAAGACGACTCAAAGGCCAGAAACTCTCGAACACTCGGGGACTGTCATCAATAGTCAGTTCATCGAGCCATCAAAAACTTGAATTCGTAAGACCTTGATCAAGCAACGTTGAGTTCGTAAGCCCTCAGTGAGGCAGCACCAAATCTGTAAGACCTTAAAAATGCATGACCCCGATATTAAGGCCAATGCTATATATCAAACTTATAAGACCCCTAAAAAGGCATACCCTCGATATAAACACCAGGGTCACCACACACGGGGACTGAAGGCTACGGCCAAACACGAAGACTACGGTCGAACTGAAAGGCTACGACCGAATTAACGCGGCTCTGAGATATCCAACTGCCGCCACAAAACTAAAGGCCTCCAAATACTTTGAAAATATTTTGAAAAGAACCGGTTAATCAGGCTACCCTTGGCATAAGCAAAGGAGCTTTGATAATATCAAATCCGAACAATAAAAGGGCTTCGAAAACAATCAGCCTTCGATGAAAAGGTTTCAAAAACTCAACCTTTGAGCAAGCCACCCGAGGTACTCCGCTATCGTCACATATCGACTCATAATCGAGGTTCTCGTTTGAGCCGTCAAAGAGTCGGACGAACATAAAACATGCCAAGGCATAATCAAAACTTCAAAAGTCTCTAGACAAAATGAGGGAAAATTATAGCCATATTAGAGGTCGCATCGACCCAATCTAAAAGAGCCTAAAGGCATATGCGTAAGAGCCTAAGGGCTAATGCGTAAGAGCCTAAGGGCCAACGCGTAAGAGCCTAAGGGCCAATACGTAAGAGCCTAAGAGCCAGCCTAGAGAGCCCAAGGGCTACCCAAGTTCGAGCAAGCTCTCAATCGGGGAATATTAATAAAGCCTCGGGGCTATATGTATCCTACGTTCGAGAAAACGCTCACTCTACTATTAAGCCCAAAGGTCGCCCGAGTTCGAAAAAACAAGCGAACGACCACCCGGTTAATGATTCCAAAGGCTTCCTGAGTTCGAGAAAACTCTCACTTGAGGATTGTCACCGAAGCCTAAAAAGGCTAGCTTTATTTCAAATTCAAGACCCGGCTCTCACTCAACTCGAATTCAGAAATCCCGGCGACCTAAGTTCGCATCAGAAGCTTAGTCCGAGCGATAACAAAGGACTTTAAGAAGCGTCATATCAATCAATTAAAAAACCTAAAGGTTTATTATGTTTCGGGTCCGGTATCAGAGCTAATCGTTAGAATCATACACTCGGATTCAACACAAATGAAAGGCATAATAAAGAAATTCTTATATTTATAAAAGACGTATTTCAAGGCTCACGCCTAGAGGGGGACAAACAAAAGCCTAACCCATCGTCGGGGTCACTTGACTGGATGGAGCCCCCTCAAAAGTTATGCCTTCAGCGGCTTAGGCCTTGACCCTCAGCATATCAACAGCCTCCTCCTCGAGGACTTCACCTTCACCTCCATCTTCCTCGAGCCCGCTGGCCGAACCACTGGCTGAACCATCGTCAGAAGAAAGTAAAGCTGTTGTTTCCTCCTCTAGGGCCTTCACCCTCTCGATATCAGTAGACAAATCAATGCCCCCTGCATATACATCCTCGAGAGCCTGTCTCCGAGATCCCAATCGGGCACGTTCCAGGGATCGGGCCAATTTAAACTCGGCATCTTCAAATAGCAGCATCTTTTCGGTATGAGGACATGAGCGCATCGGCTTCGGACTTGGCTGCAGATAGCACGGCAACCGATTCATCATGGAGATCCTTATACCTACCACCATCCGCTCTCGCCTCCTGAAGGCAACGCTCAACCAAAGTCAACTTTACCTGGAAAGTATCTCTCTTAGAGGCCATCTCATCCACACGTTGCTTAGGTCTGAGGATCTCAATATCCCTAGCTCTGAGCCCCTCCTTCATCAAGACCTTTTTCTTTTCAAGCTGTAAAGATCAACCCAAAGTTGTTAAATACCTCGGCCAAACAAGCATGGAAATAAAAATATGCGAAGACTGTATCACCTGCTCAGCAAAATCGGTCCGCTCTCGAGACACCATCTCAAAACAAGCCCGAAGGTCATTGAGTTCTTCCTCCTTTTTGGTAAAAGAGCTCTAAGCTTGCCGACCTCTGATAAGAGCCTCCCACACTCTTCCTCATAGCGGGTCGACTTGGCTTAGGACTTAGCTAAGGCCCGATTATGGATCGATATAGCCTGAAAGCATGAAATAAACAAAATCAAGAAGATGGGAATCAAAGCTCAGAGCGGAGTCGGCAGAGGATTACCTTTTTGCACAGCCTCTCGGCTTCCTAGAAAATGAGCAAGGCATTAAGCTCGGGGTTTTCTTCAACCCCAGTGAAGAATCCTTCAAATACGTCATTCCCCCCGAGGGACTCCCCCGCATCGGAAGTCTCTTTATTACGGGAATCCCGTATCTCCCTCGGAAAAGATGCCGAACCTGGTGGAGAATCACTCACATCAATAACCCCGGTTGGATCGATCGGGGCCTTCTCTTGCCCCTAGGGAGCCTCGGAGCTGGGGTCCCCTAACTTATCTACCGAATGCCCCTCGCCTCGGGGAATGTTTTGGTCGTCGATCGGCTCAGGGACATTACCCTTGAGGGCCTCTTCGGCCCGAGGTGGGACAACATCGACATCTTTTGGTTCAGAAGCCTTCGGCTCAATAGCCATCAGCTCAGCAAAATCCGAAGCAGATGCGCTACCTTTTCCCCCGGGTGCTAGCAGAGAATTGTCTCTCTCTTCGCCCCCAGCTCGGGGACTCTCTGCTGCTTCCAAAGTTAAGGCCGCTGAATCGACGTTAGGCTTTCGAGCTTTAGCCTTCTTCGGTTTTGGGGACTTAGTCGGAGATTTTCTTTTTCTCTTCTACTCCTTGGCAAGACTTGAGGTACCCGCCTCCTCGGAGGAGTCTTCCCTCATAAAAGAGGCATCTCCTAGGCCTGTACAAATGCAAAAGGCAGTCACAAAGGTTAAGAATATGATTAAGGGGTACCTCCTGTAACGAGCTCAAGTACGGCAGAAGAGAAACCTCACCGTGGTTTCTAGCTTCCCATCGGCCCTTGGCCAGGTCGCGCCATACATGCTTAGCATACGGGTAAGTCGAATCGAGCTGGAGAACCCAGCCCAAAAGATCCTTAACCGCACCAGGGTGCCACTCAACAGCTGCAGTGATGGAGGAAGTTAGTTCAAGAGGGAAAATGGTCCAAAGGAAAGAAAAAATATTTAATCGACATATTCACTTACGGTTCATGTTCCATTCCTCGGGGAATGGTATCCTTTCAACAGGAATTAGATCTGAAGTCCTAACTCGGACAAAGCGACTCATCCACCCCTTATCCTTGCCTTCGTCGGTACAGGCAAAGAAAGCCTTCAGAGCCCAATGCTGAAGCTTAATCAGGCCGCCTCGGTAAAGTCGGGGGCTGTACATCCTAATCAGATGGTCAAAGGTAAAAGGTACCCCCTCGACCATATTTGCAAAGTGCCTAATCATGTAGACAACGCGCAAGAATGATGGATGAATTTGACTGAGCGTCACCTGGTATTGCCTACAGAAATCAAGGATTACGGGGTATATCGATGAAGAGGATGATTCCACCGGACCTAGGGTAAAAGGATATGTATATACGCTAAGGAAATCGGGTTTATGTCTCGTTACATCTTCCTCCCGAGAAGGAATCTCTACTTGCACCGCCTCTCCCCAACGACAATCCATTTTCACCTTCCCAATGTCGGTTATCAGGCTAATATACCGGGACATGGGTTCGCATTGCCTCAGTTTCAAAGAAGGCTTGTCAATCGTGAAATCAGAGGATGTTTCACAGAGTCCGGGGATACACTCTTCAAGGCAAGGAGGTATTGTGGTCTTATCCTTAGACGAGCGTGAAGATAAAGAAGCTTTGTCATCTTGGGAAACAGTTCTAGAGGTCTTCGCCATTTTTACTAAAAGGTCTCAGAGGAAAAGAGAAAAACTAGATGAGGTACGAACACAAGATAGAAGTGAGAAGATCTGTTGAAAGTTTGGAGATATGATGAAGAGTGAGGAAAGAAGGATTGGAGTATTTATAGGGGCCAGTAGCGCGCGTTGGAAAAACCAAAGGACGGCCGACCGTCGTAATCAATTCAAGGCTTCTCAAGAGCCGTACGAACGTGACTTTTGAACATCCCCTTTTTGTCACATTAACAGTTCACATGACATAATTGACGTAATGATAAAGGTATTGAAGAGTTGAAGAAGTCAAATCGTTCCTTGTTATTTCATTCCAAGGAACACGGAGACTATCTGTACACGGTCAAAATCAAGGAAGGCTCATTTTGAGGCTTCTATGATACTCCGAGTCTGGCCTCGATAGGCTCGAAGCAAGATCCATGGCTCGCCCCCGAAGCACCCATCTCGAGAAGGTATACCGAAGACTCATCGTGGCATACCTCGAGGTAGCACGAAAACCGACGATAATCATGGAAAAACGGGAAGTTCCCAAGGGCACGTGATCGGAACTGACAGGGCCTGCCCTGCAAGAATAGGACAAGTTAGTACTGAGCCATTATACAGTTGTACCAATAACATTTCCCACCCCTCCTATATAAAGGGGACCCCTATCATCTTGTAAAGGATTCGGATTATTACACAACATATTGAATACAATACAACATTCTCTGCTCTTTGCTTAAACAATTGTTCTTCACATTTATTGTTTATTCTTTCAGTGCTCATCCATTGTTCATTTATTGTTCTTCATTTATTGCTCATTATTGACCACAAAAGGCCATCTTTGAGGCCCTCATTATCATTAATTCTTCATCAATTATTCATTGCTATTAGCTCCATCTAGACCTCGAGGCTCTGCTCCAGCCAGCTCGAGGCCCAGCCTTGTAACCCTATCGGTTTGCATTTCTTTTCTTTGCTTACACTTAGCATCTATTATCTAACAATTAATATTGAAATAAATCACGTATTTTTAGAACCACAAAATCAAATATAATTGTAGTTAGCATTTTCAAAGTAAACAATATATAAGTATGTTATTAGTGATTAAATAATACTATAATTTTGAAACTTTTTTGTACTATCAATTTATATAATTTAAATTCTTTGTGAATTTCATCGGTCATTATTAATGAGTTACTGTACGTAGAATTGTTGCTTTCACGCCCAAAAGTTTTAAAATTCACCTAGGACGTGGATAAAATATTTGTGAAAATAGAAATCTTCATAGGCCAATAATTTTCTAATCATCACAATATAGTGCCGACCACTCTGTCACAGACTATAGCTTAGCTTTTCCCCAAATTTGCAAGAGTCCGTTCTCACAAGTCACAACTTGTCCCTTGATAAAACCAATAGGGCGACTCAGTCAATAGTTCTTTGCTTAGCTGCTAGTGTCAAATTATACCATCCAAATGTAATATGCCAAGTTGCATTTAATTTAAAGCTATCTTTTATTAACTTCCTTTTCCTCATTTCCTTCTGTTTGCCACTTTTTCTGATGTTTCCATTTGGATTTGTAGGGACCCTCCATGTAAGCCAGTGGACATTAGTGATTAGAGAGACGTGATAAGAACGAGAAGAAGATAAGCATACATGTCAGCAATCAAAATATAAATATCCCCCCATAGCTTACAAATGTGTTCTTTTAGAAAAAGTCTAGAAAGAAGAAATCACAACTCCAATTTAATTTTGTAAATAGTCAATACGAGTTTACAGCATTTATAGAATTTGAATTTGATGGATCGATATTCTAATTTGAACTCACTGTACTTTTTAAATTATAATGTAAAATTCAATATTTCTTAAAAAATTTATAACTGTGTATATTCAGTATAAAAAGTATTGAATTTATATTCCACCTGCCTTTGCTTGAATTATAATCTAAATATAAATATATTAAAACTTTTATATATGTTCGAAAGTTTTGTTTTTGATCGGTTTCATATTTTATTAACTGGTATGGGAAAAACATTAACAAATACCTTTGGTATGAATAAAATTCACAAAATTAATTAAGATAGAGAGACATCAAGACAACATGGGCCGTACTCTCAAAATGGTCCCTACAGAATCATTCTTCTTTTTCTTCGGTGGGAGCGCGTTGCAAATTTTTTGGATAATTTACGAATAGGTCCCCACAAGTTTTTAAAATTGTTGGCAGCCGAACAACTTATACTATAGCCGTTCATCAAACAATCAGACACCTCATATTCAAACTATTGGAAGAGAGAGATTCACAAATTCAAAAATGGAATACCGGTAGACTAGTAAACTACAAATTGATTAATAATTCTTGGGGACTCTAGTTTCTAGATAATGCATAATTAGTTGCCTTTTAATTAAATAAAAATGGAAATAAAACACTTGAATATTCCATCTTTTAGTTAATTACAAACTTAACTCATTTTCGTATGTTGTTTGTTATACGCACTTAGGTGGCCACGTACAAATACCAGAATCATAGGACCCTACTTGACTTTTTATTTTTCAATTCAACCAAAGATCAAGAAATTAAGTTTTATCCAACCATATTGTAAAAATATTTGCTGAAAACTAGTTAGTTGTACGTAAGTATTTACTCTGAATAAGGATTGATAACCTAACAAAAAAATCAAGTAACGTATAGTAATCCGACAAATTACGTTGAGCATTTAAAATTTATTTGCGACATTAATGAATGGACTTAATTCATTGAACAATACTATTATTAAAGAAATTAGCAAACTTTAGCTTGTTGTAAATTTCATAACAAGAACTTGTCGGAGCTTACATATATGTTGCACATCATCCCTCATTATAAAATTACTACTTGTTTATTTGTGTATATTTTCTTCTTTTCCTTTCATTAAAAGAGAAATTTCGTTTATCTCTCTTATATAGGAAGGAGTAAGGGAGAAGAAGGGTTGGTAAGTTAGTTTGTGGCAAAGATATAATGGTTAAAGTGGCTAAACTAACTTTATTTTTCTCCATCTTAAGCTAAACACGAATGATCGCTTATCAATATAATAATGCTTAATTAGTTACTCATCAAAGTAATTTTCTATTGAAATAGATATAGATTAAATTAGTAAATACAAAATATTTTTCATATTTATATATAAAATTTAATTAAACATCAGCGTAAGTGTTGCATCTACTACTAACCTTGCATGTTTGTCTATGCACTGAAATGATTATGAAAGCTAAATTCAAGCATCTCGAATTATGCCCAACAAGAAATTAAATTAAATCATAAACATTAAAAAACAAAATTATTGCTATCCCTTAATATTAATTATTTGAGAGTTAAATAATATGAGTATAATTTATAGCTGAACCACCCAAATAGTTATATTTGGAACAACAACAACAACGACAACCCAGTGAAATCCCACTAGTGAGGTCTGGGGAGGGTAGTGTGTACGCAGACCTTACCCCTACTCCGAAGGAGTAGAGGGGCTGTTTCCGAAAGACCCTCGGCTCAAGAAGACAAAAAGACAAAAGGAGACAATATCAGTAACACCACAGAAATAATATGAAAAACAGGAACAACATGAAATCAAGAAGAAAGATACAAAGCAAAAGTAAAATAGTATCCCTACCAAACTAGTCTCATAAAATTATGACATAAGGCAAAACTCAACTACCTCCTAACCTACAACCCTAATACTCAACCCTCTAAATAATAGGCAAAAACAAAATATACTAAGAGTCTGCATGCACAGAGGCGGATCCAGGATTTTGAGACCATGGGTGCCAGCGGCGGATTCACCCTATAAATTTGGGTTCCGGTGAACCCATGGTCTTCCGGCAAATTAATTTTTTCATGTATATAATTTACAGAAATGGTCTAATATAATTCTTAGGAACTCATGCACTACAAGGATAAGTGGTGCACTGGCTAGATGGTTGTTTTACAATTTTGATACCATGGGTGCACCACTGGCTTTAACGTGGTGCTTATAAATAGTGTCAAAAAATAATTTGATTAATAATGTTAATTAATGTGAGAACTTTTAGTATTTTATGACTTATTATCAATTTTAAATATTATTTAAAGAGATAATTTATACACTTCTTAAACAACTCAGTTTTTACCATCAAAATTCAAAACAAAGAGGGAAAATAAAATGCTAATGACAATTTAATACTGTAAAATTTGAAACTTGTGAAAATTTTAGTGCAAAAAGAAGCACAAAAAATATTACAAAAATCTTAACATATGACTAATTCTTTATATGTAAATTACTTACAAAAATAAACTAAAATATTCCTTAAGAAACTATACTAACAATTCAAAATTCTTTGAGGTTAAAGCAATTAAAAACTTAGAAGCAAAAAGGGTAAATAGAAAACTACTTGAGAGCTGGGATTGAGGTTGCCATAAATTGGTATTTGGGGGAATAAAACACCGTAGGACCAGAAAAAATTAAAGATTAAAAAAAAGGAAAGAAAATTGTATAATGAGAAAGTCCAAGAGGAATCAATCATTTGTCCTTGGATAAGTAAAACAACCATCTAGCCAGTGCACCACTTATCCTCGTAGTGCATGAGTTCCTAAGAATTATATTAGACCATTTCTGTAAATTATATACATGAAAAAATTAATTTACCGGATGGGTTCACTGGAACCCAAATTTATAGGGTGGATCCGCCGCTGCGGCATGCATGTCGGATAATTGCTTAATCATAGAGGTGGAAAATGGAAAAAGATGGTTAGCTTTGTATATAATTTTCTTTTATTTTCTAAGATCCTAAAAGATTTAATTTAAATTCTTTAAGCGCGTATTGATTATGTACAACTTGTACCTATATATGTGGTAGATTCATTTGAAAATTCCGAATAAGGGCAATCTTGGAATTTCAGCCTCTATCCTCTTGGTATATTTTACGCTCCAAAACTCAAGAAAACAGAGAAAGAAGAAAAACAGAAAGGAGAAGAAGAAAATTGCCGGGCAAAGTTAACAGATTATTATGAAAAGCAAAACTCAGATGGGAGAAGTGATAATATATGTAGATGAATATAAATTCATCTCTGCTTCAACATATTTATGTAGAATTTGCCATGACGAAGAATTTGAAAGCTGTAAAAATTTAGAAGCTCCTTGTGCATGTTCTGGAACTGTCAAGGTAATTACTACTGATTATTAATTTTTATCATTTAAATGTTCTTTGGGTAACTAAGTTTCTAATTGAGCTGGTTTGATCCTCTTATTTTATTTTTTTGGTGATCACATATTGAATTTGGACTTTTTGTTTTTCTTTTTTTTAAGTTTGCACACAGGGATTGTATTCAAAGATGGTGCAATGAAAAGGGAAATACAATCTGCGAAATTTGTTTACAGGTTCGAATTTCGGTTCTTATTTTTTTGATCATTCCAATTTCAAGAAATGAAACTAACAGAACTGATTTTTGTTGGGTTTTCTTTTGTTTTAGTAAATTGTATTACCGTACAAAATCACATATTCTGTTCTTGTCATTTAAAACCATTTTTACTGGTTTAAGGTTCCTTCCTCTGTTTTTTCTTCTACTGAAATGGAGGCAGGCGTAGCCCGTTCTTAATTTTGGTCAAACCTTAATTTTGGTGTCCATTCATACAAAAATTCATAAAACTTTTCGAAATAAAAATAAATATTTAACAAAATCATGTGAGAAGTACTATACGTTCATAAGTATTAATCCAAAATGTTTAAAGCAAAAATGGGGAAATCGCAATTAAATTTGACCCTCTAAATAATATTAAGTTTCGCGTAAAATAGGACATGGAGAATGCACACATTTTGGGAAATGAAGATAATTAACATATGACAGAAATCAGAACACGCTTTCTTTCGATAATATAAAGAATGGAAATGTCTACATCGTCTATGCTTATCTACTTCTTGACTGGTTGCTTATACTTTTGACGTTCAGTTTAAGCTACGTAATTTTCTGTTGCTATCTTCTTCTTTTTCATTTTTTTTTCTATTTGGATTTGGATTTGGATTGTTCAATGTTCATGTATTAACTTTAAAGAGGTTAACTTTTAAGGGTGACAGTATACGATAATTTTTTTACTATCAGATCACCTAGGATAATTTTAAAAAATCAATAATAAATCCTCAAAAAATATAAGACAGACAACATGTAATTGATAATATAAGAATTCTTTACAGGGCACTGTATATGTAAGTGAAGTCCATTTTAAATATCTTCCGTTTATAGTGTTGCTGACCACATCAAAAAAATACTATTAGTTTTTTTTGTACTCTGTATCTGAGTAATTTATAAAGTTGATGACATTTTTAACGTTGCAGAAATTTGAACCTGGATACACGGCTCCACCTCCTAAGAAGGCCGACTTGCTTGATAATACAGCTGCGACAATTAGGTATGTATTCGACCAATTTTCCTCCTGGAAATTTATTTTTACAGAAAAAGAAAGAAAGATAGTTGGCACGTTATATTTGTAGACTAGCCTTTAATGTAAATTTAATATTGCTATTGTCTCCTTCATTGTACTTGATATATAGTTAATACATCACTATAGAAACTGCCAGGGATGTCTGAATATTTTTATCTCCGACAATGGATATAAATAAGTAATAAGTAGTAGTACAAGTTTATTAAGCAGTTTCGCCATGAGGGGCAATATTTAATTACCATTACTAACGCACTTGTTAGTTAATGAATCTAATCTAATTAAATTATATGCTCTGACTATGTAAGACTTTTTTATGCTATCAATATATATAATTAAATTATATCGGTACGGTACATAGAATTTAAACTCGTTATTAATATATAACGTTATTAATATATATGGACATTTGGTTGCATGTAGAGGAAATGCAGAAGCAAATATAGAAAATGGAAGGGAAAGAGTGGTTGTTTTGGAGTCAGATTCAGAAGAAGAAGGACAAATGCTGGTGAGGAGTCAGTATTCTGAATGCTCACAAGCAGCAGATAGAAGTGCCTCTTGTTGTCGAACTGTTGCTCTCATTGTAAGCACTTGAATTTTTTTCCTTTTTTCAAATTAATGCTTGAGTTTTGCGTCATTGCTTTTGTATGTTATATAAGTACTAGTTAACAACGAAATAGACAACGTCCAACTCAACATTAATGGTCAAGATGAGAAATTTACGCTTGTAATTGTACTTACCATTCGAATTGTGACATCTTAACCATTAAATTGTCTCTTTGGAAACGTAATAATCAAACATAGTTAATGACAGCCCAAAAACACATGTGCTTCAATGCTGCTTCATAAGTACTATTTTATTATGGAAACCAACATTTAAGTTACTAATTATTTAACTTTCTTCTTGCGATTTGCCCCCAAAAACATGAACCGGAAATAGTCCAGTTTCGGTTATTTTCACATGACATATGCATTATGCACTAGTTCGTGATCCTGTGTGGACATTAATTAACTTCATTATCTTTAATTGATCATTAATATGGTATTTATTAATATCCGTAGATTTTTCCTTTTTGCTTTTTTGTTGGGGGGTTGTCACTTAATGTGGTGTCAATTTAACATTATGGTATTAATTTAATTTTGCAGTTCACAATTCTGCTTATGATGAGACATCTGCTAGAGGTGCTCAATGGAGGACCAAGAAACTATCCCTTTACACTTCCTACAGTAAGTGTACCAACTTATCTGATTGTGATGTTGAATAATAAAATGGTAATTTGGTACCAATTTAACTGTAATAAGTAGTTCTTACCAACCTTATTTGTCCTTTCTGCTTGCAGCTGCTTATTATAAAATCCACTGGAATACTCTTGCCCATGTACATTATAGTCCTGTTAATCACAAGAATTCAGATTATCATTAGACAGCAGTATATGGTAATCTCATTTCTATATATTTTGTCAACTCAATCCAACTTCAAGTCCAATCATTTTCTAACATGTTCGTTAGCTCCATAAATACAATCTAAATATTTTGTTTGTTTCTTTATTCAGGATACAGAAGACAGGTTATCCAACTCTGACCAAGACAACTAATACGAGAGTCCTCCCCAATTGTTTATTTTTTTCATTAACAATGTAATTTGTATTTTCTAAGCATCATGCTGATGCTCATCTAATTGGTTTTTTCCATACACGTGGAGAGTAATGAAAGTTTCACAACAGATTCCTTGGCAGTTAGATTGATTATTAATACAATTCCATTGCTTCTTTTAACAAACTACTACAACTTACTGCTATTAGCTTACTTACAAAGACAAATGCGAAATAGAAATACTTATATATTTCAGTTAGGCCAACGACCCTGGCCAAACTCCTCTTGCGATCCAAGTCAAATGGAAGAGAAACCAACCTTATTAAAACGGTTAGATATTGCCAACAAACTAGGTTGTTTGATGTTTCACTATACGAAATTACAAACTGGATGGAGACAACCTACCCCTCCACACCCCTATGCCAACTACTGCCTTTGACCATGTTGTGAAGTCCGCTACCTTCCATGTGGGCAAAATTTGGAATAGTAAAGAAAAAAATTGGCTTACTAACATCTTTTCTTTTGTAAAACTCTAATAGCAACCTTAATCAACGAGGGGACTTTGCTAAAGCATGCTTCTATACAAAATTGGCAACTGAAATTAGTTGCAACAGAGTAACACTAGGGAATAAGAATGCCCATACAGGATTAGGAGATGTACATTAAGATTTCTTTTCAATTTTGTTCAAGGAGTATTCTTGCTCTCCTTTGCAATCCATTCAACTCACAAAGAACCACACCATTGTCACATTTCTCTTCAATAATAAAATTCATCAAATTCTGCACAAGTGCTGCTGTCTTTCTTGTCAAATTCCCATAGGAGTTCTCTTCAGATTGCTTATTGTAACCATTAATTTCAAACTCTTCAGATTTAGCAGCAGCTCTCTGAAGCACACCATCAGGAAGTCCTGAAAAGAGAGTTCTGAGATTAAAGAATGTGGTTCAACAAGCTAAAAGTGAAAATAAAATTGAGGCCTAAGTTCACAAACTAAGGTTGCAAACCAACGCGAAATGACCCTCTCATTGGATGACAAAAGAGATATCGAGTCCCCTAAACCTTTATGAGGTGGAACGGAAAAGATACATAAAGCAAGACTTCATGATGCAGTAGAAAAACTTTTACACACATACCAGCCAGCCGTGCCACATTGACACCATAACTTTTAGGACATGCACCTGGTGTCAACCTGTATAGAAAAGTAACTTCCTCAAGACCTCCGGACCCTTTCCCAACTTGGCATGCCATATGGCACAGTGACACCTACACAACCAAAGAACATAGAATTCCAAGTAAGTGATCTACTGAGCATCCGATTTTAGCAGGTTAATAGTCGAAATCAAAACAAGTAAGCTAATGAGTATCAACCAAAAGGCATCCACTTATTAACTGTCTGATTTTATTATTCTTCTAGGTATTGCATCAAAATGTTCAGGCCAAATGCTTGATCTTTAAAGCAATGCACATAAAATACGGCAGTTAAAAGGGAAGTGAAAGATTGGAAGACAGTACTCTGGAATCTTTCTGATAGTCAATAGATAATCGATGATAGTGGGTAGAAAACATTCCTCGACATTGCACCTTGTGGACAAAGTGTTCAAGAACTGATTCACTGCCAACAGAACCAGAAACATAACATAATGATCTTAGGTGAAAATGTTTGAGCAAATAAGGGAAAGAGAATAAAATCTACACCGTAACAAATAATCAAAAATGTTTTTTGTATAATTGGCACATACGCTATTGCTTGTCCATCGGAAGTTGATGTACCGCGACCAAGTTCATCGAGTGCGACAAGTGAATTACGGCTCGCCAAAGACTACAATCATTGATAGTTACCCCAAGCAAACAAATGTTCAGATTACTAAATGAAGACGAGAGTGCAAAATTAATATCAACAACCCAATAATGATCTCCCAATTTAGCTCTTAATAGTGATCATGTCTAAGGCCATCTTAGCAGACACCATAATACAAGTCAATTATTTATTTATTTATTTACATAACTCTCTCCCCTTCACTCTCAATTAAATAGTTATATCCGAAACAACTGAATGGTAGTCAAGCAATGAATTGATAACAGCCTTTTAGTTGAAATTAATATCAACCCCATTTTGCTCTTAATAATGACCGTGTCTAAGCAGGTACAACGATATAAGTCGATTAATTATTAACTTATGTATTTGTTTACATAATTCTCTCTCCCCTCCACTCTCAGCCAGATGGTATATATCTAACAAAATCAGATGGTAGTCAAGCAATAAATTGATAACAGCCTTTAGAAACAATAAAACCTCACCAGCATTGAAGCAGTTTCCAAGAGTTCTGTCAAGAATGTACTCTGGCCTGCCATAATATGATCTTTGGCCCCCATTCTTACAAATATACGATCGACGGGTGATAAGTCAAAGGATGATGCTGGTACATCAGCTCCTATCTAAGAAGCGTCAAAATCTTTTAGCCATCGATATATGAGAAAACACTAATTTTCTACTGGATGTAACTCACCTGGGCCAAAATTACAGCCATGCAAACTTGGCGCAAAAGAGTGGATTTCCCTCCCATGTTAGGACCAGTAAGAAGGATAAAGCTGGCGTTCGGAGGACCGCCAAGGGAAACATTGTTGGAAACAAAAGCTCCCTTATCTAGAGAATCACTTTTAAGAACAGGATGTCCTAAATTTTCAGCATGAAGAACTGGCACATCATCTTCACTTGGCACTGACTTGATGTTTGGACGACATGTTGGTCCCTCATAGTAATCGCTCGCAATAGATAAACTGATTAAAACATCCAATTCTGCAAGAGATAACAGCCACATTTCTTGTATTAAAGATCCTAATTGTGTATCATTAAGCTTCTTTTGTTTAAATACCTGATAATATAGCAGATGCTCTTGAATCAAAGTTCTACCAAGTATAAATTTAAACTTCACGAGCAAAAAGCTCTTTCTAAAGCAAGAGGATATTAGTTATGTTCAACACAGTGCTATTTACCAGGAATTGATTTGGACATAGTGACTAACCTCCCAATTTCCTCTAATTTGAAGTCAAATGAGCATAATAACCAAGATATTTTTTAACTGAGAAAAAGTTGTTACAAATTAGGGAGCCTCCCTCCGAGTTTGTTATAATCACAGAGACCTCTCCACTTTTCTGGAATGTCGACGCCCTTCCGTTAACTGTTGCTTAAAAGAATCTTATGAAATTAAGAACGAGTTATTGATAGAAAAGAATCACCTTCTTTTTTTCTTCCCTTATCAAAAAAGAATCACCATCTTCTTATCTTGCTTTTTACTTCAGAATACACTATTTATGGTTTCTTATATTTCCTCAACCTTTACTTCCCCTGTTTCTTCGCATACAGAGGAGAGACACAAAAGCAAAGAGACTTCTTTTAGCCTTAATTAGAGATTTTTATGTTTCCAAATCCACTGTTCAGCTGGGGCAGAGCATTTTTTTTAGTGGGCAGACTGATTGAGCTGTCACCAGGAGGACAAAGCAGACAAAAGAATGATACATAAGTTTCCACCTCCAAATTTTCTTAACGAAAGAATACAATCAAGTATGCATGAAAAGGAACAAGTAACTTCCATGGAACATCATGTCGCTGCCCAAAAATATGCAAAGAAAACTGAGAACCTGAAAGTAACCTATTCTTTTTCCACCATAAGCAAGTATGATTTTTTTTTCCAGAAGACTTAACTAGATTCACCATTGAGCACTAATGATAGTACTGCTCCAAAATGAATAGAGGGGGAAAGAGACTTAAGAGCAATATCTGATTCCATGTCCAAATTAAGGGTCAACAATACCTGCAGTGATACAAACTAATTCTCTCCACTTATTATGATGTTCACAAAACCGTCCTATCAACCTCTGCAAAATACTTTTTAGCTTAGATTCCTTCTCTGAATCAGCTTGTGAGAGCTCTCCGATTAATTTCTTTAAGACTGGATTCCAGTACCTGAAATAACCCTGCATGCCAGATATTTTATAGGGGAAAGTAGAAGATCAGTAATGGCACATGGCTGGAAATATTGCTTCTATGACCAATTAACAGCCAGTTCTTCTAAAAAGAAAGCAGGTGCACAGCTACTACTAACCAACAAACCAGGTAATTAAACTACAGTTACTGGGTGATGATATACTTGTTTAAACCTAGTACGAAGTCCAATATACCACATAGTAAATTTCCTAGTATCGTTCCTTTGTTTCTAGAATCGCCACTGCTTTAAAAAGATTAAATGAATCTTCATGCTCCTCATCCAACCCAATACAGATAACCACATAAGGAAGGGAGAGTATTTGCAATGAGGACAATAGAACTCATAAAAAACTACAACACTGCAATTAGCTGTTGTTAAGCTGCAGCATCAACTGCATGCATGCACAGCTCAATGGAATAATGAACATGTGTTAAACAGTTTGATTAAAATTAGCAATCTTCTACATGAAGGTTTTGAAACCATCGTCTAGGTTGACTCAAGCATCGTATTAATAGTAATAGGCACCGCATGTAACTACGGAACCAGCTTTGGACTTTCTAAATCTCATTAGCAATAGGTAAATTTTGACTTACGTAGCAAGAAATCTCATGAAGACAATTCACAACCCTTGGTATGTTCAGCATTGGCCATGTAGAAGTATGCCAACTAACCTTTTTCGATGACTGTAATTCGTACTCCTTCGGAATGCTCCTGCACAAACATTCTGGTACTTCCAAAAGGTATGCATCTTTTCCTACAGTCACGTAGTCTATCTGCAATGTTCACACATATATGATTTGGATCTGAATAACTGCCTATTGCTCAATAAACTCCTACTGCACATTAAAATCTATGTTCTTACTGATGAGTCTCCAAGCAGTTTCCTCTGTTCCTTCAAGTGCTTGGATAATTTAAGTTCAATCTCCTGCAATTGTTTACATGCAGCATCATACTCCTCATCAACCCCCTCATGAGGTATAATACGGCCCGAGTTATTTGCTTCTACCCAATCAAAAGCATCCTTGAAATGCTTGAGAATTGAATCTACATCTGGAAGACCTTTACCTATAAATCCAATTAATCCATCAGATACCACCAGAAATTGCAGCATAGTTGAATAATTGAATTTATATACCTGGTGTTAATAGATAATATAGTAGCTTTGAATCCATGTTTTCCAAGATCACCCCAAGTGAAGAGCATGCATGCACCATTGATTCACATCCACGTAAAGCAGATACGAACTCTTGCAGTTGTTTCTTTGCTGCATCCTCGTATAAAATCACTTTATTTGCATTTCTTCCATTTGCTTCACTGCATTGACGCAAATTAAAGAGCAACATACTTAAGAGGTGACTACCTCTAACGAAAAAAGATATTGAATCTGATAATTATCGATCTTTACCTGCTACCAAAGAGGCGTGCAAGCAACCGTTCCATATCAGGAAGCCTTGACAACTCTTTTCTAAACTCAAGAACAAAAGGTAGATTGAGCCCCTAGAAAAGCATTGAGCACATTATAGCATCTCATTTGTCATAGAAGCTCATTAAAAAACTACCACAATATATGCAAGGGCAAAATAAAAAGGGAAAAAGAAAGTTGAATAGGCAAAAAGGACAAGCAAATTCAAGTATCATTTGTCATAGAAGCTCATTAAAAAGCTACCACAATATATGCAAGGGCAAAATAAAAAAGGAAAAAGAAAGTTGAATAAGCAAAAACGACAAGCAAATTCAAGTATAAATATAGTCCAGAACCAAAACATTCGGCAACAAGAATCTGCTAAAGCCACAATAAATGCAATAAACCAATTCTTTATAATATCATTCAGTCTGTATTTGAGAAGATCTGATGTATCAGTTTCACTTTGTGAAGATGGACGGAAGGTCCAGTACCAAGCATTTGCTTACTGCAAAACTATCAAAGCACACTACTCAGCAAGTGAAGGCTCCAAAAACCTTCCACCATCAATCACAAGTAACAGGATAGATGCAATCATGCTGTCAGCAAACGAGTGAACATAATCACCTGTGACATTGTCGCATAATGAATGCTTTCAACCTGGTCAGTCCAAATCATGTGATGCCTTCTTCATTCGATATATCCAACCTTTAGACGGTACTTTACTTGATAGATGGATTGGTAATTTTCACCCTACCCAGCCAAAAAGGGAGAACAAAATGCCACAAGCAAGGACCATGAACCAAAGAGTGCAAAAGTTCACCATCAACAGTACAAACACAGAACTTGGGTTTTTTGCTTTTTGAAAGTTGTAAAGATGACTCCAAGCACAGCCTTTTGCTAAACATTTATATAAAATTGTTACCTTTCTAAAAAAAGACAGTACAAACACAGAACCTTAGGACCCTGAATGTACCTTTAATCCGGCTACAGCATCCTGACGTTCTCTTATGGACTCTGGATGATATAAGGGTCTTGCAAGCCATGACCTGAGCATCCTTTTCCCAAATGCTGTGATACAATGGTTGATTTGAGCGTATAATGTCCTATATTAATGAATGAATCACCTCAAAGTTTCACAACAATATAATCAACTAAATGAAAGTAAGCTAGATATACCCTGAAGAATCTCCATCTCGACTGTTCTCAAATATCTCAAGATTCTCAAGCGCAGCTGCATCAAGAGCCATATTCGGTTTTTGAGTACTATCACAAAAACCAGAAAGGGGAAGTGGTTCAAATTTCGCAAATTTGAGCAGGGATTCGTCCAGAAAAGCTTGCTTCAAGTAGTATAGAGCTCCTCCTAGTGCTGAGAGTGCATAACTCCCATTCCTACCAAGATTTACAAGCTCACATAAAACATCTGGTAGAAGGTTCCTTTCACCATATTCCTCTGAGGTAGTGCTTTCATGTGATTCCATTTCATTTGGAGATGATGTCAGCGGTGGACTGCTCATATTCCTATAGATTGCCTTCACCTCACAAATGGTTCTCTCAGCATCCCAAAATTCAGAGACAGGAACCAACTCATTTACCAGCGGATTACGTGTGTACCGCAGCAGTACTCTCTCAGTCTCAAGACTAAGCAATTTAGCTGGCTTTATTATTTCCACTGGTCTTAACTCAGAAAGCAGACAACACAAGGCACTACAATCTGAATCATCCTCAAACTGGCAAAGAAATACATCAAATTACTAACTTTTCATTTCAGTACAAAATGAAGATTAACCAATAAAGGGATGGAATACAGTACAGAGATGATGACAAGGTTCCTTCAGAAATTAAGAATTTTTAAATAAATACAGTATAGAAGCCCTGCTATACCAAGTGTCATTCAGTCTACTGGCAACAGAATCCCAAGACAAGATTGATTCCAGACAGTAGGCAAGCAGATAGAACAGCCTTATGGCACACCTAATCATCTCGTGCATGCTACACTTGAATGTTCTTGCACTTACTTTCATAACCAAACAAAATAAGTTGTTTCCAAACAAACAGAGTCTCACATTAAATTAACGAGTTGTCAACATAACAAAAAAATTTAGAAGAGATCATTATTTTTTTATCAAGAAAACATGTTGGAGACTTGGGTAAAAACAGCTTAGAAGAGATCATTGATAAAGTAAATAAGAAGGAAGAAGGTGATGCTGATGCTAGAAACCCAAATGAATGTGTGGTCGTAACGAGGTTATAAGGATGGAAAATAATAAATGTCGTGAAGTTTTCTTTGTGCTCTTACTTTCAATTATTCAAGAGACATGGTTTGATCTTATAAATAATTACCGTTGACAATTGAATTTTGTGACCTATCGATATGATTGATTAGCCAATTATATGCCCTTAGCCTGTGAAGTGCACATCTCTATATGGGAAGGTTGATGAAAACTAATTCAGGTATGCAACATTCACATTAAGCTAATCAAATTGCATTTAGAGGGAACATTTGTGAAAAACTATCATCCACAGAGAGCAGCCTTGTAGGATCAGACTGATTGACAGCAAACACACTACACATGACTAGGAACAAAATGGCATAAAACTTTTTACCAAGAAACTACAGAAATTCATAAGCAATTGCCCAGTACCTGTCCAATAATAACCTTGCTTGTGGTGATATCCACCATACAGACACCATAAGTACGCTTCCCTTGCAATACAGCAGTTTGAGAGCTTTCAGTCACTGCCATCATATATGAAGCATCAGGGTTTGCTGCGAGCATTTCTCCCTCAGTTAATGTTCCTTTAGTGACCACTGCACATATTTCACGTCTGACGACCTGGGATACAGTATGATGTGTTAGCTACAGAAAGAATTGAAGAAAGTAAAATTGTCATCACTATGACTGCGACAATCTTATGTAGCCATAATGATGACCTTATCTTTAGATCCCTTCTCTCTTCGACGAGTCTCAAGCTGTTCAGGTGTCTCTGTTTGCTCAACCACAAGAACCCTATAACCCTGCCCCATCAAAGCAATTAAGAATAAGAACCCTGCCATGAAAAGACCAGGCAGTCTAGCTAACATTTGAACCATAAAGCCAACACTGAGCATTGTGCAATTAGCAATTACGACCTTTCGCGCCAACTTCTCTACATTCATTGAGAAGTTCTTTTCTGGAAATCCACAATGGGGTTGTTCTCCCTGAAGATACAGGCAACAGTCAGCACAGATGCACAGGAACTGAAGAATGAAACTAAAACATCCCATTGCAAAGGAAGAAAAGGTACTACCTTAAAACAGAAACATGCAATTTAATCAAACCGTGATACAGAGCATAAAACACTCACTTTCTGAACAGGGAAAAGCATAAGTGAAAAGTAAAAGATGATGTTGGGACCATATTTTCTCTTTTAGGCATATCTACACATGGTGACGACCAAATTGTTTTTTATCTTTTTTTCTTTCATTTTTCTATTTCTGGGGGCATAGGCTCAAGTTACCTTCATGTACTGCAAATGAAGTTCCTTGGTTCCAATATGTGCATCCATCTCATAAAGCTCATAGAACTTTCCCATCTGATTCACAAATCATGGGATAATTAAAATTCATCACATAGAGGGCAAACTAAAGAAGATGAAATGAGAAGGCCACACAGCAACTTCATTGGCAAAAATATTGAGCCATCAATATGATGTCACCATCATTACCTTAAAAAACAGAACTTTATCCATGTGCTTCGACTTGAACTCCCACCATTGTCTCTGCGCATCATTTACACCATTTAAATACTCATTCTGAAAGGGAAAAGAACTCCAAAGATATCAACCCAGGAGAATCCAATTACCTGACCACCAGTTAAACCTTTCAAAAAATTAGGAGGTAGGTAAAGAGTCTTTGGATCATAATTGGCATCTCCAGGGGATCTCCTATTAGCGTCCTTCCTATCTCTGTTTCGGCACACAAGGTAAATTCAGAAAAAGGCCATAACAAGCAAAATGGTAAAACATCACTAGTCTCCACCTAGATCAAATAAAACAAAACAAATAGTGAACTGCAGCAGATATTGCAAGAAGAACTTACTTCGCAACAAAAGGGAATTTCTCTGCTTCACGTTGTCCGAATCTATCTGCTGCACCGCACAGCAGTACGTTATCATTGTTGGTTGGCCTGACACCTGCAAGGCAACAGAGCTGCCACAATTTTATTCCATATTACATTTAAGCCTTAATTTTTTCTCGTCAATTCTACCACCTATGGAATAAATTTTAAATTAACACAGTAACAAACTGCAAATCTAATGCTATTGCCGAATTAGGCAACTTCAGATAACTTACTACAAGTCTACATTTTCATTTGGATCCAACCATCAAAATGTAGTCCAGATTTTTCATTCTTTTTTTTCTACAAGTAGAAATTTTTCCTTCATTTCCGATCTTTCCTGTCAGGTCCTTGCTCCAACCATTTTACATTTCCCTTGCAGAAACGACCATATTAAGTAAGATCAGCAAACAGTTCTTTTTCTTCAATACAAGTTCAAAGAGTCACAATAAGCCATACATACTTGGGGACAACAATATTCATGGTTTAATATGCTCATGTTATGGATAAGATATATACCCATAGCAGGTCAACCATAATATAGGGAGCGAATACCTTTATGACAGTGATTATCATAGTACAACGTCACAACCACCAAATATTATGAAGCATTCAACAAGTAAACTGAACTCAAGAGGAACGCAAAAAATGCAGGTTCAATCACTTACAATCCTCATTGGTTTTAACAAGCTCTTTCCCATTTACTCCATTCACTGCATTGTCCACCTTGCTATTAGCACTCTTCTTATCTGCAAGAGTCTTACTCTTCTTGCTCGAACTCGAACTTAACTTCACCCCTTCACCACTCTTCCGCTTCCTCGACACCACCACCTTATCCGCACCCGCTTTCCTGCTTCTCGATCCAACAGCATCATCTTTCTCTTCCTCAACCACCAAGTCCATATCCTCATCAACATCCTCGTCTTCATACACTTGTTTATCCGCAATTTTTCCCCAATCTTCATCCTCAGAATCATCTTCAACGCTCTCCAAATCCTCCAATTTCTCTTCCTCCTCCTCCTCCTCAGCTTCTTCCACCACCAAAGATTTCCGCAACCGCCTCAACTTTCTCGCAGGTGCCTCGACTACCAATTCGATCTTTTCTTCAGCTAAATCAATCATTTCCTCATCACCATCGTCGTACTTAACCAAATGTTCACCAGAAACACCGTCGAAAGACTTTACACAGCCTTCGTACCAAGTTCTATCCAATGGCCAGTAGACCTTAACTCTTTTGCCCACTATCTCTTGCCCGTACGACGGCTTAAGGTCAATAATGGCAGAAATAGGTGCAGTTATCTTCCGCTTCACCTGTAGAGGCGAAGGTGTCGTAGGACTAGCACAAGGACTGGTACTAGGACTATATTTAAGTTTAGGCTCAGCATTAGGGTTAGGGTTAGGGTTAGATTTGACTGGAATTTTTTTAGGGACAAGAGGTGATGGGGAAGGAGAAGGTGAGGGCGAAGTCATTTTAGAGAAGAAAGAAGTGATTTGACTCTGTTGATTGACGATCGGAGATCTGCCATTGCTGGAGCGGCGAGAAGAACCCATTTGAGGCGACTGTAAATGGAGAAGAGAATGGTGACCAGTAGCAAATAGTGTGAGCGGGACGGAGAATATATGTGGGAGTGAATGAGAAGAATGAACTCTGTGGAAGCGGAGACTGTATATATAAATATATATATATATATATATAGTGGTTTCGAAGTTGCGGGAAGAGTGAACGTTGAGTGGCGGGAAGCCTCCTCTAAGCCCTTCTTCCTACTGGTTCACTGGCGATTGCAACTCTATTATTGCGCTGCATATTTTTATTTTATTTATTTTTCTGATACTGCTCCCCACCTGCAATGTCACTATAGCAACAGTAAGTTAAAAGGTCACACATTAGGGGTTGTTTGGTAATGATTTGAAATAGTTAATTACAACATAAAATCCCGCATAAGATACAATATTGGACACAGGGGCGGAGCTACCCTTGTTCGACAGAAAATAACACTGTGTAGATAAGTATTTTTTAAAAAAAATTGAATATATACAAGGGGTTGACAACCCTTGACACAAGACAATCTCCTAGTGCAACGGTCAAGGGGTGTCAAAAGTGACTGAAGGTCGCAAGTTCCATTTCCTATTGGACACATATTACAAAATACTCCTTCCGTCCAAGTTTACTAGTTCACTATACTAAAAATAAGAGTTCTCTTTTACTTGTCCAATTTGAAAAAATCAATAGATAGTTCATCATTTTATACTTATTCTACCCTTGTTATTAAGTGCTACTTATTTTTAAATATATAATAAATAGGAGTGATATAGTAAAATTACTATATTATTTATTGTTTCTTAAGGTGTTCACCAAGTCGATAGTGGACAAGTAAACTTGAAAGAAAAGAGTAATAATTGCATAACTAATGCAATGTTTGGTTACTAGTATTAGATAATACTTGCATTAAATTATGCGTGAATTTATGTATTATTTTATGTAGGATATAATGTGTACCCAGAATACATGTATAACCAATGATGCGATAAAGCTATTCAAAGACGAAAATGTTCTTTTAAAGTAAATAATTCATGTATAATAATCTCATCTCAATCTCAATCACTGCTTAACAATCTCTTTGTTATTAATCTCTGCAAAAACAATCTCAATATAATTGCCATAGCTAGCATATGAACCAAACGACCCCTTAATGTTTTTGTTTCTAATAAAATTTAAACTCTCTTATGATGTTATTTTTTCACCCACTTTATTGGACTGCAAAACCACAATCTTGAATGCGTTTCATTAGCTCCATATCATAATCATTGTAATCACTATTATTTCTTAGCTGGTAAATGAAAAGCTGAAAGCGGAAAGGTTTCTTTTCTGTTTATTAAATTGAAAAGTGCTTCTTAGCTAGTTAGCTCTACTTAAAATCTCCTAGTTTGATATGCTAATGTTACGGACTGAATGAAGATGGACGAAAAGTAAGGACTGGGAGTTAGGTTGATCCTCTGTCTCGATTTGAACGTCCATTTTGGCATGTTACGTAGAAGAGTTCGAAATTGTTGTTTAGTTCTACCCTTTTATATAGTTAGTTGATATTGATGAGAAATAACGGTAGACTACAAGTTTAACGAGCTGAGAAGGAACTTGTTTAGTGTCAATATCCACAAACATTGACCAACAATTAATTTTATTTTATGAATAACCAGCAACATGATAGGAAAATTCATTATATATCGAAGAGGCTAACTTAAATTTTACTAGTGTTTTCCCAAGTGATCTTAGACTTCAATAATATGATATACGATTTTAATCAGATAAAATAACATACCATTAAGCATATCTGATTTTATAGACATTTTCTGGAAGGACTGGTTGCTTATATATAGAAGAAAGTCGACTACTTACATTCAATTTCCTTTCCCTTATGAAGTTCGAACATTCGAACAACAACGGACTATATATAAACGTAAGAAACTTTGGCTATTGTGACATTCTCAAGAAGAAACATAACTACATCAAGCTCTGGCCAGGTAGCAAATAAAAAAATGTTCGGATTGTTTAAACTAGTGCAAATTGTACTCCAAACCCACCATATACTATCATGTTAAAGCAACTCCATTTAAACCTCAATCATACAACAGACCACTCTAGGCCAACATATCTAGAGTATAGGTACAGAAGATCCTTTCCACAAAATTGGATCTCCGGGCAGTTGGATGAAAGGGAGGAAAAATAACAAGCCAAGAGAAAGCATGACCTCACAAATCTGACAATGTCTCACTAAACCAATCTGAAAGACGCTTCATTTTCACTGAAAGCTCTCTATTTTTGGCAAAGTAAGCCTCACCATTTGCTAGCATCACAGAGAAATCATGCTTCATTGCTTCCAAGCTTCTATAATAGTTGTTCTCTAACCTTAACCGGATTATATCAGGTGATAGAGGAACAGGGAACCTGCAAAAAGGAAATCATTTATCGCATTGGGTCCATTAATAATTGTGTATGCCAAACAACAAACATATGTCCGAAGATTGAAAAAATAACTATAGCAAAACCCACGCCCCTCCTCCCCAAAAGAAAAAAGAAAAATGAAAAGAAAGAACAGACACCCCTGCAAAGTTAAATGAGAATACAGTATCGAAAGAGGCTCAAAAGAGGCTACTTTACTCCTTTTTTTGTATGTGTCCCCGGTGTGTGTGGGGGGGGGGGGAGTTTCTGAAGGATGATATGGGGTTTCTTATTGAAATTCTTCAACTTCTACAAAGCAACAGAAACAATGTAAAAAGAGTACCTATTCACAAAATCCAGTTTCCCAGCAACTTGTTTCAATTTTAGAATCCCAAAGAAATCCTGTAACATGCACACAATAGGGTCAGCTCTGATGCTATGAACTACAAAGTTCAGTAATTACTTCAAGGCATAGACAATTGAAAAGATTAAAACCTGATTTCTGCTTGCAGACTGCAGTAGCTCGGTGACAGAAGACAAAACTCTGCTTTTGCTTTCCAAGTCAATATGAGGTTGCTCCCATGAACTATCTATATCATGTAGTTCCCAAGGACTATGAGGATGGGGTTCTGATTCGTCTTTGTATAGGATACCGCATCTTTCCCATGGACTGTCAGGAAACTGGTCAGATTTGGCTTTCACAGAAACTACCCGACCTTCCCACCACCTACCACCTTGATCACTCTCATCCCTCCACCAAACCAGACATTTGTCTCTGTATGACCAATTTCTCTCCATTGCAGTCTCATACCGAGATCTCTCAATAATGAAGTCAGGGAAGTTAACTAGTTCAGGCAGTTTTAGCTTAAACTTCTGTCCAAAGACGGGGGAAGTGCTATCTATGAACTGAAGTGTAACTTTACAGCAACTCTCACCAGAGCCAGGAAGAGTTGCGTAATTAAGATTCTCAACCAAGCAAAATTCCACAGCTCGGAATACAGCTGCATTCTTTGTCCAAGGACCAGGCTCCGACGAATCACTATATTCTATATATTCTTGATGCCCCTGAATTCAAGGAATACCAAGTGGCATTATCACTTAAAAACAAAATGGGAAAAACAGGAAAGAAGAGGCTACGATTAACCAATAGAAATAATGTAATGCACCTGTCGGAAGTATACTACTTCATCG
The DNA here is from genome assembly GCF_000715075.1 of Nicotiana tabacum. Lineage (NCBI taxonomy): Eukaryota > Viridiplantae > Streptophyta > Magnoliopsida > Solanales > Solanaceae > Nicotiana > Nicotiana tabacum. The sequence goes on along the minus strand of NC_134101.1, from coordinate 133,357,752 downwards.
CCTATCTGAGGAATGTAGCGGTAACCCTCTTCATGCTCTGACAATAGCAGCCAATTCATTTTTTTTACTTCCTTATTCAAGATCATTCCAGCTGATAAAACATTTTCCGCCCTGGAAGAATGCTCTTTATTGTCTGTAGATGACCGGCTGGACACATAAGTTGAAGTCCTTCCTAATGGCAGAAAACCCGTAGCCTTCTTGGTCAGCTTTTCTGCATTTCTTGATGAACCTACAGCTACATGGCTCTCTCTTATCTTTACGTCATCTTTCCCGAATGCTGTATCTCTTGACATTGCAGTAAATCTTAAGGATCTCTTTCTACGTGCTGCATCAGTAGCGGCATGAGGGAATTCAGAACCTGATTCGTCATGATCAATACAAGCATCAGAAGTACTTCCACAAATATCATGACTGCGAAGTAAACGCCTTCTAGATCCATGAGACTTGCTTCTGTCAACAGTATCATCCGTCAGTACACCCCAATGCAATTTCTGATCGAATCTACCATGGCCATTGTCTGTTTCTGGCACTTCCGGAACTTGGTTTTGTTCCAAATGGGAAAAGATTTTAGATGTTGATTCATCTCCATAATAAGCATCTGTAGGAAGATTAAATTCAGAATGAGCTTGAGAATCCCTGGAAACTTTCTTTGCTTTTATCTTTATTATGGTTGTCTTCACTCTAGGTTTTGGGTTTACTTCAGGATTGTCGTTGGTGGTAGTCAGCTTGTTTGATCCCGGACCGATGCTTATTTGCTGTGGCTGATGACTAGGTGACGATGACAACTGAAATAATGAACTTTTACCACCTCCTGAGGAACATGCTGCATCTCGTGGATCATTTCCAGCCATCGATCTGCTAGCTTCAAACTGTCCCGGATTTGTTTGAGCCTCAGTCATTAAATTATGGGCCAGACTTTGGATATCTACACCGGCAGAAAAATAGGCATGCTCACACAGAACACCTTTGTGTTCCTTGTCATTAACCATAATATCAGTTTTATTGTATTTCTCAGACAGCTCCATGCCAATTTCATCTGCAGAGTATGATCCTGGCTCCTTTAATCTAAGGTTAACCAGATTATCTTCAATTATCTCTTCACTAGCTTGAGAAGAACACGACTTATCAGCTTGGTTACCACACTGAGTTGCAGTGTCTTTTGATAACTCAAGCTTCTTAGCATCACGAATTTTCAATTTCAGGACTAATCTCCTTTTGTTCTCACCGTTTGTTTGAGGTTCAGCGGATTTAGGAGGTACATCCACAGATCCACCTGTTGAATAGTTCCGTTGTTTGCTCAGCAGCTTGTCATCAGATTCAATGCTCTGATCACTTGACCAACATTCTGGTGACTCAGTTTCCAATGAATCATCCTCAGAGCTACCTTCATCTTCTTCATCTGAAGAGCTGTCAGAATGATAACGCACAATAGCAGGATGTGCAGCTCCTCGCTGAGGTCTTAATGACTTTAGTTTAGTTGACTTCTCTTTAGCCGTAGCTTTTTGCCCATTTCTTGATTTCCTAGTTCTAAGACTTCTAGATGAAGTGCCAACATCTTCATCCTTAACTTTCTTCCTAAGACGTCTTCCAGATGATGTGACTTCCACCTGAAAAAGATGCAAATGTTGCTCAGCCAGGGTAAATAAATAGGTATTCTTTCTGTGTTTGTGAAAGTCGGCACTTACTTCTGATACAGATTTTTTCCTTTTTGATCTGCGCAGGCTATCTTTCTGACTCCGTTTCATCTTCTCTTCTTCACTACACACTGAAGCGCTAGAAGAGCTGTCTCTTACACATTCATGCTCTCCTTCAGTAGAAACCTCCTCATTCATATTGTATTCTGAATCAGTCTCATCATTTAGAATACCATTATCTGGCTCCCAGAAAAGGGTATCGACAAACTCTGGCAGAGGTTCAGCTATTATGTCCAAGTCAGCCACGGGAAAAACTTGGTATCCTAGGCTCAAATTAGCGTCTGTGCCAACAGAAAATTTAATTGAAGGAGGACGCCACTCAGTACCCAGAGCTCCCAAGCGGCGTCGCTGGTACATACTCTGGTATGGTTCAGGATATGGAAGCATACCTAGTATTCCAATTATTTCATGTTTGGAAAAACAAAACAAAAAGGCATTCATTACCATCATCTTGAAACTAAAAAAAATGAGATCAAATGATGAAAGCAATTAATATCTACTTGCGTCACAAAGAAGATCTTGCATGTTCCTCCGATATGGAGCTAGCTGTGTCTCCTGCAACAGGTGAAGAAATGCCTGCTGTTAATACTTCAGGAAACTTAGCAAACTTGTACAAGATGCAACAGCTGTAGGGTTCAGCTGACAGATTAGATCATGCATGTGTTACTCAGATAAGTGACACCAAAACTCCTTAAGTAGTAAAATCAAATGGCAGAACTTAAAAATGGTAAAACAATAAACCTTTTACTCACTTCGTCCATAAACATGACCCACATTGACAGATAAGATCATGCATGTATTACTCAGATAACTTACGCCAAAACTCTTAAAGTAGTAAAATCAAACGACAGAACTTAAAAATGGTAAAACAATAAACCTTTTACCCACTTCGTCACTATAAACATGACCCACATTGACTACAGAGATTAATTGTAAATTGTTTGGAAAGATAATTAAATGGATTTAAATACAGAGTGTATAAAATAATGGTTTCCAATGTCCAAACTTGGATTAGTCATTTAAAAAGATTTCATACCAAGTTTTAAGTAATGTCAAGTAATATTAGTTCTAATAGGATGGGTGGAGAAAAGAATGACATTAAGGAAAGAAATTTGGCAAAGGACAAGAAAGAAAAATATGTCATAATTCAGGAATCAAAGGAGTGAACTAGCATGTCTAAACTAAAGGTACCTGATCAAGAGTGTTCCCCTGCGCATCCTGGATAAGGGGTCGGTAATCCCCAAGGAAGAACTGTTGAAAAGTTACAGCCTCAAGATAACATACAGTAACTGTTAAATGCTTAAAACTATGATGAGAATGAAAAAGAACGCCTCATATACCTGATCATATTTAGCGTCCTTTTGAGACTCGCCTTGGCCTGTATTTAATAAATATATTTGTCCAACATCATCAGAAAGAACAATTGATGTTCCATCCCTTTTCACAAAGAAACAGCAGATCTCCGCACAATCAGTAACTTAGGCATTTCAAATAAAGCAAAGAGCATTTGCACAAGTTAGCAAATCTAATCGGAAATGGAACTGAATGAGTTATTAATTCTGAAGCCAGGATAAATTGGCGTTCTTTTATGGCCCCAAAGGAGAAAGCTCTCGTGATGTCTAAAATTAGTAGCACATTAAGGAATCACCATATACATAGGCAAAGAAACTTTACAAGCCAAATATCAGAGATGCAGGAAAAATTACGAACAACTCTTTAAAATACTTACTGCGAAAACTTTCCATCAACCAACTTAAAGCGTCCTATATCATATGTGCGGATGGGGATCCCCTCCCATATCTGGAAATAGATATAGCAAGAGTTCAACAAACGGAAATACTTCTGTAAAAGGATGTAATACAATCAAACACAAGAACCAGAAACCTACATCCCACAGGATGGTTTTCCCATCATAACCAGCACTCATTGCGATTCTGGGGTTGAAAGGATGAACATCCAGAACATAAGTCTACAAGAGGCAAACAGTTAGCATTAATTACACCAGATAGAGCTTTTTTAATGGGTGTGGGTGGGGCGTAGGGGTTGAGGAACCGTATCAGGAATTCGTTCCAGAGTTGGGTGAACAACATATTTATTTAAAGTTTATTACAACCAAGAAAGTGAAATAAACCGCCATAAAGAATTGCATGACTCTTCTACACTACCCAACCAAGAAATTAGACAATGGTGGACGCAAGCAGAGAAAAAAGTAACCAGTGAACACATGCTGCTACATGGAGCTAAAGTGAAAGTTTCTCAAAAATGTATACTCAAGATGACACAGGAAAATGTAATAAAAACCTAAGCAGAATTCAGAAATATCAGCTTAATCATAGTCAAAAATAACTTACAGACTGCGTGTGACCAGTCAAGGAGTGCACCAAGCTACCATCAATAGCATTCCAAACGCAAATTCGGCAATCTGCATAAGTTCACCTTATGATCGAAAATTACAAATTCAAGCACCAGAAATCTTCTGCTTTGAAATATGAGCATAATATGAATCAACAACCCAAATGGAGGAGCTTTTCTTTCTAACAGGAACCAAGAAGACCTTGATTTCAATTTCTACGAAATTTAAATTTGACTCTCGACGAATACGTATCAATTTTGTTTTGCTAGCCTTGCAGGTGCTTAGGCAAAGAGTCGCACTTCTAAGAGTCCAGTTTCTCAGGAGTTGACTAGTTGTTTTGAGAAAGGGTAAGTAATATATATGTAGCACAAAATGTGCTTGAATATTTACAAGATATTTCCGCTCTCACATCAGTAACCTTTCTAACACATCATCTAGCAAAGATTCTACATCGCTACTCAGTTCTTATTTACATCACTAGTTGCACATATATAGCACAAAACCCATTTCGGATATGACCGGACACGACTCTCAGAGAATTCTTAAGAGACATGGTTCGCAGCTCCTTTAATCATGACAAATTTACTAGGAAGTCATTCTATTACTTTGCAGCCGTCTTAGTACCGCGCTATACTTAAAAGACCATGAGGAATTATCCTCCATAATGCACCTCGATTATTCTCAGCTCACACATTCATCTACTTGCTGAAAGAAATGAGTTTCCTATCCCAGCATTTTTTTCCAAAAGCTTCTTATGCCTGCATTAATCTGATGGGTGCAAACTTAAGCCCATGCCAGGCACCAACATGTCCTATAATAGTATCAACTTGATATCGGTTTCCAATGTTTAAAATCTTGAAAATACCTCAAATGCAACTTCAATAAAATATTTGTCAACCAAAAATTTCCAACTGGCTATTACCTATTCCAACAGACATCCCTTGATGCAAACCAGAAATAACGATTTAACATGAAGTTGAACGTCACACAGTATCTACTCCATACTTGCTAGAACTAGATGTCTGATAACGTGTGTGAAACAAGGGCAAAAATTGGTGGGTGCTCTACAGCAGTAGAGCAAGATTGAATTATTAAAGGCGACAATAAATCAGTAACCAATGGAAAGTAATAAAGTATCCATAGCTCCAACATACCTGTCAGTATCATTCTGAATTCCTGATATGATTTGGGTCCATTATAACATTAAAAAAGTCATCTATTTACTCATTATCAACATGCATTGCTCGTTAGTGTCACGACATACTCCTACTAACAAGCTTGTGAATGTGCATTCATGCCTGTTGAGAATCAACTTTGTATACGGTATAACGGGTCAACAACTAGATGCTTCAATTCACAAACACCAAACTTTAATAGGAAAGAAATGAATTTTCATCCCATAATCATATTTAAAATAGTTTTGAATTCTATGTTGTTCGGACTCTTCAAAATCCTTGCCACACCCGTGTCGACACGAAAGGTGTGGATCCACACCAGATTTGGTCAATTTACCTTGGGTACTTTGACTACATTCCATGACCGAGAAGTATAAATTGATTGGGTAATTGATTTGATATTTGGATTTATGTCATATATATACATAGTTATATTATGCTTTTCTATTATGTGAGATATCTTATGAATAAAATATTAGGTGTCTATAAAGAACTAAGTGTTATTGGTTTTAGTTCAATAACTTTAACTAATCGAAGTATATACTTCATATGTCGTAATATTTATTTATTTGCCGTATCCGCACTCGAATGCATACCCCCCCCCCCAATACTAAACTTTATGTGATCAAGAATCCGACCTCTAGATCCGCACCCGTATTGATACCCGCACTCGAGTCCGAGCAACATAGGCTTTGATGAAATAAAAGTACGTTCTAATGCAAAACTTTTGAACTGAATATGCAATTAAGATAAGATACCCATTATAGCAGCCAGTACAAAGCGATTATCCAGGCTCCATACTATCATGTTAACACCACGAGGAGTAGGGCGAAATCTCTGCCGTGGCCCTCCTCGAGGAGGCTGTGGCGGCATTGGTGGGGGAGGAACTTTAAGATGATATGCCTTACCCCAAGAACGTCCAAGTTTTCCCTGAAAGGATTAGAATATTAATAGTCAGAAAGCACCAGCACAGAGAAATATGTACACTTAATGATGATACACTAGGGCAGTTAGACTTAGTCCCAATTTACAGATGTAATGATGTGTATATTAGTCCCACACATCGGGTTAAGTACTGCATACATTCTGTAGTATGCCTACAAAAGAATACATGCATAATTTTAGACCTGTATTCTTTCTCTTATTTTTCATAAACAAAATCCACAAGAAATCTAGAAGTTGAACACCAATTATCTCAACTTATTCCAAGAAAGAAATCAAATTGATGCAGCCAAGAACTCACATGGGATGACTTGCGTGGTTTAGTGGTCCAAATAATTGCACTTCCATCCCGAGAACAAGTGACTATATTGTCATGGCTAAACCTGAAGAATTGAGTTTTAACAAACACAATTACACAAATCAATGCAACTTCTCCCATCAGTCAATTTGACAGACCAAACTCTATTTTATGTTTAACCATGAGTTAACTATAGCTGATAAAAAGGATATTAGGAACATTGAGATCATTTGAACAGTGGAAAAAGACGTTCACAAACCAAGAGTTCCTAAATTTTGGAATGTAGTCCTCCACAAATGAATCAGAAGTTGAAGATCGTGAAGCAACTGCACAGCCACTGCATAAAAGAATTGCAAGTAAGATAGTGATGACATTTTTAAGGGAGACAACATGGCTGCACCAACCTGAACTGTACATAGTTGACATCATTTTCATGACCAGATAATGTATCTATTTCATGATTTAGTTCCTCGGGGCGATCTGGGGAGAATTTACAAGCACTCCAGACCTGACGACGAATCATTTTCGTGAATCCATACAATATCATCATCCCAGTAATAGAAAAACAACGAAAATAAGTCTGAGTACACCAAAAACTTTCACATCGTTCACATTCTTAACATTTCTTGCATACTTCACACGGTAAACTCTATGTTTAAGTGTTAGCAAAAGTTTCATATTGCCAGGTAACAACCACTCAAACATGGGTTTTGACATAAATAGGTTAAATAATACTAGTACCTAGGTCAGACATTAATTAGAGGACTTTGATAAAGAAAGCTCAGAAGATCTATTATATCTGTCAGGTAACTATACTAAGAGATTAACAAAATATTATCTTATCAAAAGAAAAGGTAAACTACACTAAGAGCTTATTGACTAATAACGAAAATTTCTCATAACCCTGTTTAACTTAATAATGGAGATTTGACAGGGTTATAGTAGAGCATAACATTTGATGCTTGTTCATACCCTCGCTAAAGTATCAGAGCTGCCAGTGACAAAGACAGTTCCATTGGCATTGTATGCACAACACAAAATTTGATGGTTATGTGATGTATTACTTGAGGACTGAATGTTGGTTAGTGCGGGAGCACTGCTCTTCACTGCATAAAACAAAAATCCATTAACAAGCTTGCTAACCAACTACACCAAACATTATCAGACAAATAACTTGTTCTCAGCTAACCAGAAACGTTATCCTTTGGCCTTGGCGAGTAAACGCGTGGAACACATTGGGAATACCTAGCATCCCAAATGCGACAAGTTCCGTCATCTGATGACCTACCGATAGGAAACAAAAACACAAGAGAAGTAACTCACACATCCATGAAGTAAGTCATCCTAAACCCCATGTTACTTAACAAGAAACTTTAATAGAGATGAATACAGATTAAAGTGATTTCTCTGTCGATTGTATAGCCTACTGTAAAATCTTTACTAGCTTTCTTGTGTGTTAACCATCTTTACAGAATTGTAGCTTAGTCTAAGGCTCCCATATCTTCCATCTAATGCTTTCAGTAGTCCTCTAACTCAAAGGAAGTTTTGTAGAGGAATTTAAAAATAAATAATAAGAAAAATTACATGTTATCTGTTGCTTTAACATAAATACAAAAGCATGCACTACCTGGCACACAACTAGACACATATGTTCAAGAGTTTCTTAAAACAACATATTGTGATGTAAAAATTCCTACATTATGAGAACCAAACAGCTTAGTATAGAGTTGCCGTACAGACAAAAACAAATTTTGTGTATATTTGAGGGCTGTCTGAGGTCAACTGAAACCTTCAGATGAGTCTCTATAATTATGAATATACAATGCCACATGGATAAAAGAGGAAATAAAGCAACGAATACAGGACCTTGGTGCGGAGCATGTTCAGAGTGGAACAGGGGATGCACATGAGAGGTGCTTATAGGATGGAATAAGAGAAGGGAGAGAAGGACAAGGAGAGCATGCGATCCTTTAGAGCCTTTTTGATAAGTAAAGATAAAGTAGCTCCTTTAGAGTTTACGTGGACAATGTGGCAAGAGAGAAATAGGAGCGCATCTGAAGGAGTAGAATAGTCTTTTGAATTAATTAGTGGAACATTTTTATTCTGTGAATTCTTTGAGTGATTTTGATATTCCAGTTATTGTTGATGTTTTTTCATGAGTTATTGTTGATGACCAGATGAATTTATACAGTCATGCTTTGTTACATTATGTAGAAGTACCTTTTGTGCAGGCCTAAAAAGTGGGATTTCCCATCACATCAATAAAATTTGAACTTCATAAAATCCCTTAAAACTAGGAGAAACAACGAAAGAATTAAAACTAATCAAGAAAAAGAACAATAAGTTGAGTCTTAATCTTACTAGCGTACTGTAGGCACTCAGCGCTTACTTAATTACAGTGATGGACTAGTCCACAAATATTTCTTCCATTTCTTCTGCTATCATGTTAGTTTCTTCTATCATATTACTCCCTCCTTATAAAATAGATATCCAATTTGATCCAATGTAGAGATTTCACAGAAGAACGCTTGAAAAGATTATTTTTCTCATGATGATGGTGTCCGCGCCAGCTTGCGCACACCTCGACTATTCCAACGGGTACCTACTACCTCCCACCAGCACAAGTACCTGGTAACTCTATTCACCAAGGCTTAGACAATAAATCTTACCTCATCAAAAATAAAAATAAAAAAACATGAGGAATGATTTTCTAGAAGGTAAGGATCACTGGGTGATGAATCGACTTCAGTTAAGACGTAGTATTCTAATTCTAATGATGATTAGGATGAAGCTATAAAAACTTTTAACACAGCAATTTGGTTGCTGAAACCATCTAGACAGTGTGCAATGCCGCAGTATATAATTGATATATCAGAGAAATCAAATGCCAAAATCTGGAAAACCAGTGAGCTATAGCTTTTTTTGAACCTTTGGGCATGAAAATTTGGAGCCAATGAAGAGAAAGAAACAAAGCTGTTTATATTTCTCTCTTCAACAGTGTGCTATTCTTTTTACTTTTTCTACTTCAAGTCAGTTTGTGTTTGGTATCAAACAATTTGCTATAATAAAATTTACAGATGCATTGTCACTAATTGTTGGACTAACAAAACTAGCAAAATAGGAGATAAAAATGGTGAGATTGATGCATATAATGAAGTTGATTTTTAAGTTGAAATATTAGTTGTAAAAATAGAAAGATAGAAGACCAGATCACCCATGCACCCCTCGTGTCTCAGGAAAAAAAAAAGATACTCCAACAATTTCCAAATTCAGAAATTTGCATATTTGTGTTCTAGATGCTTTTTGTGTGGGGAAACAGCAGAGACAGTTAACCATCTCTTCCTTCACTGTAAGATAACATCTCATCTATGGAGAATTATTCTTAACCTCAAAGGCATTTCCTGGACCATGCCTGGGAAGTTTATAGATACTCTTAAAAGTTGGGAGGAAACAGGACTACAGGCAAAGGACAGGACCAGATGGAGAATTATACATTGCATTTGGTGGACAATTTGGAAAGAGAGAAACTCCAGATGTTTTGAGAATGTGGAGAATGGAGTGCAGAAGATCAAGTTAAACTTTATTTTGCTGTTGTGTTTTTGGTGTAATCAGACCTACACAAATGATACCGACACCATTATTGATATTTTAGATTCAATATAGAGAGTGTCAGTGATAGTTAGAGTCTCTTGTATATATGGTTTCAGTACTACCTACGTACTGTTTTGCTACATACGAAATACAGAAAAGTTACCAGTTTCAAGAAATTTGCATATTTGTTATTTCCATAAGTCACAGTTACTCTGTTTGGTTTAATCAAATAGGGCTAGATCTCTTACGCATAATAATGCATCATGTCTCTTCAAAGAGAAGGAGCAACAATAAGGATGGCTTACGATAGAAGCTGATACACAGAGCTAGGCCTTGGAGTAAATGCAATAGCAGTGACAGCTCCAGTGTGCCCACGCAAAACTGAAATAGGTAACCCATCTGGCAAACGCCACTGAAGTACAGAGAAAGTAGATAAGCCGCTCACTCTTCAACAGAAGATCTTCTTGCCCAAAATTATTAATCTTCAAAGAAAGCAAGAAGATGTCTGTCAAGTGGGAGGAGAATCTTACAACTCGAATGCTGTAGTCATTTGACGCAGACGCCACTAAAGCATTGTTTGAACTGACAGCTAAATCAGTGATGTCACCCTAATAGAATGACAAGCAAATAAGTGGAAAAAGGCAAAAACGCATTTCATAAGGAAGAACTGAAGTTGACACTTCCGTGAACTTACTTCATGTCCTCGGCAACTAGCCAGACAAAATCCAGTTTCCATTGACCAAATCTTGACAAGGCGATCATCAGATCCAGTAATCACATATCTTCCTGAGCGGTCAAATATTGCTAGACGATACAGAAAAAAGGCAGAGAAATTGAGCTGAAGGTTCGCATGTCATTTTGACTGACAATCCATTATATCTCTAATATGATAAGCCTTAAAGACTGCTAAATGTCTCTACAATAGAAAAACAGCAGCTATCTTTAAAACTACTAGTAGCATTCAATTTTTGGAATTTCCCGTATAGCAGATGAAGTTGTGTGTTATATTGAGCATAAATGACGTGCCCAGAATGAAAACCCATTTGAGTAAAAACATTTAATTGTCTAGATGCAGAAAGAAGCAAACTAGAAAAGTTTTAAACTCATACCACAATAAACAGCATCCCTATGTCCCCTTAGTTTCTTTATGGTTTGCATCTTCTGAACCATAGTTGACGGCTTTGCAATAGCATAACTTGCAAGACGAATAGATGGAGCACGGTGATGTTTTGGGAAACCACCTCCAATCTCTCTCAAACTTAGACCATGCACCTGATTAGCCTGCATGTGTGGCCAACGGAGGTATGAAGGAAGGGATTGAGCCTGCTTATCTACTCTGTTTCTCTCACCTGTCCATCACATATTAAAACTTATATAAACAGAAAAACCTAGACTGTCAACAGAACATAAATATCATGCTATTTAAGAGAGAGAGCAGAAAAGGGAGAGGAACAATGTACATATAAGATCACAGTGCAAATGATAAAGCTAGTTTTTGAAGAAATAGTAGTTTGGAAAGCTTTCCTGGATAACTTAGCTCACCAAAACAAATTGATGATAGTACATCGTTCACAATCAAAGATGCAGAATACTTGCCAAAAGAATTTTTTTTAATAAGAAGAAAGCACCTATAAGCTGCTTTAGAGTGAGACACCTTATAAAGCCAAAGAAACACACAAATTCAAATGCAATACAACCCTCAAAATTCTACTCAGCAAATTGTGGTATTCTTCTTCTGGCTTATCCTCTATTGGCCAAAATGAGTACCGAAGCTATAGTTGAAGTGATAGTGTATGTCAGTCCAAGAGTAGAGAGATAAAGTTAATCTTGTAATATGCTTGGACTCCTGCTATTATAAAGGTTCACTATCCAGTGACATGAATCTGAAGAAATGTTGGATAGTGCAGGGAAGAGGTTTATATTTCAGAAAGGGTGGACATATACACGGCACATGCCCAAGAGGAGAGTAGAGAAATTAATTAAGGATGAAAAGGAGTCTGTTTAAACCAAAAAAATTGATAGTGAAAAAGAGAAAATTGAGACATGTGTAGGTCGTTTTACAAAAGAATATTTATTAGATCTTAAACCATCACAAAATTACTTACAAGCCAAAAGAGAAAAAGGCCCAGATCCAAGTAGCGTGGGGACATCAGCAGCACCTGGGGCATCTCCCCCACTACATTGCAATGGAGGACCCAAACTCAGCAGCAGCTGTTTAAGCAACTTTACTAAGTGATCCTTTTCAACATGAGGATACCTATCATCAGCAAACTAAAGGTTTAAATGACAAAAGATCAGGAATGTGAATTAAATGTTTAAGCAGAAAAAGATGGATAATACAGGGTTTCCCCTACTTATAATAAAATTATTTACCTTTGCAAGAAAATAAGCAGAAACAGATAGATTTGTGGCATGTTAACCAGGTCAACTTTCCTAAGGACCAAGCACGCAACATTATAATCATTTTGAAAGCGTCACTAAGTATGAAGAATTCATCTCTATGTAAGCAAAAGATCTACTGTGAAAGCAATATATAGTATCATAGAAAAGTAGCTCATAATTGATTTGTAAAAAGAAAGTTTAAAAATCTATAGGACTTAATCAGAATAGGTTGAAATTCTTTACCACAATTCAATCATTATATATTTGAAATAAATTCATTAAAAGAATTGAATAGATGTATCCAGGGAGAATTCAACTGGAAGCAACTATTCCCTAGATCACATCTTGTGTACAAACAAATAAAAATATTTTTACGAGTCACACCTTAGCACCAGATCTTCATAATTTAGAGGGAAAGAAACACCATTGTCATCTTCATCTCCACTACGTACATCTTTTCTTGAATACCAAGCATGATATCTCCTAGGTAGAAGCTCATATTCCAAAAGTTCATCATGGAGTATCCCAAGCGTTTTTCGGCATGGCCCAGATGACAAAAAATGCATAATCAGAAAATAAACTTCTCTAAGGTCAATATTTACATCCTTCATTAGGGTATGTTCAGCAAATCTCGCTTCTTCTTCAAATTGAGATTTTGTGTATACCCTATTCAGGAAACTTGTAGGTGCCATACTTGATAACGTAGCGCCATTTCTAGATGTACACTTCCCTGAATCCATCCTTTGTTAGCAAATAAATTGTCCACTCTGTGTTTTCCTCTTCAAAGAGCAAGATTCATGACTCCACAATCTCATGAACTGAAATTAGAAAGCAAACTCAATCAATTTTCTCGGAAGTAAATGCAGAAGTTCTCATAAACACTTCATGAAACATATTTTAACCACCACGAAACAGGGCGCACAAAGGTCACTATACAAGGTCAAAGAAGCACTTAAATATGATTCTTCCAAACATGTTATTCTCATGCAATGAATATATGACAAGACAATAACAAGACCCCCCCCCCCAAACCCCTTCCTTCCTTTTTCATTTCACCTTCACATTACAGCTGCATGGAAGTTATTATAATACTAATGTTACATCTCTAATTACAAGTATCACACTACAAAATTAACACATTCGCATACTAGCAGCAAGAAAAATAATTAAATCAGGATAGTGGCAAACCAACTAGACAAAAAAATCTTTCAATTTCACACCTATTCCAGGGGAATAGAAATAAATTAACCTGAAAGAACTCTAGGATTTGTGTGAGACTTCAACCAACAACTCTAAGTAGGAAAATATGTCGCAAACAAGTTAATGCATGAATTCCAAGATTTTATCATTCAATGAATGGAAACAGGAGGGGGGAGAGGGGCAGGAACGAGGAGAGGTGCACAAAGCACGTTACATCAACTGAATATGAAATAACTTTTTAGAGTTACACATGATTTTTTTTTTATTGTTTACACATGATATTTCCTTAACAAGAACTGGTGTGTTTTCATTTTGATTAGTAGAATAACATAACATGGGTAGTTCCATACTGCATAGGACTAGCTTGCAATTTCTTAACCACATAAAAACTCTTCTAGGTTAGGGGGAGGAAGGCTCTCTATCTTTCTCCCAGTGCAGTAGACACTGAAGAACAGGTATGCCTACATCATCCTGATTGAGTATACACAATTTTTCACCAACCAAACAAGGAAAGAGTTAATTGGTTCACTCTTAAATGGAAAAAATACTCCAAGTTCAATCCACATTGGGTACAAAAGGCAAGAAAAATCTGGATAATATGCAATACACTTTAAGCACCAGTTTCTTGCTTGTAACTGTTCTTTTTAATTATTAAAAGAGAATTTGGAAGTTATATGATGCCCATGACGGAGGGCGGGCCGATGACGGCGGGTCCAAGAGAAAGATTGCCAAGCTTCTAAGCTGGCAAACTTCTGAAGCAGGGGTGCACATAACACCTTAGGTGAATCCCACATCGGAATGGGAGAGGAAAGTGTAATGCTTTATAAAGAACATAAAAGCTGGTTGCTAAGCATAACCACATGTCCTCGGCATAGATGGATAGAGAATTTTCCAAAGATTCAAAATCAAATAGACATCAAATAGAGTGTAATTATGAATCAATCATGCATACAACTCAGTATCCTCGAGCTCTACCTCTTCTCTTACATCCTTAGTCCCCTGAAGACACAGTAACTTGGTAGAAATTGTTCCCAAAAAAAGGCCAGCAACTTGGTAGAAATAGATCACATCAAAAACAATTGATGGCCTGCGTGGCAGGTCAAAAATTGCTTGATACATACAATTCACCCACACCAACCAGTTAATGGACGATATGGACAACCTTATCATTATCTGATAATTTGAGCTTAATGATCCACTATTTTTGAAGAGCAAAAGTACTGATGTGATATGTATTTCCTATTAGTCTAATTTAAAGCTTAATCGCCATTTTTCCTCTTATTTTTTTCCGTTTGACTTATATTGTTTGTTATCTAATGGTGGGAAAGCACGAATTCAGTTACTTAATCTACAGCAGCTGAGGAATAATTTACTCGCTAGAAAGTCAGGGTTTATACCTTATATACCAGAATGGTGCAACTATTGTATTCCATAAATTTAATCACCACTGGTGTTGGAATTATAATTGTAATCCTCCTCTTCCTTTAGCATCATTAGTACTCACTCTGCGAACATGATCTCTTCCCTGAGCTAATATGGCAAGGTTGAATGTGCCTGTCACACACTATGGCTCCATCAAAAGGTACTAATTTCTTTGTGAAACCAAGCTTTTCCATTGTTAGAAGATCGTTAGCACTGTTCTTGTTTAAGCTTCAAAAGGCACAGACACTGGGAGCCAAAAAAAAGTTAGGCTTGCTCTGACACCTTTATCGGACTGAACAACGCAGGACAGCAGACAATTTTGGTAGAATTAATGCGTCGGAATGATTGACAAGATAAAATTGCCCTAAAGGAGGGCATGGGATTTCAATGCACTCATTAGTCATTAACCCCTTGCAGATAAAAAGAAGACGGACATGACATCTTCATTTTACGTCCTTCCATTTTCTCCTTTTCGTACATCCCACGCAGCTCTGGACAGATAGCGTGACACACTAAATCCCTCATTGTATCCGCATCAAGATCATAATCTATGGTTATTTGGCTTAACCATTAACTACCAAAAACTTTGCAAACATTAACATATACGCGTTTAATAAACCTCAGCAAAGTTTATGCAGGAGGAAGTTAAATACTTTTTAAGTTACTAAACCATAAAAATTTATTCTTTTCTTGAACAGGCCATAGAGATTCATTCTTTGAACAAGTAATAAAAGAAGAAACCGTTTGATATTTTCTAGAAATATTCAAAGTCCCCGGTTAAACTCAACAAGTGAATATTACTCAAACCATAAGCTACAAAAGATCCCTCACACAAGTTTGGTATCACACATGAATGACAAGATGATGCAGACGCAAGGGGAAAAAATTAAACTACAGAAACAACACAACATTCAGCCAATCATGTTATTAATGACTAAGCTATGTCATAATCTGAGGCTAGTTGTGATTGACTCTACGAATCTTCTATTTCCATTTCGCTCTACCTGACCCAATTCATTCCAATTATGATCAATAATTTGTCTGTTAAAGCAAATTCGGGTTCTCTAGAGATTCCCTAGATCTCATACTTGTCGTAAACTAACAAGCAATTCTCTAACTAGATTAAAAATGACGCATATGAATCCTCTATATCGATTCCACATTCAATTCCAATTGCGATAAAATAATTGTTTCTAAGGCAAATTAGGGTTCTCTCGAGATTCTCTAAATCTCACACTTATTCGTAAACTAACAAGAATTCTCTAACTGGACTAAAAATGACGTGTATGAATCCTCTATTTCAATCCGCTCTAGTTGACCCATTTCATTCCAGTTACGATCAATAATTTGCCTTTTAAAGCAAATTAGGGTTCTCAGAAGATTCTCTAAATCTCACACTTACTAATTAAAAAACTAACATGCAATTCTCTAGCTAGACTAAACATGAGCTGCATAACTAGTCATATATAATATCAAGAATCCTATAAAGACAAAAAATAAATCTGCCAAAAACCCAAAGCACAGTAAGCTGGGATTTTCTTAGTCAGAAATATTCCAGTGAAAAAAATTAATAGGAACTAATACTAGATTAGCATCTCTTTTCATCCCCTAGTTTTATATTTTTTTCACAAAAAAAAAAAAAGGAAACATGCAGCAAAGCATGTGTAATTTAGAGACCCAAATTTGTTAAAGTAAAAGAAAGAAGTAGTTTTTATGATTAACCTGAGAAAAATAGGGCAAGCTTATCCCCAGAAGAGCTGATGATTTTATAGGCAAGAAACAGATGAGCTAAAAGGGGTTCTGATTTAAACAGTGCACTTGCTGTAAAGTCAGATGCAGATGTTTGCCCTCAACCTCCAAATCACAGAAACTGTTTTCAAAGGAAATGGAAAGTTAGCTCTTTTTTGGGGACAACGACGGAGAGATGTTTGTTAAGGAAAATAGAAAAGACAATACAGTGGTACTATGAATTCTGGCGATATGGCCAATCCAAAATTTGGAAAACACCCAATTCCGTTTGACGCCGCAATTCCCCTACTTTGTTGGTAAAAAGTTAAAACCTTGTCTTTTCCTTACTTTTATTTTTAATTATTTTTTTTTTGGAAATTGGACTTTCATGTTTATTAGAATGCACAAAATAAAAGTACAACGGTTTATACTCGAAATGGGATAACAATTGAATTTATACGCGATTATAAGAATACGTGAGGTAAATTGATATAAATTGAGAAAACAGATTAATATTGAAATCAATGACATAAAAGTAAATGCAAACTACACAAGTTGAATAGTCTTAGCCTTGAAGGTTGGTCAACCTCGAGTCTAAAAGTGCCTCAATCGATATCGGAACGGAATGATAAGGTAATTAGAAATAACAGTGTATTGATTTGGGATGCGTGTTACAATGTGTATAACAAATAATTAGACCTCCCCTACTCTACATATAATTCTATAAAATGTAAAAAAATCTCATGATTTGTTAACTAATCGGTCTCTCCTTGATATGTGCCAAGATTTCCGCCGCGATATCCGACCGATTGCGGATATTACGTCGCGATATCCGACCGATTGCGGATATTTTGGCCTTCCGTTATTTGGTCCGATAATGTTTTCTCGATCTTGTTCGGAGTCCAGGGTCGGTTTCAGAGTGAGGGCTCGATGATCTTGAAGACGTATGCTCCAATTTCGTACCTTGGTTCGATATAATCTAGGGTCGATCTTTAACCCATCACGTTTCAGTCCCGATCTGTCATGCAATATATGAGCCCGATTTCGACCGTATACAGATAGTTCCCTCGTTTTTCGGAGAGTAAACGACGAGAAACGATATGAGCCCTCGATCTTCGTCTTGATCCTTCGCGCCATAAACGACAAAACTGACTAAACGTCTCGTTATTCACGTCTTTAATGGCATTAAATGTTCGTTAGTTACTGGTCGGCCATTACAGGTTTTGAACCGTCGTTTGCAAACAATAAATACCTCCTCATTATCTCATTCAAACTTTACTTTCAAAACTTTTGCCCTCAGATATTAGAAATTTCTTTATTCTCAAACAACCATTTTCTAATCACCCCGAAATCACTTTATAAGAACCTCTGTTCTTTACCCCAAATTGTCAAGCATATCCTTTTAACTTCCTCTTTTCCTTTAACCTTCCAAAAAAGAAAAAATTGCGAAGACCTTAAAGTCTGTTCCCCAAAAGAAAGCTCCCTCTGCCTCGTGACCGGCTAAAGAGGAAAATGTTCCGTCTATTGCTACTGCAGAAAAGACATCGGAGCCTACCTTGCAAATGTACATTCCTGCAGGATGCCCGATCGATGCTGATTTCAAGGTTGAGAAAACCTCTTCCATACTGGGTCGGTGTGAACCGGTCTAAAGATATGTTTACTCGATTACTGACAGTCTCCTCTCCAAGGTCAAGGAAGATTGCAACTGGGTCAGTAAGCACGTGGTGGTGCCTATGCCCGAGGAATTAATTACTACCCACGTGGAGGGTTTTTTAAGTGTTTACACTTATCACTTCACATTAGGCCCTTTGGACCAGGTCATCATCGCCTTTTGTAAGAGGAACAAGGTGACCCTTGGTCAAATTCATCCTTCTTTCTAGAGTATAGTAATTCTTCTCCGCTTCTTCGTAAGCAAAATCGAGAAGTGTCCCTTCACCATCAATCATCTCATGCGTCGGTATAGTCCCCGACTCTATCGAGGGGGATTAATAAAACTTGCTCATCGGGCCACTAAGGCCCCATTCTCAAAAATAGATGAGGATCGAGACCGAGGCTAGTTGGGTTGATTTGTTCAAGTGAAAACCTCAGATTTAATCCCGATTGAAGATATTCCATTTCTTGAGAAATGGAACATGAAATGTAAGTGTAATATTGCCTTTAAAATTTTGTTTATTGCTTTTCCTTTTTCCTTCCTTCTTATCGATGTTTTCGTGGTGCAGCTATTGCTCGAATGTCGGATGCAGTTCCTCGACTCAAGGAGTGGGTCAAGGGCATCGTGTCACAGAAGCCTTATTCCGAGAGCGCGTGGCGGGAACTTTTAAAGGTCCGGTAGGAGGCCCATTTTCACGGTAATATCCTTTTCTAGAGTAGACTATAGACAACACTTGGGCTTCTTCTGAGCTTACTCATTTTTTTTTCTTTATATGCCTTGGGAAGGATGTTGCAATAAGGCCCCCGTCTGGAGATGAAGAAATCCTCCCCCAATCACCTGCTCTGAAGCAGGATAAAGAGAAGAAAAGAAAAGGGGCTCCGAGTTCCTTGAACTCGGAGAAGCAGAAACCAAAAAGGAGGCAGGTGTGCAAACCCAAGGAAAGCACTGACGCCCTCCCATCGGACTTAGCCCACCGATTGAGGGATGAGTCCGAAGAAGAAGAAGAGAATTCTGAGCCGGTGGCCTGCGTGCGAGGCAACATCGCATTGCCTCAAGCCATGGAGGTTGCTGAAGGGGCAGTGACCGGGGCCTGTGAACCGGAGAGGGGCGAGGCAATTTTGCCACAAGCTAGGGAGGTCGACAAGGAGACCATTACCGATATTCCTTGAGTAGAGGAAATTCCCCGAAGGATGCGTTTGGGGTGATTTATCTCTCTGAGTCTCCCTTATTTCTGACGCCATGATCAACGAGGACCATATGCTGAAAGGGCGTTCACACGAGAGGCCTCAAAGGGCAGTAGATTTCAATAACTTCTTTGATGGATTAGAATCTACCGCCTCGGAGGACGTCATCGGGTTGGGTGGCATATCGGTGCCAAAGAAAGTGTCGTCTTCGAGAGCTAGCGGGTCTTCCTCGAGTTCGAGGTTAGGGGACCTGTTCCCGGCTCCGAGTGTAGATCCTGACCAGAAACGGTCAATTATTATGTCTATTACGGAGGATGCTCGAGTTCTCTCTACCCCCATGGGGGTTGCCAGCTATCTTCGGTGCCTAGTGACCGAAGAGGACCAGTCCAAGGTGGACGAAGTGGAAGCGCCCTACCTGTTCAACGAAGCCCAACAGGCGTTAAATCGGGTAATTTTGAATGCCTCTTTGTTGTCTACTTAGATTTTTAAGTTGCAAACAATCATAACACTTTTCTTTATGCTTGCAGGCCTCGGGACTTTATCATGAAACATTTCTCCAATATTGTGAGGAGTTAACCCAACACGAGGTCGAGATTCGGGAGCTTACTGAGAAGAGGGACGCTTACAAGCTTCCCAGTGAGAAACTCCAGACCGAGATAGAAGCAGCTCGGAAGGACCATGTTGAATGGGTCGAGGAGGTAAGACGAGTACTTGAAGATAGTGACGATGATTCGGACACAGTGGCTAACGATCCAAACCTGCAGGTTCAAAAGTGACTTGACCAGATCGGGTAACTCTAAGTAGAGATGGACACGGTGAAAGCTGAGGCCGAAGAATAGAAGAAAAACATGGACCTTCTAGCGTTAGAAAAGGAGACTGCCAGGCACAACTGACGTCGATTGAGGACCAGCTTCGGGGTGCAGATGAAAAGACCTCGACTCAAGCCAAAATAATAGAGGAGATCCAGCCTCAACTTAGTGCGGTCTCCAGCCAAAAAAATTTGGCCAAGGAACTTGAGGCGGCTAGGCCGGAGATTGTTGTGATCAAGGGCTAGGCTGATGAGAAGGTGGCCCAGCATAAAGTCGATGCTGAGGCGGCTCAAGCCAAGTGAGACATTTGCTGGAGCATATGAAGTGGCAATCCCGAAGGGAGGCCCACGAGGGAGTTTAAGCTTAGGCTTTCAATTTGTTGACTGAGATTGTGATTGCCAAGGTATCTGAAGCCAAGGACAAGAAGCTGGTTTATCCCGAGGAGGAGGATTATGAGGGGTCCGAATATTCGGATGAGCCCGAAGGTCATGAGACCCTGAAGGCAACGACGCGGCCCCCGATGAAGATTAGGTCACTTATGATCTTTTTAGACGGTTTTGTCTTTTGTTTTTTAGGCCATTTTTGGCCGATGTAGAGTTCTGTATCGGGGCCATTTGCCCATTGTAAAAAGTTTTTTGGATAAATATACAAGGCTTTCTTTCCCTTTCATCTTTTGAAGTTTTCCTTTGCTTTATTATTTGTGTTCACAAAGATCAAAATGCCTTAGCATGAAATAATTTAGGTTATGCTCGAAGGTTCAAACAAACCTTGGGGGTTCGGTGTTACCAAAAACCTTATCCCAAAGTAAGTAATTCGGATTATAGTTTGCAGAGGGTAGCCTTTAGAACTAGTTATGAAAAAAATTCGTTTTTGAAGGCCTAGTTTTTGTTACGGGTCTCAGACGTCTCCGAGCCGTGTTAATATGGTCGTAGCCTTTTAGTTTGGGAGCCTCCCAGTGGACTTGGTTCCCCGAGTTACGTGGGCTTGCCTAAAATAACAGTCCCCGAGCGGAAGTGGTTGTGGCCTTTAAAATTCTAGGGTTACCTAATAGGTCTTATGCCCCCGAGGTCTAATAGCTTAGACCGTCCGAGTTTGTTTCGGACGATAGTCCCCGAGTGAGAGAGTGATCGTTCCAACTTAGGTTATAAGTGACCATTGGGCTCATTACCGTTAGGGGATCGGAAGCAGGAAACTCCTTAAGGAATGTAAACAAAAAAATTTAAAAGACAAGATGATTGCAAGGAAAAGGCTTCTTTTTATTATTGTGCATAATAATAACATATGTGTACATGCTTTGTGTTAGGGTTCGAGCAGCCTATGCGGGCATGGTTCATTTGACCGTTTAGCCCTTATGATAAATCCTATCGATCGATACCCTTCAGCTACGAAGTTTCTTTCCTTGCTAAAGTCGATATCCAAGGGTAATACCCCCTCCCCCAGTATTCGTGGTTGATTGTAGAGGAGACTCGGATACTATTAATGTGATCTTCGACACCGATTCGTAATCGGTCTTTGATTCTAAGTTAGCATGATCCACCGTTGCCCTCTTTTAAAACCTTGCTGGAAAACCCATTTGGGACAATCGGTTCAAGGGAAAAAGAGTACAACGCGTGCTTTCAGACCTAAAAACTTCGTACTGGTTCTTGTCGGTCACCTGCAAGTGTTAGTCCGAAATATAAATAAAAGAAAATGAACGAGGTCGTACCTTAGCAGTAATACCATTTTAGGTGAATTACATTCCAATTACGTGGTAGTTGTTCATTATTTATCATTCCAAGCTTGTAAGATCCTTTTCCAGTGATTTCGATGATATGATACGGCCCTTCCCAGTTCGGCCCCAACTTTCCTTCGCTCGGGTTTCGGGTGTTCAACGTGACCTTCCTTAACTAATTCCCCGATATTGAAGTATCGAAGGTTGAACCTTCTGTTATAATATCTCTCGATCCGTTGCGTTTGGGCAGCCAATCGAACAAGGGCGGCTTCACGCCTTTCATCCAATAGCTCCAGGCTTGTATTCATTGCCTCATCATTTGATTCCTTTGTTGCATATTGGAATCTTATACTTGGCTCCTCGACTTCAATCGATATTAGAGCTTAGACACCGTATACTAATGAGAACAGAGTGGCACCTGTACTGGACTTCGAGGTCGTACGATATGCCCAAAGGACTTTGGGTAGGATTTCCTTCCATTTTCCTTTGTCGTCGGTCAACCTATTTTTAAGGTTCTGAAGTACGGTTTGTTGGTCGATTCGGCTTGTTCGTTCCCACTGGGGTGGTAAGGTGTTGATAGGATCCTTTTGATCTTGTGGTCTTCGATAAACTTGGTCGCCTTGCTACGATGAATTGTTTTCTGTTATTGCACACGATCTCGGCCGGCAATCCGAACCGATATATGATGTGGTCCCAAATGAAATCGATGACCTCCTTCTCCCTGACCTTCTCATATGCATGGGCTTCGACCCATTTAGAAAAATATCCAGTCATAATAAAATAAATTGGGCCTTACCGGGTGCCCATAGAAAGGGGCCAATGATGTCCATTCCCCACTTCATGAACGGCCATGGCGATAAAACCGAATGCAACAGCTCCCCGGGTTTGTGTATCATTGGAGCATGTTGTTGGCATCCATTACATTTTCGTACGAACTCCTTCGCATCGCTTTCCATATCGATCTAGTAATAACCTGCTCTGATGAACTTTCGAACCAATGATTCAGCGCCCGAATGATTTCTACAGGTGACCTCGTGAATTTCCCTCAGAACGTATTCGGTATCTCCCGGTCCTAAACATATGGCCAGTGGGCCATCGGACATTAATCCTTAGTCTATACACATTCTTAGTATGTTCCCTTTTTAGGGACTACCACTATGTTTGCTAACCAATACTGGTATTTAACGTCCCCAATGGACCCTATTTTAAGGAGTTTAGATACCTCGTCTTTGATAAAAACATGTTTGACCTTTAGCTGGGGCCTTATTTTCTGCTTGATCGGATGGAATTTCGGGTCCAGGCCTAGCTTGTGGGTGGTTATTTCTGGGGGGATCCCCGTCATATCAAGATGGGACCAAGAGAAACAATCCATGCTAGCTATAAGAAATTGAATGAGTTTTTTCCTGAACTCGGGAGTTAACCCCATGCCCACATATACCTTTTGATAGGGCAGATGGTCGATCAATATGACCTGCTCAAGCTCTTTGACCGTCGATTTGGTAGCGTCGGAATTATCGGGACTATAAAGGATTAGGGAATCACATTATCATCGTCTTCGTCAGCCCCCTACTTGTATGGTTGGGTCGAGGCCGACATCGGTGATTGCTATTTGGCCTCTTGTTTTGCTTATCAACTTGGTTTTTTTAATGATGAGAGTATTTATATCAGAATTACTTCATCGATTGCAAACATCTCCTTTGCGACTTGTTGTTCTCCATAGATCGTCTTAATCCCCCCGGGAGTTGGGAATTTTACACTTGGTGAAGAGTCGAGGGCACCGCTCTCATGTTGTGAATCTATGGCCTCCTGAACAGGGCATTGTATCTCATGTTGCCTTCGATCACATAAAACTTGGCCTCTTGGATGGTCCCGAGGGCATTGACCGCTAATGTTATTTCCCCTTTAGCGGTTTCACATGCCATGTTGAATCCGTTCAAAACTCGAACTGCAGGTACGATTTGATCTCGTAGACCAAGCTATTCTATGACTCTTAACCAGATGATGTTGGTCGAGCTACCTGGATCAATTAATGCACACTCAACTCGAGAATTATTTATGATTACAGATATTACCAGAGCATCGTTGTGAGGTTTGTCATGGGCGACTTTCCAGCCATGCCCCATGACCTCTTGGGCGCGCCCCATGGCGTCCTAGAAAGCCTCCTAATGCTTAGCACCACGGACGGCCCCGTGGTCTTGGCCCCGCCAAGTGACAAGTGCACATGTGCCTCTGTCGCCCTACCGATATCCCTCGCTAGTGCCCAACCACAGACGGATGCCAACAGCGCCGCGCGCGCAGACCCTGATGCCAAAGACTATGATGCTGACAACGGACCTATTTCTGCCTTGTAGAAAACTAATTCCTTTTCATTGTAAATATAGAGTAGTTTTATTCCATGTACTTTCATTATGTTTCTCTAGGTTAATCAAGTCTAGTCTTGTAGCTTTGGTTTATGTTTTTTAAGTATTATTAGGGGAGATCAAGCAATCAAACTTTCTAGCAAGCAAACAATTCTATATACTGATGTCTCTCCCCCTCGACACCACGTTGCCTTTTTGTAATAGCTTTCATTAATGCAATCAAGCTTTCTTTCATTCTCAATTCTCATTTTTGTTCTCTCAATTGCTCCTGATATTGGTTTTCTCGTACGACACTGATAATCTAGTCTAGCGTACGGAAGGGACCTCAGTTGGCGGACAGTAACTACACTGACATCAGTTGCTTAGCCTTATGTCGCCCTTCCAAGGAATCTCAGGAAGGTGCCGCGTAACAGTTGGTATCAGAGCCTAGGCTCGACATCGGACGAGGGAACACATTGCCATTACCACCATTTCTGCCATGGTAAATCATGGGGACCGCATTGCGGCCCTTGAATAGACGGTTGACGAATTACGGCCCGTTGTGGGTAGTGTGCCTAAACTAAGAACTAACCTAGGGCAAAGGTTGGATGACCTGGACCGCAGGGTGCTCCAGGCCGAAGTTGACATAGAAAACATCAGTCGTGACTCCGAGGGAGACCGGCAGACGGCAGCCACAGAGGCAGCCAAAATTTTTGGCAAATTCGAGGGACTCCAACAGGAGCATGCCGAGGATTTAGCTTACAGGGCACAAAAGGCAGACAGGGTGACTGCCATGCAACAAACTATTAACGACTTGACAGACAAACTCAATATTGTCAATGCTTCTTTACAGGGCCTGCTTCGAGGTGGTGGAAACCAAATCGGGGGCGCTACGAACCCCGCTTCCGCGATACAAAAACTAAAAATTGTTGAGCCAAAGCCATACAATGGAGCTAGGAATGCCAAGGAAGTGGAAAACTTCATCTTTGACATCGAATAGTACTTTGATGTTGTTGGAGGCCTAGAAGAAGCTAAGAAGGTAGCAACTGCTGCCATGTATCTTCAAGGTGATGCTAAACTCTGGTGGCGAGTGAAGTACGAAGCCATAAAGGCCGGTGAAGATGCTCTCAAGACATGGGCAGAACTGAAGGCAACCATACACTTACAGTTCTTCCCCGAAAATGTTAAATACAATGCAATGAGAAAGCTACGGGAGCTCCGCCAGACCAAGTCAGTGCGGGACTACGTGCGGGAATTCTCTGTGCTCATGCTAAACATACATGACATAGGGGACAAAGACAAGCTCTTCACCTTCCTATAAGGGTTGAAACCTTATGCCCGCATGGAACTGCAAAGACAAAGGGTAGATACCCTATCCAGGGTGATCCAAGCAGCTGAATGCCTTGGGGACTATCAAGTGGAAGCTCGGAAGGATCGGCCTCAGCCGCCTGTCCGAGCGGGATTCAAAGGGGTCCAACCTAGCAATGGTGCCTCTAGCAGAAGTGGGGGAGATCCGAGTGCAACCAAATCTAAGGCTCCCTCCTCAGGCAACAATAGTGCTACGTCAAACAACAATGACCGGGGGAGAAAACCTCCTTCGGGATGCCGTCATTGCGGCGGACCACATTGGAATAATGAGTGTCCACATGCACAGATGAACGCCCATCAAGCCTTTGACGATGGGATAGATGACGACACAGACTATGCAGACCAGACCGAGCCAGTAGGTGCCTTCAATGCAATTGTTGGCTCCATTTTTGAGGCCTTAGCGGGAACCAGTGCTGGCATCCGTAAGAAGAAGGACCCTGGCCCAAGCACTAAGAAAGGGAAAAATAAGGCGGATGAGAGGAATCCTCCTAAACAAGAGAGGACCTTAATGTTCGTTGAGATGAAGGTAAATGGCAAGCCCATTCGGGTGATGATAGACACGGGTGCTACCCACAACTACTTAGCCTCGACTCAGTTGGAGCGCCTTGGTCTAGTTGTAGGAAAGGGCAGAGGTAGTGTCAAGGCTACAACTCACCTCCTCAGCCAGTGGGTAGGATAGCCAAAGAGGTACCAGTGTACTAGTATATGTCACACCTCCTTTTTCCGCCCCCGCTAGGGTACATGAGTTTTTCCAATTAAAGGACAATCGAAACGGGATTTGTTTATTTATTTCAGAGTCGCCACTTGGGAGATTTAAGGTGTCCCAAGTCACCAATTTTAATCCCGAATCGAGGAAAAGAATGACTCCATATTACAGTCTGCGCACCAGAAATCCGGATAAGGAATTCTGTTAACCCGGGAGAAGGTGTTAGGCATTCCCGAGTTCCGTGGTTCTAGCACGGTCGCTCAACTGTTATATTCGGCTTGATTATCTGATTTTATACAAATATGAACTTATGTGCAAATTTTATCTTTTTACCGCTTTTATCATTATTATTTTTTTAAAATGTGAACATCGTTTAAAAACATGTCTTTGGATTGCGTCACATAAAATGCACCCGCGATCCGGAACGTATTTTTATTCAATGTTTTGGGATTTGGGTTTAGGTCGCATGAAATGCACACCCGAATTTAAGAAAGTAAGCTTATTAAAATGCGCGCCTAAAGCAATTAGCGTGTTATTATTTCTGGGTAAGGCCGTGGAATTTTGCTAAACGGCTCATCCCAAAGTCTAATTAATTTTAATTAAACATTTTATGAGGGCCCCGCAATCTATACATTTTATTAAGCGAGGCTAGTCTCATTTTATTTTTAAAAGGACAGTCCTAAAATACCTACATTTTTCCATTGAAATTTGTCTCTACAAAATAAAAGAAAAAATATCTTAATTTATTTACATGCTTGAGTTGTTATAGATGAATTTTGAATATGATTCATAAAATCTGAAAATGATGCAAACATGATAGTCTGTTGTCACTGCAGGCCCAGGCCCAACGTGTATGACATAAAACTAGACCTGGGCCGTCTTATTCACATGTTATTACCTAGTTACATTATACTAGGCATGCTCTCAGTTTGTCAAATTCAAATTAAAAAAAAACTTAGCAATCTAATTTTAATCCTAGACCATTTACATGCTGAAATTAACCAATATTATTTAACTAAACAATATTTCTACCAAGTTCCTACTAGATGGCCTATTCGTTTGATTTTTACTTGACGGAGTTACTACACCATTTATTTATTTTTAGGCAATATATAGATAGTTCAATCGTTAAGCTATCGTCGGATGTTCCACTATATGTATTAAATAGCTACACGATTCTGATTTTTTGCAAACTAAATAAATTATACATACAAATAAAATTCAGAATATAATTAAAGTAAATTTGGAATTTCAACTCTTCATTTTTCGTATTCATGCATCATATTTCAGATTACAATAACCAGTGTGTCAGTTGTGTACCTGATATTGGAAGCAAAAGAAAATGAAGATGAGAATCAGCAGCAGTAATAACAATACAGCACAGCAACAACAGTCCAGCAGCAGTAACAACCCAGGAACAGAGTTTGCAAACCGGTGGAGTATTAATCCCAAAACAAAAGCTTACACAACAACAATTAATGCTAATTTCAAACAATAAAAGAAAGCAGAAGATTTTTTTTAGTTTTTTTTATTTGAGAGTTTGAATATTTTCGGAATTTTTCTCTCTCTTAAATATTCAGTTTTTTTTTTTTGTGTTTTAATTCTCTCTCTCAATTCTTCAGATTCGTTTCTTTTTTTCTGTATTCTCTCTGTTCCCTGTATTCCCCTTTGTATCAAGACCTCTCTATATATAACACATTCCCAAAATCAATTAAAATCAATCACTTTCTCCTACCAAACCCATTATCTTCCCACTCACCCCCATTACATTAAATAAATATATCAACCTCACCCCATTATATTTTGTCCCTCATGCCTAACATAAACAAATACAAGATTCCCCCACACTAAAATTTGTCTTGTTCCCCATTAAATTAAACAATTATATCAAAACCCACCCCATTATTTTTGTCCCCCATGCTTAACAAAAAAAATTACAAAATGTACAATTCCTAAACTACTCCTCCGACCTTACTGAAATTACCAAACTACCCCTGAACGTACTGCAAATTACCAAACTACCCCCATTAGCTATAACAAATCAATTAATCACACTCAACCAAAATATAGTCAATATGACCAATTTCTACACAAATTCAAACAACAAATCACATGAACATGATTTCTTCAACATTTCAACAACAAATCACATGAACACAAAAACATGTTTGAACAAAGAACAACTAAAATTTGATTGAACAATATTTTTAGCAACAAACAAACCTATTTTCAGATTCAACAACAACAACAAACAAGTATATTCAGATTTCTAAATTCAATAATATTGAACTTAAAATCAACTCTAACAACATTACAACCAACAATTCCTATATTAAACTTAAACAAGATTATGAGACAAATTCAAGAAATAATCATAAATGATAAACAAGAAATCAAACTATACGAATTTCGGATTCAAGATCAACCAAACAAAGTATGAACATGAATGAATCTATTTTTAAAACAACAAACATGACGGATTAAATGACTCAAACAACATTAATAATTTCTGGAAAATACATAACAACATGAAACAAATTGAAGAAATAATCAATTAAATTTCAATTTGAATCTAACAAACATTAAACTAACAAATTTTTACCTAAACAATAAAACAAACATGAAATAGACATGAAAAACAACTAATTAAATTTCCATTTGAAATCTGAAAATTAATTCAACAAAACGCATGAACAAACTAAAAATTAATTCAAACGATAGACATGAACAAAACAAGGATCGAACATTTATCGATTTTTACTTCGAAAAATATAAAAACGAAATAAACTCAAAACCAACTAACCGGAGATGAATCAACGACGAACTCGATTGTGAACAAATCTGTCCGGGCCTCGACTCAACGAAAGACCTTCGAACTTTGACGAGACGAAGAAGGTGAAGCAACGTGAAGCAGAAGCAACTGCTGCGACGAGCAGCAGCAGCAGTTCGTTGAGTGAGGAAGAAGAAGCAGCATGAAGCAGTAGCAACGGGGAGCAGAAATGGCTGTGTCAATGGCGGACGCGGGCAGCAGCTCGGAGGAGTTGGTTTTGGACGCGTCGAACGTGGAAGAAGCAGCTGGAACGGAGCAGTAGTAGCGCGATGGAGTTGAGCTTCGATGAAGAAGAAAAAGCGGCGTCCATGGCGACGTGAAGCTGGTTGACGAAGCAGTGGCGATGCAGCAATAGCAGACGCAGAACCAGCTTGGCCATGGAAGCGAGTGGTCGACGAGGCTGTTGTAGCGTCGTGGAGGAGGGAACGCAGCGAAAGGGGAAGCTGCTTGGTTCGAACGTGGGGTGGGGTTTGCTTGGAATCTGGCCGATTGTGTGGGGGAGGGCAACCATGGCTGCTTGAGGTTGGGGGTCGTTTGGGGAGAAGACGAGAGAGAGAGGAGGGGGGCGGATGGGATTAGTTTTTTAGGGTTTTCTTCTTCTTCTTTTTTGTTTTGTTTTTTGTAAATTGTAAGATAATAGGATGTTGGGTTATGGACTGGGTCGTTTGGGAAGATTGGCCATTTTTTGGGCCTGTGGCTTGAAATCGAAGAAGAGGCCCAATTCCGACTTTCTTTATATTTTCGCTCTCTTTTCTTCTTTTATTTTTCTAAAACTAAATTATAAAAATACTTAAACTATTATTAAGAACTAAATTAAGTTATAAAAGCGCAAATTAACTCCCAATAACAATTAACGCACAATTAAGTAATAATTAAGCATAAAATTGTATATTTGGACATTAAATGCTAAAAATGCAAACGATGCCTATTTTTGTAATTTTTTTTAACAAACTTAATTACTAACAATTGTAGAATTAAATCCTACATGCAAAATGTGACATATTTTTGTATTTTTAATAATTTAACAAATAAACATGCATAGACAAACATACAAATAGTTACACAAAATATCACAAAAATTGCACACCAAGAAAAATTATTTTATTTTTGAATTTTTTGGGAGTAATTCTCATATAGGGCAAAAATCACGTGCTTACAGCTGCCCCTCTTTGCCCGAAGACACGAAGGGTTTTCGTGCAAAGATAAAGCGAGCGATTTTTACCCATCCGAGTACTCCGTGTGAAGCATTTTTTGAAAAAGATTCGACCGAACATTTGCTTCAAAGGTTTCCTACATATCCTGGGCTAAATAGGAATCAAGTCAATGTAGTTCGGGAAGTTTTGGTAGCTGGGACTACCGTGGGACTGCAATGTTACTGTTGTTGCATGCTATTACCACTGCTTACCAATCTCCTTATTACACCGTGCTTAAAAGAAAACAAGAAGCTAGGCTAGACTGCAATTGGTTCTTGTTGCCTTGCTTTCTTGTCCGCTTGCATTTCTTACGGTGCTTTTCTTCCGATGTTTTTCTACCTTTTGACACATGCACTTGAGTTTGTGCTGGGACCTCTTGTTGCAACCTTCTGCTTCCTGATGCTGGGGATTTTTATTGTTTCCTGCTGGGGATTCCTGTTGTAACCCTCTGTTTTATTGTCCTATGACTTGATTTGAAATGTATGCCTCTGTTGTATGGGCGGGCTCCCAACTTTAATATTTGAAAATTAATGCTGAATGTATTCCTCTATTATATGGGCGGGCTCCCAACTTCAACACTTGAAATGAAAAGACTGAAATGTATGCCTCTGTTCTATGGGCGGGCTCCCAACTTCAACAACAACTTTAAAAATAAATGTCATTCCTCTCTTCAGGCAGGCTCCTGACTTCAACCAATAAATCGTCATTCTGTTCTTCAGGGGGGCTCCTGACTTCAACCAATAAATCGCCATCCTATTATTCAGGGGGGCTCCTGACTTCAACCAATACTTGAACTGTGTGTCTCCGTTCTTCAGGCGGACTCCTGACATCAGACTTGAAAAGTATGTCTCTGTTCTCCAGGCGGACTCCTGATTGCTAAATTTAAAATTGAATGTCTCTATTCTCCAGGCGGACTCCTGACTTTTGAAATTTAAACTGTATGTCTCCGTTCTTCAGGCGGACTCCTGACGTCAAACTTTAAAAGTATGTCTCTGTTCTCCAGGCGGACTCCTGATTGCTAAATTTGAAATTGAATGTCTCTATTCTCCAGGCGGACTCCTGATTTCAATAACAACTTAGGAGGAAATGCCTCTCCTATGAGTAAAAACAAACTTAGGAGGAAATGCATCTCCTATGGGTGAAACTAAACTTAGGAGGAAATGCCTCTCCTATGGGTAAAACTAAACTTAGGAGGAAATGCCTCTCCTATGGGTAAAAACAAACTTATGAGGAAATACATCTCCTATGGGTAAAACTCAAACAAACTTAGGAGGAAATGCATCTCCTATGGGTAAAACTAAACTTAGGAGGAAATGCGTCTCCTATGGGTAAAAGTAAACTTAGGAGGAAATGCATCTCCTATGGGTAAAACTAAACTTAGGAGGAAATGCCTCTCCTATGGGTAAAAACTAAACTTAGGAGGAAATGCCTCTCCTATGGGTGAAACTAAACTTAGGAGGAAATGCCTCTCCTATGGGTAAAAACAAACTTAGGAGGAAATGCCTCTCCTATGGGTAAAAACAAACTTAGGAGGAAATGCCTCTCCTATGGGTAAAAAAAACAAACTTAGGAGGAAATGCCTCTCCTATGGGTAAAACTAAACTTAGGAGGAAATGCCTCTCATATGGGTGAAATTAAACTTAGGAGGAAATGCCTCTCCTATGGGTAAAAACTAAACTTAGGAGGAA
Source organism: Nicotiana tabacum (assembly GCF_000715075.1). NCBI lineage: Eukaryota > Viridiplantae > Streptophyta > Magnoliopsida > Solanales > Solanaceae > Nicotiana > Nicotiana tabacum. The sequence goes on along the minus strand of NC_134101.1, from coordinate 133,325,488 downwards.
ATGCCTCTCCTATGGGTTCAACAACAACTTAGGAGGAAATGCCTCTCCTATGGGTAAAAACAAACTTAGGAGGAAATGCATCTCCTATGGGTGAAACTAAAACAAACTTAGGAGGAAATGCATCTCCTATGGGTAAAACTAAACTTAGGAGGAAATGCGTCTCCTAATGGGTAAAATTAAACTTAGGAGGAAATGCATCTCCAATGGGTGAAACTAAACTTAGGAGGAAATGCCTCTCCTATGGGTAAACCATTTCCTTCTTCCTGAATTATTTACTTACCTGTGTTGTCTTCCCTCGAAACTGCTGGGGATTATTTTGCTGGGGATGAATTTTCCTTTTCTTCCTTACCCACTCTGGGTTGTCCGACCCTCTTGAAACTTGGTCGAAACTCTGTCGAGGATGCTTCTACATCTCGATGATCCGCTGGGGATAACACTGCTGAGGATAACTCTGCTGAGTAAATATGTTATCTTACTCTTTCCAAAACTACTTCCTTTTAAGTAGGATGTTTCATTCCTCTGCAAACTACTTCCCTTTTTTTCTTTTTTTCTTTTTTTTTCTCTTTCTCTTTTTTTTTTAACATAGCTTCTTCCTTCAGACTACCTCCCTTACGACTCGTTTTGCCTTTCCCCGAAAGGAACCGCTGAGGATACCGATTTTCACTAAACTTGTATTGGACTCCTCGAGACTGTTGGGGATAACACTGTTGGGGAATTATTTACTTACCTGTTGGGGGATAAAATGTTATCAGCTGGGGATAACGCTGTCGAGGATAACACTACTGGGGGATTCTGATTTCTTCAGAACTAGTGCTTCACTCTTCGGAAGGCTGTTGGGAATGATGCTGGCCTCTTTCTTTTTCTGAGCTCAAGTTTCATCCCTTTGCTGGGGAACAACTTCCTCCATTGAAACTTATTATGTTGGGGGCAACACTGGTTCTAAGACTACTTCCCTTGAGACTAGCGTTATCTTTATTCTTCCCCGAATGGGTACCTGACTTCCAGAAAATTTTCTAAATGGAAGGAAAATTTTCTGCCCCAGTTTGATAATATCCCTTGTGGCATGCATTTTTGGCATCAATGCCATTTCCTTTACCTGTTTCAAATCAAACAAAATTTGTTAGTTTAAAACATGGTGGTTGGTTGTAATACTCCTACTGGGATGGCTTTTCCCTTTCTCCTTCCTTGATCTGTGTTCCACAACTTGTTGGGGATGATATTATTTGCTGGGGATAATCCCTTTCTGCTGGGGATATCCTTCTTCTTTTGTGGCATAGCTCGGAAACTGGCATTTCCACGACCTTTTAGTCTTGCATGAATTTCCCAAATCATGCTCATTGCTCTCCTTGATTTGTCCACGGGCCTTGGCCTTGAGGTTTATAACCTTTGATTTCGGCAAGGGTATCCCTCTTGACACTCGTCAATCCTTTTGTCAATTCCCTTTTGTTGGGGATATCTTTTTTTTTTTTACACTGGCCTCGCGCTTGTTCCTTGCTGACTATACCATTTGGATGTACTAGTCAGATCTCATCTTGCATGATTGGAAAGCTGATGGCCTATTTTGAAGTCAATTCTCACTTGTTCTGACCAGACAGACTCTACTGGGGAATTTTTCTATGAAAGGAAAAGATAAAAGGGAACAAAATAAAAAGACAAAGGAAAAATATGACTCTTTAACAAAAGAAACTATAAATAAAAACCTATCAAACGCAGATACCGGCTCTAATGGTCATGACATGCACATGTGGCCTATCCTCTGCCGTCTTTCAAGACCTTCAATTGGCAATTCCCCATCTGATTCCCAATCTTATTCGACTTGTAGTGCCCGAAGGGTTTTCACTATCAAGCCTCTCTCATTTTGGTTTTTCTCTCAACTTTCATTGCCTTATGGTGTCCGTGAAGATTTTCACCGATAAGACTTTCTCATTTATATCACTTTCCAGCTGGGGATTTGGAGTGTTGCCGGTATAACTCTCTCTGCTGGAGATTAGAGTCCTTTCTGCTATGGAGCAGAGTGTTATGTTCACTGGTAAGACTCTCATTTGTCCGACTTGGCATCTTTTGAAGACTAATCAGAATGTCTTTCTTTGGACCGTAATGTGGGTTTTTGGATAGGGCTAGAAAGAAAGGGTATTAAAGGCTCAAAAACAAAATAAATTCGGGGTTCAAAATTACAACCTTCGAAATCATATTTTGTTTACAACAAGCGCAACTCTTGCCCTAGTTTCTTGCTTGGGGATTATTTATTTATATATATATATTTTTTATTTTTTAACACCATGCACACCATGCACACTATGCACCCTATGCACCCTATGATCGAGCCGTGAAGCGCCTACGTATCCTCTTTGAGGAATCAGGTCAAACGTAGTTCCCCAATTCCTCTGTTTTCATTTGACTTTCCTTTGTTTTTTTTTGTTATCATTTTTCTTTTCTTTTCTTTTCAATTTTTTTCTTTTCGTTTTGTTGTTTCTTTTTTTCTCTATTTTTTTTTCTTCGTTGCTACTGATTCCGAACGAGGGGTATGAAAGAAAATAAATAAGGTTCAAAAGGGGTAACGAAGGATAAAGTGTTTAGGTAGCAGAACAAAATGCATTCGTCATTCCAGTCTTCAAAACATGCCAACACAATTGAACATAGATTTATAGTCTCTTCCTATGGTGCTGGACTTGGCAATTATGTTAAACATTTTCCTTTGTCATCTCTAAATCACCGTTGGGCGACACTCTCATTATCATGAACGACCCTCATGCCAATTTGGCGAATCTTGCTTTTAACGGTTTCCTTTGTGTTTAACTTGCCCTAGTTCCACGTGACTCGAGCTCCGAATATTCTCAAACCGTCCTTATTTATCGGGGTTTTATGATTAACTTTTTAGATTAGGCCCAAACTCTGTGCGCATGTCATGTCACTAGAATCGGCGCTAAACAAAATGACAAAAGGACTAAACAAAAAGATGACTGGAAATAATAAAAGACCGGATTTTGCATTAGACTACCGGTGAAATGGTTTGAATAACAAAACAAACAAAACAAACCAGAATAGAATCCTAAAACAAACTGGACAAAATTTAAACAACCGCTATGACAAAACGGAAAGTTAAGATAGTTTGACACAAGACAATATCCGAATTATAACCCTAATAATCCGAACAGCAGAAATGACAACAAAATAAGCCACCAAAAGCTTCTCTCTTGCTAACCAAGGAACAGAGTGTCCTCCCATTTTATCAACACTAGCATCTCAGCCACTGAGCTTCGCGTCAGTACTGCCTAGACCATTACCAACTTCAATATCATCAACCTTAGTCAACAAGTCCCCAATAGGATTTGAGTGCTTCTGCTATCAGGCCTGATCCCCGCAAAGTGTGCATCATGATGTGCGGGTAAAGGATTCTGCGCGATGTTCTGGGTGTCATTGTCCGGCAGACCCAAACGTCTCACCTTCCATGCTGCCTCGTCGAGCAGTTGGTTCAACAACGAGACTCAACCATCTCGTTTGTTCGAGCTTTGGTCGGGGTTTGTCGAAACAGTTCATACACAGCGCGTCGAGGTTGCCATTCGAACCCAGGTTCTTTGTTTGTATTGGAGAAAATTTGTGTTCATGTATTTTTTTTAAGTTTGTTGCTTTTGAATTTTTCAAGTGTGTTCATAAGGTCGAGTGTTTATTTTAGTTTGAATCATTCATCTTTGTTATGATGTTGTTAGATTTAATTTGAAGTTCAATTGTTTATTGAAGTTTAGTGATTTGAATCTATTTGCTTGTTATGATCAGTTGTTATGTTTGCTAAATCTGAAAATAGGAGTGTTGTTAAAAATTGTTCAATCAAAATAATTCCTGTTTTTGTTGTTCATCATATGATTTCAGTTTGCATTTCGTTTCTGTTAATTGTGATTCATGTTGTTCCAGTTTATTTTTGTTGTTAATATTGTTGTCTCCTTGCTCATCCATTTTTGGTCTAAGTTAACCAGGATTGGTTCCCAATATGGTTAATTTATTCTCATTAATTTGAAGCTGTATGATTCATCTGTGTTCCTGAGATTTGTTGTTGAGTTTGTTTAGAAATTGGTCATATTTGCTGTATTTTGGTTGAGATTGATTAGGTGATTGGTTATAGCTGATGGGGTAGTTTGGTAAATTGCAGTACGTTCAGGGGTAAAATGGTAATTTCAGTAAGGTCGGAGGGGTATTTCTGGAATTGAACATTTGAACAATTATTTAAGTTAAGCATGTGGGACAAGACATAAATTAGTGGGGGAATAATGTAATTCTTTATGTTAAGCATGAGGGACAAGATGTAATGGGGTTGGTTGATATAATTGTTTAATATAATGGGGGACAAGACATAATGTAGTGGGTGGAATAATGTAATTGTTTATGTTAAGCATGGGGGACAAGATGTAATGAGGGGGTTGATATATTTATTTAATATAGTGGGGGACAAAACATATGGGCATGGGGGACAAGAGTTTAAAATAAAAAAAACATTAAGTAGTGGGGACAAAACATGCAATTGGGGGAATATTTCGGGTTGGGGATTCAAGACAAGAGTTTTGTTATAAATAGAGTCATTTGACACATTATTAGGGGGAACACTTGAACTTGAAAGACTTACTTAGAGGGGGATTTTGGAGAGAACATTTTAGGAAGACATTTTTTTTACAAAGATAGTTTTAGAGAGGATTATTTTTGGAGAGAGGAAGACAATCTGAAAATCCTAAGAGAGTGTTGGAGAGTTTAAAAAGAGAAAACAAAAACAAAGTGAGAAACAAGTTTAGTTTCGGGTTTAATACACGCGTGGGTTGTTGCTGTTTAGTTTGTTTACATACTTTTGGGTTTGTTTTATTGAGTTGTTAGGTTTTCTTCAAAGTTTTCTGGGCCTTGAATCTGGTCCGAATTGCTGCTGTTGGGTTGCTGTTGCGTTGTTGTGTTATTACTGCTGCTGACTCCTCCTTCTTTTCTTCTTGTACTGCCATTTCCAGGTACACATTTGTACACTCTCGGTTTGAAGCGAAATGAAATATTAACCAGGCTTTGTTCCTGTTGAATGCCTCCTGTTTAGATTTGTGCTTGAATAGAATTTCCTTTCTTTGTATAAAAATGTAGTTGACTGATTAATGAGTAATGGGGTTGCATATGTATAACTTTTTCATCTAATAATGTTAGTTTAAATTAATCAAAGACTAGCTAATTTGTTGTGATATTATGGTGTGTTAATCTCATGTTCTATTATTATTAAATAATAGAATATAGAACGAAAGCAATCTTTCTTTGTACAAACTCGATTGCAATTTTCCATTCGCATTAGCCGTAAACTAATAACTAATAAGTTACGTCTTTTTTTTAGCATGTAATTAATCGGGAGATTTTCTTTTATTTTAGAGACGAATTTAATAGAAGAAATATAGCCACTATAGGTTTATCCTTTTAAATAAAAATGAGACGAGCCTCGCCAAATAAAACGCACAGATTGCGGGGCCCTCAAAAAAATGTATGTGTTAATTACTTAGAACTCGGGATAGGCCGCTTAGCGAACTCCACGGCCTTACCCAAAATAACAACACGTTAGTTTCTTTAGGACGCGTCTTAATTAATCTTACTTTCTTAAACTCAGGTGCACATTTATGTGATCTAAATCCAAATCTCAGCGGAGTCGAAATGTGTCTCTAATCACGGGTACATTGATTGTGACGCGGTTCGAGATGCGTGTCCATGACGTTGCAAATTCCTTTTTTAAAATAAGAATGAGATGAGATGAGCCGAATAAAAAATACAAAATTCCGGGGCCCTCAGTAAATATTTGCTTTAAAATTGCTTAGACTTCGGGATGGACCGTTTAGCAAAATTTCACGGCCCTACCCAAAGTAAATGATACGCTAGTCGCTTTAGGCGCGCCTTTAATAATTTAATTTTCTTAAACTCGGGTGCACATTTATGTGACCCAAATCCAAATCACAACGGAGTCAAAGTGTGTCGACTACCACGGGTACATTGATTGTGACGCGGTTCGAGATACATTTTCACAACGTTGCAATTCCCTGTAAAATAATAATAATAATAATGAAAGCGGTAAAGAGTTAAAATCCGCACATAAGCTCATAATTGTATGAAAAATCAGATAAACAAGCCGAATATGACAGTTGAGCGACCGTGCTAGAACCACGGAACTCGGGAATGCCTAACATCTTCTCCCGGGTTAACAGAATTCTTTATCCGGATTTCTGGTTCGCGGACTGTAATACAGAGTCATTTTTTTCCTCGATTAGGGATTAAATTGGTGACTTGGGACACCCTAAATCTCCCAAGTGGCGACTCTGAAATAAATAAACAAATCCCGTTTCGATTGTCCTTTAATTGGAAAAACTCCTTTACCCCTCGCGGGGGCGGAAAAAGGAGGTGTGACAGCTCTGGCGACTCTGCTGGGGAATGATACCCAGAACCACTGGTTCAGAGTTAAGAATTCGAGCTTAGAATAATTGTTATTATTTGGCTTTATTTATTATCTGATTTTATTACATGTTTTAGCCTAAATGTGCAAAATGTTGCTCTTACCGCTTTGATATTACTTGAACTGTATATATAAACTGTGCCGAAACCCTCTCTTCTCTCTCTTGAGGAGTGCACGCTGGTCGTGACTTCTTTCTGTTAGTGTCATATACCAAAATAGAACGAGGATTCGGAGGAGTCGCAAAGCCGGATGGCCTTTTGGTTACCGGTATGCAGCTCCCATCCTCGGCTCGAGTTGTCTGCTCGGGTAAGCCAGGTCTAGAACAAACACCCAGGTTCTGAACCTAGAATAACTCAACTTCATGTCGGATCCCTAGTAGGAACGCTTATCTGCATCACGTTGCATTTGACTTAAGGGACTCAACACAGGGGTTGAGTCCGTCTAGGACTAGCAACCTGAAATGAAAAGACCATCCTGTTGCATCCTGTTTGCTTTATGCATCTATTTGCTTCAGACTTGCATGCTGACCGGTTTCGAAAAATCAGGAATATTGAAAAATTGTGAAAAAAAAATAACGAAGTAACAGTGTAGAGAATTAATTGCTATTTTAGAAAGAGGAAAAAAAAATAATGCCCCAAATACTGTCGAAATTCTGCCGAAATTTTGGGAAAAATGAAAAAAGAAAAATATTTTTTTTATATAGTTTGTTTCACTCAAAAAAAAAGCAAAAGAAAAAATAGAAAAGAGTCTCTTATTTTTAGGTTGAAAAATAGGTTGGTCATTTTGTTAAAACGAAAAGAAAAAAAATCTTCACTTTGTCTTGTTTTCAAAATGAAAAAAAAATAGTTTGTCTTGCCATGAAAAATGAAAATGAAAAAAGAGTCTTGTTTTTAAAATGGTTTTTTTTATTTATTTATTTGTTTATGAAAATGCCAAAAATGAAAATAAAAAGAGTCTTGCGTTGAACGTGGTTTTATTATTTGTTGCAATATATATATATATATATATATATATATATATATATATATATATATATATATATATATATATATATATTGCAACAAATAATAAAACCACGTTCAACGCAAGACTCTTTTTATTTTCATTTTTGGCATTTTCATAAACAAATAAATAAATAAAAAAAAACCATTTTAAAAACAAGACTCTTTTTTCATTTTCATTTTTCATGGCAAGACAAACTATTTTTTTTTTCATTTTATAAATCCAAAACTATTTTTCATTTTGCAAATATATATATATATATATATATAAATCCAAAAAGTATTTTTCTTTATTTCCTTTCTAGAAACCTTTTAAATAATTTCCATTATTGTTGTGTTTAGAAAGTCTTTTTAATTGTTTTTAAAAAAAAATAAAAAATACAATAAAAATAAGAATAAAAATATTTTCTTTTAAATTCTTCCAAAAAATCCGAAAATATTTTCATTCTTCTTTCAAAATTGAAAAGAAAATTCAAAATTCAAAAATATTTTTTAGAAGCATTTCTTTCATTCAAAGTAAAATTCCAAAAATATTTTCTTTCTTCCTTAGAAGTTTTTCTTTCAAAATTCAAAAAAAAATTTAAATCTTTTTCTTTAGAAATCCTTCTTTGCAAAAATGCTCCCTTTCTTCTTTATAAGTCTTTCCTTCAAAAAAAAAAGGTTAGTTTATTTACTTTATTCATAATCCCGAACTACGCGGGTTTGATTCTCACCGGATGTGAGATACCTAGGCAACCCTCATCGGGTCCAACATCCCCTTTGCTAAAATAGCCACACAAAAAAACATGTCAAATTTTTTAATTTTGTCATAAATAAGTCGGATGATGTCCCACCTCCCCTTTTGCAAAAAATAGCGAAACAAAAAATATATATGTCAAATTTTAATTTCATCATAAAGAAGTCGGGTGACGTTGTTTTGTCAAGACATAGTCGAATGTTCCCGAAAGGGACCCCGGAAGGCTGACTTTGCATAAACAACCACCTTTTGGGTCATGTTTAAGATTTGGTCCAGTTGACCCACACAGCCTTAAAAATCTTCGTCCCAGAGGTGTTGAAAGGCCGTGTTTGCAATATTGAGTTTTCTATTTTGAAAAAAAACGATAAAAAGAGTCATAAATAAGTCGGGTGATGCTGTTTTTTGTCAAAAATAGCCGAATGTTCCCGAAAGGGACGTCGGAGGGCTGACTTTACATAAACAACCACCTTTGGGTCATTGTTTTAGATTTGGTCCAGTTGACCCACACGGCCTTAAAAATCTTCGTCCTCGAGGCGCTGAAGAGCCGTGTTTGCAACACCAGGTTTTATTGTAATTTAAAAAAAAACAAAGAGTCAGCGGTCAGGTGAATACCGTTTGGGCTTTTGGTTAAAATAAGCCGAGCCAGCTTTGGCAGTGTCTTAAACCGTTCTTGCCGAAATAGCCTTAGAGTATCTTTCAGTTGTCGAAAGGCTATTTTCGTAAAAGAACAGACAAGTTTGTAAAGTGTCATAAAATAATCCTCCCCGGCCTCAAAATTCATGTGAAATTTCGAAGGGGCCACATTTGCAAAAATAACCGTTTGGTTGCATTTGTCAAACGGGGAAAGGAAGCTGGCCGTTTGTTTTTGAGTTTGTAAATCTTTTTTATTAGAATAGGTGGGTTGTTTGATTTTCGAGTTTGTAGGTCATCTTTAAACTTTTGAAACCCAGTTTGTTTTAATATGAAAATTGAAAATTCCAAAAAAATATTTATTATTATTTATCTTTTATTGTGCCGAACTACGCAAGGTCTGATTCATGCGGGGTCATGATACGTAGGCAATCTCCATAAGATTCGACCACAACAAAAAAATGAAAAAAAAATGAAAAAAAAAATTCGAAAAAAAAGAAAGAAAAATGAAAAAAAAGGGAAAAAGATGTTAATAATGAGGACCGACTGAGTCCATTCTAACCTGTTTTATTTTAAATCGCAAAGAAAGTTAAGGTGGTTGGTTTGTGGTAAGCCGGAAACACTAGATCTAGGAAAATCTGATTGCAATCCAAGACAACGACACCCAGAATATCGCGCAGAATCCTTTATATGCACATCATGATACACACTTTGCGGGGATGAGGCCTGATGACAGAATCACTTGAATCCTATTGGGAACTTGTTGACTAAGGTTGATGATATTGAAGTTGGCAATGGTCTGGGCAATACTGATGCGAAGCTCAGTGGCTAAGATGCCAGTTTTGATAAAGTGGGAGGACGCTCCATTCCTTGGTTAGCAAGAGAGAAGCTTTTGGTGGCTTATTTTGTTGTCATTTCTGTTGTCCGGATTATTTTTAGGGTTGTAATCCGGATATTGTCTTGTGTCAAACTTTCTTAGCTTTCCATTTTTGTCATAGCGGTTTGTGTAGTTTTGTCCAGGTTGTTTTAGGATTTTATTCTGGTTTGTTTTGTTTGTTTTGTTATTCAAACCATTTCACCATTAGTCTAATGCAAATCCGGTCTTTTATTATTTCCAGTCATCTTTTCGTTTAATTCTTTTATCATTTTGTTCAGCGTCGATTCTAGTGACATGACATGCGCACACAGTTTGGGCCTAATCTTAAAAGTTAATCATAAAACCCCGGAAAGGTGATCAGAACATTTAAAGGAAATAAGGACGGTTTGAGATTATTCGGAGCTCGAGTCATGTGGAACTGGGGCAAGTAAAACATAAAGAAAACCGTTAAAGGCAAGATTCGCTAAATTGACATGAGGGTCGTTCATGATAATGAGAGTGAGAGTGTTGCCCAGCAGTGCTTTTGAGATGACAAATGAAAAGGCAAATGTGTGAATATAATTGTCAAGTCCACCACCATCAGAAGAGACTACAAATCTTTGTTTAATTGTGTTGTTTGCACTTGGCATGTTTTGAAGACTGGATTGACGAAGGCATTTTGTTCTGCTACCTAAACACTTTATCCTTCGTTACCCCTTTTGAGCCTTATTTGTTTTTCTTTCGTACCTCTCGTTCGGAATCAGTAGCAACGACTAGAAAATACGAGCATGGAAGGTAAAGAAAAAGAAAAGAAAAAAAAAGAGAAAGAAAGAAAAAAAACGACAAAAAATAAAGGAGAAATGAGAAAAGAAAGAAAAGAAAAGAAAATAATAGGTAAATAAAAAAAAGAGGAATTGGGAACTACGTTTGACCTGATTCCTCAAAGAGGATACGTAGGCGCTTCACGGCTCGGTCATAGGGTGCATAATGTGCAAAGTGTAACATAGTATAACGAAAATAAAATTCCCCAAGCAAGAAACTGGGGCAAGAGTTGCGCTTGTTGTAAGCAAATATGGTTCCGAAGGTTGTAATTTTGAACCCCAAATTTATTTTGTTTTTGAGTCTTTAATACCCTTTCTTTCTAGCCCTATCCAAAACCTCACATTACGGTCCAAAGAAAGACCTTTTGACCAATCTTCGAAAGATGCCAAGTCATACAAACGGAAGTCGGGGATAGCACCCCGATTCCCAACAGAGAAAAGGATCATGGATTGGACATGAATTGATAGCCGAAAAGAATCCCCAGCAAAAAGAGTCATATCGGCAACACTCCAAATCCCCAGTTGGAAAGTGATACAAATGAGAGAGTCTTATCGGTGAAAATCTTTACGGACACCATAAGGCGATGAGAGCTGAGACAAAAACCAAAATGAGAGAGGCTTGATAGTGAAAACCCTTCGGGCACTACAAGTCGAATAAGATTGAAAATCAGATGGGGAATCGCCAAGGGAAGATCTTGAAAGACGGTTGACGACAGGGGATAAGCCACATGTGCATGTCATGATTATTAGAGTCGGTATCTGCGTTTGATAGGCTTTTATTTATAGTTTCTCTTGTTAAAGAGTCATCTTTTTCCTTTGTCTTTTATTCGGTTCCCTTTTTATTTATCTTTCTCCTTTCGTAGAAAAATTCCCCAGTAGAGTCTGTTTGGTCAGAACAAGTGGGAAATGACTTCAAAATCTGCCATCAGCTTTCCAATTATGCAAGACCAGATCTGAAGAACATCCAAATGGTCTAAATCAAGAAAGAACAACGCGGAGAGCAATGGGCATGATTTGGGAAATTCATATGAGACTAAAAGGTCGGGGGAAATGCCAGTTTCACTTGCTATGCCGCAAAAGAAGAGGGATATCCCCAACAGAAAAGGTTGCTTTCAGTGACACGAATAAACAGAGATTTGGAGTGTTATCCCCAACAGATCATCTCAATGAACATGCACGATCTTCAAGTTACATCGGCTGTCATGAAAATACGTGAGGTCAGATAAGGAGACCGGTAAAATGGTTAAGAGGTTTGGGAATAATGAATCGTCAAGAAGGGCGGAAGGTATCAACCCAAGCTTCAAGATGGACAGACAACGCATAGATGGAGAATGGTTGATGGCATCCCCAGCAGTAGTATCACAACCAACCGCCACATTTTAAACTGACCAAATTTTCTTTGATTTGAAGCAGGGACAGGGAATGCTGCCGATGACAGAAAGATGTGTCGCAAGAAAGATTGTCAAACTGGGGCAGAAAATTTTCGAGAAGTCTAACACAAGCTTGGTGAAAAAAATCGGTATCCTCAGCGGTTTTCTCGGGGAAAGGCAAAAAGAGTCTTAAGGGAGGTAGTCTTAGAAGGAAGAAGCTAGCAAAACAAAGAAAAATAAAAAATAAAAAAATAAAAAAAACCAGTTTTGCAAAAGGAAACAGTTTGCAGAGGAATGAAACATCCTACTTAAAAGGAATTAGTTTTGGAAGGAGTAAGATAACATATTTTACTCAGATGAGTTATCCTCAGCAGTGTTATCCCCAACAGCGTTACTCAGCGGTTCGCAGTGTTATCCCCAGCAGATCATCAAGATGTAGAAGCATCCTCGACAGAGTTTCGACCAAGTTTCAAGAGGGTCGGACAACCCAGAGTGGGGAAGGAAGAAAAGAAAAATCCATCCCTAGCAAGTTTTGAGGTAAGACATTTTCAAGTTTTGAGGATATTTTGGGTTCATCCGCCCTCGAATAGGATATTTTGGGTTCATCCGCCCTCGAAAAGGATATTTTGGGCTCATCCGTCCTCGAATAGGATATTTTGGGTTCATCCGCCCCCGAATAGGATATTTTGGGTTCATCCGCCCCCGAATAGGATATTTTGGGTTCATCCGCCCCCGAATAGGATATTTTGGGTTCATCCGCCCCCGAATAGGATATTTTGGGTTCATCCGCCCCCGAATAGGATATTTTGGGTTCATCCGCCCCCGAATAGGATATTTTGGGTTCATCCGCCCCCGAATAGGATATTTTGGGTTCATCCGCCCCCGAATAGGATATTTTGGGTTCATCTGCCCTCGAATAGGATATTTTGGGTTCATCCGCCCTCGAATAGGATATTTTGGGTTCATTCGCCCTCGAAGAGGATATTTTGGGTTCGTCCGCCCTCGAACAGGATATGATGGGTCTGTCCGCCCTCGAATAAGATATTGAATTTAATCCTTCCTCAAAAGGACATTTAATTTATTTCGACCCGAGTGGTCCTGCTTGTATAAACATTGCCAAAATATATATTTTCATGTCTTTACAAATTAGGCGCCCACATGTATAACAAGGGAATATATTTCATGTCTTTACCATTAGGCTCCCACCTGTATAACAAGGGAATACATTTCATGTCTTTACCAATTAGGCGCCCACCTGTATAACAAGAGAATACATTTCATGTCTTTACAAATTAGGCGCCCACCTGTATAGCAAGGGAATATATTTTCATGTCTTTACAAATTAGGCGCCCACCTGTATAACAAGGGAATACATTTCATGTCTTTACAAATTAGGCGCCCACCTGTATAACAAGGGAATACATTTCATGTCTTTACCAATTAGGCGCCCACCTGTATAACAAGGGAATACATTTCATGTCTTTTCATGTCCTAGGTCGCCCACCAGTATAATGCGGGCATACATTTCTGTTTTCATTTCATGTCCTAGGCGCCCACCAGTATAATGCGGGAATACATTTCTGTTTTTCATTTCATGTCCTAGGTCGCCCACCAGTATAATGCGGGCATACATTTCTGTTTTCATTTCATGTCCTAGGCGCCCACCAGTATAATGCGGGAATACATTTCTGTTTTTCATTTCATGTCCTAGGTCGCCCACCAGTATAATGCGGGCATACATTTCTGTTTTTCATTTCGTGTTCTAGGCCGCCCACCAGTATAATGCGGGAATACATTTCTGTCTTTTCATTTCATGTTCTAGGTCGCCCACCAGTATAATGAGGGAATACATTTCTGTCTTTTCATTTCATGTTCTAGGTCGCCCACCAGTATAATGCGGGAATACATTTCTGTCTTTTCATTTCATGTTCTAGGTCGCCCACAAGTATAATGCGGGAATACATTTCTGTCTTTTCATTTCATGTTCTAGGTCGCCCACCAGTATAATGCGGGAATATATTTCTGTCTTTTTCATTTCATGTTCTAGGTCGCCCACCAGTATAATGCGGGAATACATTTCTGTTTTCATTTCATGTTCTAGGTCGCCCACCAGTATAATGCGGGAATACATTTCTGTCTTTTCATTTCATGTTCTAGGTCGCCCACCAGTATAATGCGGGAATACATTTCTGTCTTTTCATTTCATGTTCTAGGTCACCCACCAGTATAATGCGAGAATACATTTCTGTTTTCGTTTCATATTCTAGGTCGCCCACCAGTATAATGCGGGAATACATTTCTGTTTTTCATTTCATGTCCTAGGTCGCCCACTAGTATAACGAGGGAATACTTTTCATATTTTTGCATTCAGGCGCCCACCTGTATAACGAGAGGAATATTCTTCAGTCTTATACTGCAGATCTTGAAATCAGTAACCCACCGGAAGGCAGAAGGTTACAACAGTAATTCCCAGCAGGAAACAATAAAAATCCCCAGCACCGGAAAGCAGAAGGTTGCAACAAGAGGTCCCAGCACAAAATTCAAGCGCATGAGTCAAAAGGAAGAAAAGATGCGTCTTGAAAGAAGCGGCCTGTGAACATTAATTATGCCCAACATAACAAATATGATGAAGAAAGTCGTATCCCTAGAGGAACCGCCGAAAAGCTTAATGAAGAAAGCCATATCCCCAGCGGACCAAACAGAATAATGAAAACTGATATTCAGAAAAGCAAAAGGCCAGTGTCATCCCCAAATTCTCGGAAGAAAAGCACCGGAAGAAACACAAGCCGACAAGAAAGCAAGGCAACAAGAACAAGTTGAAGATAAATGAGATCTTATGATCCGTAGTCTAGCCTAGCTTCTTGTTTTCTTTTAAGCACGGTGTAACAAGGAGATCGGTAAGCAGTGGTAATAGCATGCAACAACAGTAACATTGCAGTCCCACGGTAGTCCCAGCTACCAAAACTTCCCGAACTACATTAACCTGATTCCCCTTTAGCCAGGGATATGTAGGAAACCTTTGAAGCAAAGGTTCGGTTAAATCTTTTTCAAAAAATGCTTCACACGGAGTACTCGGATGGGCAAAAATCGCTCACTTTATCTTTGCACGAAAACCCTTCGTGTCTTCGGGCAAAGAGGGGCAGCTGTAAGCACGTGATTTTTGCCCTATGAAAGAATTACTCCCAAAAATTCAAAATAAAATGATTTTCCTTGGTGTGCAATTTTGAGAATTTTTGTGGCATTTTGGATAATTATTTGTATTTGTCTGTGCATGTTTATTTGTTAAATTAATAAAAACAAAATACAAAAATATGTCGCATTTGCATTTAGGATTTAATTCTACAATTAGGAATAATTAAGCTTGTTTTACAAGAATGAAAATTACAAAAATATGCATCGTTTGCATTTTTAGCATTTAATGTCCAATAGTACAATTTTATGCTTAATTATTACTTAATTGTGTGTTAATTGTTATTAAAAATTAATTTGCGCTTTTATTACTTAGTTTAGTTCTATATAATAATTTAAGGATTTTTAGAATTTAGTTTTAGAAAAATAAAAGAAGAAAAGAGAGCAAAAATATAAAGAAAATCGGAATTGGGCTCTTCTTCAAATTCAAGCCACAAGCCCAAAAAATACCCAACCTTCCCCATGACCCGGTCCACTTCAAACTGGGTCGACCCAGTCCATAACCCAAATACCCCACACCCCTATCTTCCTACCTTACACTTCACAAGACAAAACAAAAAAAGAAAAAACCACAAAACCTAAAACTAAACCCATCCGCCACCCCTCTCTTCTTCTCCAAAAAACCTTCACCCCAAACCCTAGCCAACCATGGCTGCTCACCTTCACACACACGCACAACCCCTCCATCGACTGCTCTTTCCCCCGTCATCGAACCTCCATAGCCACACCAAAGGACCCCGCTGCCACTATTTCGTCTTCTCTGTCGTCGAGCTTGAGCTCGACATCTATGGCTGCTTCAAGACTACTGCTTCATCGTCATCACGTTAGCTCCCTCCTGTAGCTTCCTTTCCTTCACGTTGTCGATTGTGTCAGAAGATTCGACCTCAACGGTGATGGTCTTACCCGTCAGGGTTTTCACGAAGATCTGCATCTTCGTTATTCAATAGCAAAATGGCATTACTGTGCTTCATCTTCTTCAGTCGTTTCCCAGCAGCTCCATCACGTCCAAACAAATCCCATGGTTGTTGGTCGATGCCCCTAGCGCCTCCCTTCTGCTGCTTATGCTGCTGCCTCGTCGCCTTTGCTCCGAAACCAAGCTGCTTCTGTTGCTCCTGCTGCAGCCTCGTCGAGCAGCTGGTTCGAAACCAAACCCCATCGCCACCCTCACGTCCATACATGACCAAACAAACCAGCCACCTCCCCTCCTTCTCTTCTTCGCGAGCACCAAGGCTGTTACTTCCTCGTCGATCTCCAGCAGACCCAAACGTCTCACCTTCCATGCTGCCTCGTCAAGAAGTTGGTTGAACAACGAGACTCAACCATCTCGTTTGTTCGAGCTTTGGTCGGGGTTTGTCGAAACAGTTCATACACAGCGTGTCGAGGTTGCCATTCGAACCCAGGTTCTTTGTTTGTATTGGAGAAAATTTGTGTTCATGTATTTTTTTTTAAGTTTGTTGCTTTTGAATTTTTCAAGTGTGTTCATAAGGTCGAGTGTTTATTTTAGTTTGAATCATTCATCTTTGTTATGATGTTGTTAGATTTAATTTGAAGTTCAATTGTTTATTGAAGTTTAGTGATTTGAATCTATTTGCTTGTTATGATCAGTTGTTATGTTTGCTAAATCTGAAAGTAGGAGTGTTGTTAAAAATTGTTCAGTCAAAATAATTCCTGTTTTTATTGTTCATCATATGATTTCAGTTTGCATTTCGTTTCCGTTAATTGTGATTCATGTTGTTCCAGTTTATTTTTGTTGTTAATATTGTTGTCTCCTTGCTCATCCATTTTTGGTCTAAGTTAACCAGGAATGGTTCCCAATATGGTTAATTTATTCCCATTAATTTGAAGATGTATGATTCATCTGTGTTCATGAGATTTGTTGTTGAATTTGTTTAGAAATTGGTCATATTTGCTGTATTTTGGTTGAGATTGATTAGGTGATTGGTTATAGCTGATGGGGTAGTTTGGTAAATTGCAGTACGTTCAGGGGTAAAATGGTAATTTCAGTAAGGTCGGAGGGGTATTTCTGGAATTGAACATTTGAACAATTATTTAAGTTAAGCATGGGGACAAGACATAAATTAGTGGGGGAATAAAGTAATTCTTTATGTTAAGCATGTGGAACAAGATGTAATGGGGTGGGGTTGATATAATTGTTTAATATAATGGGGGACAAGACATAATGTAGTGGGTGGAATAATGTAATTGTTTATGTTAAGCATGAGGGGCAAGAAGTAATGGGGTGAGGTTGATATATTTATTTAATATAGTGGGGGACAAAACATGTGGGCATGGGGACAAGAGTTTAAAATAAAGAAAACATTAAGTAGTGGGGACAAAGCATGCAATTTGGGGAATATTTCGGGTTGGGGATTCAAGACAAGAGTCTTGTTATAAATAGAGTCATTTGACACATTATTAGGGGGAACACTTGAACTTGAAAGACTTACTTAGAGGGGGATTTTGGAGAGAACATTTTAGGAAGACATTTTTTTTACAAAGATAGTTTTAGAGAGGATTATTTTTGGATAGAGGAAGACATTATGAAAATCCTAAGAGAGTGTTGGAGAGCATAAAAAGAGAAAACAAAAACAAAGTGAGAAACGAGTTTAGTTTCGGGTTTAATACACGCGTGGGTTGTTGCTGTTTAGTTTGTTTACATACTTTTGGGTTTGTTCTATTGAGTTGTTCGGTTTTCTTCAAAGTTTTCTGGGCCTTGAATCTGGTCCGAATTGCTGTTGTTGGGTTGCTGTTGCGTTGCTGTGTTATTACTGCTGCTGACTCCTCCTTCTTTTCTTCTTGTACTGCCATTTCCAGGTACACATTTGTACACTCTCGGTTTGAAGCGAAATGAAGTATTAACCAAGCTTTGTTCCTGTTGAATGCCTCCTGTTTAGATTTGTGCTTGAATAGAATTTTCCTTTCTTTGTATAAAAATGTAGTTGACTGATTAATGAGTAATGAGGTTGCATATGTATAACTTTTTCATCTAATAATGTTAGTTTAAATTAATCAAAGACTAGTTAATTTGTTGTGATATTATGGTGTGTCAATCTCATGTTCTAGTATTATTAAATAATAGAATATAGAACGAAAGCAATCTTTCTTTGTACAAACTCGATTGCAATTTTCCATTCGCATTAGCCGTAAACTAATAACTAATAAGTTACGTCTTTTTTAGCATGTAATTAATCGGGAGATTTTCTTTTATTTTAGAGACGAACTTAATAGAAGAAATGTAGTCACTATAGGTTTATCCTTTTAAATAAAAATGAGACGAACCTCGCCAAATAAAACGCACAGATTGCGGGGCCCTCACAAAAATGTATGTGTTAATTACTTATAACTCGGGATAGGCCGCTTAGCGAACTCCACGGCCTTACCCAAAATAACAACACGCTAGTTTCTTTAGGACGCGTCTTAATTAATCTTACTTTCTTAAACTCGGGTGCAAATTTATGTGATCCAAATCCAAATCTCAGCGGAGTCGAAATGTGTCCCTAATCACGGGTACAATGATTGTGATGCGGTTCGAGATGCGTGTCCATGACGTTGCAAATTCCTTTTTTAAAATAAGAATGAGATGAGATGAGCCGAATAAAAAATACAAAATTCCGGGGCCCTCAGTAAATATTTGCTTTAAAATTGCTTAGACTTCGGGATGGACCGTTTAGCAAAATTTCACGGCCCTACCCAAAGTAAATGATATGCTAGTCGCTTTAGGCGCGCCTTTAATAATTTAATTTTCTTAAACTCGGGTGCACATTTATGTGACCCAAATCCAAATCTCAACGGAGTCAAAGTGTGTCGACGACCACGGGTACATTGATTGTGACGCGGTTCGAGATACATTTTCACAACGTTGCAATTCCCTGTAAAATAATAATAATAATAATAATGAAAGCGGTAAAGAGTTAAAATCTGCACATAAGCTCATAATTGTATGAAAAATCAGATAAACAAGCCGAATATGACAGTTGAGCGACCGTGCTAGAACCACGGAACTCGGGAATGCCTAACACCTTCTCCCGGGTTAACAGAATTCCTTATCCGGATTTCTGGTTCGCGGACTGTAATACAGAGTCATTCTTTTCCTCGATTCGGGATTAAATTGGTGACTTGGGACACCCTAAATCTCCCAAGTGGCGACTCTGAAATAAATAAACAAATCCCGTTTCGATTGTCCTTTAATTGGAAAAACTCCTTTACCCCTCGCGGGGGCGGAAAAAGGAGGTGTGACAGCTCTGGCGACTCTGCTGGGGAATGAAGTCTAGTCTTGTAGCTTTGGATTATTTTTTTTAAGCATTATTAGGGGGGATCAAGCAATCAAACTTTCTAGCAAGCAAACAATTCTCTGTACTGGTGTCTCTCCCCCTCGACACCGCGTTGCCTTTCTGTAATAGCTTTCATTAATGCAATCAAACTTTCTTTCATTCTCAATTCTCATTTCTATTCTCTCAATTGCTCTTGACATTGATTTTCCCGTACGACACTGACAATCTAGTCTAGCGTACGGAGGGGACTTCAGTTGGTGGACAGTAACTGCACTGACATCAGTTGCTTAGCCTTACGTTGCCATTCCAAGGAATCTCAGGAAGGCGCCGCGTAACAGGTTGCACGATCCCCTCTGCGTCCTCGTCACTGAAAGACAAGGTTCCTTTCGATATGTAATCTCGAGTCCGTTTTTCCTTTGTGATGGACACTTTGGTGTGTTTCAACATCGGTCCTTGAGGGACATCGACTCCTCCGATGATCACGTTGATAACGTGTTGAGGTTCTTCCAGTTTGGTCTGTTTGTTAGAGTCCCTATTTCTGAAATGATTCCTCAGTCACTCAGAAATTCTCGAATGCGCTCATTGTTGAATAACCGGGCTACTTCTTCTCTCAACTGTTGACAATCATCCGTTCTGTGGCCATGGGTGCCGTGATATTTACACATTTGGTTGGGATCTCTTTGGGCTAGATCAGATTGTAAAGGTCGAGGCCATTTGGTATCTTTGATGCGTCCGATAGCAGATACGATAGTAGCCGCATCAACATTAAAGTTGTATTCCGATAATCGTGGTGCTTCTTTAGGTCCGATAGGTCTGTCGAAGTTGTTCTTGCTCATGAGACCTCAAGAGATCTGACCTCGATCGCTTCTCCTTTCATTTCGCATAGAACTGCCTAGATCCACTACTTCTACAATCTCTATTATATGGCTGGTACCGATCTCTGTTTGACCTCGGTTCCCGATCAATATCTCTCTAGATTTCGTTGACGGGTCTGACAAGATAAACGGACCCGGAAGGAGCCTTAAATTGATCGTCTTTGACCCTGATATTTGATTGGTACCGATTATGCACATCAACCCAAGTAACAGCCGAGCACTCTATCAGATTCTGCTTCAACTACTGTGAAGCCACCGAGTTTCGCACATGTTACGCCCCACAATATTGCGTTGATATTACGTTCGGTAGTATTATATTACGACAATGTTATGCTCTGCAGTAATATATTACGATGATATTACCCTGTGCAGTAATATATTATGATGGTGTTACGTCCTGTAGTAATATATTACGATTGATGTTGCGTCCTGCAGTATTAATTTATGACAGTGTTGTACCCAACAGTATTACATTACGATGATGTTACGCTTCGCAGTAATAAGTTATGACGATGTTGCACCCTGTAGTAATGTACGTTGAATTTGTCGTAAGGTAATTGACATCAGTCTAAGGAAAAGATTATTTGGAGATTATAAGGATTATAAGTGATGAGTAAATTCGTGAAGGTAAGAGGGTAAGTAATATCGAAGAAAACGAATTTTGTCGAAGTTTGGCATGTTGGGGTAAAATACGGCCCGAGCTAAAATACCCGGTATTTATGAACTAGTGCCATAAAAGGTACTATATGACCATAATATAAAGGTGTATAAGGTATGCGAAAAGTGAGTAATATTTTAAATAAGTGAGAATAATTCTTAATTTTTTGGGTAACTGATTAATTACCGGGTAATGGGATATTACCTGATTAACTAATAAGAGGATAAGATTAAATCCCTCCCCCAATAAAATGTGGCAGTTGGCCACATGACTTATCTTAGTCATTTAATATGTGGCAATCAAGAACCAAGGTGAATATACACCTCCTACTTATATTAATATACACTATATCATCCAAAATAGTAGTAGTAGTCACATTACTACAATTAGAAGATTAAGAGATTGACTTCCAAACACAAAGTCTATATCGCTGCCAGAACATTGCCATCTTCAAATTCGAATGAAGATTTGATTCTAAATACTCCATTAAACCACGAGAAATCTTGCAAGGTTCCAACGAGAATTTTAGGAATCGTAGCAACGTAAAATTTTACAGGTCTAAAGGAGTACGGTGCAATCTTTTCCAAGAACATTATACGGATTTTTCCCTACTCCAGGTATGTTAAGGCTATCCCTTCTTTCTTTTGGCATGATCCATACGATATGAACGAAACGTGCAAATGCACAAATTCCATAAGTGACTCTACTCATAGAAGTAATAGAAATATCTATGTTCTTTAATTCCCATGTGTCATAATATTTTATCATCTGTTCATGGGTCTCAGAAAAATACGAAAGTTGAAAAGATGTTACTTTATGATATTGCTCAAGAGGCAAAGTGGTCTTATGACCTTCCGAATGATTTTATTAACGTACTTTTCATGCATTGCATTCATGTGCATTAACCCATGACCATATGACGTTATATACGCGTATATATGTATATGGGATATGGGAAAAGGTTACGGCGTTATATACGCACCACCACCTGATCAGCTGGTATATGATGATGATGTTGCCCACAGTGGCCGAAATATGATTCAAACGACGTTATATACGCATATATATGTAAATATGATTCAAACAGCGTTATATACGCGTATATATGTATGTATATATGTATATGGGATATGAGAAAGGTTATGGCATTATATACGCACCACCACCTGATCAGCTGGTATACGATGATGATTTTGCCCACAGTGGCCGATATGATATGATGGGATGCCCTCAGAGGCTAATGATATTATGAAATATGTACCTATGCACGACATGGCATTCATACGCATATGCATGACGTTAAAAGTAATTTATGATTTACAAAGTTATTCAGACTTACAGGTTGAGTCATGTACTCTATATGTCTTCCATATCTCTCATGTATTTATTTATGTGCCTTACATACTCAGTACATTATTCGTACTGACGTCCCTTTTGCCTGGGGACGCTGCGTTTCATGCTCGCAGGTCCCGATAGACAGGTCGAGAGCCCTCCAAGTAGGCTATCAGCTCAGCGAAAGATGTTGGTGCGCTCCATTTGCTTCGGAGTTGCTCGTTTGGTTAGTATGATTTAGACGTGTATTGTTTGGTATGGCGGGACTCTGTCCCGACCCTTATGACATTTATGTATTCTTAGAGGCTTATAGACATATGTCGTTTACGTGAAAGATTGTACGGCCTATGTTTGAGTTTATAAATGATCATGTTGGCCTATTAGGCCCGTACGCATGTGTATATGATGATGTATCAAGAAAGATACGTTACGTTGGTACTCGGTTGAGTAAGGTACCGGGTGCCCGTCCCGGCCCATCGGTTTGGGTTGTGACAACACATTGAGTGCTTGGGTAAAGGCTTGACAGCCAAATCATCAGCGATCGGCGGTAGGTCCATCCGTTCCATTTGGAATCGAGACACGAATTCTTTGAGCATTTCATTGTCCTTCTGCCTTACCTTGAAAAGGTCCGACTTCCTGGTCTCGACCTTGATGGCCCCGACGTGTGCCTTCACGAAAGAATATGCAAGCATAGCAAATGAGTTAATAGAATTAGGTGGTAAATTTGTGACACCATATCATAGCTCCCTTTGACAGGGCCTTTGATAGGGTCTCTCCGAATTTCTTTAGTAGGACAGATTCGATCTCATCATCCTCTAGATCATTCCCTTTGATGGCACATGTGTAAGAGGTGACATGCTCGTTCGGGTCGGTCGTTCCATTGTATTTAGGAATTTCGGGCATGCGAAATTTCTTAGGGATCGGCTTGGGAGCCGCGCTCGAGGGAAAAGGTTTCTGCACGAACATTTTGGAGTCCAGGCCATCAATATCGGTAGTGCTCCCGAGATTTGATCGACCATGGAATTGTAGGTTTCCACCTTCTCGCCTTGATTTTCTTCTCTCCCGACTCAATTCGTTTTATCAGTTCCTCAAGCATCTTCATGATTACAGGATTGGTCCCCGATTTTTCTCGTTCGATCTCCTTGAGACCGATTCAACTATGTGGACAACTTCCTAGGACGGCTCGGGCTCAATCCTACTCGGTGGGTGACTCTAGTTCTAGAGCTGGGCTATCGCCGTCTGTTGAGCCTACAACATTTCGAAGATGACCCGCAAGTTAATTCTGCCATCTTCATCGCAATGTGTGCTTTGAGTGGCTGATTGAACATCCTTACGGACATGTCCTCAAGATCGGTGGCCAAATTTGCATTGATGGCTACATGTGAGCTGACGTCGATTGGATCTACAGTAGGGACTCCATCGAGATTGATCGTGGGTACGTCGTTCCCTGATGTTACGTTATCATTTTCGTCGTGACGGCCGAAATCATTGTCAATGTGTAGGGATGATGACTGAGAGTCCGACATTTTGATTCTGGAATCAAAGACACTCCAAAGAACAAGTGTAAAATAGTGTGTGTTATGAAAGTTTGTATCAAATAACCACTATTGTCTTTAGCCCCACGGTGGACGCCAAACTATTTACCCTTAAAATCGGATAACAATTGAATTTATTTGCGGTTTAAGGATACATAATGTAACTTGATACAAATTGAGAAAACAAGTTAATATTGAAATAAATGAAAGAAAAGTAAATGCAAACCACACAAGTTGAACAGTCTTAGCCTTGAAGGTTGGTCAACCTCGAGTCTAAAAATGCCTCAATCGATGCCGGAATGGAATGATAAGGTAATTAAAAATAACAGTGTATTGCTTTGGAATGCATGTTACAATGTGTATTACAAATAATTAGACCCCCTTTTATATAGTAGGGGAGTCCTACTCTAGATACAATTCTATAAAATATAAAAAATCTCATGATTTGCTAACTAATTGGTCCCTCCTTGATACATGCCGAGATTTCTGCCGTGATATCCAACCGATTGCGGATATTTTGGCCTTCTGTTATTTGGTCCAATAATGTTTCCTCGATCTTGTTCGGAGTCGGGGTCGGTTCCGGAGTCATGGGCTCGATGATCTTGAAGACGTATGCTCTAGCTTCGTACCTTGGTTCGATATAATCCAGGGTCGATCTTCAACCCATCACGTTTCAATCCCGATCTGTCATGCAATAGATGAGCCCGGTTTCTACCGTATACAACAACTCCTATTAGTTTTACTGTAGAGTTATCAAAAAAAATAATTATATTGGTAGTTATCAGACCAATTTGAGAGTACGATTATTTTCGTTGCACTTATTTTTTCTGTTGCCTTTCTATAAATTCTTTTATATTCCGAAAGTCTCCTTATATGAACTTTCCTTTTAAATTTAATAAAATAAAATATATCTAAAAATCAAACCGTATTTATCGATTTCTTTAAGAAGCAGTCTATTGAATAGTTAAACTCAGCTCTAAAATTATACTAATTCAATCAATTATACTTTACTTTCAAACTAGTTGAGATTGATGATATAAATTATTTAAATATTTTGTTCTTTTTTTTTTATAAAATTATTTATATTTCGCCATATTTGGGCATTTCATCCAATTTGTAAATTTAAGGCAAATTAAAAGTTTTCCCACTTATATTTTTGCCTTAAGTTCAATTAATTTGCATGGCTTATATAGACTGTTTGCTTTTTTAGCAGAAGATAATTTGCATTGAATGTGTTTATTCTTTAGCTAATTCAATATTAATTCATAGAGATATAAATTGTTTGAGATAACTTTTCTCAATGCAATTTTAAAACTTTCTCATTTAAGTATATTTAATTTCTAAATGCCCCACTTACCCAAACCAAGTCTGGTTCTTGCTATAAATCATGAGCATTAGTCGTACCATATGCCTGGTGTGATCATTTATGATAAAGACAATATTGAGAACTGAATTATTTTAAGCAAAAACACCAATATACATTCCCATTATCATGTTGCAGCATTTCTCAAGTCTGAACCAATGCAAATAGCTGACTGGAGAAGTTTCATAGAATGTTGCTACCAATTGAATGATTTGACTATGTTACAAGGTAATTTTAGTTTGCATCTTAAACAAGATCTAGGTTTAAGTCCTTAGAAGAGTAAAATTGATCGTGCCAAGTTTTTCTTCTGCTAACGATGTTTCTGTTAACAGGAAGAATTTGCTCTACATTGTCATGACCAAGGTACACGAGGGCATAGAAACTTCTTAGAAAATGATACTTTAGCAAATTCCTTACAAACAAAAAATGGTAACCTAATAGCAGGGAAGACACCGTGAATAAAAGTACTGATTCCACTGTTCCATTGCCAATCATGCATCAATGAATCTGATGTTAAAGCTATCGGGGTGAATCTGCCACACATTTAAGGCTGCATATTCTTCCAAACATTCCTTTAGTTGAGCTTCAGTGTATCCCTGTTCCAAGATAATCAACATATCAGAGGCGAGAAAACCCATAGCAAAACAATCACCAATTCAAAGCAAACAGATATTAAAAAAAAGTCAAAGGAGAAAACAAAGAATCAAGTGAGGTAGCCTCAAAAATTATTTGATAAAGCTAGATATACATCCCAACTAATCTTTGCTGAGTATGAGTGAAGAAGCTACATCAATCTCTTTGTTCACCATAAGAGGACTCCCTGTGAATAATTTTGGGGATATACTGGTAGTCTAGCAATAGCCAGATTGAGCTATTTAATCTGATTTATTCTTTCCTTTTCTCTCTTTTGTATGGGGGAATGACAAGGTGGCTGGAGGGAAGTTCAGAACTAGCATACTTTGAATTTGCACCAAGCAAAACTTTTGCAAATAGCAAAAGGATGTTCTAACAAAGGCGCCATATTTATCATTCTGCATGCTTCCTTCCCGAAAGTATGAAAAGTCAATGCAGTGGTACCACCACTTCATTGAGAAATCATAGCACAAACAATTTGACTAGCTTAACAGATCATGTTCTTTTCTGTTTTAATCACAACTATCCACCATTGTTTTTTTATCAACTATATCATCAGATAATGTATAAGTGTGAAATGTAACATGTACATTAGATCCAAGTATATATCAAGCTACCAACTAGGGTAGTGCTTCCAGCCTGATCTGCATAAATTACCCACAAACTAACCTTTCTGGAAATCCAGTTCAGAGCCTGGGCGTAGCTTAGTTCCAGCCTGTTCATCCTAGCAGCCTCATCACGCAAAATTGAATAAATGTCAGATATTGCATCCAGACCAGATTTTTGCCTATCATCTGAATACAAGGAGAACTTCGACATCTGCATTAGCCGAAGAGCCTCATCCACATCACTTTGAGCAACTTTTTCTGAGAAACGTAGTCTGGCTAGTGCCTATTTTAACACAGTAAAATGTCATCAACAAAGTGTAAAAGGCAGCAATTAAAGAGGAGGCGATGTTATGAAATTCATTTGATTAATTTCCCGTTATCATTGTCTATTTGACCTCATAATTATAAGGAGACCAAACTATATTTACAACTTATTATCACCACTTGAGTTGTAGAACATATGATCAGGACAGGTAGGTTCAGAATTGTCTTGGAAAGTAAAGCCTTATATTTTCAAGGACCCATATTGTCCTACTGATAGCTAGCCCCAATTTCTGCTTTTTAGCCTGGGGAGAAAACAAGAAAACTTCATCCCTCTTTTTCTTCCACCTGGCACTTGCCAACTGTCACACTTGATTCAGTAAAAGTTCCCATTTTCAAGTGAGAGTTGAAGAAAGAAAAATAGTTCCAACTCTTACTATGATGCAATTAGATACTTTACTCTGGAAATTGATGCAGAAACTTACAGCTGATATTCTCAGGATGCTTAGCAGTGTTCTGACCGTTGTATAAGAGTGAGGAGTGTTGGATTTTGCTTCTTCTTGCCTAATACTAGAATATGCACCAGCAATATAATCCCCTAGCTCCTCTGGGCAAGAGGGAGACAACCTCCTAGCAGCTGAAATATAAGCCCTGAAAAAATAAGGATGTAGGTTGCTATGTCAATTCTAAGTCTCACTAATAACTAGTTAAGAGAGATTTTCTCTCGGAGGTTAAAACACTAGAAAGGTATTCTTGTATTTACCGAAGCACGGATGGTTCAAGTGGAGTGAACCCGAGAGCAGGAGATTCTCTGTTCTGATGCACATAAACAATGTGTCTAGCCATCTCAAGATCGGCATCCATATCTGCTCGATCTAAGATTAGCCATAAAAGATCAAACCTTGATAGAAGAGCTGGAGGAAGATTAATATTTTCAGCTGGCGTCCTTCTCATATCATATCTTCCCCTAAAAATGTTTTGAACAAAAATAGTGAGTGTTTTTAAAGTTTGTGAATTCCCAGTCAGCTGCCACCAAAAATAAATTGGATGACCATCTATTCAAAATTTAGCATAGTTTTACATACAGGGAAGGTCAAACTTCAGAGTAGGGGAAATAATATGTTTACCAGGCAGGATTAGCAGCAGCAAGCACTGCAGTCCTTGCATTCAGAGATGTAGTGATCCCAGCCTTTGCAATGCTAACAGTCTGCTGCTCCATTACTTCATGAATAGCTGTTCTATCAGACTCATCCATCTTGTCGAATTCATCAATAGCACATATACCCATATCTGCCAATACCTGAGAAGAAACATTGTCCCAGAACACTTAGGAAATAGATGATTTTGAGATCAACAATGTGAGGATACTGCATCACTGAAAGATACCTGATACAGTCCAAACTCCTAATGCACATTGCACATACTATGATGTTGTACAAAACTAGATGCAGTAGAGGAAAAAAAAGTAATTTGTTCTCACCAGTGCTCCGCCTTCAAGAACCATCTCATTAGTTACTGGATCTTTCTGAACAGCAGCAGTTAGACCAACTCCACTGCTTCCCTTACCAGTTGTGTAGACACCTCTTGGTGCAACATTGATTATGTGTTTGAGAAGCTGACTTTTTGCTACCCCAGGATCACCCATCAAACATATATGCAAATCTCCTCTGATCTGATTTTTTATCATAAAAGACAAATCATATTTTCTTAATCTCAGGAGATAGTCAGAAGATGAATTTCAATTTAGGCAGGCTGGAGCAGTTACCTTCATACCATCCTTCAACTTCCTATGAGGAGCACCTACTAGAAGAAGAAGAAGAGCTTTCTTAATATCCTCATGCCCAAAAATTTCTGGAGCCAAGGAACGAGACAACTTGTTATATATATCTCCATCCTCAGCTAACCGTGCAATCTGCTCTTCCTCATCTCCTCTAAGTTCATAACTGCATTCAAAACACATTGATCATATCTTCATTATTAAATTTTTTAGCAAGTATAAAAACTTTAATCTTCCATTTCGGTAGTGAACAAGTAAATGTATCTTTCTGAGAAAAGGGTTATGTGTAGCAAGTTACTACCCTAACATTCTAAATAGGAACCCAGAAAAGAGATAAATTTGATCTAAAGAAGTCTGAACCTATTCCAAACATAGTATATCAACAACATTTAAAGAGAAAAAGTAATAAAGAAACAGGCTAAATTACAAGATTTCAAATTTTGGATTTAAGGCTTTAAGCTGAATGTGGAATCAAAGTTTGACTCCTCAATGTGCTAAAAGTAGATTTGATCCTTTCAAGAAAAATCTGATACATTTTTCATTCAGTTAAGCTTTCAGTTGCTAGTACAAGACAGAATTCATCTCGAAAAGGACTACTAGCAGAACAGGAAGACGAAGAAGTTCAGTAGAAGAGGAGAAAAATAACAATGGCTTACTCTTCATATTTTTTCTTGAAGTGGGTAACAGACATCGCTTCCAAGTAAGTATCTGCAATTAAG